>NC_090443.1:726412114-727078364 GCF_031143425.1 Pleurodeles waltl
CCACAAGTCACCCCATCTTGGATTCCCCTAGGTCTCTAGTTTCCGTAAATGCATAGGTTTGGTAGGTTTCCCTATGTGCCGGCTGAGCTAGTGGCCAAAATCTACAGGTAGGCACTTTGCAAAAAATAGCTCCGTATTCTGTCAAAAAATGTGATGTGTCCATGTTGTGTTTTGGGGCATTTCCTGTCGCGGGCGTTAGGCCTACCCACACAAGTGAGGTATCATTTTTATCGGGAGACTTAGGGGATCGCTGGGTGGAAGGCAATTTATGGCTCCTCTCCGATTCCAGAACTTTCTGTCACCATAATGTGAGGAAAACTTGTTTTTTTAGCCACTTTTTGAGGTATGCAAAGGATTCTGGGTAACAGAACCTGGTCAGAGCCCCACAAGTCACCCCATCTTGGATTCCCCTAGGTCTCTAGTTTTCAACAATGCACGGGTTTGGTAGGTTTCCCTATGTGCCAGCTGAGCTAGAGGCCAAAATCTACAGGTAGGCACTTTGGAAAAAACAGGTCTGTATTCTGTCAAAAAATGTGATGTTTCCACGTTGTGTTTTGGGGCATTTACTGTCGCAGACGCTAGGCCTACCCACACAAGCGAGGTATCATTTGTATCAGGAGACTTTGGGGAATGCTGGGTGGAAGGAAATTTGTGGCTCCTCTCCGATTCCAGAACTTTCTGTCACCGAAATGTGAGGAAAACTTGTTTTTTTTAGCCACTTTTCGAGGTTTGCAAAGGATTCTGGGTAACAGAACCTGGTCAGAGCCCCACAAGTCACCCCATCTTGGATTCCCCTTGGTTTCTAGTTTTCAAAAATACGCTGGTTTGCTTGGTTTCCCCAGGTGCCGGCTGAGCTAGAGGCCAAAATCCACAGGTAGGCACTGTTTTCTATGAAAAAATTTGATGCGTCCACGTTGTGTTTTGGGGCATTTCCTGACGTGGGCGCTAGGCCTACCCACACAAGTGAGGTATCATTTTTATCAGGAGACTTGGGGGAACTCTGGGTGGAAGGAAATGTGTGGCTCCTCTCAGATTCCAGAACTTTCTGTCACCGAAATGTGAGGAAAACTTGTTTTTTTAGCCACTTTTTGAGGTTTGCAAAGGATTCTGGGTAACAGAACCTGGTCAGAGCCCCACAAGTCACCCCATCTTGGATTCCCCTAGGTCTCTAGTTTCCATAAATGCACAGGTTTGGTAGGTTTCCCTATGTGCCGGCTGAGCTAGAGGCCAAAATCTACAGGTAGGCACTTTGCAAAAAATAGCTCTGTATTCTGTCAAAAAATGTGATGTGTCCACGTTGTGTTTTGGGGCAGTTCCTGTCGCGGGCGCTAGACCTACCCACACAAGTGAGGTATCATTTTTATCAGGAGACTTGGGGGAACTCTGGGTGGAAGGAAATTTGTGGCTCCTCTCAGATTCCAGATCTTTCTGTCACTATAATGTGAGGAAAACTTGTTTTTTTGGCCACTTTTTGAGGTTTGCAAAGGATTCTGGGTAACAGAACCTGGTCAGAGCCCCACAAGTCAGCTCATCTTGGATTCCCCTGGGATTCTAGTTTTCAAAAATGCGCTGGTTTGCTAGGTTTCCACAGGTGCCGGTTGAGCTAGAGGCCAAAATCCACAGGTAGGCACTGTTTTCTGTGAAAAAATTTGATGTGTCCACATTGTGTTTTGGGGCATTTCCTGTCGCGGGCGCTAGGCCTACCCACACAAGTGAGGTATCATTTTTATCAGGAGACTTGGGGGAATGCGGGGTGGAAAAAAAATTGTGGCTCCTCTCAGATTCCAGAACTTTCTGTCACCGAAATGTGAGGAAAACTTGTTTTTTTAGCCACTTTTTGAGGTTTGCAAAGGATTCTGGGTAACAAAACATGGTCAGAGCCCCACAAGTCACCCCATGTTGGATTCCCCTCGGTCTTTAGTTTTAAAAAATGCACAGGTTTGGTAGGTTTCCCTATGTGCCGGCTGAGCTAGAGGCCAAAATCTACAGGTAGGCACTTTGGAAAAAACAGGTCTGTATTCTGTCAAAAAATGTGATGTGTCCACGTTGTGTTTTGGGGCAGTTCCTGTCGCGGGTGCTAGGTCTACCCACACAAGTGAGGTATCATTTTTATCAGGAGACTTGGGGGAACTCTGGGTGGAAGGAAATTTGTGGCTCCTCTCAGATTCCAGATCTTTCTGTCACTATAATGTGAGGAAAACTTGTTTTTTTAGCCACTTTTTGAGGTTTGCAAAGGATTCTGGGTAACAGAACCTGGTCAGAGCCCCACAAGTCACCCCATCTTGGATTCCCCTAGGTCTCTAGTTTTCAACAATGCACGGGTTTGGTAGGTTTCCCTATGTGCCAGCTGAGCTAGAGGCCAAAATCTACAGGTAGGCACTTTGGAAAAAACAGGTCTGTATTCTGTCAAAAAATGTGATGTTTCCACGTTGTGTTTTGGGGCATTTACAGTCGCAGACGCTAGGCCTACCCACACAAGCGAGGTATCATTTGTATCAGGAGACTTTGGGGAATGCTGGGTGGAAGGAAATTTGTGGCTCCTCTCAGATTCCAGAACTTTCTGTCACCGAAATGTGAGGAAAACTTGTTTTTTTTATCCACTTTTCGAGGTTTGCAAAGGATTCTGGGTAACAGAACCTGGTCAGAGCCCCACAAGTCACCCCATCTTGGATTCCCCTTGGTTTCTAGTTTTCAAAAATACGCTGGTTTGCTTGGTTTCCCCTGGTGCCGGCTGAGCTAGAGGCCAAAATCCACAGGTAGGCACTGTTTTCTATGAAAAAATTTTATGCGTCCACGTTGTGTTTTGGGGCATTTCCTGACGCGGGCGCTAGGCCTACCCACACAAGTGAGGTATCATTTTTATCAGGAGACTTGGGGGAACTCTGGGTGGAAGGAAATTTGTGGCTCCTCTCAGATTCCAGAACTTTCTGTCACCGAAATGTGAGGAAAACTTGTTTTTTTAACCACTTTTTGAGGTTTGCAATGGATTCTGGGTAACAGAACCTGGTCAGAGCCCCACAAGTCACCCCATCTTGGATTCCCCTAGGTCTCTAGTTTCCATAAATGCACAGGTTTGGTAGGTTTCCCTATGCGCCGGCTGAGCTAGAGGCCAAAATCTACAGGTAGGCACTTTGCAAAAAATAGCTCTGTATTCTGTCCAAAAATGTGATGTGTCCACGTTGTGTTTTGGGGCAGTTCCTGTCGCGGGCGCTAGACCTACCCACACAAGTGAGGTATCATTTTTATCAGGAGACTTGGGGGAACTCTGGGTGGAAGGAAATTTGTGGCTCCTCTCAGATTCCAGATCTTTCTGTCACTATAATGTGAGGAAAACTTGTTTTTTTAGCCACTTTTTGAGGTTTGCAAAGGATTCTGGGTAACAGAACCTGGTCAGAGCCCCACAAGTCACCCCATCTTGGATTCCCCTAGGTCTCTAGTTTTCAACAATGCACGGGTTTGGTAGGTTTCCCTATGTGCCAGCTGAGCTAGAGGCCAAAATCTACAGGTAGGCACTTTGGAAAAAACAGGTCTGTATTCTGTCAAAAAATGTGATGTTTCCACGTTGTGTTTTGGGGCATTTACTGTCGCAGACGCTAGGCCTACCCACACAAGCGAGGTATCATTTGTATCAGGAGACTTTGGGGAATGCTGGGTGGAAGGAAATTTGTGGCTCCTCTCAGATTCCAGAACTTTCTGTCACCGAAATGTGAGGAAAACTTGTTTTTTTTATCCACTTTTCGAGGTTTGCAAAGGATTCTGGGTAACAGAACCTGGTCAGAACCCCACAAGTCACCCCATCTTGGATTCCCCTTCGTTTCTAGTTTTCAAAAATACGCTGGTTTGCTTGGTTTCCCCAGGTGCCGGCTGAGCTAGAGGCCAAAATCCACAGGTAGGCACTGTTTTCTATGAAAAAATTTGATGCGTCCACGTTGTGTTTTGGGGCATTTCCTGACGCGGGCGCTAGGCCTACCCACACAAGTGAGGTATCATTTTTATCAGGAGACTTGGGGGAACTCTGGGTGGAAGGAAATTTGTGGCTCCTCTCAGATTCCAGAACTTTCTGTCACCGAAATGTGAGGAAAACTTGTTTTTTTAGCCACTTTTTGAGGTTTGCAAAGGATTCTGGGTAACAGAACCTGGTCAGAGCCCCACAAGTCACCCCATCTTGGATTCCCCTAGGTCTCTAGTTTCCATAAATGCACAGGTTTGGTAGGTTTCCCTATGTGCCGGCTGAGCTAGAGGCCAAAATCTACAGGTAGGCACTTTGCAAAAAATAGCTCTGTATTCTGTCAAAAAATGTGATGTGTCCACGTTGTGTTTTGGGGCAGTTCCTGTCACGGGCGCTAGACCTACCCACACAAGTGAGGTATCATTTTTATCAGGAGACTTGGGGGAACTCTGGGTGGAAGGAAATTTGTGGCTCCTCTCAGATTCCAGATCTTTCTGTCACTATTATGTGAGGAAAACTTGTTTTTTTAGCCACTTTTTGAGGTTTGCAAAGGATTCTGGGTAACAGAACCTGGTCAGAGCCCCACAAGTCAGCTCATCTTGGATTCCCCTGGGATTCTAGTTTTCAAAAATGCGCTGGTTTGCTAGGTTTCCACAGGTGCCGGTTGAGCTAGAGGCCAAAATCCACAGGTAGGCACTGTTTTCTGTGAAAAAATTTGATGTGTCCACATTGTGTTTTGGGGCATTTCCTGTCGCGGGCGCTAGGCCTACCCACACAAGTGAGGTATCATTTTTATCAGGAGACTTGGGGGAATGCGGGGTGGAAAAAAAATTGTGGCTCCTCTCAGATTCCAGAACTTTCTGTCACCGAAATGTGAGGAAAACTTGTTTTTTTAGCCACTTTTTGAGGTTTGCAAAGGATTCTGCGTAACAAAACCTGGTCAGAGCCCCACAAGTCACCCCATGTTGGATTCCCCTCGGTCTTTAGTTTTAAAAAATGCACAGGTTTGGTAGGTTTCCCTATGTGCCGGCTGAGCTAGAGGCCAAAATCTACAGGTAGGCACTTTGGAAAAAACAGGTCTGTATTCTGTCAAAAAATGTGATGTGTCCACGTTGTGTTTTGGGGCATTTCCTGTCGCGGGTGCTTGTTCTACCCACACAAGTGAGGTATCATTTTTATCGGGAGACTTGGGGGAACGCTGGGTGGAAGGAAATTTGTGGCTCCTCTCCGATTCCAGAACTTTCTGTCACCATAATGTGAGGAAAACTTGTTTTTTTAGCCACTTTTTGAGGTTTGCAAAGGATTCTGGGTAACAGAACCTGGTCAGAGCCCCACAAGTCACCCCATCTTGGATTCCCCTAGGTCTCTAGTTTTCAACAATGCACGGGTTTGGTAGGTTTCCCTATGTGCCAGCTGAGCTAGAGGCCAAAATCTACAGGTAGGCACGTTGGAAAAAACAGGTCTGTATTCTGTCAAAAAATGTGATGTTTCCACGTTGTGTTTTGGGGCATTTACTGTCGCAGACGCTAGGCCTACCCACACAAGCGAGGTATCATTTGTATCAGGAGACTTTGGGGAATGCTGGGTGGAAGGAAATTTGTGGCTCCTCTCCGATTCCAGAACTTTCTGTCACCGAAATGTGAGGAAAACTTGTTTTTTTTAGCCACTTTTCGAGGTTTGCAAAGGATTCTGGGTAACAGAACCTGGTCAGAGCCCCACAAGTCACCCCATCTTGGATTCCCCTTGGTTTCTAGTTTTCAAAAATACGCTGGTTTGCTTGGTTTCCCCAGGTGCCGGCTGAGCTAGAGGCCAAAATCCACAGGTAGGCACTGTTTTCTATGAAAAAATTTGATGCGTCCACGTTGTGTTTTGGGGCATTTCCTGACGCGGGCGCTAGGCCTACCCACACAAGTGAGGTATCATTTTTATCAGGAGACTTGGGGGAACTCTGGGTGGAAGGAAATTTGTGGCTCCTCTCAGATTCCAGAACTTTCTGTCACCGAAATGTGAGGAAAACTTGTTTTTTTAGCCACTTTTTGAGGTTTGCAAAGGATTCTGGGTAACAGAACCTGGTCAGAGCCCCACAAGTCACCCCATCTTGGATTCCCCTAGGTCTCTAGTTTCCATAAATGCACAGGTTTGGTAGGTTTCCCTATGTGCCGGCTGAGCTAGAGGCCAAAATCTACAGGTAGGCACTTTGCAAAAAATAGCTCTGTATTCTGTCAAAAAATGTGATGTGTCCACGTTGTGTTTTGGGGCAGTTCCTGTCGCGGGCGCTAGACCTACCCACACAAGTGAGGTATAATTTTTATCAGGAGACTTGGGGGAACTCTGGGTGGAAGGAAATTTGTGGCTCCTCTCAGATTCCAGATCTTTCTGTCACTATAATGTGAGGAAAACTTGTTTTTTTTGCCACTTTTTGAGGTTTGCAAAGGATTCTGGGTAACAGAACCTGGTCAGAGCCCCACAAGTCAGCTCATCTTGGATTCCCCTGGGATTCTAGTTTTCAAAAATGCGCTGGTTTGCTAGGTTTCCACAGGTGCCGGTTGAGCTAGATGCCAAAATCCACAGGTAGGCACTGTTTTCTGTGAAAAAATTTGATGTGTCCACATTGTGTTTTGGGGCATTTCCTGTCGCGGGCGCTAGGCCTACCCACACAAGTGAGGTATCATTTTTATCGGGAGACTTAGGGGATCGCTGGGTGGAAGGCAATTTATGGCTCCTCTCCGATTCCAGAACTTTCTGTCACCATAATGTGAGGAAAACTTGTTTTTTTAGCCACTTTTTGAGGTATGCAAAGGATTCTGGGTAACAGAACCTGGTCAGAGCATCACAAGTCACCCCATCTTGGATTCCCCTAGGTCTCTAGTTTTCAACAATGCACGGGTTTGGTAGGTTTCCCTATGTGCCAGCTGAGCTAGAGGCCAAAATCTACAGGTAGGCACTTTGGAAAAAACAGGTCTGTATTCTGTCAAAAAATGTGATGTTTCCACGTTGTGTTTTGGGGCATTTACTGTCGCAGACGCTAGGCCTACCCACACAAGCGAGGTATCATTTGTATCAGGAGACTTTGGGGAATGCTGGGTGGAAGGAAATTTGTGGCTCCTCTCCGATTCCAGAACTTTCTGTCACCGAAATGTGAGGAAAACTTGTTTTTTTTAGCCACTTTTCGAGGTTTGCAAAGGATTCTGGGTAACAGAACCTGGTCAGAGCCCCACAAGTCACCCCATCTTGGATTCCCCTTGGTTTCTAGTTTTAAAAAAAATACGCTGGTTTGGTAGGTTTCCCTATGTGCCAGCTGAGCTAGAGGCCAAAATCTACAGGTAGGCACTTTGGAAAAAACAGGTCTGTATTCTGTCAAAAAATGTGATGTATCCACGTTGTGTTTTGGGGCATTTACTGTCGCAGGCGCTATGCCTACCCACACAAGCGAGGTATCATTTGTATCGGGAGACTTTGGGGAATGCTGGGTGGAAGGAAATTTGTGGCTCCTCTCAGATTCCAGAACTTTCTGTCACCGAAATGTGAGGAAAACTTGGTTTTTTTAGCCACTTTTCGAGGTTTGCAAAGGATTCTGGGTAACAGAACCTGGTCAGAGCCCCACAAGTCACCCATCTTGGATTCCCCTAGGTCTCTAGTTTCCATAAATGCACAGGTTTGGTAGGTTTCCCTATGTGCCGGCTGAGCTAGAGGCCAAAATCTACAGGTAAGCACTTTGCAAAAAATAGCTCTGTATTCTGTCAAAAAATGTGATGTGTCCACGTTGTGTTTTGGGGCATTTCCTGTCGCGGGCGCTAGGCCTACCCACACAAGTGAGGTATCATTTTTATCGGGAGACTTACGGAAACGCTGGGTGGAAGGAAATTTGTGGCTCCTCTCAGATTCCAGAACTTTCTGTCACCATAATGTGAGGAAAACTTGTTTTTTTAGCCACTTTTTGAGGTTTGCAAAGGATTCTGGGTAACAGAACCTGGTCAGAGCCCCACAAGTCACCCCATCTTGGATTCCCCTAGGTCTCTAGTTTTCAAAAATGCAAGGGTTTTGTAGGTTTCCCTATGTGCCGGCTGATCTAGAGGCCAAAATCTACAGGTAGGCACTTTGCAAAAAACAGCTCTGAATTCTGTCAAAAAATGTGATGTGTCCACGTTGTGTTTTGGGGCATTTCCTGTCGTGGGCGCTAGGCCTACCCACACAAGCAAGGTATAATTTTTACCGGGAGACTTTGGGGAACGCTGGGTGGAAGGAAATTTGTGGCTCCTCTCAGATTCCAGATCTTTCTGTCACTATAATGTAAGGAAAACTTGTTTTTTTAGCCACTTTTTGAGGTTTGCAAAGGATTCTGGGTAACAGAACCTGGTCAGAGCCCCACAAGTCAGCTCATCTTGGATTCCCCTGGGATTCTAGTTTTCAAAAATGCGCTGGTTTGCTAGGTTTCCACAGGTGCCGGTTGAGCTAGAGGCCAAAATCTACAGGTAGGCACTTTGCAAAAATAGCTCCGTATTCTGTCAAAAAATGTGATGTGTCCATGTTGTGATTTGGGGCATTTCCTGTCGCGGGCGCTAGGCCTACCCACACAAGTGAGGTATCATTTTTATCGGAAGACTTAGGGGATCGCTGGGTGGAAGGAAATTTGTGGCTCCTCTCAGATTCCAGAACTTTCTGTCACCATAATGTGAGGAAAACTTGTTTTTTTAGCCACTTTTTGAGGTTTGCAAAGGATTCTGGGTAACGGAACCTGGTCAGAGCCCCACAAGTCACCCCATCTTGGATTCCCCTAGGTCTCTAGTTTACGTAAATGCACAGGTTTGGTAGCTTTCCCTACGTGCCAGCTGAGCTAGAGGCCAAAATCTACAGGTAGGCACTTTGGAAAAAACAGCTCTGTATTCTGTCAAAAAATGTGATGTGTCCACAATGTGTTTTGGGGCATTTACTGTCGCAGGCGCTAGGCCTACCCACACAAGCGAGGTATCATTTGTATCGGGAGACTTGGGGGAATGCTGGGTGGAAGGAAATTTGTGGCTCCTCTCAGATTCCAGAACTTTCTGTCACCGAAATGTGAGGAAAACTTGTTTTTTTTAGCCACTTTTCGAGGTTTGCAAAGGATTCTGGGTAACAGAACCTGGTCAGATCCCCACAAGTCACCCCATCTTGGATTCCCCTAGGTCTCTAGTTTTCATAAATGCACAGGTTTGGTAGGTTTCCCTATGTGCCGGCTGAGCTAGAGGCCAAAATCTACAGGTAGGCACTTTGCAAAAAACACCTCTGTATTCTGTCAAAAAATGTGATGTGTCCACGTTGTGTTTTGGGGCATTTCCTGTCGCGGGCGCTAGGCCTACCCACACAAGCGAGGTATTATTTGTATCGGGAGACTTGGGGGAACGCTGGGTGGAAGGAAATTTGTGACTCCTCTCAGATTCCAGAACTTTCTGTCACCGAAATGTGAGGAAAATTTGTTTTTTTAGCCACTTTTTGAGGTTTGCAAAGGATTCTGGGTAACAGAACCTGGTCAGAGCCCCACAAATCACCCCATCTTTGATTCCCCTAGGTCTCTAGTTTTCAAAAATGCACAGGTTTGGTAGGTTTCCCTATGTGCCAGCTGAGCTAGAGGCTAAAATCTACAGGTAGGCACTTTGCAAAAAACAGCTCTGCATTCTGTCAAAAAATGTGATGTGTCCACGTTGTCTTTTGGGGCATTTCCTGTCGCGGGCGCTAGGCCTACCCACACAAGCGAGGTATCATTTGTATCGGGAGACTTGGGGGAACGCTGGGTGGAAGGAAATTTGTGGCTCCTCTCAGATTCCAGAACTTTCTGTCACCGAAATGTGAGGAAAATTTGTTTTTTTAGCCACTTTTTGAGGTTTGCAAAGGATTCTGGGTAACAGAACCTGGTCAGAGCCCCACAAATCACCCCATCTTGGATTCCCCTAGGTCTCTAGTTTTCAAAAATGCACAGGCTTGGTAGGTTTCCCTATGTGCCGGCTGAGCTAGAGGCCAAAATCTACAGGTAGGCACTTTGCAAAAAACAGCTCTGTATTCTGTCAAAAAATGTGATATGTCCACGTTGTGTTTTGGGGCATTTCCTGTCGCGGGCGCTAGGCCTACCCACACAAGTGAGGTATCATTTTTATCAGGGGACTTGGGGGAATGCGGGGTGGAAAAAAATTTGTGGCTCCTCTCAGATTCCAGAACTTTCTGTCACCGAAATGTGAGGAAAACTTGTTTTTTTAGCCACTTTTTGAGGTTTGCAAAGGATTCTGGGTAACAGAACCTGGTCAGAGCCCCACAAATCACCCCATCTTGGATTCCCCTAGGTCTCTAGTTTTCAAAAATGCACAGGCTTGGTAGGTTTCCCTATGTGCCGGCTGAGCTAGAGGCCAAAATCTACAGGTAGGCACTTTGCAAAAAACAGCTCTGTATTCTGTCAAAAAATGTGATGTGTCCACGTTGTGTTTTGGGGCATTTCCTGTCGCGGGCGCTAGGCCTACCCACACAAGTGAGGTATCAATTTTATCAGGAGACTTGGGGGAACTCTGGGTGGAAGGAAATTTGTGGCTCCTCTCAGATTCCAGAACTTTCTGTCACCATAATGTGAGGAAAACTTGTTTTTTTAGCCACTTTTTGAGGTTTGCAAAGGATTCTGGGTAACAGAACCTGGTCAGAGCCCCACAAGTCACCCCATCTTGGATTCCCCTAGGTCTCTAGTTTTCAAAAATGCAAGGGTTTTGTAGGTTTCCCTATGTGCCGGCTGATCTAGAGGCCAAAATCTACAGGTAGGCACTTTGCAAAAAACAGCTCTGAATTCTGTCAAAAAATGTGATGTGTCCACGTTGTGTTTTGGGGCATTTCTTGTCGTGGGCGCTAGGCCTACCCACACAAGCAAGGTATCATTTTTACCGGGAGACTTTGGGGAACGCTGGGTGGAAGGAAATTTGTGGCTCCTCTCAGATTCCAGATCTTTCTGTCACTATAATGTGAGGAAAACTTGTTTTTTTAGCCACTTTTTGAGGTTTGCAAAGGATTCTGGGTAACAGAACCTGGTCAGAGCCCCACAAGTCAGCTCATCTTGGATTCCCCTGGGATTCTAGTTTTCAAAAATGTGCTGGTTTGCTAGGTTTCCACAGGTGCCGGTTGAGCTAGAGGCCAAAATCTACAGGTAGGCACTTTGCAAAAATAGCTCCGTATTCTGTCAAAAAATGTGATGTGTCCATGTTGTGTTTTGGGGCATTTCCTGTCGCGGGCGCTAGGCCTACCCACACAAGTGAGGTATCATTTTTATCGGAAGACTTAGGGGATCGCTGGGTGGAAGGAAATTTGTGGCTCCTCTCAGATTCCAGAACTTTCTGTCACCATAATGTGAGGAAAACTTGTTTTTTTAGCCACTTTTTGAGGTTTGCAAAGGATTCTGGGTAACGGAACCTGGTCAGAGCCCCACAAGTCACCCCATCTTGGATTCCCCTAGGTCTCTAGTTTACGTAAATGCACAGGTTTGGTAGGTTTCCCTACGTGCCAGCTGAGCTAGAGGCCAAAATCTACAGGTAGGCACTTTGGAAAAAACAGCTCTGTATTCTGTCAAAAAATGTGATGTGTCCACGTTGTGTTTTGGGGCATTTACTGTCGCAGGCGCTAGGCCTACCCACACAAGCGAGCTATCATTTGTATCGGGAGACTTGGGGGAATGCTGGGTGGAAGGAAATTTGTGGCTCCTCTCAGATTCCAGAACTTTCTGTCACCGAAATGTGAGGAAAACTTGTTTTTTTAGCCACTTTTCGAGGTTTGCAAAGGATTCTGGGTAACAGAACCTGGTCAGATCCCCACAAGTCACCCCATCTTGGATTCCCCTAGGTCTCTAGTTTTCATAAATGCACAGGTTTGGTAGGTTTCCCTATGTGCCGGCTGAGCTAGAGGCCAAAATCTACAGGTAGGCACTTTGCAAAAAACACCTCTGTATTCTGTCAAAAAATGTGATGTGTCCACGTTGTGTTTTGGGGCATTTCCTGTCGCGGGCGCTAGGCCTACCCACACAAGCGAGGTATTATTTGTATCGGGAGACTTGGGGGAACGCTGGGTGGAAGGAAATTTGTGGCTCCTCTCAGATTCCAGAACTTTCTGTCACCGAAATGTGAGGAAAATTTGTTTTTTTAGCCACTTTTTGAGGTTTGCAAAGGATTCTGGGTAACAGAACCTGGTCAGAGCCCCACAAATCACCCCATCTTTGATTCCCCTAGGTCTCTAGTTTTCAAAAATGCACAGGTTTGGTAGGTTTCCCTATGTGCCAGCTGAGCTAGAGGCTAAAATCTACAGGTAGGCACTTTGCAAAAAACAGCTCTGCATTCTGTCAAAAAATGTGATGTGTCCACGTTGTCTTTTGGGGCATTTCCTGTCGCGGGCGCTAGGCCTACCCACACAAGCGAGGTATCATTTGTATCGGGAGACTTGGGGGAACGCTGGGTGGAAGGAAATTTGTGGCTCCTCTCAGATTCCAGAACTTTCTGTCACCGAAATGTGAGGAAAATTTGTTTTTTTAGCCACTTTTTGAGGTTTGCAAAGGATTCTGGGTAACAGAACCTGGTCAGAGCCCCACAAATCACCCTATCTTGGATTCCCCTAGGTCTCTAGTTTTCAAAAATGCACAGGCTTGGTAGGTTTCCCTATGTGCCGGCTGAGCTAGAGGCCAAAATCTACAGGTAGGCACTTTGCAAAAAACAGCTCTGTATTCTGTCAAAAAATGTGATATGTCCACGTTGTGTTTTGGGGCATTTCCTGTCGCGGGCGCTAGGCCTACCCACACAAGTGAGGTATCATTTTTATCAGGAGACTTGGGGGAACTCTGGGTGGAAGGAAATTTGTGGCTCCTCTCAGATTCCAGAACTTTCTGTCACCGAAATGTGAGGAAAACTTGTTTTTTTAGCCACTTTTTGAGGTTTGCAAAGGATTCTGGGTAACAGAACCTGGTCAGAGCCCCACAAATCACCCCATCTTGGATTCCCCTAGGTCTCTAGTTTTCAAAAATGCACAGGCTTGGTAGGTTTCCCTATTTGCCGTCTGAGCTAGAGGCCAAAATCTACAGGTAGGCACTTTGCAAAAAACAGCTCTGTATTCTGTCAAAAAATGTGATGTGTCCACGTTGTGTTTTGGGGCATTTCCTGTCGCGGGCGCTAGGCCTACCCACACAAGTGAGGTATCATTTTTATCAGGAGACTTGGGGGAACTCTGGGTGGAAGGAAATTTGTGGCTCCTCTCAGATTCCAGAACTTTCTGTCACTTTTATGTGAGGAAAACTTGTTTTTTTAGCCACTTTTTGAGGTTTGCAAAGGATTCTGGGTAACAGAACCTGAACAAGCCCCACAAGTCACCCCATCGTGGATTCCCCTAGGTCTCTAGTTTTCAAAAATGCACAGGTTTGGTAGGTTTCCCTATGTGCCGGCTGAGCTAGAGGCCAAAATCTACAGGTAGGCACTTTGCAAAAAACAGTTCTGTATTCTATCAAAAAATGTGATGTGTCCATGTTGTGTTTTGGGGCATTTCCTGTCGCGGGCGCTATGCCTACCCACACAAGTGAGGTATGATTTTTATCAGGAGACTTGGGGGAACTCTGGGTGGAAGGAAATTTGTGGCTCCTCTCAGATTCCAGAACTTTCTGTCACCGAAATGTGAGGAAAACTTGTTTTTTTAGCCACTTTTTGAGGTTTGCAAAGGATTCTGGGTAACAGAACCTGGTCAGAGCCCCACAAGTCAGCTCATCTTGGATTCCCCTGGGATTCTAGTTTTCAAAAATGCGCTGGTTTGCTAGGTTTCCACAGGTGCCGGTTGAGCTAGAGGCCAAAATCCACAGGTAGGCACTGTTTTCTGTGAAAAAATTTGATGTGTCCACATTGTGTTTTGGGGCATTTCCTGTCGCGGGCGCTAGGCCTACCCACACAAGTGAGGTATCATTTTTATCAGGGGACTTGGGGGAACTCTGGGTGGAAGGAAATTTGTGGCTCCTCTCAGATTCCAGAACTTTCTGTCACCGAAATGTGAGGAAAACTTGTTTTTTTAGCCACTTTTTGAGGTTTGCAAAGGATTCTGGGTAACAGAACCTGGTCAGAGCCCCACAAGTCACCCCATCTTGGATTCCCCTAGGTCTCTAGTTTCCATAAATGCACAGGTTTGGTAGGTTTCCCTATGTGCCGGCTGAGCTAGAGGCCAAAATCTACAGGTAGGCACTTTGCAAAAAATAGCTCTGTATTCTGTCAAAAAATGTGATGTGTCCACGTTGTGTTTTGGGGCAGTACCTGTCGCGGGCGCTAGGCCTACCCACACAAGTGAGGTATCATTTTTATCGGGAGACTTAGGGGAACGCTGGGTGGAAGGAAATTTGTGGCTCCTCTCAGATTCCAGAACTTTCTGTCACCATAATGTGAGGAAAACTTGTTTTTTTAGCCACTTTTTGAGGTTTGCAAAGGATTCTGGGTAACAGAACCTGGTCAGAGCCCCACAAGTCACCCCATCTTGGATTCCCCTAGGTCTCTAGTTTTCACAAAGGCACAGGTTTGGTAGGTTTCCCTATGTGCCGGCTGAGCTAGAGGCCAAAATCTACAGCTAGGCACTTTGCAAAAAACAGCTCTGTATTCTGTCAAAAAATGTGATGTGTCCACGTTGTGTTTTGGGGCATTTCCTGTCGCGGGCGCTAGACCTACCCACACAAGTGAGGTATCATTTTTATCAGGAGACTTGGGGGAACTCTGGGTGGAAGGAAATTTGTGGCTCCTCTCAGATTCCAGATCTTTCTGTCACTATAATGTGAGGAAAACTTGTTTTTTTAGCCACTTTTTGAGGTTTGCAAAGGATTCTGGGTAACAGAACCTGGTCAGAGCCCCACAAGTCAGCTCATCTTGGATTCCCCTGGGATTCTAGTTTTCAAAAATGCGCTGGTTTGCTAGGTTTCCACAGGTGCCGGTTGAGCTAGAGGCCAAAATCCACAGGTAGGCACTGTTTTCTGTGAAAAAATTTGATGTGTCCACATTGTGTTTTGGGGCATTTCCTGTCGCGGGCGCTAGGCCTACCCACACAAGTGAGGTATCATTTTTATCAGGAGACTTGGGGGAATGCGGGGTGGAAAAAAATTTGTGGCTCCTCTCAGATTCCAGAACTTTCTGTCACCGAAATGTGAGGAAAACTTGTTTTTTTAGCCACTTTTTGAGGTTTGCAAAGGATTCTGGGTAACAAAACCTGGTCAGAGCCCCACAAGTCACTCCATGTTGGATTCCCCTCGGTCTCTAGTTTTCAAAAATGCACAGGTTTGGTAGGTTTCCCTATGTGCCGGCTGAGCTAGAGGCCAAAATCTACAGGTAGGCACTTTGGAAAAAACAGGTCTGTATTCTGTCAAAAAATGTGATGTGTCCACGTTGTGTTTTGGGGCATTTCCTGTCGCGGGTGCTAGGTCTACCCACACAAGTGAGGGATCATTTTTATCGGGAGACTTGGGGGAACGCTGGGTGGAAGGAAATTTGTGGCTCCTCTCCGATTCCAGAACTTTCTGTCACCATAATGTGAGGAAAACTTGTTTTTTTAGCCACTTTTTGAGGTTTGCAAAGGATTCTGGGTAACAGAACCTGGTCAAAGCCCCACAAGTCACCCCATCTTGGATTCCCCTAGGTCTCTAGTTTTCAACAATGCACGGGTTTGGTAGGTTTCCCTATGTGCCAGCTGAGCTAGAGGCCAAAATCTACAGGTAGGCACTTTGGAAAAAACAGGTCTATATTCTGTCAAAAAATTTGATGTTTCCACGTTGTGTTTTGGGGCATTTACTGTCGCAGACGCTAGGCCTACCCACACAAGCGAGGTATCATTTGTATCAGGAGACTTTGGGGAATGCTGGGTGGAAGGAAATTTGTGGCTCCTCTCAGATTCCAGAACTTTCTGTCACCGAAATGTGAGGAAAACTTTTTTTTTTTAGCCACTTTTCGAGGTTTGCAAAGGATTCTGGGTAACAGAACCTGGTCAGAGCCCCACAAGTCACCCCATCTTGGATTCCCCTTGGTTTCTAGTTTTCAAAAATACGCTGGTTTGCTTGGTTTCCCCAGGTGCCGGCTGAGCTAGAGGCCAAAATCCACAGGTAGGCACTGTTTTCTATGAAAAAATTTGATGCGTCCACGTTGTGTTTTGGGGCATTTCCTGACGCGGGCGCTAGGCCTACCCACACAAGTGAGGTATCATTTTTATCAGGAGACTTGGGGGAACTCTGGGTGGAAGGAAATTTGTGGCTCCTCTCAGATTCCAGAACTTTCTGTCACCGAAATGTGAGGAAAACTTGTTTTTTTAGCCACTTTTTGAGGTTTGCAAAGGATTCTGGGTAACAGAACCTGGTCAGAGCCCCACAAGTCACCCCATCTTGGATTCCCCTAGGTCTCTAGTTTCCATAAATGCACAGGTTTGGTAGGTTTCCCTATGTGCCGGCTGAGCTAGAGGCCAAAATCTACAGGTTGGCACTTTGCAAAAAATAGCTCTGTATTCTGTCAAAAAATGTGATGTGTCCACGTTGTGTTTTGGGGCAGTTCCTGTCGCGGGCGCTAGGCCTACCCACACAAGTGAGGTATCATTTTTATCAGGAGACTTAGGGGAACGCTGGGTGGAAGGAAATTTGTGGCTCCTCTCAGATTCCAGAACTTTCTGTCACCATAATGTGAGGAAAACTTGTTTTTTTAGCCACTTTTTGAGGTTTGCAAAGGATTCTGGGAAACAGAACCTGGTCAGAGCCCCACAAGTCACCCCATCTTGGATTCCCCTAGGTCTCTAGTTTTCACAAAGGCACAGGTTTGGTAGGTTTCCCTATGTGCCGGCTGAGCTAGAGGCCAAAATCTACAGCTAGGCACTTTGCAAAAAACTGCTCTGTATTCTGTCAAAAAATGTGATGTGTCCACGTTGTGTTTTGGGGCATTTCCTGTCGCGGGCGCTAGACCTACCCACACAAGTGAGGTATCATTTTTATCAGGAGACTTGGGGGAACTCTGGGTGGAAGGAAATTTGTGGCTCCTCTCAGATTCCAGATCTTTCTGTCACTATAATGTGAGGAAAACTTGTTTTTTTAGCCACTTTTTGAGGTTTGCAAAGGATTCTGGGTAACAGAACCTGGTCAGAGCCCCACAAGTCAGCTCATCTTGGATTGCCCTGGGATTCTAGTTTTCAAAATGCGCTGTTTTGCTAGGTTTCCACAGGTGCCGGTTGAGCTAGAGGCCAAAATCCACAGGTAGGCACTGTTTGCTGTGAAAAAATTTGATGTGTCCACATTGTGTTTTGGGGCATTTCCTGTCGCGGGCGCTAGGCCTACCCACACAAGTGAGGTATCATTTTTATCAGGAGACTTGGGGGAATGCGGGGTGGAAAAAAATTTGTGGCTCCTCTCAGATTCCGGAACTTTCTGTCACCGAAATGTGAGGAAAACTTGTTTTTTTAGCCACTTTTTGAGGTTTGCAAAGGATTCTGGGTAACAAAACCTGGTCAGAGCCCCACAAGTCACCCCATGTTGGATTCCCCTCGGTCTCTAGTTTTCAAAAATGCACAGGTTTGGTAGGTTTCCCTATGTGCCGGCTGAGCTAGAGGCCAAAATCTACAGGTAGGCACTTTGGAAAAAACAGGTCTGTATTCTGTCAAACAATGTGATGTTTCCACGTTGTGTTTTGGGGCATTTACTGTCGCAGACGCTAGGCCTACCCACACAAGCGAGGTATCATTTGTATCAGGAGACTTTGGGGAATGCTGGGTGGAAGGAAATTTGTGGCTCCTCTCAGATTCCAGAACTTTCTGTCACCGAAATGTGAGGAAAACTTGTTTTTTTAGCCACTTTTTGAGGTTTGCAAAGGATTCTGGGTAACAAAACCTGGTCAGAGCCCCACAAGTCACCCCATGTTGGATTCCCCTCGGTCTCTAGTTTTTAAAAATGCACAGGTTTGGTAGGTTTCCCTATGTGCCGGCTGAGCTAGAGGCCAAAATCTACAGGTAGGCACTTTGGAAAAAACAGGTCTGTATTCTGTCAAAAAATGTGATGTTTCCACGTTGTGTTTTGGGGCATTTACTGTCGCAGACGCTAGGCCTACCCACACAAGCGAGGTATCATTTGTATCAGGAGACTTTGGGGAACTCTGGGTGGAAGGAAATTTGTGGCTCCTCTCAGATTCCAGATCTTTCTGTCACTATAATGTGAGGAAAACTTGTTTTTTTAGCCACTTTTTGAGGTTTGCAAAGGATTCTGGGTAACAGAACCTGGTCAGATCCCCACAAGTCACCCCATCTTTGATTCCCCTAGGTCTCTAGTTTTCAACAATGCACGGGTTTGGTAGGTTTCCCTATGTGCCGTCTGAGCTAGAGGCCAAAATCTACAGGTAGGCACTTTGCAAAAAACAGCTCTGTATTCTGTCAAAAAATGTGATGTGTCCACTTTGTGTTTTGGGGTATTTCCTGTCGCGGGCGCTAGGCCTACCCACACAAGCGAGGTATCATTTGTATCGGGAGACTTGGGGGAACGCTGGGTGGAAGGAAATTTGTGGCTCCTCTCAGATTCCAGAACTTTCTGTCACCATAATGTGAGGAAAACTTGTTTTTTTAGCCACTTTCTGAGGTTTGCAAAGGATTCTGGGTAACAGAACCTGGTCAGAGACCCACAAGTCACCCCATCTTTGATTCCCCTAGGTCTCTAGTTTTCAACAATGCACGGGTTTGGTAGGTTTCCCTATGTGCCAGCTGAGCTAGAGGCCAAAATCTACAGGTAGGCACTTTGTCAAAAACAGGTCTGTATTCTGTCAAAAAATGTGATGTATCCACGTTGTGTTTTGGGGCATTTACTGTCGCAGGCGCTAGGCCTACCCACACAAGCGAGGTATCATTTGTATCGGGAGACTTTGGGGAATGCTGGGTGGAAGGAAATTTGTGGCTCCTCTCAGATTCCAGAACTTTCTGTCACCGAAATGTGAGGAAAACTTGGTTTTTTTAGCCACTTTTCGAGGTTTGCAAAGGATTCTGGGTAACAGAACCTGGTCAGAGCCCCACAAGTCACCCATCTTGGATTCCCCTAGGTCTCTAGTTTCCATAAATGCACAGGTTTGGTAGGTTTCCCTATGTGCCGGCTGAGCTAGAGGCCAAAATCTACAGGTAAGCACTTTGCAAAAAATAGCTCTGTATTCTGTCAAAAAATGTGATGTGTCCACGTTGTGTTTTGGGGGATTTCCTGTCGCGGGTGCTAGGCCTACCCACACAAGTGAGGTATCATTTTTATCGGGAGACTTAGGGAAACGCTGGGTGGAAGGAAATTTGTGTCTCCTCTCAGATTCCAGAACTTTCTGTCACCATAATGTGAGGAAAACTTGTTTTTTTAGCCACTTTTTGAGGTTTGCAAAGGATTCTGGGTAACAGAACCTGGTCAGAGCCCCACAAGTCACCCCATCTTGGATTCCCCTAGGTCTCTAGTTTTAAAAAATGCAAGGGTTTTGTAGGTTTCCCTATGTGCCGGCTGATCTAGAGGCCAAAATCTACAGGTAGGCACTTTGCAAAAAACAGCTCTGAATTCTGTCAAAAAATGTGATGTGTCCACGTTGTGTTTTGGGGCATTTCCTGTCGTGGGCGCTAGGCCTACCCACACAAGCAAGGTATCATTTTTACCGGGAGACTTTGGGGAACGCTGGGTGGAAGGAAATTTGTGGCTTCTCTCAGATTCCAGATCTTTCTGTCATTATAATGTGAGGAAAACTTGTTTTTTTAGCCACTTTTTGAGGTTTGCAAAGGATTCTGGGTAACAGAACCTGGTCAGAGCCCCACAAGTCAGCTCATCTTGGATTCCCCTGGGATTCTAGTTTTCAAAAATGCGCTGGTTTGCTAGGTTTCCACAGGTGCCGGTTGAGCTAGAGGCCAAAATCTACAGGTAGGCACTTTGTAAAAATAGCTCCGTATTCTGTCAAAAAATGTGATGTGTCCACGTTGTGTTTTGGGGCATTTCCTGTCGCGGGCGCTAGGCCTACCCACACAAGTGAGGTATCATTTTTATCGGAAGACTTAGGGGATCGCTGGGTGGAAGGAAATTTGTGGCTCCTCTCAGATTCCAGAACTTTCTGTCACCATAATGTGAGGAAAACTTGTTTTTTTAGCCACTTTTTGAGGTTTGCAAAGGATTCTGGGTAACGGAACCTGGTCAGAGCCCCACAAGTCACCCCATCTTGGATTCCCCTAGGTCTCTAGTTTACGTAAATGCACAGGTTTGGTAGGTTTCCTTACGTGCTAGCTGAGCTAGAGGCCAAAATCTACAGGTAGGCACTTTGGAAAAAACAGCTCTGTATTCTGTCAAAAAATGTGATGTGTCCACGTTGTGTTTTGGGGCATTTACTGTCGCAGGCGCTAGGCCTACCCACACAAGCGAGGTATCATTTGTATCGGGAGACTTTTGGGAATGCTGGGTGGAAGGAAATTTGTGGCTCCTCTCAGATTCCAGAACTTTCTGTCACCGAAATGTGAGGAAAACTTGTTTTTTTTAGCCACTTTTCGAGGTTTGCAAAGGATTCTGGGTAACAGAACCTGGTCAGATCCCCACAAGTCACCCCATCTTGGATTCCCCTAGGTCTCTAGTTTTCATAAATGCACAGGATTGGTAGGTTTCCCTATGTGCCGGCTGAGCTAGAGGCCAAAATCTACAGGTAGGCACTTTGCAAAAAACACCTCTGTATTCTGTCAAAAAATGTGATGTGTCCACGTTGTGTTTTGGGGCATTTCCTGTCGCGGGCGCTAGGCCTACCCACACAAGCGAGGTATTATTTGTATCGGGAGACTTGGGGGAACGCTGGGTGGAAGGAAATTTGTGGCTCCTCTCAGATTCCAGAACTTTCTGTCACCATAATGTGAGGAAAACTTGTTTTTTTAGCCACTTTTTGAGGTTTGCAAAGGATTCTGGGTAACAGAACCTGGTCAGAGACCCACAAGTCACCCCATCTTTGATTCCCCTAGGTCTCTAGTTTTCAAAAATGCACAGGTTTCGTAGGTTTCCCTATGTGCCAGCTGAGCTAGAGGCTAAAATCTACAGGTAGGCACTTTGCAAAAAACAGCTCTGCATTCTGTCAAAAAATGTGATGTGTCCACGTTGTCTTTTGGGGCATTTCCTGTCACGGGCGCTAGGCCTACCCACACAAGCGAGGTATCATTTGTATCGGGAGACTTGGGGGAACGCTGGGTGGAAGGAAATTTGTGGCTCCTCTCAGATTCCAGAACTTTCTGTCACCGAAATGTGAGGAAAACTTGTTTTTTTAGCCACTTTTTGAGGTTTGCAAAGGATTCTGGGTAACAGAACCTGGTCAGAGCCCCACAAATCACCCCATCTTGGATTCCCCTAGGTCTCTAGTTTTCAAAAATGCACAGGCTTGGTAGGTTTCCCTATGTGCCGGCTAAGCTAGAGGCCAAAATCTACAGGTAGGCACTTTGCAAAAAACAGCTCTGTATTCTGTCAAAAAATGTGATGTGTCCACGTTGTGTTTTGGGGCATTTCCTGTCGCGGGCGCTAGGCCTACCCACACAAGTGAGGTATCATTTTTATCAGGAGACTTGGGGGAACTCTGGGTGGAAGGAAATTTGTGGCTCCTCTCAGATTCCAGAACTTTCTGTCACTTTTATGTGAGGAAAACTTGTTTTTTTAGCCACTTTTTGAGGTTTGCAAAGGATTCTGGGTAACAGAACCTGAACAAGCCCCACAAGTCACCCCATCTTGGATTCCCCTAGGTCTCTAGTTTTCAAAAATGCACAGGTTTGGTAGGTTTCCCTATGTGCCGGCTGAGCTAGAGGCCAAAATCTACAGGTAGGCACTTTGCAAAAAACAGTTCTGTATTCTATCAAAAAATGTGATGTGTCCATGTTGTGTTTTGGGGCATTTCGTTTTCGCGGGCGCTATGCCTACCCACACAAGTGAGGTATGATTTTTATCAGGAGACTTGGGGGAACTCTGGGTGGAAGGAAATTTGTGGCTCCTCTCAGATTCCAGAACTTTCTGTCACCGAAATGTGAGGAAAACTTGTTTTTTTAGCCACTTTTTGAGGTTTGCAAAGGATTCTGGGTAACAGAACCTGGTCAGAGCCCCACAAGTCACACCATCTTGGATTCCCCTAGGTCTCTAGTTTTCATAAATGCACAGGTTTGGTAGGTTTCCCTATGTGCCGGCTGAGCTAGAGGCCAAAATCTACAGGTGGGCACTTTGCAAAAAACAGCTCTGTATCCTGTCAAAAAATGTGATGTGTCCACGTTGTGTTTTGGGGCATTTCCTGTTGCGGGCGCTAAGCCTACCCACACAAGTGAGGTTTCATTTTTATCGGGAGACTTGGGGGAACGCTGGGTGGAAGGAAATTTGTGGCTCCTCTCAGATTCCAGAACATTCTGTCACCGAAATGTGAGGAAAACTTGTTTTTTTAGCCACTTTTTGAGGTTTGCAAAGGATTCTGGGTAACAGAACCTGGTCAGAGCCCCACAAGTCACCCCATCTTGGATTCCCCTAGGTATCTAGTTTTCAAAAATGCACAGGTTTGGTAGGTTTCCCTATGTGCCGGCTGAGCTAGAGGCCAAAATCTACAGGTAGGCACTTTGCAAAAAACAGCTCTGTTTTCTGTCAAAAAATGTGATGTGGCCACGTTGTGTTTTGGGGCATTTCCTGTCGCGGGCGCTAGGCCTACCCACACAAGTGAGGTATCATTTTTATCAAGAGACTTGGGGGAACGCTGGGTGGAAGGAAATTTGTGGCTCCTCAGATTCCAGATCTTTCTGTCACCGAAATAAGAGGAAAACATGTTTTTTTAGCCACGTTTTGAGGTTTGCAAAGGATTCTGGGTAACAGAACCTGGTCAGAGCCCGACAAGTCACCCCATCTTGGCTTCCCCTAGGTCTCTAGTTTTCAAAAATGCATAGGGTTGGTAGGTTTCCCTAGGTGCCGGCTGAGCTAGAGGCCAAAATCCACAGCTAGGCACTTTGCAAAAAACAGCTCTGTTTTCTGTCAAAAAAATGGGATGTGTCCACGTTGTGTTTTGGGGCCTTTCCTGTTGCGGGCGCTAGGCCTACCTACACAAGTGAGGTATCATTTTTATCGGGAGACTTAGGGGAACATAGAATAGCAAAACAAGTGTTATTGCCCCTTATCTTTCTCTACATTTTTTCCTTCCAAAAATAAGAGAGCGTGTAAAAAAGACGTCTATTTGAGAAATGCCCTGCAATTCACATTCTAGTATGGGCACCCCGGAATTCAGAGATGTGCAAATAACCACTGCTCCTCAAAACCTTATCTTGAGCCCATTTTGGAAATGCAAAGGTTTTCTTGATACCTTCATATTTCAGCAAATGAATTGCTATATACCCAGTATTGAATGAAAACCAACTGCAGGGTGCAGCTCATTTATTGGCTCTGGATACCTAGGGTTCTTGATGAACCTACAAGCCCTTTATATCCCCGCAACCAGTAGAGTCCAGCATACAAAACGGTATATTGCTTTTGGAAATCTGACATCGCAGGAAAAAGTTACAGAGTAAAACATTTAGAAAAATGGCTGTTGTTTTCAGCTCAATTTCAATATTTTTTTATTTCAGCTGTTATTTTCTGTAGGAAAACCTTGTAGGATCTACACAAATGACCCCTTGCTGAATTCAGAATTGTGTCTAGTTTTCAGAAATGTTTAGCATTCCGGGATCCAGCATTGGTTCACACCCATTCCTGTCACTAACTGGAAGGAGGCTGAATGCACCAAAAATAGTAAAAATGGGGTATGTCCCAGTAAAATGCCAAATTTGTGTTGAAAAATGTGGTTTTCTGATTCAAGTCTGCCCGTTCCTGAAAGGTGGAAGGATAGTGATTTCAGCACCAGAAACCCTTTGTTGATGGCATTTTCAGGGAAAAAACCACAAGCCTTCTTCGGCAGCCCTTTTTTCCCATTTTTTTTGAAAAAACAAAAGTTTCACTGTATTTTGGCTATTTTCTTGGTCTCCTCCAGGGGAAACCACAAACTCTGGGTACCATTAGAATCCCTAGGATATTGGAAAACAAGGACGCAAATTTGGCGTGGTTAGCTTATGTGAACAAAAGGTTATGAGGGCCTAAGCGCGAACTACCCCAAATAGCCAAAAAAGGGCTCAGCACTGGGGGGGAAAAGGCCCAGCAGCTAATGGGTTAAAGCACTTGGGCTTCATTGGGTTCTTCTTCTCTATGTGTCAACAATAGGTGAAAAATTATGTGGAAAGACATTGGCAAGGCTCTTCAACAAGAGTAAACGGAGAAGCCATTGTTCTTCATTTAAAAAGTCTGTCATAAACCAATGCTTTTAATGCTAGATTTTTGAAGACTGATTTAGTTTTTAATAAATGTGGCATTAGCTCTCGATAAAGAATTACATTTAGTAGACACATGAACTGAGACAAAATAATATTATTGTTTTATTGGTGACTGTCATTGAACAAAATTGAAATCAGCCAGTTTAGTAATAGTGTTGTATCTGTACACATTATTATATTTAACCCCTCGGTGCCAGGGACTTAACGGTTACATCCTCGTTTACACCTCTCGGGTGCCAAGGACATAACTGTTACGTGCTGCTATGGGTCCTCAAGGGGAGCACTAGCACCCCCTCCCTTGGGCAGGATTGGAAGGGGAATTGCTTCCAGTGAAGTCTGATGACGTCTGCGCACGATCAGGCGTTGACCTCATCAGAGATTTCCCCCACTTCCAGCGCGATCAGAAGAGAAATGCAAGAGCATTTCTCTTCTGACGACGTGGAGGGGGTGAGAGAGGCATCAAAGGAAAGAAAAGGATTTTCCTTTCCTTTGATGTCTTTCTCTCCAGTTCTGCTGCCTGACCGCAAAGCGATCAGGCAGAAGAAATGCCCACTAGACACCAGGGAGTTTGTTATTTTTTTATTTACTCATAAAGGGAGCGGCCCTTTGGGCAAGGGTTGCTCCCCAGGGGGCAAATTATTTCAAGGCCATTTCTGCCCCACATGGGGGCAGATTGTCCTATCTTAATTAACAGGAGAGGGGGCAGAAACCGCTAGATATCAGTGATTTATTTCCTTTTTTTTATATTTTTAGATGTGGGGAGCGACCCCTTAGGCAAGGGTCGTTCCCCTGGGGACAAAATTATTTTTAGGCCATTTCGGCCCCACCTTGGGGCAGATCAGCTTATTTTTATTAGGCCAATCTGCTCCAAGGTGGGCAGAAACCACTGGACACCAGGGATTTTTCTTTGCACCAATTGCATGCAAGGGGAGCGACCCCTTAGTCAAGAGGAGCGACACTGGGGGGAGGGGCAAAATTATTTTAGGCCATTTCTGCCCCTCTTGAGGGCAGATCGGCCTATTTCTATTAGGCCGATCTGTCCCGGGGATGCAGAAAGTACTTAGGCACCAGGGATTGATGTGTGTGTATGTGTGTGTTTTGTTTGGGGGAAGCAGCTCCTTGGGCAAGGGTCGCTCCCCATGGAGGCACATTACTGTTGCCCATATCTGCCCCCCCCCCCTCTAGGGGCAGATCAGCCTATTTTTGGAAGTTCTATCTACCCCCAAGGAAGGCCAGAAAGCCCACCAGAGACCAGGGAAGATTTTTTTTTTTCATAAAAAGAGGGTGGGGGTATAACCATACCTCCACCCGAAATAAATGGGTCCAAAGTTGTTCTTCCCACCGGTGGGCAGATGGAGCAATCACCCCTGATCCTCTCTCCAGGGGGCAGAAATCCTACTAGATGCTAGAGAACCGGTATGGGCATGGTAATGCCCCCACCCCAGCTGAAGGGGGGTAACAGTCTTTCAGCTCTCCCCCGCGCACTAAAACATTTGATCCCATGGCAAGCAAGAGGACATTTTTTTTTTTTGTGTTTTGACTTACATTTGGGCCATGAGAGCTTGTCTAACTCTCAAAATCGTCCGACTTGGAATGGTGAGGGATGCATTTTCTTACCCACAATGCCCTGCAAACCTCCAACTTTGCTGGAAATCAAGCATTGTTCACACATTTTTGTGATGGAACCTTCTGGAATCTGCAGGAATCCACAAAATTCCTACCACCCAGCATTGTCGCATTTATACCAATAACAATTCTGCCCTACTTGTCAGCCTAAAAATGTTATTTCTCAAACTGCCCTTTTGGACCTGCTTTGGTTCCCCCTCAATTTCAACATGTTTTTTGGCTCTTCCCTGGGTGGAAGGAAATTTATGGCTCCTCTGAAATTCCATAACTTTCTGTCACCGAAATGAGAGGAAAAAGTGTTTTTTTTGCCATATTTAGAGGTTTGCAAAGGATTCTAGGTAACAGAACCTGGTCAGAGCCCCTCAAGTCACTCCATCTTGTATTCTCTCTCCCCTAGGTGTCTCATTTTAAAAAAATGCACAGGTTTGATAGGTTTCCCTAGGTGCCAGATGAGCTTGAGGCCAAAATCCACAGCTAGGCACTTTGCAAAACACATCTGTTTTCTTTGGGAACATGTGATGTGTCCAGGTGTTTAGGGGCATTTCCTGTCGCAGGCACTACGCCTACTCACACAAGTGAGGTGACATTTTGTATCGGGAGACTTGGAGGAACGCTGGGTGGAAGAAAATTTGTTGCTACTCCCAGATTCCATAACTTTCTGTCACCGAAATGTGAGGAAAAAGTGGGTTTTTTTTGCCAAATTTTGAGGTTTGCAAAGGATTCTAGGTAGCAGAACCTGGTGTCTAGTTTTAAAAAATGCATAGGTTTGGTGGGTTTCCCTAGATGCCGGCTGAGCTAGAGGCCAAACTCCACAGCTAGGCACTTTGCAAAAAACAGCTCTGTTTTCTTTGGGAAAATGTGATGTGTCCAGGTTGTTATTTTCTGGAGGAAAACCTTGTAGGATCTACACAAATGACCCCTTGGTGAATTCAGAATTGTCTCTACTTTTCAGAAATGTTTAGCATTCTGGGCTCCAGCATTGGTTTCACACCCATTTCTATCACTAACTAGAATGAGGCTAAAAGTACAAAAATAGTAAAAATGGGGTATGTCCCAGTAAAATTCCAAAACTGTGTTTAAAAATGTGGCTTTCTGATTCAAGTCTGCCTGTTCCTGAAAGCTGGGAAGATGGTGATTTTAACCCTGCAAACCCTTTGTTGATGCCATTTTCAGGGAAAAAACCCAAGCCTTCTTCGGCAGCCCTTTTTTCTCATAAGTTTAAAAAAAAAAAAAATACGCTGTACTTTGGCTAATTTCTCGAGCTCCTCCAGGGGAACCCACAAACTGTGGGTACCGCTGGAATTCCTAGGATGTTGGCAAAAAAGGACACAAATTTGGCGTGGGTAGCTTATGTGGAAGAAAAGTTATGAGGGTATAAGCGCAAACTGCCCCAAATAGCCAAGAAAGTCCTGGCATCTGAGGCGGAAGAGGCCTGGCAGTGAAGGGGTTAATGCCCACTGTTCAACTTCGAACCCCAATTGCTTATTTTTTTCTCTCTCACCCTCACACATGTGTACATAAAGACACACACACGGTTACAGTTATAAAGCAAAACCTAAACTCCACTGAGTTTTGCCAGCTGTGGTTCAGTAAACTACCTAGAATATGTGCTGGCATGATGTACTGCTTATGACCCCACATATTACATCAATCAACATGTTTAATGACATCAGTGATATGATCTTTGATGATATCTCAATTGACATAATTAATGACATCACTAGTGGCCTTTTCACTTCTGCCTTTGATGGATGTTGCAATAAGCAAATGGAGCGTAGGGGAAGAGATACATTACATTTCCTTTTCTTTCATTACCAATGATAAAGATTAGGGCTCGCCTACAGAAAATACACATGTGCATCTTTCCCACTTCGATGTTTGACACAATGCAAAAAAAGCATGGTCTTCGCAATCAATAGTATATATTTCTAAGGTGATACCATGGACTACCAATAATTTAAAGTTGCAGTTTCTGGCAGAACAGTCTATGCATGGCTAACTAATAACCTTTCTTGGAAAAAAGAAACATGCTCTGATCTGGTAACCTTGGAAATTAGGGCCAGATGTAGCAAACTGTTTGCGAGTCGCAAACGGCGAAAATCACCGTTTGCGAGTTGCAAACATGTGTTTGCTATGCAGAAATGCATTTTGCGAGTCGGAACTGACTCGCAAAATACATTTCCGACTCGCAAATAGGAAGGGATGTTCCCTTCCTATTTGCGAGTTGCAGTGGTATGCAATTCCATTTGCGACTGCGTACGCGGTCGCAAATGGAGTCGCAGTTACCATCCACTTGAAGTGGATGGTAACCCACTCGCAAACTGGAAGGGGTCCCCATGGGACGCCTTCCCCTTTGTGAGTGGGTTACCATCCACTTGAAGTGGATGGTAACCCACTCGCAAACTGGAAGGGGTCCCCATGGGACCCCTTCCCCTTTGTGAGGTGACCCAAAAATATTTTTTCAGAGCAGGCAGTGGTCCAAGGGACCACTACCTGCCCTGAAAAAATCCGAAACTAAAGGTTTCGGTTTTTTTCTCTAAGTGCAGCTCATTTTCCTTTATGGAAAACGGGCTACACTTGGGGAAAAAAACTGCTTTATTTAAAAGCAGTCACGGTCATGGAGGTCTGCTGTTCCCAGCAGGCCTCCATCCCCGTGAGTGCCCAGAGTCGCTATGGGGGCGCAAATTGCGACCCACCTCATTAATATTAATGAGGTGGGTCTTTGCAAGTCGCAATTTGCTGTCTTCCTACATCTGGCCCTTAGTGTAGAGAGGAATATGACTTTTTTCAAGTAATGATATTATGATTATGCCAATTTCAAGCAATGTCTTTGTTTCCAACAAGATTTTCAAAAACGCTTACCTACATTTAGCTACTACAATCTGACCCT
Organism: Pleurodeles waltl; assembly: GCF_031143425.1. Lineage (NCBI taxonomy): Eukaryota > Metazoa > Chordata > Amphibia > Caudata > Salamandridae > Pleurodeles > Pleurodeles waltl. Next base: position 726,440,893 of record NC_090443.1, read on the forward strand.
GGAGATTCATGAAGGTAGCATTTCATAATAAAGTTGAGATCAGTTCTAACTATGGCTGTGAGGATATGTGGTTTAATGTACACCTGTTATTTGACAATCTGTATTAAAAGAAATACTTAACTCTTGTGCAAGTGATTCATTTCTTACATTACTGTCTGGGATATAAGAGATATTCTTAAGGCTAATGATCTTTAATTAACATCTCAATAAGATGATACGTGAGAAAAAGTAATTAACGGGAAACTAAGTGATGTACTTGCTTAGTTAAAAAGGAGTGCGTATCAGTGTTAAAATATAATAGGAGAAATTCAGTAGCAGGTATATTAACCATACAACTCCATAATTTAGAAACAAAATCAACAAAGATTTGCCATGTGCAAGTTTCAGAGTATTTAATGTATTGTGATTTATCCCCGAATACTGAACAAATGTAATTTTGTAAAGGTGTACTAGAGGCGCATAAACAACATTAACCATGCTAAAGCAACTTTCACACAATCAGTCCCAGATTTACTATTTTATGGTGGCGCAGTCATGCAAAGTGACACAAGAATAAGTTACTTACCTTTGGTGATGCTCTTTCAGGTAGATACTGAAGATATTTCACCTTTTGATTATTCTCTTGGCATTAGACTATGTCAGAAAACATTATTCAGCAGTACCTTCATGCACCAGAAGGTGGCACTGTGCAGCTCCACATTGACAGCATTCCGCTCTTGGGATCACTTGCAGAGACTGCATATGTGGCACTGCCAACAAACTTGTGCCAGTTATTTTTGTGAATGTCAGCGCCCCAGATGCAGAGTCCCAGCAACAAATTGGCTTTGACTAGTGTGTAGGTTCCTCAGCTTGGATACTGATTAGTGGATAGAGTGTAATTAACAGAATAGGAAGGAGGATGGGAGAGGCAGTGAAGAATCTGCAGTGATGTAGAACCTCTACTAGAAAGAGCATTATCAAAGGTAATTAACTTGTTCTTCTGATGGAGACTTCTAACTGCAGATTCCTCCCCTCTTGAATAGATATCAGAGCTGTACCTTTTAGGAGCTTGGTCTGTGAATAGGCTCAAACCATAAAGTCATGTTGAACCGAGCAGGCAAAATGCCTCTCTCAACAGACCTGACTGTCCAGGCAGTAGTGCTTCATGACCATATGGAGTGATGCCTACATAGCCACCTGGCAGATAACTAGCAAAGGAAGTCTGCATACCAATGCAGTGGTAGCAGCGTTGGCCCCAAAGGAATGAACTTGCATCCTTCTGGAGGCTGCTTTTTGGACAACAAGTAAAATGTGTTGATGCAGAGCAAGATCCATCTAGAGATGCCCTGCTTTTGTACAGCCTTGCCTTTTTTGTACTAAGAGTCCTGCAAAGAACTGACAGTCCACCTGGTATTCCTTGGTACAATCGGTGTAAAAGCTCAGCGCTTTTTTGGGATCCAAGAGATTAGGTTTTACTCCTCCACTAAGGGATCAGGTGCCTCCTGCGTTATCTGTCAGCATCCCCGGGGATTAGGGTTACATCATATCTCTGTTCTTGGTTAAATCTTCATGTTTCTAAGTAAACATAATGGCCCTCATTCTGACCCTGGCGGTCGGTGATAAAGCGGCGGCCAAGCCGCCAACAGGCCGGCGGTCTAAAATATGCAATTCTGACCCTGGCGGGAACCGCCAACACAGCCCGCCGTATTAACACTCCGCCCGCCACGGCGGTACAAACAAACAGCGCGGCGGTCCCCGCCAACAGCCAGGCGGCAGACAATGTACCGCCCACCCTATCACGACCCACCAATCCGCCACCTTTTCCGGGGCGGGAGTACCGCCGATAAGAACACGGCAGAAACAGACTACGAACGGGAAAACGCTCACCTCTACGCACTCCACGCGAGATTCCGGCAGTATGGAACCAGAGTTGCAGGTCATCCCCGCACTCCTATACCTGCTCATATACCAGGAGCACGCCCGGCGGCGCGGAAGACATCGGTGAGTACTGCACCTACGACACAGGGGAGGGAAAAGATTACCGGCACACACCCACCCACCCACACCCACTACAACACACACATCAATGCATTCCCACAGATCACTGTCACAACCCACAAACCCCCCCCCCCTCCGAAATAATGCAAAGACCAAAAGAAGAGATCATAAACGGGCAGATATATTGAAATATGTACACCAGTAATCCCAATAAATAAATAAACTATGTACAAAATATACACAGCTACTAAATGTAGTCCAACCACTGTCCGTGGATCACAGGGGTCCTGTGCAAAGGGGCAAGGCCCAGTCCCACGACAAGAACTCCACGGAGAGAACACTGCAGGGGCATCAGAAAGAAAATAGGACAGGCACCTCAGGGGGAAGGGAAGGGGGGGCACCTCAGCCACTTGAGTACACGACGCCAGATCCACGAGGGGACTCCATGACCACTGGGCCATCCTGGGGAGTGCTAAGCCACAGTCCAAACAGTCCATACAGTGGGTGGCCTGCCCACTGGGCCATCCTGGGGAGTGCAAAGCCACAGTCCATACAGTCCATACAGTGGGTGGCCTGCCCACTGGGCCATTCTGGGGAGTGCAAAGCCACAGTCCATACAGTCCATACAGTGGGTGGCCTGCCCACTGGGCCATCCTGGGGAGTGCAAAGCCACTGTCCATACAGTCCATACAGTGGGTGGCCTGCCCACTGGGCCATCCTGGGGAGTGCAAAGCCACTGTCCATACAGTCCATACAGTGGGTGGCCTGCCCACTGGGCCATCCTGGGGAGTGCAAAGCCACAGTCCAAACAGTCCATACAGTGGGTGGCCTGCCCACTGGGCCATCCTGGGGAGTGCAAAGCCACGGTCCATACAGTCCATAACAGACCCCACTGCCACTGGAGGAGGCAAGTTGGCCAGAGGACATCCTGCAGCCCTGCCCGAGATAGATCCTGCCCTGCCACGTCTGCCAAAGGGCCAGCGGTTCTTGCCTTGAAGGGCCCAGTTCAGCGGTTCTTGAGACGGCGGGGCCCAGCGGAGCGGTGCTTGAGACGGCGGGGCCCAGTTCAGCGGTTCTTGAGACGGCGGGGCCCAGTTCAGCGGTTCTTGAGACGGCGGGGCCCAGCGGAGCGGTGCTTGAGACGGCGGGGCCCAGTTCAGCGGTTCTTGAGACGGCGGGGCCCAGTTCAGCGGTTCTTGAGACGGCGGGGCCCAGCGGAGCGGTTCTTGAGACGGCGGGGCCCAGCGGAGCGGTGCTTGAGACGGCGGGGCCCAGTTCAGCGGTTCTTGAGACGGCGGGCCCAGTTCAGCGGTGCTTGAGACGGCGGGGCCCAGTTCAGCGGTGCTTGAGACGGCGGGGCCCAGTTCAGCGGTTCTTGAGACGGCGGGGCCCAGTTCAGCGGTTCTTGAGACGGCGGGGCCCAGCGGAGCGGTTCTTGAGACGGCGGGGCCCAGCGGAGCGGTGCTTGAGACGGCGGGGCCCAGTTCAGCGGTTCTTGAGACGGCGGGGCCCAGTTCAGCGGTTCTTGAGACGGCGGGGCCCAGCGGAGCGGTTCTTGAGACGGCGGGGCCCAGCGGAGCGGTGCTTGAGACGGCGGGGCCCAGTTCAGCGGTTCTTGAGACGGCGGGGCCCAGTTCAGCGGTTCTTGAGACGGCGGGGCCCAGCGGAGCGGTGCTTGAGACGGCGGGGCCCAGTTCAGCGGTTCTTGAGACGGCGGGGCCCAGTTCAGCGGTTCTTGAGACGGCGGGGCCCAGCGGAGCGGTTCTTGAGACGGCGGGGCCCAGCGGAGCGGTGCTTGAGACGGCGGGGCCCAGTTCAGCGGTCCTTGCCTTGAAGGGCCCAGTTCAGCGGTTCTTGAGACGGCGGGGCCCAGTTCAGCGGTGCTTGAGACGGCGGGGCCCAGTTCAGCGGTTCTTGAGACGGCGGGGCCCAGCGGAGCGGTTCTTGAGACGGCGGGGCCCAGCGGAGCGGTGCTTGAGACGGCGGGGCCCAGTTTAGCGGTTCTTGAGACGGCGGGGCCCAGTTCAGCGGTGCTTGAGACGGCGGGGCCCAGTTCAGCGGTGCTTGAGACGGCGGGGCCCAGTTCAGCGGTTCTTGAGACGGCGGGGCCCAGTTCAGCGGTTCTTGAGACGGCGGGGCCCAGCGGAGCGGTTCTTGAGACGGCGGGGCCCAGCGGAGCGGTGCTTGAGACGGCGGGCCCAGTTCAGCGGTTCTTGAGACGCCGGGGCCCAGTTCAGCGGTTCTTGAGACGGCGGGGCCCAGCGGAGCGGTGCTTGAGACGGCGGGGCCCAGTTCAGCGGTTCTTGAGACGGCGGGGCCCAGTTCAGCGGTTCTTGAGACGGCGGGGCCCAGCGGAGCGGTTCTTGAGACGGCGGGGCCCAGCGGAGCGGTGCTTGAGACGGCGGGGCCCAGTTCAGCGGTCCTTGCCTTGAAGGGCCCAGTTCAGCGGTTCTTGAGACGACGGGGCCCAGTTCAGCGGTCCTTGCCTTGAAGGGCCCAGTTCAGCGGTTCTTGAGACGGCGGGGCCCAGCGGAGCGGTGCTTGAGACGGCGGGCCCAGTTCAGCGGTTCTGGAGACGGCGGCCGGTCTATGGCCAACTGCTCATTGCCTGGTGGTGCCCTCCTGGGCAGCGGGGATGGTGCTCCTTCAATGCCCACCTGGGCTGTGGGTGGTGGGGCCCTCCTGGCCAGCTGGGCTGGGTCCTCCCTGGGCAGCGGCTATGGGGGTGGTGGGCTCTCCCGGGGCAGCTGTGCCGGTTCCTCCCGGGGCAGCGGCTATGGGGGTTGTGGGCTCCTCCTGGGCAGCAGGCCTGCTGCCTGACCTCTCCGACTTGCTGCCCTTGCCCTCCTTAGTCGTGGGCCTGTGGCCCTTTCCTCCCTTTGGAGCTGTGGCTGGTGACTGTCTCTGGGTGGTGTCCGGGGGGGATGTAGAAGGCGGGCTCCTGCGGCGCCCCTTCCGCCTTCTGCTCCTCTTCCCAGGGGGTGGGCTGGCTGTCCCCTTGCTGCTGGGCGAAGATCCAGACATGCGGGCTGGCGGGCTCCAATACCCCTGCACCCTTGTCAAGGGGGCTGCAGGGCTGGTGGTGGCTGAGGTGCTCTTCTTACCCCGACGAGAAGGAGGGGGGGGCTCAGGGTCAGGAAAGAAGTTAGTAGTGGCGAGGAAGAGTTTCTTGGGACAATGGAGAGTGGTAGGTACAGTGGGAATGGGAGTGGAGGGAGAGGATGTGGTTGTAGGTGAGTCACGTTTGCTGTCTTTGGGTGCAGGTGCAGGAGGGATAGGCTGTCGTGAGGTGGATGGCTGTTGGGTGGGTGGGTGGCTGCGTTTGTGTGGTGTGGAAGAGGGGGTGACAGACACAGTGGGAGAGGACACAGGGGACGTGTAAATGGCAGTGGGGGTGGTGACTGCACGTGTGCGGACTGGAGTGGAGGGTGTGCTGGTGATGGAAACACTGGCTGATGGTGAGGTGAATGGAGGTGTGAGTGTAGACGTCACAGGGAGGGAGGAGGGAGACGAGGAGGTGGGGGTCACAGAGGTGGTAGTGACTGTTGGCATGTCTGCATCGGAATGTTGCGTGTGTGAATGTCTGCGTGATCTGTGGTGCTTATGTTTGGATGAGCTTCTCTTGGGTGTTGAGGTGTGTGCAGGCTGGTCTGATGGTGTGGGTGGGACAGGCAGAGGAACAGGAGACTGGGAGGAGGGAGTTAGTAGAGGCAGGCAGGAGACAGGGACAATGGCTGCCGTCAGTGCTGAGGCCAGAGCCTGGAACGATCGCTGATGGGCAGCCTGACCCGAATGAATGCCCTCCAGGTACGCATTGCTGCGATGAACCTCCCTCTCCACCCCCTGGATGGCATTCAAAAGGGTAGTCTGCCCAACAATGAGCGTTCGGAGGAGGTCAATGACCTCCTCACTGAGGGCAGCGGGGGTAACAGGGGCAGGGCCTGAGGTGCCTGGGGTGAAGGAGATGCCCGGCTTCCTGGCAGAGCGGGCACGGGGCGAACGCTGAGGGGCTGCTGGGAGGGCGGAGATGGTGCGCTGGGTGGCGGCTGTACCTGTAATGGCGGGGGGCACGGATGGTGCCACCCCCGCAAGGGAGCCCCCTTCCGAGGACGTGTCCGTGTCGCTGCAGGCTTCAGTCGTCCCCGTCGTGGAGCTCCCCTCGCCCTCCGTCTCACTGGTCCAGTCTGACTCTGTGGCATGGCCCTCCTGGGCCATGTGAGATGCATCTCCCTCCTGCCCCGATGCCACTTCTCCTCCGCCTGATGATGCTGATGCACACAAGCACAGAAAGACAAACAAAAAGGGGGGGGGAGAGAGAAATAAAGGGATATTGAGTACATGGATCTCCGGTACAGTTAGCGGACATGACAGACACAGATGCCCCCTGCACTAAGTTGCGCACTTGTGGTCCGCTACGCATTCCGTGGAACATGCCCTACACGCCTAGAGTTGAAAACTGCACCCATGGATGACACGGCCCAGGGATGGCTGTACTGACAAACTACTGAGGGTGGTGGCTGGGGACACAGGGGCTTACGGGGGTGCCCAGCCTACAGATATCGCCCTGGCCTAGGGGGACCCCCAGCCCTCCTCCCCCACCCAGACACCTCCACTGCGCGACAACAGAGTAGATAATGCTTGTACTCACCCCCTTGTGTCTGCTGTGCTGCCCTCACGCGCCCATCCAAATCAGGGTAGGCCACCGCCAGGATCCGGAACATCAGGGGGCTCAGTTGACGGCAGGCACCCCGCCTACGTTGGGAGGCAATCCCCAGCAGAGACTCGGCGGTCTTCTTGGTCCCGCGGCGGATGTCCTCCCACCTCTTGCGGCAGTGGGTGCCCCGTCGATGGTGGACCCCCAGGGTCCGGACTTCCTTGCCGATGGCACGCCAAATCCCGATCTTCTCATGGGCGCGGACCTCTGTGACACGTACAGGGAGGGAGAAATACCACGTTCAAGTTTGTCAGCATTTTCCTTGCCAGTGGCCCAACGCCCCCCATCCCCGCCAGGCCCCCCGCCATGCCCCCCGCCAGGCCCAACATGCCCCCCATCCCCGCCATGCCCCCCACCAGGCCCCCCGCCAGGCCCAACATGCCCCCCATCCCCGCCAGGCCCCCCGCCATGCCCCCCGCCAGGCCCAACATGCCCCCCATCCCCGCCAGGCCCCCCGCCATGCCCCCCGCCAGGCCCAACATGCCCCCCATCCCCGCCATGCCCCCCGCCATGCCCCCCGCCAGGCCCAACATGCCCCCCATCCCCGCCAGGCCCCCCGCCAGGCCCCCAAGCCAGCCAGTGGCCCCAAATCCAGATTAAATTAAACTCACTTGTTGGTCTGGAGGACCGTAGAGTAGCGCATACTGGGGGAGGACCCCATCCACAAGTTTCTCCAACTCCTCTCCAGTGAAGGCAGGGGCCCTTTCCCCAGGCGCAGCAGCCATTGTCCCTTCCAGACCGAGGTCACAGCAACACTTGCAGTATAGGTCCTCTCCTGTGAAAGTTCAAGTCGCAAGTGGATAAGTAGATAGAAAATGGCGGTCACGTCCGCGGTGGTGCGTACCGCGGCGGTGCGTCCCGCCACCGCCGGCGCCCTTCGCCATTGGCTCCTGAAACCCATAGGCTTCAATGTTAACCAATGCGGCTTCGCGCCGCGGTCTTCGCCCGCCGCCCGCCGCGGTGTGCCACGCCAGCGCATTGACCTCACATCCCATTGTCACACTTCACAGGTCAGGCAGCCGCCATTTCCAGGGCCCACATGGCTCAATTTCAACTGCGTCACACAGGCCTAGGCCTTGCATAGCCACTCAGACACGCCATTCACTGCATAGAGAATCGTTTACTGTGCTAGCTGTGAGTACGTACCTGTGGGTTGCTTGACTGTGTGCTCCATGTTGTCCTTCCTAGGCACCGTCCGCTGGGTTGGGCGAGGAGACGGATGAATCCTCCCGTGTACCGACCGCTGGTGGACCTGTCGACAATGGAAGAACGCCACATTATCCTGACCTACCGTCTTAACCGTGCCACTATCCATGAACTGTGTGCCCAGCTGGAGCCCGACCTGATGTCCCCCATCCGCCAACCCACAGGGATTCCCCCTCTGGTGCAGGTCATGTCAGTACTCCATTTCTTGGCAAGTGGGTCATTTCAGACAACAGTGGGAATTGCTTCTGGGATGTCTCAGCCCATGTTTTCGAAGGTGTTATCCAGAGTGTTGTCTGCCCTGATGAAATCCGTGAGGAGCTACATCATTTTCCCTGAGGTGGGCGAATTGGCTACAGTGAAGGGTGATTTCTACGCCCTTGGACATATTCCCAACGTCATTGGTGCCATTGATGGGACCCATGTGGCTTTGGTTCCCCCAAGAGACAGGGAGCAGGTGTACAGGAACAGAAAAAGTTACCATTCAATGAACATCCAGGTGGTGTGTTTGGCTGACCAGTACATCTCGCATGTAAATGCCAAATTCCCAGGGTCAGTGTATGACGCCTACATCCTAAGGAATAGCAGCATCCCTTACGTGATGGAACAGCTACAGAGACACCGTGTATGGCTAGTGGGGGACTCTGTGTACCCCAACCTGTCGTGGCTACTGACCCCAGTAAGGAATTCCCGGACCAGGGCAGAGGAACGGTACAATGAGGCCCATGGGCGTACTAGGAGGGTGATCGAACGCACCTTTGGCCTCCTAAAGGCCAGGTTTCGGTGCCTGCATATGACAGGTGGATCCCTAATGTACTCACCTAAGAAGGTGTGTCACATCATCGTGGCCTGCTGCATGCTTCACAACCTGGCTTTGCGCCGCCAGGTGCCTTTCCTGCAGGAGGATGGTCGAGACGGTGGTGTTGTGGCAGCTGTGGAACCTGAGGAGAGTGACGAGGAGGAAGACGACGGGGCTGAAACAGACAACAGGGACAGAATCATTGAACAGTACTTCCAATAGGACACAGGTAACATTTCAAAGATAATTTAGTAAATGTGAACTACTCTCCTGCATCTCTGCTGCCTGTCTATTTGCCCCAGTGTATGATGACTGAGTTGTGGCTTTTCCCTCCCTATTTCAGATCTGGGGTCCCCACTACGAGTCCTGTACTTCGTTTCCCCATGGACTACAGCTTTGTGGCAGCTGTTTGTTGACTTCACCATGTACAAGGACATATTTGCACTGTCATGTCAATTACAATATATTGAAATCACAGCCAGACTCCAGATAGTTTTGTGCAAAATAGGTGTTTATTTAAGTGCTCAAAATGGGATGGGTGGTTTCAAGTGGGTGGGGGCTATGGTGAAGGAATGTCCATGGCAGAGTCCAGAGTAACAGTCACACAGGTGCATTGTCCAGAGGCCTGTGGAGAGATGGAGCATGGGCAGTTCAAGGATGGACAGGGTGACAATGTGGGACAGTGGGATGACATCAGGTGGTATCCATTGCTGGCGGGGGTCTTGACATCCTACTCTGTCTTCTTGCGAGATCTCAGGGCCCTCTTGCGGGGTGGTTCTTCTCCTGCAGGAGGTGGGGGTCTGGTGGGCTGCTGCTGTGCGGGGGCCTCCTGTCCACTAGCGCCGGCGGAGGTGGTTGGCTGTTCTTGGTCCAGGCTAGTGGCAGGGGCCCTTGGGTGTTGTTGAGTGTCCGCCCTGGTGTTGACGAGGTCCTGCAGCAGCCCTACCATGGTAACCAGGGTGGTGTTGAGGGCTCTGATGTCCTCCCTGTACCCCCGATAGTGTTCCTCCTGCAGTACCTGGATCTCCTGGAACCGGGCCAGTACCGTCGCCATCGTCTCCTGGGAGCGGTTGTATGCTCCCATGATGGTGGTGAGGACCTCGTGGAGAGTGGGTTCCCTGGGCCCGTCCCCCCCCTGTCGCACAGCTGCCCTCCGAGTTGCCCTGTTTCCCTGGGCCTCTGCCCCCTGGCCGGTGTGCCCACTACCACTGCCCCCAGGTCCCTGTTGTTGTTGGGGTGGTGGGTTATCCTGGGTGCCCTGTAGTGGTAGACACACCGCAGATTGACGCGCCCTGGAGACAGAGGCATGGGCCCGCTGGGTGGGAGCTGTGCTGGTGTTCCCAGAGGGGTTTGGGTCTGTAGTGGCCTGGGCCTGTGTGAGGGGAACCGACTGTCCAGAGGTCCCCGATGGTCCGGGCTGGTCATCGGTGTCCAGGTCGACAGAGCTGCTGTCATCGCTGACGGCCTCTTGGGTGGGGGGTGTGGAGAATTCTGGCCCCTCCGCCGCGGTGTGTTGACGGTCGGGTCCTGCAGGGGTATAGAGGTATGGTTATAGTTTCAATGTGTGGCATATGGGTGTATCTATGGGTTCTCGTGTCCCCAAGTGCTGGCATTCGTGTGTGGGGGCTTTGGTGAGGGTGGCTTGTGGGGGGGATGTGTATATGCATTGGGCATGCTTTGGTGATGGGTGTCCATGCTTAGTGGACGCATGCAGGCCTAGGTTTTGGGATGTGTGGGTTGTGATGGTGAGACATTGGCGGGGAATAGGTGTGCTGGGGGTGGGGGTGAGGATGGTGGTGGGGGTGAGGATGGTGGTGGGGGTGAGGGTGGGGGTGAGGATGGGGGTAGGGGTGAGGGTGGGGTTCGAGGATGGGGGTGAGGGTTGGGGTATGATTTGGCATGCAGGTGGGGGGGAAGCAGTAGTGAAGCTTCAACTTACCAGTATCCATTCCTCCGCCGACTCCTGCGAGGCCGTCAGGATGCAGGATGTTCAAGACTTCCTCCTCCCATGATGTGAATTGTGGGGGTTGAGGTGGGGGTCCTCCGCCAGTCTTCTGCACGGCGATGTTGTGCCTGGATACCATGGAACGCACCTTCCCCCGTAGGTCGTTCCATCGCTTCCTGATGTCTTCCCGATTTCTGGGGTGCTGTCCCACAGCGTTGACCCTGTCGACAATCCTCTGCCATTGCTCCGTCCTCCGGGCAATGCTGGTGTATTGTATCTGTGTGCCGAACAGCTGGGGCTCTACCCGAACGATTTCCTCCACCATGACCCTGAGTTCTTCGTCTGTGAAGCGGGGTTGTCTTTGGGGTGCCATGGGGTGGTGTGTATGATGTGTGGGGTGGAGTATGTGTAGTTAAGTGTGTTGAGTGTGGTGGTGTGTGTTGTTTTGTGTGTGGATAGTGTGTGGGTGATGGTGTTGAGTGGCTGTGGCTGCTAGTTTGTGGATGCTGGTGTCTCGCTCTGGCCTTCTTTCAGAATTTTTTGGCGTAGGGGTTTGTGGGTGATGTGGGTGTGTGTTTTATATTGTATTGTGTGTGTGGGAGTGGTGTGTGTATGTGTATCAGGTGTGTGGGATTCAAATCGTCCAATGTGGCTGAGTTTTGTTCGTTTGTGTGTATTCTGACCGCGGCGGTGTGTCCCGCCAATGGAATACCGCGTTTGAATGACCGCCGCGTGGATTCGTGGGTCGTAATGGCATGGGCGTATTTCTGTTGGCGTGGCGGTGGAGGTTTTGTCACCTCCACCTTTCCGCCGACCGCTGGTCTGGCGGTCGGTTGTGGCTGTCGGATTTTCGGAGGTTTGCCTTCTGCGGGTCAGAATGACCGTGGCGGGTTTCCGCGGCCGCGGCGGTGTTATGGCGGTCTTCTGACCGGCGGTAAGTGCATTTTACCGCCGGGGTCAGAATGACCACCAATGTGCTGTGTTACACAATTGGTTTTATCAAGGCTTGTTTGCTAAAGTGAGCAGGTGTGGACATGTGCTTCTTATTAGGTGTGGTGTAGGCATGTGCTTCTAATTGGGTGTGGTGACTCATCCACATGTGGAAACTCAACTGCTTTCCTGATTGGCTATAAATAGCAGAGTGAAGCATGCCTCGCTGCTTGGCTTTGTTTTGTTTCCTGATCTCAGCATCTGATTTGGCAATCCAGCCCCTGCTGTCATGCTCGTCTTCAGGACTTTTGAGGCAATTCTTTTCTTTGTTCCTGTACCAGCTGACACCAGGCATTCCTTCAGCTCTCTGGAAAAGACTGCAGCTAGGTGACTAGTATTCTCCAGGGAGTTTGTTCTTTGAGCGCCGCGTTTTCCTAGAACAGCTGGTGTATTTCAGCCTCGTATTTTGGCAGAGTGCTTATCTTGAAGAGACAAATGCATTTCTGAACATTTTACATTATTATTGTAGTTACTTGCCTAAATGTGCTTCAGGAAATCTGTTTGAGCTCAAGTAATACAAAAAGTGAAAGTGCAATTTTAAAAGAACATTTACGTGACTTTTCTTTCTCAAATAGCATAACTCTTGGATTTAAATTGTGTCATTCATGTCTGTGTTTCAGGTTTGAGGAAGTTGCTTTTTGAAGGGGTTTTCACACACAGAGTAAAACCAAACCAAACTGTGCCACCCTAACTGTTTGAACCCAGAGTGGACATTTGTATTTCTTGGATTGTTTTGTTCTTTTAGTTTAACCCTATGCATGCAGGAAAGTTACATGTGATATAATTAATGCCCTTGTTTGTCTTTCTTGTGGATGATAAGTGCAACATGTAGGAAAGTACCATCTTGCCTGGCATGTTTCCCCCTTTTTCACTGTATGTATGTTTGTTTTTGCCCTTGTGTCATTGGGACCCTGCTAGGCAGGACCCCAGTGCTCATAGTGTATGCCCTGTATGTGTTCCCTGTGTGGTGCCTAACTGTATCACAGAGGCTCTGCTAACCAGAACCTCAGTGTTTATGCTCTCTCTGCTGTCTAAAATTGTCACTGCAGGCTAGTGACTAATTTGACCAATTCTCATTGGCACACTGGTACACCCATATAATTCCCTTGTATATGGTACTTAGGTACCCAGGGTATTGGGGTTCCAGGAGATCCCTATGGGCTGCAGCATTTCTTTTGCCACCCATAGGGAGCTCAGACAATTCTTACACGGGGCTGCCACTGCAGCCTGAGTGAAATAACGCCCACGTTATTTCACAGCCATTTTTCACTGCACATAAGTAACTTATAAGTCACCTATATGTCTAACCCTCACTTAGTGAAGGTTAGGTGCCAAGTTACTTAGTGTGAGGGCACCCTGGCACTAGCCAAGGTGCCCCCACATCGTTCAGGGCAAATTCCCCGAACTTTGTGAGTGCGGGGACACCATAACACGCGTGCACTACACATAGGTCACTACCTATGTGTAGCGTCACAATGGTAATTCCGAACATGGCCATGTAACATGTCTAAGATCATGGAATTGTCACCCCAATGGGGACAATTCCATGATCCACGGGTCTCTAGCACAGAACCAGGGTACTGCCAAACTGCCTTTCCGGGGTTTCCACTGCAGCTGCTGCTGCTGCCAACTCCTCAGACAGGATTCTGCCCTCCTGGGGTCTGGGCAGCCCCGGCCCAGGAAGGCAGAACAAAGGATTTCCTCTGAGAGAGGGTGTTACACCCTCTCCCTTTGGAAATAGGTGTGAAGGGCTGGGGAGGAGTAGCCTCCCCCAGCCTCTGGAAATGCTTTGATGGGCACAGATGGTGCCCATCTCTGTATAAGCCAGTCTACACCGGTTCAGGGATCCCCAGCCCTGCTCTGGCATGAAACTGGACAAAGGAAAGGGGAGTGACCACTCCCCTGACCAGTACCTCCCAGGGGAGGTGTCCAGAGCTCCTCCAGTGTGTCCCAGACCTCTGCCATCTTGGATTCAGAGGTGTTGGGGGCACACTGGACTACTCTGAGTGGCCAGTGCCAGCAGGTGATGTCAGAGATCCCTCCTGATAGGTTCTTACCTCTCTTGGTAGCCAAACCTCCTTTCTTGGTAGCCAAACCTCTTTTTCTGGCTATTTAGGGTCTCTCCTCTGGGGTATTCTTCAGATAACGAATGCAAGAGCTCACCAGAGTTCCTCTGCACTTCCCTCTTCGACTTCTGCCAAGGATCGACCGCTGACTGCTCCAGGACGCCTGCAAAACTGCAACAAAGTAGCAAGACGTCTACCAGCAACATTGCAGCACCTCATCCTGCCGGCTTTCTCAACTGTTTCCTGGTGGTGCATGCTCTGGCTTCTGTGCACTTCTCCAAGGATTCCTTTGTGCACAGACTAGCCTGGGTCCCCCGCACTCCAGCCTGCAGTGCTCTATCCTCTGTGTTGGACTCCGACGTCGTGGGACCCTCCTTTTGTGACTCTGAGTTCACAGAATTTCCAAGTGCCTGCTCCAGTACTTCTGCGGGTGCTGCCTGCTTCTGTGGGGGCTCTCTGAGTTGCTGAGTGCCCCCTCTGTCTCCTCCTCCAAGGGGCGACATCCTGGTCCTTCCTGGTCCCTAGCAGCACCCAAAAACCTGTACCGCAACCCTTGCAGCTAGCAAGGCTTGTTTTCTGTATTTCTGCGTAGAAACACTTCTGCAACATCCAGCATGCCATTTGACATCTTCCTTCCAAAGGAGAAGTTCCTAGCTCTTTTCGTTGTTGCAGAATCTTTGGCTTCTTCCACCCGGAGGCAGCCCTTTTGCACCTTCATCCGTGGTTTCCTGGACACTATCGTAACTCTTGGACTTGGTCCCCTTCCTTTTCAGGTCCTCAGGTCTAGGAATCCATCTTCAGTGTTTTGCTGGTGCTTGTGGTTCTTGCAGAATCTCCCTATCACGACTATTGTGTCTTTCTGGGGTAGTAGGGTAACTCTACTCCTACTTTCTAGGGTCTTTGGGTGGGGTATTTTGGACACCGTAACTGTTTTCTCACAGTCCCAGCGACCCTCGACAATCTCCCATGGGTGCGGGGTCCATTCGTGATTTGCATTCCACTTTTGGAGTATATGGTTTGTGTTGCCCCTAGACCTCTGTTTGCCTTTTGCATCCTATTGTGATTCTACATTGTTTGCACTACTTTTCTTACTGTTACTTACCTGTTTTGGGTTTGTGTACATATAACTTGTGTATATTACTTACCTTGTAAGTGAGGGTATTCTCTGAGATACTTTTGGCATATTTTCATAAAAATAAAGTACCTTTATTTTTAGTAACTCTGAGTATTGTGCCTTCTTATGATATTGTGCTATATGATATAAGTGGTATAGTAGGAGCTTTGCATGTCTCCTAGTTCAGCCTAAGCTGCTTTGCCATAGCTACCTTCTATCAGCCTAAGCTGCTAGAAACACCTCTATTCTACTAATAAGGGATAACTGGACCTGGCACAGGGTGTAAGTACCGCAAGGTACCCACTATAAGCCAGGCCAGCCTCCTACACAACCACAGTTCTAATTATAGTGTGTAACGAACGAGTTACTTACCTTCGGTAACGACTTTTCTGGTGGATACATTAGCTACCTGTGGATTCCTCACCTAATGAATACTCCCATGGCGCCAGCATTCGACGGAAATCTTCTTCCTAGTCTCTGCACGTCGACGAGGACGTCACTCTAGCCCACGCGACGCCGTCTGACGTCATACAGGCAATAAGAGGTCCTCGACGACGTGCCGACATCAGTACCAACATTTTTTACGTGCATGAGAACAACCACCCAATGCAATGAAAGAGCAAGGCAACATCCCATAACCTTGTAAAATACACAATATTGCAATGAATAGCTGTAAATTTAATATAACGAACAAATATATGCAAATCATGTATGTACACAAAGATATATACATATATATATATATATATATATATATATATACAGATAATATACACACGTATCCATATATACAACGTCTATTGCAACCTTGAAGACCAAGAGGAGCGCACTCAAGGATTACTTGGTAAGACCAGAAAGGCAACGGGGAGGCGGGTGGGACCGTGAGGAATCCACAGGTAGCTAATGTATCCACCAGAAAAGTCGTTACCGAAGGTAAGTAACTCGTTCTTCTGATGGATACAACTACCTGTGGATTCCTCACCTAATGAATAGAGTCCCAAAGCAGTACCACGCCCGGTGGCGGGTGCCTAAATGGTCAAACCAAGAAATCCTGCAGCACTGACCGTGCAAAATGGCCGTCCCTTCTGACCTCAGAGTCCAAACAGTAATGTTTCGCAAAAGTGTGAAGGGACGACCAAGTTGCGGCCTTGCAGATGTCAACCACAGGAACACCCCTGGCCAAGGCCGAAGTGGCCGACTTAGCTCTGGTGGAATGAGCTCTAATGCCCTCAGGAGGGTCCTTCTTTGCCAAAGAGTAACAGATTTTAATGCAAAGAACCACCCACCTGGAGAGTGTTCTCTTGTGGACTGCCTTTCCTCTCCTCTTGCCCACGTACCCGATGAACAGCTGATCCTCCAGCCTGAAATCCTTTGTTCTATCAATAAAGAAGCTCAACGCCCTCTTTGGGTCCAGACGGTGCAGTCTTTCTTCCTCTTTAGAAGGATGAGGCGGAGGATAGAACGTGGACAAAGTAATTGTCTGAGCCAAATGGAAGGGTGAAACAACCTTCGGGAGGAAAGCAGCCTTGGTCCTCAACACCACATTATCCCCATAAAAATTGTATAAGGGGGCTTTACCGATAAGGCCTGCAACTCACTCACTCTCCTTGCAGATGTTATCGCTACCAGGAAAACTGTTTTTATAACCAAATACCTTAAGGGGCAAGAATGCATAGGCTCAAAAGGGGACCCCATAAGGAAAGTCAGGACCAAGGACAAATCCCATTGCGGCATAACGAATGGTTTTGGAGGATATTTATTTAGAAGACCTTTCAAGAATCTGATAACAATAGGGGATTTAAATAACGATGGTTGGTCTGGAAGACAAATGAAGGCTGACAAGGCCGACAAATAACCCTTAATGGTAGCCACTGCACAACCTTTCTGCGCTAGAGAGAGAGCAAAAGACAAAACGTCCGATAGATGAGCATGTAAGGGATCAATCTGCCTCTCTCCACACCACACAACAAATTTAGACCACCTATTAGCGTAGATAGATTTAGTGGAGTGTCGCCTGGCCGCTAATATAACATCCACTACATCAGGCGGGAGAGAGAAGGAACTCAGGTTGCCCCGTTCAATCTCCAGGCATGTAGGTGCAGACTCTGGAGGTTGGGGTGTAAAACCTGCCCCTGCGACTGCGAGAGGAGGTCTGCCCTGAAAGGGAGACGGAGCGGAGGGCACATTGAGAGTTGGAGAAGGTCGGAGTACCACACCCTCCTTGGCCAATCCGGAGCTATTAAGATGACTAGCGCCCGGTCTTGGCGAATCTTCCTCAATACTCGAGGAATCAAGGGTATGGGAGGAAACGCGTAAAGCAACTGGCCGCACCAGGTTATTTGAAACGCGTCCCCTAACGCTCCCTGCATCGGATACTGGAGGCTGCAGAATAACGGACAATGCGCGTTCTCCCGAGTGGCAAACAGATCTATCCGAGGAAACCCCCACATCTGGAAGATTAAACGGACTTGATCTGGATGGAGACGCCACTCGTGGTCGGCCGAGAATTGGCGACTGAGACTGTCCGCACGTACATTCAAGACCCCGGCCAGATGATTTGCTACCAAGCAAATCTGATGGTCCTTTGCCCAAGACCATAGTCGAAGAGCTTCTCTGCAGAGAAGGTACGACCCTACTCCTCCCTGTTTGTTTATGTACCACATCGTGGTAGTATTGTCCGTCAGGACCTGTACCGACTGACCACGAAGGGAAGGGAGGAAGGCCTTGAGTGCCAGACGTACAGCCCGTAACTCTAACAGATTGATATGAAACATCTGCTCCTCTGGAGACCAAAGGCCTTTGATCTCCAGATCCCCCAGATGAGCTCCCCACCCTATAGTGGAAGCATCCGTTATGACCGTGGCCACTGGTGGCGACTGCGCGAACGGCTTTCCTTGTGAAAGATTGTTGCTCCCAATCCACCACTTCAAGTCCACAGCAGCATCTCTGGAGATCTTGACAGCACCTTCTAGATCTCCTTTGTGTTGAGACCACTGCCTTCGGAGGCACCACTGAAGAGCCCTCATGTGCCAGCGAGCATGCGTGACCAACAGAATGCAGGAGGCAAACAGACCGAGCAGACGAAGGACCTTGAGGACTGGAACTACCGCTCCATTTCGAAACATTGGAACCAATTCCTGAATATCTTGAATCCGCTGAGGCGGAGGAAAGGCTCGACTCAATGTTGTATCCAGTACTGCCCCTATGAACAGGAGGCGCTGAGAGGGCTCCAGGTGAGATTTGGGCTCGTTCACCGAAAAACCCAGGTCGAACAACAACTGAGTCGTTGACTGCAGATGATGCGACACAAGCTCCGGCGACTTGGCTTTGATCAACCAGTCGTCCAAGTAAGGGAATACTGCTATCCCCTTCCTTCTGAGCTCTGCCGCAACCACCGACATCACCTTCGTGAAGACTCGAGGTGCTGAAGTAAGACCAAACGGAAGGACCGCAAACTGATAGTGCTGCGATCCCACCATAAACCGGAGATACTTCCTGTGTGACTTGAGTATCGGGATATGAAAGTAAGCATCCTGCAAGTCGACAGACACCATCCAATCTTCCTTGTTCAACGCCCAAAGCACCTGAGCTAGGGTCAGCATCTTGAACTTTTCCTGTTTGAGGAACCAATTCAAGATCCTCAGGTCCAGGATTGGTCTCAACCGACCATCCTTCTTGGGAATCAGGAAATACCTTGAGTAACAACCTCGACCCCTTTCCTGCTCTGGGACCAACTCTACCGCGCCCTTTTAAAGGAGGACTTGTACCTCCTGTTCTAGCAACAGGAGGTGTTCTTCTGAACAATAAGATGGGCGGGGCGGGATGAGGGGCGGGAACTCCCGAAAGGGAAGGGTGTAGCCTTTTCCCACAATACTGAGAACCCAAGTGTCCGTTGTAATAGTCTTCCACTTGCGGAGAAAATGCTGTAATCTTCCCCCTACAGGAGAGGAGTGAGTGGGAAATGGTGGAAGCCTAAGGCTGCTTTCCCTGCTGCACCCCTCCAGAGGATGAGGAAGAGGCAGAGTGCTGCTGAGAGGCTCCTCTGGTGCGGGCCCTCCCTCTCCCTCTAAAAGATCTATAGGGATGGGAAGAGGCAGGTTGCTGGAATCTCCCCCGAAAGGAAGAGGAGGAAGAGCCACGCCCAAATCCCCGAAACCTCCTGAAAATCCTGGAAGAGGCAGAGGAAGAAGGAGCTTGGAGTCCTAGCGATTTGGCTGTGGCCCTGCTCTCCTTAAAACGTTCCAAGGCCGAATCTGCCTTGGCGCCAAACAGCATGTCCCCATCAAAAGGGAGATCCAATAGGGTTGACTGCACATCTGCAGAAAACCCCGAATTACGGAGCCAGGCCTGTCTCCTTGCCACCACAGTCGTGCCCATTGCTCTGGCCACCGAGTCGGTCGTATCCAGCCCAGCCTGAATAATCTGGGTCGCAGCAGCCTGGGCATCTGAAACAACATCCAAAAGACCCTGGGGAAGCTCCGTAAATGATGAGGAAATGTCCTCCATAAGAGCATGAACATATCTCCCCAGGATACAAGTTGCGTTGGTGGCCTTCAACGCCAGACTGCAGGACGAAAAGATTTTCTTGGACTGCGCATCCAGTTTCTTCGAGTCTCTGTCCCCAGGCACCGTCGGGAAAGAACCAGGCGCTGATTTGGATGAACAGGAGGCCTGCACCACCAAGCTCTCCGGTGTAGGGTGCCTAGAAAGAAAGCCAGGGTCAGTTGGTGCAGCTCGATACCTCCTGGCTACGGTTCTATGAACCGCTGGGGAAGATACTGGTCTCCTCCACACCTCTAGCACCGGATCCAGCAAAGCGTCATTAAAGGGCAATAGAGGCTCTGCCGCAGCTGAGGCCGGATGAAGCACCTCTGTCAGGAGGTTCTGTTTTGTCTCTGCCACCGGCAAAGGCAGGTCCAGAAAACTAGCTGCCTTCCGTACCACTGCGTGAAAGGAAGCAGCCTCCTCCGTGTATTCCCCTGGAGACGAAAGATCCCACTCAGGGGAAGTGTCCAGCCCACTGGCTGTATCTAGACCATGCAGTCCATCAACCGAGTCCTCTAGTTCTCCTTCTTCCAGGACTCGTTGGTACTCCTGCTCCTCTAATAAACGGAGAGCACGTCTCCTCGAATGAAGCCTCTGCTCGATACGCGGAGTCGACAATGCCTCCGCCGAAGCCGAAGATCGGCGCCGATCTTCAGAAGCCACCGACGTCGCGTCCGGCGCCACAGGTAACTTCGGCGCCGATGAAAGAGCACTCGGAGCGGATGGACCCACCGGAGTCACAGGACGAAATCCCGACGTCGACGGGATGGAAATCTCCGGGGCCAATCCCTCCGAAGCCACCGGAGCGGCCACCGGCGGCGACACCGGCGCCGAGCCCACGTTCCCAAAAGGGAGAAAGGGCATAAAGGGTGCCGGCCGTAGAGGCGCAGGATCACCCAATGAAAAGGCCAAAGGGCCAGCCGGAGCACCCCGTGGAGCCATCTGTTGGAAGATGGTATACATCGCATTTAGGAATGCGGTACTATTGGCTCCAGGGGTGGGAAAAGCCGGATACTGGGGTGCCTGTATCGAAGGCGACCCCGACGCCGGCCTCGACGTCTGCGACGCCGGGGACAACACCAGAGGCTGCACCACTTCAATCACCGACGCCTGTCCAGGTGAAGTCGGTGACGCCGGAGAGGGCAACGGCGTCGATGGATGCGGCGTGACCGTGGGACTGACCTCCCAAGTCCTCCGGCGCCGATCCGAAGACCTGGAACGAGTCTCCTTGCTCGAATGGCGCCGTGATTCTCTACGGCGCCGGGAGTCTCGATGACGCCGATGCCTTGGCGAAGAAGACTTCTTATGATGTTTTTCTTTCTTCGACTTCGCCATAAACAACTTCGCCTCACGTTCCTTGAGGGCCTTTGGATTCATGTGCTGACATGAATCGCAAGTCGAGACGTCGTGGTCGGAGCTTAAACACCAAAGACAGTCGGAGTGAGGATCCGTAACTGACATCTTGCCCCCACACTCACGACAAGGCTTAAAACCCGACTTTCTCTGCGACATTATTACTGCAGCGAAGGACTACGCAGCAAAAAATACACTGTAACCACGAAAGTAACAGTTGCTCCCTCGAAGATAACCGTTTCGAATGCATGGAAAAAAGGGAACTGACGTCGGCACGTCGTCGAGGACCTCTTATTGCCTGTATGACATCAGACGGCGTCGCGTGGGCTAGAGTGACGTCCTCGTCGACGTGCAGAGACTAGGAAGAAGATTTCCGTCGAATGCTGGCGCCATGGGAGTATTCATTAGGTGATGAATCGACAGGTAGTTGTATCCATCAGAAAGTGAATCTCTGTGACTAATTCCACTATCACTCTGTCAACAATTACCTGCCCCCCGGAGATACAGGGTGCCTGGCTGAACCAGCAAGACCTGGCAGTGTTTTGTCTGTTTCTCTTCAACCCCCCCTTTCCTTCTGGGACACCTGCTGGGGTTTCTGTGTCCATCAGGAAGTGCCGGGAGGTGTTCCAGGAGGTCGGGGGGCATACCATCACCCCTGCAGACATCCTGCTTTTCAGGTGAGTGGCCCCGTCTCGACATAGAATGCCAAAAGGTTCAATGGGTTGATTGATGTAACAACTTTTAGCAAGAAGGATATTCACATCTACAGAACCAACTTGTCTGGAGAGAAGGTGGTGTGTGACCGGTTAACGAAAAGAGCTGAAAGCTTACTCACTCGTCGCGGTAAAGTGATGGTGATGAGGAACACCAACTTGAGGGTGAGGAGCCACAAAGAACAGCTGTGAAGTGGTGCAGGGGAAATGCATCTCAAATATGTGAGGATCAAAGTATGGCATGAGTTGTGGCATGAAAAAGGAGAGGGAAAAGCGCATGTTGCAGGACTTTCATAAAACATATTACATCAGGTGAGTTAAACAATGAGGGTTGGTCCGGCAATAAAAAGGCCTAAAGAGCCAAAGGGTAGCAATTAACTGTCACCGAAGCAAAGCCTTGCTGGGTGAAAGTCGAAACAAACAAAAGAACATCAAATAACTTTGCCTGAATGGACCAATCTGGTGTGTGCCACACCAAAGAACAAATTTGTTCCAAGGACAGGTATATACAGCTTTTGTCAAGGGGCACTTGGATGCTAAAGTAACATCAAGCACCTCCGAAGGAAGATGAAACATGCTTAGCTGTCACTGCCCAATCTTCATGCTTGAATGTAGAGATTGCAAAATACTGGGTGCAAAACTCTGCCCTGTTGCTGTGACAGCAGGCCCTTCAGGACAGAGGGACAATCCGATTGGTGGACAGAAGCTCAAGCCCAGGAGTTCTGGATACCATATGCTCTGTGCCCAATCCAGGGCTACTAGGAAGACTTGGATCCAGTCAGTTCTCATGTTGTTCAGAGCTTGGGGCAGAGGAGGTGTCATGGGAAGGCATATAGGAGTCTCATGTTCTACTCTAGGCAGAACGGGTCTCCTAGCTAGAGACATCTGGAAATCTCCAAGGCACAGAATTGTTGGCATTGCATGTTCTCGCAGGTGGTGAAGATTTCGAGCCAAGGTTCTTCCCATTCATTGAAGAGACCTTGCACCCCCTCTGGGTGTAACTGGCACTCATAACCTACCACACGCCAACAGTTGAGCTTGTCTGCTATGGCCTTGAAAGATCCTGCTAGGTCATTCACCACCAGAAAAATCCCTTGATGATCCAACTATTTGGAAGCACAGTGCATCCTGGCACATGGCCCAGGGCCCTACTCTGCACTGTTTGTTGCAATACCACATGGTGGTGGTGTTGTCTGTGAGCACATGTACAAGCACCCCCCTTGATGGATGGAAAGAATGCTTTCAACACCAAGTGGATGAGCTGGAGATTCAGGAGGATAATGTGGAGCTGGGCCTCTCTCATGGACGGGGGACCTCTGATCTCCACCTGTCCCAAGTGGCTTCCCCATCCCAGAAGGAACACATTGATCAGCACTTTCAGCTCTGAGTGGGGTAGGGGTAGAGGTCTGCTACTGAATCAATTGAGGTCCAGTAACCACCACTGAAGACCTCTCACAGTCTACTCTGAAATCTGGATGTGGTTGGAGAGGTCCCTTTGATGTTTGGCCCTCTGAGACTTGAGATCCCACTGCAGAGTCCACATATTCTAGCTGGTGTGCTTAACCAGAAGAGTGCAGGAGGCCATTAGTGCCAGCAGCTTCAGAGCTGACCGGACTGAAATCCAGGTCAGAGGCTAAAAGATCAGGGTCATAGCCTGAATGCCCTGGATTCTCTTCTTGAGGGAAATGCACGTAACTGAAGCGGGTACAGTATGGCTCAGAAGAAGTCAAGCATCTGAGAAGGAGTCAGGTGTGACTTCGACACCTTAACAGTGAAACCTAAAAATGCAGAAGGTTTGCCATAGTCTGGAGGTGGTTGACAGCTGCCTGGATGACCTCGTTTTCAACAGCCAGTCATCGAGGTAGGGGAAGACTGGGACCCAGGAGCTCCGGAGGTATGCCTCAACTACTGCCAACAGTTTTGGGAACACATGAGGTGCTCTGGTGAGACATAAAGGGAGCAAAGAAAGTGAAAATGCTTCTGTTCCACTATGAACTTCAGGTAGGCCCGCAGGTCTAACATCACCTTCCAGTCTTCAGGGTTGGGGGCAGACAAGACCATCTTGTATTTTTTCTTCTACAGGAAGGTGTTGAGAGGGCACAGGTCTAAAACAGGATGAAGGCCTCCATCCTTCGTTGTGACCAGAAAGTAGTATGACTAAAACCAGGGCCTACTTCTGACACAGACACCCTCCTGCTAGTACATTTGGCCAAAGGGGCTTGCACCTCCTGCCATAAAAAGGGACAGATGATCTTTCAACAGTCACATCTGGGGTTGTGGAAGCTGAATGCTGGATGGTGTGGTGGAGTATAAATAAAAGGCAAGATATACCCCTTTTGTACTACTGTCATAATCTACCTATCTGATGGTATAGTTTGGAACAAGGAAAGAATCCTTGGATCCTGTCTTACTGGGTGGCTGTTGTCCACTAAGGGAACGCTAAATGAGTTTGGAAGGTGGGACTACAGGCCGGGGCAGCAAACTGGGCAGCTTGCTGACCTTCACTGCGGTGGCATTAGGCACAATTTGGGCATCCTATTGATGCTGA
The DNA here is from genome assembly GCF_031143425.1 of Pleurodeles waltl. Classification (NCBI taxonomy): domain Eukaryota; kingdom Metazoa; phylum Chordata; class Amphibia; order Caudata; family Salamandridae; genus Pleurodeles; species Pleurodeles waltl. The sequence goes on from NC_090443.1 coordinate 726,464,860, forward strand.
ATTAGCTGTCAGTATGAGGCATCTCTGCTGAAGCCTCCATAGGAGGGGTAGGCCTTATGCTGTTGGTGATGCAGAGCAGATAATCCCAAGGGGCATGCTCTGCCCTGCTCTCCTTGAACCACTCTATTACAGGATCTGCTTTTTCCTCAAACAAGTGAGTCCTACTGGAAGGCATTTCATTGAGGCATTTCCTTCCTTGTAGAAGCTAGATATTAAGGATCACAAGTTGTGGTTCAATGGAAATGTAGGGTGCCCTCGATTGAGGTTGTAGCTGCACCGACTCAGAGAGCATGACAGGCACTTACTCCTCCGGTGTCAATGGAGTCAGCATCGGAGTCGATACTCTGGGAACTGGCGCTGGTTGTGGATCCATAGGTAGTGTGACATGAGTGCTGGGTGTGACCCAGTGATGGTGTCAAAGAGTCCAACTGGGTTGTGCCAGGACAAGTTGTAGAATGGGCTCTGAGGTCGATCCCCTTCGGAAGCAAGATGGAGAGCCATGGCAATACACTTGTGCCTTTTCAGGAGAGTGTGAGCAGCGGAAATGGGCAGGACCACTTGGATTAATGTATTTTTTTTTACAAAGTCTTAAAGTGTGACAATGACCAACCTTGGGAATCAATCTTGCAACTTCTGGACCGGGACCAACCCTTCAAAGTGGACCGGTCTCGTTGTCAAGTTTTCCAGTGTTTGGCGACATGAGTTTTGCCTCTCGGTCTTGTATGGCCTTCGGGTTCACTAACACACAGACACTGCAGACACATTGTGCTGCATTGTCTTACTTTAAGTCAAGAGGCCATTACTTAATTTTAATTTGGACAGATCAGTGTAAGGACCCTTAGAACCTAATTTAGCTATTGGTAGATGGAGTAGTATTCATCAGGATGGCAGAGGACTTAACTTCTACCATTCTGACAGGTCGTAGTCTGACCCAGCGGTTAATCTCTGTAGGTAAGTAGGAACTGCTGTCTAGTTGATTTGCTTGAATGTAAGAAAAAGTTGCTGGATGGCTGCTGTCAGTTTTGGCACCTGTCTACCAACTTTTTAATTTTGTTTTGTTTTTTAAAAACAAACTTGCAAAGTTGGAGTTTGCATTTAAAAAACCAAAGAGTAGTAGTATTACTTTTTTCTGTTTTTTTCAGCAGTGATGGACAGGAAAAAAGTCATCAGTCCATTAACTCTAAATAGCGTGGGCAGGGTGATGGTTTTACTCTGATGGCCACAACTCTGTTGGATTGCCAGAGGTAACTTTCTCTCAACGTAGTCAATGAGGACTGGATGCTGATGATCCACCTGGCTCTAAGTGAAGCCAACAGACTGTCAGTTTGACACTCAGGCTACTTCATCGCACTTGCTATGGAGTACCATGTGTAGAAAACTCTAAATCAGCAACATAGTTTTGATGCAAAGCCTAATCCTCCAAAGGCAGACCAGGCTTTGAATCAAAAAATGGCTTTTTGGAGCAGGTGCTAACAAGGACAGATGTTTTTATTTCCTCAAATATTCCTCAGTGCAGTCGGACTGGAATACAGAATACAAGTGTAATGTGTGGAATGGTTTAAAATTTGTCTTGGTGTAGGATACTGCAATCAAAGCAACTGTTGTGCATTGCACAAGAGAGGATGATATTATCAGCAGGCTATGAGCAGCAGGGGATGGACAACAGCAGAGAGTGGGATGCAGGCCCTAAGGCCTTCCACCACTGTGCACAACTGAAGATTGTGCTCTGCAGGAGTCAGACATCAGTGGAGGGTGGGACATAGGAGCCTGACATGAGGCCAGGCTCGACACCACACCCACACATCATACTGACTTTAGGCCCCGTGCCTCACCTCTATGATGCATGGTTCAAAGTGTTAAAGTCCACACAGTGCGGGAATATAGGGTCTCGCTGGAGGCTAGGCCTTGCGTTCCACTCCCCCACACATGGCTGAAGACCATGTGAAGTAGGAAGTGAACTTTAGGGGAGGGTGGAGCAGAGGGCCTGCTAGAGAACAGACCCTGCACACCACCCCATCTGCAAACAGCTAAAAACTGTACACATTGTGGGCTGTCTACCTAAAGAGAGTGATTTAGCCAAGTGCAGTCAGTGTCAGACAACTTAGAGAGTGTGGTGGATCAAGCCTTGTGAATCAAGCATTGAAAGTCTGTGAAGGGTTGGATGGAGGCTCTGGATGGATATCAAGCCCTGCAGGGACCTCAGCAGTACAATTGTTCTCAATTACTTGGCTACGTTTTCAGCAATCTGTTACTAACTATCAGACACTAAGGCCCTGACTCACAAAGGTAAACATTCACTTTTGTGTAAGTTTATATTTGTTTGCTGATCTCAAATTAAATTTGCAAGTACTGGCTTTATGAATATAAAGACAAGGCTGTCCTATCTTTTTATGTACAGCGACTCAGCAGTCATGAATATACTAGTCATAAAATATGTTTGTGATCAGCAAACAGTTGTAAACTTGCACAAAAGTGTAAGTTTACCTTTGTGAATTAGGCCCAGAGTTTCACTCACATTTCTTGCCACATAATGTGCAAGTGTCATATTTGATTGTTTTTCTCTCAAACAGGAGTGGAAAAGAATTGCCACATGTAAGACCTGGTGCCATCTATCTGATCTCCCACTGCTGTCCTGAGCAGCCTTTTCTGGATTTGCCCTTTGCTAGTCATCTTGCCCACAAGCCATAAATAAAGCTGGGAAAAGCGTTTATCCTAAAAAAAAAGAACAGCAGAAAAACAAGCTATCCTCCTGTGCTGTGTCTCTCCTGTAGCAAGGAATGTAGTGATATGTATAATAGGGACAAAAACTATTTGAATGTGGAAGAATAGTGTCGGAGGTGACAATGAAATCTTTATCAATCTTCTTTCCTATCAAGCTCAATTAATTTTGTAAAATGTTACAAGGTCTATTGAATCAAAGACCACAGAAAAGAAGTCCCACCTCGCGCGTCTTACCAGACTACCACCACACTGCAGCATTATTTCTGCGGTGTGAGTCACAGAGGATCCACAAATATAGTAACGCCAAAAGAAAAATTAAAGGGCCCACCTGATTTGCAAAACAGTATGCACTACTTGTGAAACAAGCCCACAAAAAATAAAGACCCACTCTTTTGCAGGACACCAAATTGTCTTTGTCTTTTTAGAGAGACAGACTACCAAATGGCATCCATTACCAGCATTTCAGCCCATTGGAGCAAGCCACGAAGCAGCCAGTGCTATAGAAGAACCATCAAATGAACAATCACCACAGGATGATGATGTTGTGGGGGTTGTATCAACATCGGGGGCTCTTGCTGCCACACATTTTGAGATGGAGTCCCTGGTGAGGCAATTCTTCACCTACTGTGCTGGACAGAAAAGGTTAATGCCCAGAAAAGAACATGTGGCCTTTGTTAGCAAGTACTGCAAAAACAGCATCCCTAAAATTCACTCATTTGAGACCAATGCCATGAGGAAACATCTACTGGCCATGCTACTAAATGATAAGTCCCTTGCAGAGATGCAGAGGCAGAAGAAGGAGAAAGAGGTAGAATAAGGAGAAAGTCAGTCACAAGATGTTCAGCAACTTGTGGAAGAGGAGGAAGACTGTTGACTCTGGTTATCTTTTCAACTTTTGCATCCAGTGCAATTAAATTATTTGTGCATGAGAAATTAATAAACATGTTATACAAATAAAAATACCTTAATAAAGAAATGTTATTAAAAAAAGAAAAAAAAAAATATTTCCTTAGGAATGAATACTTATCTAACAAATACCAAAAAAGTTGAAATCTAAAAAAGGTTTGCATTTTTTTTTAAAAGTTCACTAAAAAAGCACAAAAATGGAAAAGTTTAAAGAAGTTTAACAAAAAAAATAATAATAATAAGCTTCCAAATGAAAGCTGTTCAGGATTGTCTTCTACCAAGCTGGGACCTGTATACCAAGCCTACTGCACATGGCCAAAGGTTGTGTGCATTTGTGCACAGGGGTTCCTTCATCACTCACAGTGGTTGGGTTGGGGATTCTGCCCAGACCATGCAGAATAGGAGGGAGACTTCTGTGGAGGGTGGGGAGCATGGTCCTGCCAAAATGCAGGCCGTACACCCCACTCTCTATTACGTACAGTCGAAGCCTTTGCACAGAGGGTGGCAGCCAGGCTTAAGGCCATGTGCAGTAAGATCTGACTAAAGACAGCTTGTTTCGAGGTCAAAAAAGATACTTGAATATCAGTTCAATCAAGAAATATATTTTAATCAACAGATGATCCTTTCTTCATCAAACAAAAAAGGGCCAAAATGTGTTTTGCAAATGACATGTGATACAAATGTTGCTTCTTCAGTCCCAACCTAATAATTATTTAAGACAACTTGTAAGCTCATATTTTAATGTTAGTTAATTTTCAACAACCTAATTAGAGGCCTGTGGTTTTAACATAATAAGCACATGGCCTGATAAGTGGGATTAAAGTGGCGTTGATGTGCAGAACGTAGATTTCTCTGGCTGTTAGCATCAATTTGCCAACAGGATCTGATTACACAACCTCGAGTACAGGTACAGGTAGGCTACAGGGCCTTAGTAGAGGTCATGATCTACAGAAACCCCTACTGCACATAACTAAAAGACATGTGCCCTAAGGATTAAGCTCCCCACTACAAGTTGTGGACAGAGCCTGCAGCCATTCTCTTCTATGCACAGCGAAAGTCTGTCCGCAAAGAAGGTGAGCCATAAACAGAGGATGATGTGCAAAAGCAGTTCAATGTGGAATATGATAAAAAACAAAAAACACAAAAAAAAATCCTAAGGTCAAATTGAGGTTATGGTAAGGTTTGGTTACAACCCCATAGCATATGGTAAAACTACCTCCAAAATTCACAGTAAAGTACAGTTATGGTTATGGAGCAAAACCAAAAAAAACTGAAATTCACCAAATATATATCTCAGTAAACTAATCATAACTTGCATACCCATCCTGCACTGCTTATGGTCTCACATATTACCACACTCATGACATGTTAAATAATGTCATTTATGACACCACTAATGAAATCACTGATGACTACATCTAAAGGTACTAATACTCAAGACATGTCATCTTCTTAATTGGATGATTTCAAAGGACAATATTATTTACTAAGAGTTAGAACTTCATAATTGATGTAACTAATAACAGAAACATTATGAAACTATTGATTAACATAATTTGATTATTAATATACCATGAAATACTACTGAAAGCAATACAAAATAACATTTCTTAACAGATTTGTTTACTACAATCTTAGGAAAAATAATTTTGTTTTTAAAAAGAAGGAAAATATTTTAATATGAAACCAGTGTTAAAGAGTACTGCAAGGCAAACAGCATTCAAAAAGGCACTCACTACATTGATAGCGAACACCGCTAACAAAAAACATTTATCACAAAAACACACAACTGCTGTTAAAGAAATATTCAGTGTCACATTGCAGTACAAATCTCCATTTAATATAAGCATTTAACTGATATCATACAGCCACATATTGATTGGTTTACAGAAACAAAATATAGTCAGTCTACACATTAATACAATATATATTGTACTCTACATACTATAAACATGTAACATGTACTAAGAAGTACATATGTAAACAGACAGAAAAAGTACCCTCAAAACACTGTTCTACTATCTAAAAAGTTAATCATAAAAGAGCACCATACATCGTACATCTATGTAACTATTATACAAATATAGAACTATTAATACGAAAGAAGGGATTCATCATTATGTAGAAAAACAACATACTTAATCGAAAACACTCTTGTTCACTTTTAAATTAAAATGACATAAAACTGTAGATACAAAACACTGTAGTACAAAAATATCCTATTACAGATATTATACATATCAAAATTGTACATTAAGATCATTAAAAAACTAATGTCAAGAGCTGTTTCATGGATGATGTCATCAATGATATAATTTAACATGTCATTAGTGATGTAATATCTGAGATTGTAAGCAGCGGCTGATGGGTGTGCAAGCTATGACTAGCTTATTGAACCATAAGGCAAATGTCAATAGTTTTTAATTTTTACTATGTAACCATACCAGTACTTTAACTGTGTTTTTCTCAGTGAATATATATATATTGTATAGTGATGGTCGCCACTGTGTAGTCATTGTCAGGTCAGAGATTCCTTAAGAATGACATTTACTGTTTTGTTACTAACGTTGGTGACATTTCAACATTCTTCACAAAACTTTCTAAAAAGAATTCTTAATTTTGTCTCTTTCATTGAAAGTTTCACACTGATACACTGATGCATCAAATAGGGAGGCAAAGAAAAAGTGGGGTCCCAAAGGTGCGATTTCCCATTTTAATTCCCATTGGAGACTTTGCTCTCTGATACAGAAACAATGACTGAAATGAATTACACCAGATTAGCCACAGAGATAGAACATTGCTTAGAAAGTATGCTTTTTGTGATGTGGCATAAATCCATTTGGCCATTTTTGAGAAATCAGTATTTAAAGAGGTGCTCTGGTTGGGTATGAAGTAGTTAACCCCCAAAAGTTAGAAACATCTCCTGCGACACCAAACAAATATACAAATAGCTGCTTCTAATTAGTTGGGGGAGCTTTTTTTCCTATCAGCCATTTTGGTTCTGCAGTATAGGTCCTGGTCCCGCCCTACCAAAACAATGTGACTGGCATCTATAACATCAGAGAAAATGTTGTAACAGTCATTACAGGACTCAGGGATTAGGGAGGAAACTCAGAAATTCAATGAAAAAAAACAAAGTTTATAGTGATGTTAATGCGTAGGTGCTGAAATGAGATGAAAACTAAACATTCACAAGGTATAATTTGGGGAGCTAACTAGAGCTTGTTCCCTTATCGTGCACTGCTTACCTTACATATAATATTACTTATGGCATTTGAAATTATATCACTGATGACATCACTGATGACATCTCATATGACATAATTGATGGCATCATTTATGACATCATACAATTTTTGTGAAAGAGTCCAATAGGATTTCTGGGCAGTGAGTACCTCAACAAACAACACCTGTGCCCACCTTTGTATCACCAACCAAGGGTTGGACATAATAGCCTATCTGCCAACTCACCCATATTTAATGGATGTTACCCTCTTTCCATTGGTATTCACCCACCTAAAAAACAAAATGCTCCCATAGTCTTTAATGTTGAGCCCCTCTTTTTAAACCTTGAATACTCCCCAAAAAAGTATGTTTTCTATTTAACTTAATAAGATTTCCCACATAAATCAGTCATATGACCTGGAATTTTAAACCAAGAGGCTGACAGATATGCATTAATCACTGATAAGGCATCTTCATCTAGGTCTTGTGGGCAACCCTCTGTAGTTTGGGAAAATACACTTCGCACATTCCTGAGATGAGCATGATGTCATAAAACCTTACCTACAACCATAGAATGAGTTAAACCATCTCTTAGTGGGTCATCCTTACATTCTACATTATTCAACAATCTGCAATGCATCATATTTTTCAGCAAAGTTCTGCAAATAAACATCCACACCTTATACAGTGTCTCTTTATATAGAATTTGCCTATTTTCCACAGCCTAACAACTATTTAACATGAGTATGTGCGCAGTCAGAAACTGGTAGATAATTGTTTATAGCTTACTTTGGATTTAAGCGAAAACCTACCCTGAAACATGCCTCTGTAACCAACTGTAGTCTTTAACTACCTGTACCTGAAACTTTACGGGTTGGCAAACCATGCACCATATGTAACTTACACCTTGTACAGCCACATTTGCCTCCAGTTCTTACACTATTTCCATTCTATGCACCCACACGTGTACACACAGTAATACTTTGCAGTATATGACTATAAGATCTTTACAGTGATGTCATCAGCAAATTAACATGTCCTTAATGATGCCATTTCACTTGTCATGAGTGATGAGTGATGTAGTATGTGAGATCATAAGCTGTGAAAGTTATAGCACTCTCACTAAACTATAACTGGCAGACTTAAAAGGGTTTTCAGTTTTTAAATGTTAGTTCTTATCTAATTTCAACCCTAAACTATAATGTCATTTTAACCCTTGTTTTTTTATTAGTGAATAAATGTGTGTGTGTGTGTTGCATTAAGCAATTCAATGAGATTCATCGCATGGTGTATCAGTATCACAAGGGCTTCTGATGGTTCTACTCCAGAAATGCACCAAATATGATGCCATGATCAGTCAGAGTGAATCATTCTTTCTTCCAGGGTGTTATGGCTTCAGAACACTCAAAATAATAATAAACTAGTAAGGACAAATGAATGGGTATTTTGCCAGGTATACTGCAGGAAATATGTGTGGTAATATCAGGGAAATTAGCATTAATAACCGACTACCTGCCCATAAAACCATCCCACAAACTGATAGAAAAACCCAGCCCATACACTAGTCTGTAAGGCTAGGCCATCATGCAGTGCCTGACTCCCATATAGGCCAGTCCGACATTGCGCTCGTCTCTTTTTTGCAGCACCCAATCCTTAGAAATGTCTTTGTCTTCCATGCCCTAATTCCATTGTCATTTATTCTGGGTCCCCAGCTCATCCTTAACTAGTAAATGCTGAGAGAACCCCAAGTTGTGCGAGGGCACAGAAGAGGCACTGAGTGATATAGAGAGCAAGGACAGGGAACACAAGCTCATCATGAAGCCATAAAAGTTGATAGTACCTGGGGAAGATTCTTTATAGTAGTAAAATGAATAAAATTAGTTGTTATTATCAATTATTAGTGTTCATTTGAGATGCCTATACTAAACGTTCAGTATTGTATTACTGATACTACTTTCCCTTTCTTCTACAAGTGGCAACAATAAATAACTTTTAGAACAGAACTGATGTAGCACCAGGAGGCATCTCTTTAGGGATGATGATTTAGAGTTTTTCAAGCAGGTAATTGTTTTGATCTAATCTCAGAATATACAGGGACATGCAGCCAGCACCCTTACAGAACCATCCATTAGCCTATGAATCACTTACATCTCTATCCCCTCATTCTGTGGCACAACGTAATCCCTATGCAATGGCAACACTCTAAAAGTTATAACTGACAGCTACAATCAAGGAGCAATTAATGCATGAGGTCTGAGAAATATGTGAATGGTACATACAACCAGTGACTGAGATGGGATGTCCTTTTGACCATATCTCTCTCTATTGAGCATATTAAAGCTTTGAAACAGCTAAAGCTGCCTCAAGCTAAGCATAAAAAGACATTTTCAGACATTATGCAAATTTTTCAGTTGTGGAAAATAAGTAGTTCCTGCTCATATAGCTCAAACTCTAAGCAGACTGTCAATGATATAGGAAGAAGAGTTTAGACCATTGTAACATAGTAACAGGAATTTTGTGCTAGAGAAGGGAGTCCACAAAGTATCTATTGTAGTTAGTCTTTCACCTTGTGCAGCTTCTTGGTTGAACATGATAATTCTTAACTTTATAGCTTGCAGTACAGTAATACAAAGTTAAACTTACTATAGTTTGCTGCTTTTATTTTCTGCTCTGAGCTATTCCAAACACCAACAGATTTTGGCTGTTCCACTGAAGTTAAAAAATGTTTCTGTTTATATTCAGCCCTTGGATACAATCAGAAAATGACTATTAGAATAATGAAATAGTTGCCATTTTTAGGTTTTAAACACTCATTGAAATTGGAAATTACATGATTTAAATTTCTACAAAAGAGATTTTGGACATGGTTTAATTCAATCTTACGATTGCAGTAAAATCTTTTGCAGCACCCTGCAAAAACAATGGTGCCTGACCTATACCATGAAGTTTTGCTTGGTGAAGAGAAATGCATTATCTATAATGGAAAAAGGCATGGGAAAAAAACTAGTCATTTACCCAATGCATTGTAGGAATCAGTTGAAAGTTACTTTATTTAGGTATTCATTTATTGCAGGGCAGACTATGCTGCAGGTAGGGATGCACTATGCTGATTAGGGTATAATAAGGTAACACAATGGGTCTAATTCACAAACTGCATTTTATAGTACTTAAAGTACTACTACAATAGTAGTACTTAGTTAATCCAAAATGCAATTCATAAACCTAAATGTGGATTCTCAATCTCCCTCTCTCCCATCTTCTCTTTTAATCCTCACAGATGTAAAGTTTCTACTTAGTAGTTATTGTCGGAGGGATCAAATGAGTGGCGGAAAATTGTGAATACTTATTACTCAATGGGAGGTTCTAGGAAGGAATAAGGAATCATTTTGGGAGTGGCAAGGCAGGATTTAGGGAGGGACAGACATCAACCCACAAAAGCGTAGGTCATTGCTAGTCACCAGCTGCACTTTTAAAGTTACTATAGTCATAAAATGACTCACAACTGTTGTAACTGTACTCCAGCTGAGACCTGAATTGAGTTCAGTGCCACACATGGTAAAACACTGGTACTGCAACAACAGCCATAAAAAATAATGCAAGTAGGGACCATAACTTTGTAACTGTTAAAAAAAAATATATAGATTTGGTTCAATGTTGACACATATAAATAAAAACTAAATATTATTTTATGTTAAAGTACTTTAATAATTTTCAAATTAAAAAATATGTGTAAGTTTAATTTCTTGAAATTGTTCAAAAATAATTAAAGTAATTTAAATGAATTGTTTTCATAATTTGCAATTTTTATTACATAACTAATAAAAACATTTTATTTTAGGTGGGTTTCTTTTTTAAATAATTTAAAATGTAATTCAAATGTATGTTTCATAATTAGGTTTCAAACTAAGTGCCTGATTATGACCTTGGCGGACGGGACTCCGTCACCAACGTGACAGATATCCAGCCCAACATTTTACAAGTTCCATAGGATATAATGCAACTTGTAATATGGCGGACGGGATATCTGTCACGTTTATGACAGAGTATTCCATCTGCCAAGGTCATAATCAGGCCCCACATTTTCGAAATAAACCTCATTTATACCTGGATCTTAAATATACTGCCTTTTTGCACATTATTCACTCACATGGTGTTACTGATTTAGCATGAGGGGATAATTTGTTTATGCAACACCACATCTTTCTGTCAACATGCTGTTTTCTAGTGGTCGCACCTTTGTGTGTGCATCCTGTGGACTTACTGGTCGTATGTGATCAGCATCAGAGTTTGCCTTTGCCCATGATCATCACTCTTTTTTCCTTTTCAATTGCTTGTGGAAGGCAGGAAGTATATATGTTATTTCTTACCTCATGCTACACACATCACTTTATAGTTGCGGTTCCCTGAGGGTATGCTTTTATTTTTTTTGCAGTCCTTTAATTAATCAGGTACTGAAATAAATGTACTTCATGCTAAAGAAGGGTTAAATTGTGGCAACAGGACCAGTTGTGGCTTGCGAGGCTACAGGGGCCCGGGCGGGGCGTCGCGCAGGGTGGATTGATAACAATAAAATAAATACTTTTTTTTTTAAACTTACCTCCGCGCCGCGCGTCCTCAGTCGTCTCAGCACTAGGCAGACACAGGCTCCCAGCCTGCCCTGCGGCCAATCCTGACGCTGCTGAAAGCAGCGTCAAGATTGGCTGGGAGCACCTGGCCAGGGCGCTCCCAGGCAGACTGTGAGCCTGTGCAGGCTCTCTCCAGCCCGGCATCTGGGTTTGCTGCGCTGGAGAGAGCCTACTGCGAATGTGTGATTGGCCGGCCAGAGACGGAAGGGGAAACATACATGCACAGTGAGGGGAGTGCACAGTGCACCCCCCTCATCGTTGTCATCCCCAATGCCCGGCTGTGAGAAAGTAGCCTCTTCCTAGCATGGTTACCCCAATTTTTGGCCAGTTTTATTGTTTGTCAGTGTGTTTCTACTGTCTCACTGGGATCCTGGTAGCCAGGACCCCAGTGCTCATAGTTAAAACTCTATTTGTTAGTGTGTTTTGCCTGTCTCACCGGGATCCTGCTAGCCAGGACCCAAGTGCTCATAGTTTGTGGCCTATGTATGTGTTGTCAGAATGCTTAACTGTGTCACTGAAGTTCTGCTAACCAAAACTCCAGTGCTTATGCTCTCTTTACTTACCAAATTTGTCACTATAGTTTAGTGACTCCATATTCCAATTCTGATTGGCACACTGGATCCGTCTGGATGTGGCAGTCTGGCAGAAACTGGTCAGCCTAGCACTAGTAGCTGGACTGATATACAGGGTGCCTCTCTAAGATGCCCTCTGTGTGCATTTCTCAATAAATCCCTCACTGGCATCTGTGTGGATTTATTTTGCTGAAACGTTTGATACCAAACTTCACAGTATTCAGTGTAGCCATTATAGAACTGTGGAGTTCGTGTTTGACAAACTCCCAGACCATATACTCTTTATGGCTACCCTGCACTTACAATGTCTAAGAATTGGCTTGGACACTGTAGGGGCATATTGCTCATGCAACTATGCCCTCGCCTGTGGTATAGTGCACCCTGCCTTAGGGCTGTGAGGCAGTGGGTTGTGGGCATGGCACTCTGAGGGGAGTGCCATGTCGACTTAGTCTTTTTCTCCCCACCAGTACACACAATCTGTGAGGCAGTGTGCAATTGCTGAGTAAGGGGACTCCTGGGTGGATAATACATGTTGCAGCCCTTAGAGGCCTTCCCTGGCACAGGACCCTTGGTACCAGTGTAGGAAAGTACCATCTTTCTTGGCATGTTACCCCCATTTGTACATGTATGTCAGTATGTTTTTGCCTGTCTCACTGGGATCCCGCTGGTCAGGACCCCAGTGCTCATAGTTTATGGCCTAATGTGTGTGTGTGTGTGTACAGTGCTTAACTGTGTCACTGAGGCTCTGCTAACCAGAACCTCAGTGCCTATGCTCTCTCTGCTTTTAAATTTGTCACTATAGGCTAGTGACTTCATTTACCAATTTCAATTGGCACACTGGACCCCGCTTATAAGTCCCTAGTAAATGGTACCTAGGGCATTGGGGTTGCAGGAGGTCCTTATGGGCTGCAGCATTCCTTTTGCCACCCATAAGGAGCTCAGAGAAACCTTTCTTCAGGACTGCCACTGCAGCCTGAGTGATATCGTGCACACACTATTTCACAGCCATTTTCACTGCACGTAAGTAATTTATGAGTCACCTATATGTCTAACCTTCATTTACTGAAGGCTCAATGTCAATACATATATTTAGCTTCACAATGGTAACTCCGAATATGGCCATGTGAGGGGTCTAAGATCATGAAATTGTCCCCCCATTCTAAATCTGGTATTGGGGGGCCAATCCCATGCACTCTCGGGGCTCCACCATGGATCCCCAGTACTGCCAAACCAGCTCTCTGAGGTTTCCACTGCAGCCCCCGCTGCTGCCACCTCACAGACAGGTGCCTGCCCTCCAGGGGACTGAGCAGCTCAATCTCAGGAAGGCAGAATAATGCATTCCCTTTGGGAGGAGGGTGTAACACACTCGCCCTTTGGAAATAGGTGTTACAGGCTTGGGAGGGGTAGCCTCCCAGAGCCTCTGGAAATGCTCTGAAAGGCACAGATGGTGCCCTCCTTGCATAAGCCAGTCTACACTGGTTCAGGGACCCCCAGTCCCTGCTCTGGTGTGAAACTGGACAAAGGAAAGGGGAGTGACCACTTACCTGTCCATCACCACCCCAGGGGTGGTGCCCAGAGCTCCTCCGGAGTGTCCCTGGCATTAGCCATCTTGGATTCCAAGGTGTGGGGACCCTTTGAGGACCTCTGAGTGGCCAGTGCCAGCATGTGATGTTAGATACCCCTCCTGATAGGTGCATACCTGGGTAGGTAGCCAATCGCCCTCTCAGGGCCATTTAGGGTCTCTCCTCTGGATCTTTCCTCAGGTTCAACTTGCAAGACTCCTCCAGGAATCCTCTGCATCCTCTGCTTCAGCTTCTGACATTCAGATCAACCGCAGACTGCTGCAGGAACAGCAGTAACTGCAGCAAAGTATCCAGGACGACTCCTGTGACCTGCAACTTCAGCCAGCTTTTGCAACAGTTACCAAGGTGTGCATGCTCTGAGGACTGCCTGTCTTTACCCTGCACTTGAAGAACCGAAGGAATCTCCCGTGGAGTGACAGAGTCACTTCCCTGCTTCTGCACGCACCCTTCTGCAACAACAACTGGTACTCTGGGAATCCTCTCCTGACGACGAGCGTGCTCCCTGGAACACAGGTGGTTGACTGAAGTGACCCAGACTGTCCCATGGTCCAGTTGTCCAAATTTTGTGGAGGTAAGAGCTTGCCTCCCCATACTGCGACAGTACCCCTGTGCACCGTGTCTTCTCCAGCTCCTTGGGCTTCTATGCACTTCTTCCAAGAATCACTTGTGCACAGCATATCCCCAGGTCCCCAGCACTCCATCCTGTGACTCACAGCTCCCTGAGTTGTTCTCCCGTGGTGTGGGACCTTCCACTGTAGTGCTGTGACAAACCGCACTTTGTATTTTCTTTGCCCCTGTGTTCTGGGACTCCCATGGGTGCTGCCTGGTCTTCTGAGGGCTCCCTGAAGTGCTGGGAGCCCCCTCTGTCTCCTCAGTCTGAGTTGAGACCCCCAGGTCCCTCCTGGGTCCAGGCAGCTCCTTTTTGACACAAACCGCATACTTGCGTAAACCAAGGCTTGTTGGCGGAATCCAGCGATGCAAACAGCCTGCATCCAACAACTCTATGTGGGAAATCACCTACACCAAGCAGGAACCCGCAGCCATCTTCTTTGGTGCTCTTCTGTACTTTTCTTGTTACTGGAGAATCCATTTTTGCTCCATCTTCTAGGTTGACATGGGCTCCAGTCCTTCCTGGACTCTCCTTTGACTTCTGGACTTGGTCTCCTCTCTCCACAGGTCTTCAGGTCCAGGAATCCATTATTTGTTGCGTGCAGTCTTGTTTGGTTCTTGCAAAATCTCTTATCACAACTTGCAGTGGGTCCTGAGGAAACGTGCTGTACTTTAGTTCTGCTTTCCTGGGCTCTGGGGTGGGGTACTTTACTTACCTTTGGTGGTTCCTACACTCCCAGAGCCCCTCTAAACACTACATTTGCCTGGGGGCAATTTGTGATTCGCATTCCACTAATTTAGTATATGGTTTGTGTTGCCCCTAGGCCCATTGTAATCTATTGTATTTTCTACTGCCTTCACTATTCTATGACTGTTTACTGACCTGATTTTGGGTACTAGTGTATATATTGTGTATAATACTTACCTCCAGAAGGAGTATTGCTTCTAAGATATTTTGGCCTTGTGTCATTAAAATAAAGTACCTTTATTTTTGGTAACACTGAGTATTGTCTTTTATTGTGTATAAGTACTGTGTTATTATAGTGGTATTGCAGGAGCTTCGCATGTTTCCTAGTTCATCCTAAATTGATCTACTACAGCTACCTCTAGACAGCCTAAACTGCTAGAACACTGCCTACATTTCACTAATAAGAGATAACTGAACCTGGTATAAGGTGTAAGTGCCTTAGGTACCCACTCCAAACCAGATCAGCCTCCTACACCCGCCCCTTTAACAATGAAAGGATAATAAATTTGGTTTATTATCCTTTCTTGTTAAAGGATTAGTAGCGGTTGCTGCTGGCTGGCGAGTGGCGCTCCTCCGCCATAGCGGATGATCCACCACTGGACGGGACTCAAATTCTTGACTGGCTAATCATTACCTATTTTATGTGACTATGAACATGTGATGAGTAGTGTTAGAAGTGTTTCTCCAACAGAATGCAGTTTTACTGAAATCAAAGAAGTTACCAAACACACCAGGTCACAAATAAAAGGTTGCTTAAAGCAGGTGTTTTATAAATGCAGTACAGGTTCACACTGAAGGTATTCAAGCTTCCACAAGTCGGTGGTAAGGGGATAATCAGCAGCAAAATTGCGTTCACAAGATCCAACATTTCACCACACAATCTCCCCATTGTTTTCTCAAGAAATCCAAATTTTAAAGTTTAAAAGGAACTACATTTTAGTGAAACAGCGGACAGGGTATGACTATGAGGAAAATATGTCATTTCCTTCCACATTTCTTCTTCTTAATGACTGAGGGGCATATTTATAAGAGGCTTGCACCACAGTTGCACCACTTTTAGTGATGCAACAGTAGCACAAGTTGTTCAACCATATCTATGAGGCCATGCAAAGATAGATATGGAGTAAGTCAAGGTACTCTAAAGTGCTGTGTTGCCTTAGTCTGCATGAGGGAGGTGCTCCATGAGCGTTGCAGTGTGTGTTCCCATGCAGGACACATGGATTTTGACCCATCCATAGATTTACAAGGCCATGTGAACCTGGGGATGCGTCAAACCCTTAGGCCTCGCTAGGGGAGGCGCAACAAGGAGACATATCTTTATTTCTCCTTGTTGTTTCCTCTTTCTACGCGTGCTGCATTCTGTGATCCTTCCCAAAAAACTACACAGACTCCTTATTCAGAAGAGGCGACAGTTCAAGATGCTGACCCATGCCTACAAGGCCCTTCACAATGAAGGACCAGCATACATCAACAAATGCCTGACATTCCATCAACCAACCAGACACCTCCGATCAGCTTCCCTCTTCCTCACAGACACCCCATGGATCCTTTGAACCAACAGCAGAGGACAATCCTTCTCGCACCTGGCAGTCAAGGCTTGGAACAACCTCCCCCTGCACCTCAGGACTACACTGTCACCCCAGCTATTCAGAAAATAACAAAAACTGGATGTTCTAATGATCATTCCACCACGCAGCAGCATATGTTTCCAGTGCCTCAAGACCCTCACAGGAGATTTGCTGCACTCTATAAATGGCTGAAAGTGTGTCAGTATATTTACATGTATAGATTTATTCAACATGTAAGTTTACCTTTTGTGCCTAAGCCCCTTAGTTTCTCACACATGACCTGCATTTTCAGCTCCTGATTTGATTATAGCACATAAAATGAACCTAACAATTGCAAGATTTTTTAATCAAATACAATATACAGAAAATCATGTCATTACCGAGGATGAGGAAAGACAAAGGGCCTGGTTCCCAAACTTCAGTTTATAGTATGCAAAGTAGTATTACTGTCTTACTACAAAAATCAGTTCACAAGCCTATAGGCGGAACTCTCCACCCATTCCATATTTTCAAGGGGAGATCTTTACACATGTAAGTTCATTGCTTAATATGAAATGTAGAAGGGGCTGTGGATTGGTGGTAAAATGTGTAATATCTAAATTGGAGGAGTTTAAGGAGAGGAAAGGAGGGGTTTAGGAATGAGTACAGGGGAATTTACGGAAGGGAATACTAATACAAACATACCCAGAAAGGAGTAAAACTATTGTTATTCACAAACTATACTTCTGAAGTTACTAGTGTCCTAAAGTTGGCCAAACAGTAGTAAACGTACTCAACTCAGCCTTGAAGTATGTCAAGCACCATGCAAGCCAACACATGTATACTACAACTCTCATAGAAATTAATAAAAGCAGAGATGTAATGTAACACTTGTAAGGAAATGGGGTGTATTATGTGGTGTGGTTGTTGAACCTCACTGTGTAATACACTTAACAATCCCTTTCGGAGCAGTTGAACAATTTACCTACCTTCGGTAATACATTATCTGGTAGAGACAGGATCTAGCCGCAGATTCCTTATTTTAGAATCCCCCCCAGGTACGAGCCTGGATCCCAAAACTTTTTTCCCATAGCATGTCTGAGAGTCAGAAGAGGACATCGCACGACTCTGTATCGACCTTGTTCACTAGATGTGATATCAGTAGAATCCTTATAACCCCTTCTCTAACACGCTGATGTCAGTTACATCTGGTTTGCCCTTGCAACATCGATCCTGTAACGGTTGGTTAGGCTGTTTTTGGCCTACTTGACGTTTTCGGCAACGGAACAGTGTGCTTTTACTGTCCATGTCTTCAGGCTTTAAGCCTTGTGGGTCCTGTGGATGACAAATGTCGAATACAACCCCCACTCTGTTTGTATGTGATGCCTTGGAGAGCACCACAACACCAAAGAGTGCGCGTTCTATTGGCGTCTCTGGCAGAAGGCTCCCTAGCCGATTCCAGAGGTGGGGCTAGCAAGGGGGCTACACACCGCTGGAAAACCGGTTTGACAACAGGTTTCCCTCTCTCCTTCATGTGAGCTAGCTAGTCTGCCTAATCAATGAAGCTGCCCCTTTCACAAGTATTCCCCATTTGCTCTTCAATGGTCGATTCAGCTTTGAAGTTTGCCTTTTCGACCAACACCTGTGTGGCTTTCTGCTGGAGGGAAGTAACAGCACTCTCCAGTGCAGGCCGCTGTTGTCCCTTTTCCTGGGAGTTATTAGCACATCTCCCTGGGAGGGGAAAAAGTGGTTTCAGGTTTAAACTCCTTGTATAACAATTAAGGGCACATGAGATTGAAAGTAACAAAGTGTCAACTTTGTCAAAGTTGAAGTCTGTAACGCTTAACATTAATTCAGGTAGTGAAAAGTGCAATGGGGCTGTCCATAGGGCCCCCTGCACTTCCCATGCCAAGTGGGACAGCCATGCAAAAGTCGGCAGAAATGGGGGTTGTAATCTCTGGGGTAACACAGGCTGTCGACTTGCGGCAACCTGGCGGTGCCGGCAATCGGACCATGGCAGCTCCGCCAGGGTCATAACGTGGAGGCTGGACTGCTGCTTTGGCAGTGTTTTAACCACCACCGCAGGTCTGGCGAGTCTGGCGAGGATCGCCAGACTCGTGATGAGGGACCAAGGCGGTCATTACAACATTGGCGGTAAAAGCCGTTTACTGCTGTGCAGAACACCGCCAACACACCGCCGCAGCTGTTGAAATCCGCCACAGCTATTAGGACCCACAGCTCGGAATCCTCCAAAAATCAGACACCCACACAAGTCCGCCATACCAAAGGTCAGTGATAAACTGGCAAAAACAAAACCTCCACCGGCACGCCATCAGAAATACACCCACACTATCACGACACACGAATCCACGCAGCGGTCTTTCGAACGCGGTATTCCGTTGGCGGTACACACCGCCGCGCTCAAAGTACACACACTCTTACAAAACACAACCACATTGGACAATTCAAAATACACACACCTGATACACATACACACACCACTCCCACACACCCAATACTATATAAAACACACACCCGCATCACCCACAAACCCTTACGACAACAAATCATGAACGAAGGTCAGAGAGAGACACCACCATCAACAACACTAGCATCCACAGGCACACAACACCATCACCCATAGAACTTCCACGCACCGCACACTACACACCACTACATATCAGCACACTTATCACCCCACACACCACCCCACACATCACTTACACCACCCCATGGCACGGCAAAGACACCCCATATTCTCGGAGGAGGAGCTCAGTGTCATGGTGGAGGAAATCGTCCGGGTAGAGCCACAGCTATTCGGATCACAGGTGCAGCACACCTCCATTGCAAGGAAGATGGAGCTATGGCGAAGAATAGTGGACAGGGTCAATGCAGTGGCACAGCACCCAAGAAATCGGGATGACATCAGGAAGAGGTGGAACGACCTACGGGGGAACGTGCGTTCCGTGGACTCAAGACACCACCTGGCAGTTCAGCGGACTGGCGGCGGACCCCCACCTCCTACCCCACAACTAACAACATGGGAGGAGCAGGTCTTGGTGATTCTGCATCCTAAGGGCCTCGCAGGAGTAGGTAGAGGAATGGACTCTGGTAAGTCAAATATTAACTATTACATCCCCCACCCTACCTGCATGCCAGCACATACTCCCACCCTCACCCCATCACTCTAACTCCTCATAAATGTCCCAACATCACAAACCACACATCCTAACACCAAGTCCTGCATGCAACAACAAAGCATGGACACCCATCACCAAAGCATGCCCACTGTACATACCCATACACCCCCTAAACCATCATCACATGAGGTCCCACACAGGAATGCAAGCACTGGGGTACACGGTCACCCACCCATTGCACACCGTGACACACACAGATGTAATGAACATCCTTTTATACCCCTGTATGACCCCTACCCAACGTCACCGGACAGGAGGGTCCACACATGTCCACACCACCAACAGAAGAGGCCCACAGTGATGACAGCACATCTGTCGAACTGGATCTAGATGACCAGCCCGGCCCATCGGGGACCTCGGGACAGTCGGTTCCCCTGACACAGTCACAGGCCACTACAGAGCTTCCCCCTTCTGGAAACACCAGCACAGCACCCACCCAGCGTGCCCAAACCTCCGTCCCCAGGACACATCAATCAGCTGTGTGTCCACCACTACAGGGAACCCAGGCTAACCCACCACCCCAACAACAACAGGGACCTGGGGGCAGTGGTAGTGGGCACACGGTGCAGGGGATGGAGGCCCAGGAACACAGGGGAACTGGGAGGGCTGCTGTGTGACAGGGGGTGGACAGGCCCAGGGAACCCACTCTCCACAAGGCCCTCTCCTCCATCATGGGAGCCTACCCCCACTCCCAGGAGACGATGGCAACGGTACTGGCCAAGTTTCAGGAGACCCAGCACCTGCAGGAGGAACAGTATATGGGCTTCAGGGAGGAACTCAGAACCATCAACTCCACCCTGGGCACCATTGTAGGGGTGCTGAAGGAACTCGTGAACACCAGGAGGTACACGGTGGCACTACAAGAGGCCCCTGACACTAGCCTGGACAATGAACAGCCCACCACCTCTGCCGGTGCTGGTGGACAGGATGCCCCACCACAGGACCACCACACCAGCACCCCACCCCCTGCAGAGGGAGAACCACCTCGCAAACGGTCCCTGAGATCCAGGAACAAGACAGGGAACGATGCCAAGACACCGCCAAGAAATGAGACCACCCTGATTGTCATCCTACTGTCCCACTTTGTCACCCTGTCCATCCTTAAACTGCCCCAGCTCCACTTCCTATGCCCATATGGGCAATGCACCTGTGAGACTAAGACTGGACTCTGCCATGGACATTCCTCCACCATCACCCCTCACCATTTTACTACCCCCTCCAATATTGAGCACTTAAATAAACACCCTTAAAGCACAAAACAATCTGGAGTCTGTCTGTGATTTTGGAATACTGTATTAGCAATAACTGTGGCAAAAAGCTTTTTCATTGGTAATGTCAACACACCTATGTCACACAGCTCTAGTCCATGAGGAATCAAAGCAGATGTCACACATTGGGACCCACATCTGTGAAATCGTAAGGGAAAGTGACAACTCAGTGACTATACACTGGGTGAAAACGACAGACAGTAGAGATGGAGTAGTGTTTAAGTACATGTAGTAGGCAGGTCTGTAATCTTACCTGTGTGTCACTGGAAATATTGCTGGATCACTGAGTCCCTGTTGTCCATGTCTTCTTCCTCTGCTTCCTCGTCTTCACTGTCCACAGGCTCCACAGCTGCAACAACACCGCCATCTGGACCATCCTCCTGCAGAAAAGGCACCAGTCGTCGCAAAGCCAAGTTGTGAAGCATACAGCAGGCCACGATGATCTGGCACACCTTCTTTGGTGAGTAGAATGGGAATCCACCTGTCATATGGAGGCACCTGTACCTGGCCTTCAGGAGGCCAAAGGTCCGCTCGGCCACCCTCCTAGTTCGCCCATGGGCCTCATTGTAGCATTCCTCTGCCCTTGTCCTGGGATTCCTCACTGGGGTCAGTAGCCATGACAGGTTGGGGTAACCCGAGTCACCTGTAAATGGCGAGGGACAACTGTTAGACACACACTAACCTGTAGGGATATCTCCAGACCCACACAACCATTCCCACTGACTAGCTTCCAGGTGCTCACCTAATAGCCACACACAGTGCCTCTGGAGTTGACCCATCACATAAGGGATGCTGCTATTCCGCAGGATGTAGGCATCATGCACTGAGCCAGGGAACATGGCATTCACATGGGAGATGTACTGGTCTGCCAAACATACCATCTGTACATCCATCGAATGATAACTGTTCCGGTTTCTATACACCTGTTCACTCCTGTGGGGGGGGGGACCAAAGCCACATGGTCCCATCAATGGCACCTATAATGTCCCAGGGCATAGAAATCACCTTTCACTGTAGGCAAATCCTCCACCTGAGGGAAAACAATGTAGCTCCGCATGTCTTTCAGCAGGGCAGACAACACTCTGGACAACACGTTGGAAAACATAGGCTGGGACATCCCTGATGCTGTGGCCACTGTTGTTTGAAATTACCCACTTGCAAGGAAATGGAGTACTGACAGCACCTGCACTTGAGGGGGGATTCCTGTGGGATGGCGGATAGCTGACATCAGGTCTGGCACCAACTGGGTACACAGTTCCTGAATTGTGGCACGGTCAAGCCTGTATGTGATAATCACACGTCTTTCCTCCATTGTCGACAGGTCCACCAACGGTCGGTACACCGGAGGATGCCGCCATCTCCTCACATGTCCCAGCAGACGGTGCCTATG
The DNA here is from genome assembly GCF_031143425.1 of Pleurodeles waltl. Taxonomy (NCBI): domain Eukaryota; kingdom Metazoa; phylum Chordata; class Amphibia; order Caudata; family Salamandridae; genus Pleurodeles; species Pleurodeles waltl. The sequence continues at coordinate 726,487,254 of NC_090443.1, forward strand.
AAGAACAACAGCGAGCACAGAGTCAAACAACTCAGAGGTACGTACCCACAGCTTACACAGAACACCATTGATAAACTAAAAAGTGGCCTGTATGTGTGTTGAATCTAGGCCTAGGTATGTGTGATGCAGTTGAAATTGTAGGCATGTGGGCCCCTGAAATGGCAGCTGCCTGACCTGTAAAGTGGGACAATGGGATGTGAGGTAACTGCACTGGCGTTGTACACCGTTGCAGTAGGCGGTCGAAGACCGCAGCGCAATGCTGCATTGGTTAACATTGGACCCTATGGGCCCAAAGAGCCAATGACGATGTATGCCGGCAGTGACGGTACGCACCGCCGCGGATGTGACCACCATTTGTTATCTGTTCAATCACTCGATACCTGATCTTCGACAGGAGAGGACCTACATTGCAAGTGCTGCTGTGACCTCGGTCTGGAAGAGACAATGGCTTGAGTGTCTGGGGAAAGGACCCCTGCCTTCACGTCGGAGGAGTTGGAGAAACTCGTGGACGGGGTCCTCCCCCAGTACACGCTACTCTACGGTCCTCCAGACAAACAGGTAAGTACACTGGGAGCATGCTGTATGGGATATGCCAGTGTGGAGAGGGCTGGATGTAAGAAGGAAGGGGGGAGAGTGCAGCGTGCATGAAACGACGGTGAGTGCATGTGCCACATCGCAAGGTTAGGGATGGGGGCCAATCACTTTGACGGTGCAGTTGGTAATAACTTTCTCTTCCCCCTGTACAAATCATGTAGGTCAGCGCCCACCAGAACAAACATATTTGGCGTGCCATCACCAAGGATGTCCAGACCCTGGGGGTGTACCACAGACGGAGCACCCACTGTCGGAAAAGATGGGAGGACATTCGCCGTTGGAGCAAGAAGATGGCGGAGGCTCAGCTGGGGATGGCCTCCCAACGTGGGAGGGTTGCCCGTCGCACCATGACCCCCCTGATGTTCAGGATCCTGGTGGTGGCGTACCCGGAGTTGGATGGGCGCTTGAGGGCATCACAGCAGCCACAAGGGGGTGAGTACACTCTCATTCTGCTGATTTTGCGCGCAGTGCAGGGGTCTGGGTGGGGGAGGTGGGCTGTGGGTTTCCCTAGGCCAGGGAGAGTTCCGTAGGCAAGGTCCCTCCATAAGGCAGGCCATGTGGCACCCCACCCCACCTCTGTAGAGTGCCAAGTACACCTAGTCATGCCCCTGTGTCATCCATGTGTGCAGATGTCGGTCATAGCCTATTAGGCCATTTACCAGGAATTGAACGGTGGAGCCCAAGAGCGCGCGTAGTGCAGGGGGCCTCTGTGTCTGTCGTGTCCGCCAACTGTAGCGGTAATGCATGCACTCAACATGTCTTTCTTCTGTTGTCCACTCCCCTTTTTGTGCACTCCCTGTTCTTGTGTGCATTAGCATCATCAGGCAGAGGAGCAGTGGCACTGGAGCACGAGGGGGCTGCATCCCACATGGCCATGGAGGGCCACACTACGGAATCGGAGTTCACCAGTGGGACGGAGGGCGAGGGGAGCTCCACGGCGGGGACAGGAGCTGAGACCAGTGACACGGACTTGTCCTCTGATGGGAGCTCCCTTGTGGTGGCGGCAACATCTGTGCCCCCCCATCTACAGGTACAGCCGCCACCCCCCCTTCCATCACCGCCCTCCCAGCAGCCCCTCAGCCTTTTCCCTGTGCCCGCTCACCCGGGAGGGTGGGCATCACCTTGGCCCCAGGCACCTCAGGCCCTGCCCCAGTCACCCCTGCTGCCCTCAGTGAGAAGGCCATTGAACTCCTCAGCTCCCTCACTGTTGGGCAGTCTACCGTTTTGAATGACATCCAGGGTGTAGAAAGGCAGTTGCAACAAACAAATGCATTCCTGGAGGGCATTCATTCTGGGCAGGCGGCATTTCAGCGAGCATTTCAGACTCTGGCCTTAGCACTGATGGCAGCCATTGTCCCTGTGTCTAGCCTCCCCCTCCAACTTCCTCCACTCAGAGCCAATCCCCTGTACCTCAGCCTATCCCAAGCACACCTACAGACCAGCATGCACACACGTCAACACACAAGGGTAGCTCTGGCAAACATAAGCACCACACATCCCACAGGCACTCACGCAAGCATCACACACATGCAGACACACCAACATCGACTGCCTCCACTGTGTCCCCCTCCTCCTCGTCTCCCTCCTTCCTCCCTGTCTCGTCTACACTCACACCTGCATGCATTACCTCTGCAGGCACTACTACCATCACCAGCACACCCACCACCACACCCCGCTCACGTGCAGTCACCACCCCACTACCATTCACACATCCCCAGTGTCCTCTCCCAGTGTGTCTGTGACGCCCCCTCCCAAGATACACAAACGCAGGCACACACCCACCCAACAGCCATCCACCTCACGCACCTTGCAGCTTCATCCAAAGCTTCCAGCGCATGCACCTTCACCCAAAGTCAGCAAACGGACACCTCCTACAACCACAACCTCTTCCTCCACTCCCAAACCCCCTCCAGCTACCAGTCCCATTGTGTCCAAAAAACTTTTCCTGTCCAACCTTGACCTCTTTCCCTCACCTCCCCCACCCCGTCCGTCTCCTAGGGCCCAAACTAGCACCTCAGCCACAACATCTCCGGGACCAGTGGTGCCTGTAGTCACCGGAATCTGGAGTGCACCGGCCACCAGGGCATCCAGTGTGGCACGGAACCACAGCACAGACAGTCCCCGAAATGTGAAGCATCAGAAGTTGGCCAGTGCCCGGCGGGAGAGGGGGAAGACTCCAGCCACCAAAGCCGCTCCCAGGGGTACAGGTGGGAGTGTGGAGTCAGCTGCGACACCTTCCAAGGTGGGGAAGGGGCACAAGAAAGTCAGCAAGTCTGGGAGGAGCAGCACGGCGGAGAAGACCGCCATCATCCCAGCTGCCCAGGAGGCCACCGCCAGCACAAGCCCAGCAGCCCAGGAGGCCACTGCCAGCACAAGCCCCGCTGGGCCACGAAGGACCGCCAGCAAAAGCCCCACTGGGCCAGAGAGGACCACCAGCAAAAGCCCCGCTGGGCCATGAAGGACCGCCAGCAAAAGCCCCGCTGGGACAGAGAGGACCGCCAGCACAAGCCCCGCTGGTCCATTAAGGACTGAGAGCAGCTGAGTCACTGCAAAGGAGGCCGCCGTTTCAAGCACCGCTGACCAGGGCACCGCCGTCTCAAGCAGCGCTGAACAGCGCACCGCCGTCTCAAGCACCGCTGAACAGGGCACCGCCGTCTCAATCACCGCTGAACAGTGCACCGACGTCTCAAGCACCGCTGGCCCATGAGCGCCAAGGGCACTGACGCTTCCGACTCTGTCACCGGCAGGATGAAGCACTCTGGGTACCATGCACCCTCCAGAACCAGCGGAGAGATCCATCCACTACCTCTGTCCTTAGCAGGATGAAGCACTCTGGGCACCATGCCCCCTCCAGAACCAGTAGAGAGATCCATCCACAACCTCTGTCCTTAGCAGGATGAAGCACTCTGGGCACCATGCCCCCTCCAGAACCAGTGGAGACTGTCATCTACTACCTCTGTCTTTAGTAGGATGATGCACTCTGGGCACCATGCCCCCTCCAGAACCAGCGGAGGCTGTTATCCACTTGAGAGACTGTGGCTTTGCACTCCCCAGGATTGAACAGTGGGCAACCCACCCACTGTAGAGACTTGGGAGACTGTGGCTTTGCACTCCCCAGGATATGGCAGTGGGCAACCCACCCATTGTAGAGACTTGAGAGACTGAGGCTTTGCACTCCCCAGGATATGGCAGTGGGCAACCCACCCACTGTAGAGACTTGAGAGACTGTGGCTTTGCACTCCCCAGGATTGAACAGTGGGCATGTGGCCCTCTCGTGGATTTGGCGTTGTGCACTCAAGCGGCTGAGGTGCCCCCCCTTTCCCTCCCCATGAGGTGCCTGTTTGCTTGCTCTCTGATGCCCCTGCAGTGTTCTCTCCGTCATGGTCGGGGATCTTATGTGGGCCTCGCCCATACCTTGTGGGCCCAGTGTTCCACGGACTTAATTGGAGTACTACCTGGACTACTATGCTTGGTAAATATTTTGTACATGGTGTATATATATATTTTTGCCTACTTGCTTTTAATATATTACACTCATTTTCTATTGTCTTTGCATTCTTCCACGGGGTTTGGGGGGTGTAACTGTGATGTATCATGCTGTATTAGTGTGTGTTGTAGTGGGTGGGGGTGGGGGTGTTGCGTGTTGCGTGTGTGTGTCCCTTTTTTTTACCTCCCCTGTGTCGTAGGTGCAGTACTCACCGTGGTCTTCGCTGCCGGCGTTCGTGCTCCTGGTAGAGGAGCAGGAAGACAATTGCAGGGAGTATGTGGAGGTCCGGGTCCATGGCGTCCTCGTTCCTCGTGGGGTGTGTAGAGGTGAGCGTTTTCCCTTCGAAGTCCTGTTTCCGCCGTGAAAAGGTGGCAGATTGGCCTGTTGTGATACTGTGGGCAGTACATTGTCCTCCGCCTGTCTGTTGGCGGTGACCGCCGCGCTGTTTGTTTGTACCACCGTGGCAGTCGGAGTGTTAAAGTGGCTGTCTTTGTTGGCGGTTTCCGCCACGGTCGTAATTGCTAAATTTTGTACCGCCGCTTTAACACCGACCACCAGGGTTCTAATAACCACCCAAGTCTTTCCATAGTTAAAATAACAGTTTGCCTTTTTACTGCCAGAACATGCACCGTCCATGCTCTGTCTGTGAAATATGCCACACCCTGCCGTAGGTGTGACTTGCACATATTTCAAGGGGAGATTTGACTATGCCATGGCATTAAATGGTAAAGTTGGGCTGGTTGTTCAAAACGCTCTTCCAGTCTGCAGTGGTGGACTGGAAAACTTATTTTACTTTTGTCACACCAGGGTGGCACAACCAGTACTACAATCCCTGGAGTGTGACTCTCTAATTTACAAGCCTTTGGTATCATATACCAGGGACTTACAGGGGAGTTAGCCTATGCCCATAGGGTATGCCCAGTTTAAAATACAGCCTTTGAGGTCAGGGCAGTGCAACTGAGGTCTGGTGAGCAGGCCTCAGTGCACTCTCATAGTCGAAAATCCAGCAGCATCAGTAAAAAAAAAAAAAACTGGAGGTGACCATACAAAAAGGGCCATTTCCTGAAACACACATCAAAATACGTTATCATGAGGCCAGAGGAAACCTAGTAGCACAGTGGCTAGTGACTTTATTTTGTTTAAGAATATTTCTAAAGTAATTTGGTAAATTTGAAATATTTATTTTGTAACCATTTATTTTGAAAAAGTAATCTGCATTCATGTACAAATTACTTACCTTCTGTAACAATTTATCTGGTAGAGACATATTTTAGTTGCAGATTCCTTACCTTTGAATTTCCCCAGGCGTCAGACTGGATCCAGAGATTTTTCTTCGAGCAGTACCTCTGCGCAACACCAGGTGGCGTCAGTTGACTCCGCGGGCATAGTTGGCGTCTTGATCACGGTGATGACATCGCAGTCGTATATAGGCGCCACCCCAGCGTACTGACGTCAGTTTCTTTTCACGATTTTCCATGGCAGTAGCACAGAGTTACGAAGAACACCGAAAGTGGTGCACCAAAACTAGGCCCTTAAGGGGAAGATCCTGTCCTAGAAATCAGTTTGAAGTGCGGGGAGGATGGGCGGGTCGGTAAGGAATCTGCAACTAGAATATGTCTCTACCAGATATATCATTACCGAAGGTAAGTAACTTGTCCATCTGATAGACTTCTAGTTGCAGATTCCTTACCTTTGTATAGATACCCGAGCAATACCATCCCCGGTGGTGGTCTGCGGACCAAGATCCCACCAAGAAGTCTTGCAGGACCGAACAGCCAAATTAGCCGTCCCTTCGGACCTGATTGTCTAGGCAGTAGTGTTTGGCAAAAGTGTGCAGAGATGCCCACGTCGCTGCCTGACAGATGTCCAGGACTGGAACGCCCCGTGCTAGAGCTGTGGTAGCAGCAGTAGCTCTGGTGGAGTGAGGTCACAAACCTTCGGGAGGTTGCTTTTTAGCCAGAGCGCAGCACATTTTGATGCATAGGAGTACCCATTGTGAAATGGTACTCTTCTGCACCGGCTTCCCCTTCTTTGCACCCACATATCCCACCCAGAAGTCTTTGGTACGATCAAGATAGAACGCCAACGCTCTTTTTGGGTCCAGGCGGTGGAGTCTCTCCTCATCATGAGAGGGATGTGGGGGTGCATAAAAGATAGGCAATGGACTGTCTGACATTGAAGGGTGTCACTACCTTTGGTAGAAAAGAAGCCCTCGTGCGAAGCACCACTTTGTCATGATGTATGGCGAGAAAAGGTGGCTTAGATGACAGAGCCTGGATTTCACTAACTCTGCGGGCAGAAGTAATGGCAACCAAAAAGACAGTCTTTATATTTAAGAGCCTTAGAGGGCAGTTGTGAAGCGGTTCAAATGGGGTACACATAAGGTAAGTTAAGACCAGGTTGAGATCCCATTGGGGCATGATGAATGGGATAGGAGGAAAGAGATGTGTGAGGCCTTTAAGAAACCTCCCAACTATGAGAGATTTAAATAAGGAAGGTTGATCTGGTAACCTCAAGAAAGCAGACATAGCAGAGAGATATCCCTTAAGAGTGCCCAAGGTGGAACCCTGCCGGGCAAGTGAAAGAATAAAGAGAAGGACTTGAGAAAGAGGAACAGATAGAGGATTGACAGATTTGTCGATGCACCATGCCACAAATTTCTTCCAACGACAGGCGCATACAGTTTTGGTTGAGGGATGCCTGGCTGCCAAGATAATGTTACAGACTTCGGGTTGCAGGTCAAAAGACGTCCACTGTTGCCGCTCAGTCTCCATGCATGAAGCCTCAGAGTTGACAGGTTCGGGTGGAGGACCTTTCCCTGCTGCTGCAACAGAAGATCCTCCCGAAGGGGCAGTCTGATTGGAGGTACTATGGGCATGTTCAAGAGCTCGGGATACCAGACTCTTCGTGCCCAGTCCGGAGCCACCAGTATTTTTTGGGCCTGGTCTTGCCTGATCTTCTTCAGAACTCTGGGCAGAAGTGGTATGGGCGGAAAGGTGCACAAGAGGCTTGAATTCCACTTGTGATGAAAAGCGTTGCCGAACGAGTGTTGCCTTGGAAACTCCAACACGCAAAACAGCTGACATTGCGCTTTCTCTGCGGAGGCAAACAAGTCTAACCAAGCTTCTCCCCACTGCAGTAAGTGACCTTGTGCCACTGCCAGATGGGGACGCCATTTGTGATCTACCATCCATGCCTCGTCAGCTGAGTTTGTCTGCTCTGGCATTCAAGGAGCCTGCCAGGTGTTGAATCACCAGGGAAATGCCCAGATGTTCCAGCCAAGTCCAGAGGCGAAGGGCCTCTTGACAAAGGGTCCACGACCCAACTCTGCCTTGTTTGTTGCAATACCATATGGTGGTGGTGTTGTCTGTGAACACCTGCACTGCTTTCCCCTTGAGGGAGGGATGAAATGCTTTTAATGCTAGTCGAATTGCTCGGAACTCCAGATGATTGATATGGAGCCCGGTTCCCGCCGGAGACCATATGCCTCTCCCATGTGGCCACCCCATCCCAGGAATGACGCATCTGTCATGACCGTAATATCTGGTTGGGGAAAGGAGAGAGATCTGGCCTTGCCCCAATCCTGATTCAATAACCACGACTGGAGTTCTCTTGCAGTTCCTTCTGAGATCTGGACCTTGTCGGAGAGACTCCCCTGATGCTGCGCCCACTGGAACTTCAGGTCCCACTGCAGAGCCTGCATATGCCTTCTGGTATTTTTAACCTGCAGGATGCAGGAGGCCATGAGGCCCAGCAGCCTCAGAGTCATTCTCGACAAAATCCAGGACAGAGGCTGAAACATCGGTATAATGGCCCAAATATCCTGGATCGCTTTTCAGGAGAATATGCCCAAAACTGCACTGTATCCAGAACAGCTCCGATGTAAGGGAGCGTCTGAGAAGGAGTCAGGTGTGACTTTGGATCATTGATAGTGAACCCCAGCTAATGCAAAAGGTTTGCTGTAGTCTGGAGGTGGGAGACGACTGTCTAGGGCGAATTCGCCTTCAACAGCCAATCGTCGAGGTAGGGAAAGACTGGGACCCCTAATCTGCGCAGATGAGCTGCCACCACTACCATCACTTTCGTGAACACCCGAGAGGCACTGAAAAGGCCAAAGGGAAGAACGGTAACCTGAAAGTGCTTGTGACCTACCACGAATCGTAGGTAACATCTGTTGGACGGCAAGACGGGAATGTGGAAGTATGCGTCTTGCAATTCCAACGCTACCATCCAGTCTCCGGGATCCAGGGCAGATAGGACCTTAGCCAATGTCAACATTTTGAACTTCTTCTTTTTTGAGGAACAAATTGAGGGACCGAAGATCCAATATAGGCCAAAGACCTTTGTCCTTTTTTGGAACCAGAAAGTAGCGGGAATAGCAACCCTGACCTACTTCTGGCAACCTTCTCTATAGCTCCTTTGGCCAAAAGGGCTTGGACTTCCTCGCGAAGAAAAGCCATATGATCCTCCGATATCCGATTGTATGAAGGTGGCATGGCTGGAGGAGATGTCTCGAAGGGGATGGAGTAGCCCCTTCTGCCAATTTGGAGGACCGACCTGTCCGAGGTAATGGATTGCCATTGGGGCAGGTGATGGCGTATCCTGCCACCCACTGGCTCCTGATGTACCCACGGACTAGGAAGGCTTGGAGGCTGAAGAAGGGGGGGGGGGTGGACTGGGCGACCAGCAGGCCCCCTGATCCCCAGGGGAGAGGGATCCCGCGTCCGTGGCCGTGGAGGGGCTGTACAGCATGCGTGGGTCGATGGCCAGGGGAGAAATTATGCAATTGGGCGCCCCTTCTGTAGCCACGAAAGGGGCGAAAGGCAGACTGTTGGGGTCTAGGAGTGAGCGCGAGGCCAAAGGAATTCTTAAAGGGCTCGAGCGCCGAGTCTGCCTTGTCTCCGAAGAGATGTGTGCCATCAAAGGGCATGTCCATCAAGGATGGCTGGACATCCACATAAAAAGCCAGATGTACTCAGACAGGTGTGGCGTCTCAATGCCACCTTCGATGCAACTGATCTGCCCAGGGAGTCAGTTGTAGCCAGTCCACAACAAATCATGAACTTTGCTGTATCCCTCCCATCTGTTACAACTTGGGAAAGGACAGTCCAGGCCTCCTCCGTAACTGCAGTCAGCACTTGCCTGACCATATCCCAGAGAGTATGAGAATAGGGGCCCAAAAAGCATGCAGTGTTTATGGACCACAGCGCTAGACTGTTGGAAGAAAATAACTTCTTCCACAAATGATCCAGTCTTTTTTGATTCGCTATCCGGTGGTACGGCAGGGAAATGCGCCAGATGAAGAAGAAGCCCGAATGACAAGCCTCTCAGGCGTGGGGTGTCAAGGTGAAGAATTTCAGGTCTGACAGTGCAGGCCGATGGTGGTGGGCAATCATCCTATTCACAGGAGCCCCTGTGCTGGGTCTGGACCAACTACTCAAAAGGACGTCTGTCAGTGCGTCATTAAAGGAAGAAGGGGCTCGGAAGAGGAAGACCCCTGCTGAAGCGCGTTGGTTAGGATACTATGCCTAACCTCCACAGACGGTTGCTTGAGGTCCAGGACCTCAGCCACCCTTCTCACCACCATGGCATAAAAAGCACCCTCCTCCGTAGCCACGCTAGGAGGAGAGAGCATACCAGTGTCAGGGAGGTGTCTAGACCACTGGCATCACCCAAATCCTGCTCCCAGTCCATTTAGGGGTAAAGCTGGTATTCTAAAGGGTCCAGCATCCCCTCCATACTCTCCCCGTATCCATACCCACAAGAATAAGGGTCTGGATCAAACCTGGGCCCAGGATAGCCCATGGAGAATGGAATCGGCGTTGAGCACAGTCGTTCGGGCTCCAGGTTGTTGGGTATGAGGATGGGATGGACGTCGATTGTGGGCCCAACTGACGTCGGGAGCATCGATGTCTGACTCGACACCGGGGATTGCAATTGGATCTGGATGGGCACTCCGGAGCTGTGGCCGAAGCCGACGACTTTGAACCTGAGGGAGCCCCCATAGATTCACCTGTGCCCGAAGACGCTGAAGGTGAGTTGGACTGCCCAAAAATTACGCGCATGGCTTCGTAAAATTCTTTAAGTTGGGCAGGGGTGACTCTGGCTCCCTGGAAGTGGGGGAAGGGCGGAGCCGACCCAGATGAAGGCTCCATTGATGGAGGCCTAGAGCGTCGAGGCTCTTCATAAGTCGCATCATCCGATCGATGGGGTGAAATCAAAGAACGGCTGTCCTTCTTTGACTTCTTTTTCTGACCCGATTGTCCCGATGACTTGGAGGACGAGGAGTGGTGGTGACTCCGCAGCCGGTCTCGAGATCTTCCTCTCCAATGAGTCTGTGAGCGCCGCAGAGTCGAGAGTCATGCCGCAATGAGCTTTAGGGACCACTCCCTCAAAGCTTTCGGGTTCATGGACTGTAGGAAAATGGCTCTGTTGGCATGGTTACCCCCTAACGTGTTGCCTTTTGTTGATGCTAGTTATGATTGAACGTGTTCTGGGACCCTGCTAACCAGGCCCCAGCACCAGTGTTCTTTTCCTAAACTGTACCTTTGGCTCCACAATTGGCACAGCACTGGCAAACAGATAAGTCCCTTGTAAATGGTACACCTAGTTGTAGGAGGCTGGCCTGGTTTGTAGGGGGTACCTTGGGTACTTACACCGTACACCAGGTCCAGTTATCCCTTATTAGTGAAATGTAGGAGTGTTCTAGCAGCTTAGGCTGATAGAGGTAGCTACATCATAGCAGCTTAGGCTGAACTAGGAGACATGCAAAGCTCCTGCAATACCACTTATAGTTACACAGTACTTATACACAAGTAAAGACAATACTCAGTGTTACCAAAAATAAAGGTAGTTTATTTGGGTGTCACAGTACCAAAAATATCTTAGAGGCAATACTCCTTCAGGAGGTAAGTATTATTCACAACATATACACTAGACACCAAAATAAGGTAAGTAATAAGACATAGGATAGTGCAAACAATAGGAAATGCTAGAGAATGCTATGGGAGAAAATAGGTCTAGGAGCAACACAAACAAACCATATACTAAGAAAGTGGTAAGCGTATCACGAATTCTTCCCTAGACAAGTGTAGTGTGTAGAGAATCGCTGGGAGAGTAAGAATACAGTAAAGGTAAGTAAATTACCCCACCCCAAAGCCAAGAAAAGCAGGAGTAAAGTACTGCAAGTTTCCTTAGGACACACTAAAAGTCGTGATTAGAGTTATTGCAAGAGGGTTCAAAAGTAGAGTCCCTGGTTGGACAAAGACTGCAGAAATGCACCTAAGGAAGATGTCAGTGGGTTCCTGCATGATGCACTGGATGTCCAACGAGGAGAAGTTCAATGCAGGTGAGTTTTGGGGCTGGAGTTCTCCAACAAGCCTTGGTTCCAGCATAGTCGTGTTTTGGCGCTATCTGGAATCAGGAGGGACCTGGGGGCCTCAACTCTGTGTGAGGAGGAAGAGGGGGCTCTCAGCACTTCAGAGAACCCTCAGGACACCAGATAGCACCCACAGGAGTCCCATGACACGGGAACAAAGAAGGTGCAAAATGTGGTTGGTGCAGCACTACAAAGGAAGGTCACATGCCGCCAGAGAACAACTCAGTGAGTTGAGCATCACAGGATACAGTGCTAGGGGCCTGGGCCAGGCTGTGCATGAAGGTATTTTGCAAATAGTGCACACAGGCCTCAGGAGGTGAAGAAGACGGTACCGTCGATCTTGGGGAAGGTAAGGTCTGACCTCCTACAAATTGGAACAGCAGGACCTCAAGACAGTCTGTGTCGATGAGGTACACCCTCTGTGTTCCAAGAAGCATGCTCGTCGCCAGGAGAGGAGTCAAAGAGAACTGGTAGTCGACTTAGAAGGTGCCTGCATGAGCAGGGAATTGACTCCGTCACTCGACTGGAGATTTATTCAGTCCTTCTTGTGCAGGTTGAAGACAGGAAGTCCTCAGAGCGTGCACACCATGGAAACTGTTGCAGTTGCTGGCTTGAGGTGAAGTTGCAGAGGAAAAGTAGCCCTTCTGGATACTTTGTTGTTGTTACAGCGGTTCCTGGAGCAGTCTGTGGTTAATCCGAGGTCAGAGGATGAAGTAGTAGTTGCAGAGGATTCCTGCTAGAAACGTGCAAGTAGAATCTGAAGAGAAACCCAAAGGAGAGACCCTAAGTAGCCCTGAGGGGGATTGGCTACTTTATCAGGTATGGACCTATCAAGAGGGGTCTCTGATGTCACCTGCTGGTGCTGGCCACACAGAGGTCTCCAGAGTGTCCCCACACTCTGAAAACAAGATTGTTGAAGCCTGGGACACATTGAAGGAGCTTTGGGTACCACCCTTGGGGTGGTGATAGACAGAGGAGTAGTCACTCCCCTTTCCTTTATCCAGTTTTGTGCCACAGCTGGGACAAGGGCTCCCTGAACCGGTATAGACTTGCTTATGCAAGGAGGGCACCATCTGTGCCTTTCAAAGCATTTCCAGAGGCTGGGGGAGGCTACCCAAACCCACCCTGTAACACTTATTTCCAAAGAGAGAGGGTGTAACACCCTGCTCCCAAAGGAAATGCTTTGTTCTGCTTTCCTGGGACTGAGCTGCTCAGACCCCAGAGGGCAGAACACTGTCTGTGAGGTGGCAGCAGCTGTAGCTGCATTACAAGCCTCAAAGAGCTGGTTTGGCAGTACTAGGGGTCCATGGCGGAGCCCCCAGGATGCATGGAATTGGCTCCCCAATACTAGATTTGAAATGGGGGGACAATTCCATGATCTTAGACACTTTACATGGCCATATTCGGAGTTACCATTGTGAAGCTACATATAGGTATAGACCTATATGTAGGGCACGTGTGTAATGGCATCCCCGCACTCACAAAGTTCTGGGAATTGGCCTGAACTATGTGGGGGCACCTTTGCTAGTGCAAGGGTGCCCTCACACTTATTAACTTTGCACCTAGCCTTCATTAAATGAAGGTTAGAAATATAGGTGACTTATAAGTTACTTAAGAGCAGTGACAATGGCTGTGAAATAATGTATATACTATTTCATGCAGGCTGTAGTGGCAGTCCTGAGAAAGGGTTTTTCTGAGCTCCTTATGGGTGGCAAAATAAATGCAGCCATAAGGATCTCTTGGAACTCCAATGCCCTGGGTACCTGGGTACCATATACTAGGGACTTATAAGGGGGGGTCCAGGGTGCCAATTGAAATTGGTAAATTAAGTCACTAGCCTATAGTGACAAATTTAAAAGCAGAGAGCGCATAAGCACTGAGGTTCTGGTTAGCAGAGCCTCAGTGACACAGTTAAGCACTATAAACACACACACACATTAGGCCATAAACTATGAGCGCTGGGGTCCTGACCAGTGGGATCCCAGTAAGACAGGCAACAACATACTGACATACATGTAAAAATGGGGGTAACATGCCACGAAAGATGGTACTTTCCTACACTGGTACCAAGGGTCCTGTGGCCAGGGAAGGTCTCTAAGGGCTGCAACATGCATTATCCACCCTGGGGACCCCTTAATCAGCATTTGCACACTGCCTCACAGATTGTGTGTGCTGGTGGGGAGAAAAAGACTAAGTTGACATGGCCCTCCCCTCAGAGCGCCATGCCCTCAACACTGCCTGTGGCATAGGTAAGTCACCCCTCTAGCAGGCCTTACAGCCCTAAGGCAGGGTGCACTATATCACAGATGAGAGCATAGTTGCATGAGCAATATGCCCCTACAGTGTCTAAGCCAATTCTTAGAAATTGTAAGTGCAGGGTAGCCATAAAGAGTATATGGTCTGGGAGTTTGACAAACACAAACTCCACAGTTCTATAATGGCTACACTGAATACTGGGAAGTTTGGTATCAAACTTCTCAGAAGCAATATATCCACACTGATGCCATCTTAGAGAGGCACCCTGTATACCAGTCCAACTACTAGTGCTAGACTGGACAGTCTCTGTCAGCCTGCCACATCCAGATGGGTTTCTGGCCACATGGGGTGAGTGCCTTTGTCACTCTGTGGCCAGGAATAAAGCCTCACTGGGTGGAGGTGCTTCACAACTCCCCCTGTAGGAACTTTAACACCTGGCGGTGAGCCTCAAAGGCTCAAGCCTGGTGTTACAGTGCCCCCAGGGCACTCCAGCTACTGGAGATGCCCACCCCTCCGGCACAGCCCCCACTTTTGGCAGGAAGTCCAGAGGAGATAATGAGAAAAACAAGGAGGAGTCACCCTCCAATCAGGACAGCCCCTAAGATGTCCTGAGCTGAGGTGACCCCTGCCTTAGGAAATCCTCCATCTTGTTTCGGAGGATTCCCCCATTAGGATTAGGCATGTGCACCCCTCCCCAAAGGGAGGAGGCACAAGGAGCGTGTAGGCAACCTTCCAGGACAGTAGCCGTTGCTACTGCCCCCAGACCTAAACACCCCCCCAAATTGAGTATTTAGGGGTGACCCTGAACCCAGGAAATCACCTGAATAACCTGAAACAAGAAGAAGGACTGCTGACCTGAAAGACCCGCAGAGACGACAACTGAATTGGCCCCATCCCTACCGGCCTGTCTCCAGACACAAAGAAGCAACGCATCCAGCGGGACCAGCAACCTCTGAGGACTCAGAGGACTGACCTGCACCCAAAGGACCAAGAAACTCCTGTGGACTGTGGCTCTGTCCAAGAAACCAAGAAACAACCATCTTTAAAGGGACTCCATCCTCACTCCGGAAGCGTGAGTCTCCAACACTCTGCACCCTGCATCCAGCGCTTCAATGCTCTTTGAGTAGGAACGCGCTTTATAAATCTCGAATTACATTACATTACATTACATTACACCCGACACCCCTGGCTCGTGTCCTGCAGAGAGGACCCCCAGGTGACTCCCACGATGTGGACATCCTGAGACGACCTTCCTGCACCCCCACAGTGACGTCTGCAGAGAGAATCCGAAGGCTCCCCCTGACCATGACTGCCCAGTAACAAAGGAACCCGACGTCTGGAAGGCTAGGTCCAAGTATCTCCCACAGTCCAGTGGCCCTTCTGTTCAAATTTGGTGGAGGTAAGTCCTTGCCTCCCCACGCCAGACAGTAATCCTGTGTACTGCGTGATCTGCAGCTGCTCGGGTTTCTGTGCACTTTTCCAAGACTTCCTTTTTGCACAGCCTAGCCCAGGTCCCCAACACTCCATCCTGCATTGCCCAACTCGCTGAGTTTGACTCCGATGTCGTGGGACCCTCCTTTGTGACTCTGAGTTGACTGCTGTCCTCAGATCTTCTAAGTGCCTGTTCTGGTACTTCTGTGGGTGCTGCCTGCTTCTGTGGGGGCTCTCTGTGTTGCTGAGTACCCCATCTACCTCCTCCTCCAAGGGGGACCTCTTGGTCCTTCCTGGGCACTAGCAGCACCCAAAATCCTCAATCGCAACTCTTGCAGCCAGCAAGGCTTGTTTGCAGTTTTTCTGTGTGCAAACAACTCTGCATCCTCCAGCATACCATGGGACACCTTCTGACCAAAGGAGACATTCCTAGCGCCTGCCGTTGTTGCAGAATCTTTGGCTTTTTCCACCCAGACGAAGCCCTTTTGCACCTTCATCCGGGGTTTAGTGGGCTCCTGCCCCCCCTGGACACTTGCGTGACTCTTGGACTTGGTCCCCTTCCATTACAGGTCCTCAGGTCCAGGAATCCGTCTTCAGTGTTTTGCAGTCAGTTGTTGTCCTTGCAGAATCCCCTATCTTGACTTTACTGTCTTTCTGGGTTAGTAGGGTAACTTTACTCCTACTTTTCAGGGTCTTGGGGTGGGGTATCTTGGACATCCTTAGTGTTTTCTAACACTCCCAGCGACCCTCTACAACCTACACTAGGCCTGGGGTCAATTCGTGGTTCGCATTCCACTTTTGGAGTATATGGTTTGTGTTGCCCCTAGGCCTATTTCTACCTATTGCATTCTATTGTGATTCTACATTGTTTGCACTATTTTTCTAACTGTTACTTACCTGATTTCGGTTTGTGTGCATATAATTTGTGTACATTACTTACCTCCTAAGGGAGGGTATCCTCTGAGATACTTTTGGCATATTGTCACTAAAATAAAGTACCTTTATTTTTAGTAACTCTGAGTATTGTGTTTTCTTGTGAGATAGTGCTATATGACATAAGTGGTATAGTAGGAGCTTTGCATGTCTCCTAGTTCAGCCTAAGCTGCTCTGCTATAGCTACCTCTATCAGCCTACGCTGCTAGAACACCTCTATTCTACTAATAAGGGATAGCTGGACCTGGCACAAGGTGTAAGTACCACAAGGTACACACTATAAGCCAGGCTAGCCTCCTACACCACACTAGGTAAGTAAGAGTCACCTTTGGGGACTTAAAGAACAAGTTACCTTTGGTAATGTTTTTCTCTAAGGTGAGACCCTTACTACAGTCACTTTGCATGAAATTTCTCACAGGTGCCAAATTCGACCCAGACATTTTTCTGCAATAGCTAGTCACCAGTATCAGGAGGCAGCAAACAAAATTTTACACAAAGGCAGACAGACAGCAGAGGTGGCAACATGCTGAGTATATTAGGTGACATGAGCATTGCTTGTTTAGCAGAGGATAGAGCTACAATATAAGCTAAAAAGACACAAAGAGGGTGATTTAAAACCTGGCAGCTAGTCATTAAACCAGTCATGAGGCCCACAAGATGTCAAAGGCAACCACTAGCCTAGAGCTGAACCACCTAGCCTATTTAAAGTGGATCACTAATTTACCAGAGCTTTTTCGCTGACATGGCAGAAGCACTTTTGGTGAAAAATCATTAGAGGTTGTTCCATCACAAAATAGCAGCCAACCCAGCAATAACTTTGGGCTAGATGTACAGGTCACAAATATCCCAGTTTGCAGAATCGGGCTGTTTGCATCCACAAAAATGCTTTTTGAGATGCACAAAGCCCAATTTATGATTCACTAACTTGTCACCGAATCACATTCTGGGTTTTGAGATTCGGTATTTGGAAGGGGTGTGTTAAGGGTTTCCTTCTATGGGGGTCATTACGACATTGGCGGGCGCCTGAACTGACCGCCATGCGGCCGCCAATGTGGCCGCACCCCCGCCGCGGCCATTTGGAGATCCCCGCTGGGACGGCGGGCAGAAACCAGCAGACAGTGAAAAGCCGCATGGGGCCCTCTCAGGGGACCCCTGAACTGCCCATGCCAGTGGCATGGGCAGTGCAGGGGCCCCCAGGGGCCCCACGACTCCCCGTACCGCCAGCCTTTTCCTGGCGGTTCAGACCGCCAGAAAAAGGCTGGCGGTCGGGGAGTCGTAATCCCCTGGACAGCGCTGCAAGCAGCGCTGCCCTGGCGGATTACATCTGCGGGGGCCATTGTGGCGGTAAACCGCCGGCCCCGGCGGTGTGACTGCGGCGGTAAAAATACGCCGGGAGGCACCGCCAGCCTGTTGGCGGTTCTCCCGTTGTTTTGGCCCTGCGGTTATAATACCGCCAGGGTCATAATGACCACCTTAATACCAAATCAGAATGTTATGTGCAAATGTTTTACGACATTTGCAATTAACCACCATTTGAAAAATGGTGGTAACCGATTTGCAAATGGGAAGAGGTCTCCAAGGTACCCCTTCCCATTTCAGAAAAGTTGGTAAAATATTTTTAAGAGCACACCACTGCCTACTTCAAAGTTTCATTTTTTTTTCTTACTAAACACATCTCATTTCCCTCCAAGGAAAACAGGATTGCTTTTTTAAAAAAAACATTAACAGATATAGTAGTCCACTGACCCCAACAGCCCACCATCCCTGTAATGGCAGTGAATCATAGTGGGTCCCACACTGTGCCCTCCCTCAGAAATATCCATGTGCTACATGTATTTGTCTGAGATGAGGAATGTCGCTGGATGTAGGGTAGGGTGTTTGTTTTTAAGGGAGTTCTAATCTGTGGTTCTGGATTTACTCTTTTCTCAAATCAGAATCCCAGAGATTTGGCAGAGTCTGCTTTCCCTTGTTTGAATCCTCATTCTTGAATGATGTTTAACCAAATGCCATTTAAATTGTTTTTCTGATTTGGAGTAGAAAAGAGAAATTCTGCATTTTTCAGTTTTAGGTGTTTGCTCATCATTCATTCCTGCATTTTACAGAAGCACTTTCAAAGAAACCCAGGGTCTACATTTTTAAGATGTTTATGTGTATCTGAGTGTCATCAGTATGTTGTCAGAAACTAATATTTAGTTGTTCCAAGACAGAACGGAAGGGTATAATAGACGATGGCTCCTCATATTGCACTCTGTTATGTAATATAATGTGCTTTTTTTCATGTCTAAGTTAATTTAAACCATATATGTAAGAAAAAAGAAATACAAACATTGCTGGCATCAGTTAGCAGTACAAAACTCTAAAAACTACATGCATACTGCTTTATACAGCGCATGATTTGATGGCAGATAAAAACAATATAAAAGGAAATCCAATCTGTTCAAAATTTCATCAAGTGCTACTTCGAAACCTACATTTCATTATTTATGTGATGAAGAATACAAGACGGCAACTTATCGAATGCCCGGGCTACCAAGTTTGTGAATGGTCAGCTCAGATTTTTATCAAAAAGCTATGATTTGACTTAATATGTAGGCAATAGTCCTCCAGGTCAGGTCTAGTTATGTTGGAAGGGCCTAACATGCATAGTGTTGGTTTATTAGTTGAAGAGATTGTTAGAAATTGGGTCTCCAGTTGACAGATGTATGCACCCTGTCCAAATTGGGACCACAGTCGTAGTCAGGATAAGTCACAATACAACCTAAATTATCCTGTGCTCACCTTCCAGTGGCTTGACACTTAGCAGGCAGGCTTAACTTAGAAGACTAGGTGTAAAGTATTTGTGCAATAACTCATACAGTAACACAGTGAGAACACCACAAAAAGTATTCCATTCCAGTTTAGAGAAATAGATAATACTAGTCTGAATGAAATAAGAACAAAACAACAAAAATCCAATGTGCACAAGTCAAGATATCATTTTTTAAAGGTTTAGATGAGTGTCAATCCTTCAGAATCAGTGATTGTATCCCTTGTAGCACATAGTACCTGGGATGCGTCAAAAATAACGACGCAGAGGGCTTCAGAGGAAGAGATGCATTGAAAAGTAAAGCAATGCATTGACTATTCCGACGCAGCAAAGGCAATGCATAATTTCTTTCCATGCTGCAAGGCGATGAATCAGTTTCCCAGAGTGCAGCCTTGGTTTCTCACTGCGAAGCAGGGATATTTTGATGTCCAGGAACAATGCGTGGAAATCCAGAATGCATTGAGGAGATGCAACAGGTGCTGCATCGATCTGGCAGGTGGTGCAGTGATTTTTCAACCGCGTGCAGGTGCTGTCATGACCTGAACACTTCTTACCGATGTAATCCGCCAGTCTCTGGGCACCATCAGGTTTCTTGCTTGTTCTGCATTGACCAAGGTAGGGACAACCCTTTCCAGTAGCCAAGGTGCTGCTGATAATAGAACACCAAGCAGGCCGTACCCTCCAGAAGGAGTCCCAGAGGAAAAAACCCAAACTTGGGAAAAACCTCAGATCAGGGAACTCCTAGAAAAAAATATAAAGAAAAGAAAAAGTGAGGCACAAAAAGTCTGGATCAAAAACTGCAGACAGGGAGAAGCAGGTGAAGTCCAAAATCATAGGATGCAGGAGCGAGGAGCACAACCAGAATGGAAGTGTTTGCAATGCAAGGAACAGAAGATCAACTGTGTTTATATATTGACAAACTGGAAGTGACATGCAGGAAGTAATGAAGACACTATCTTGGATTGGGAAAAGACACATTAAAATAAATGGTAAAATAGCGGCAGTAGAAAAAGTAGGGAGCAAAGCATGAAGGGAAGGAAACACAGACTCCTGGGAAAGAGAAAATATGGCCAAGAAGAAACAAAAAAGAAAAACAGAAAAAAAAGAAAAAGTGTAAAAAAACAGGTAAGTAAAACTAGGGGAGTAAAAGGTGGGTGCAGCGTGAAACAGCACTCAAAGGGAAAGTTTCAGGTTGCGCTGTGGCCCAAAAAACAGGTAGCGACCCGAAAAGCGGCCCGCAACAGAAATGGCCATCCGAGACGCGGACTGCCGATCTAACGGCGGCCCGCAGGTGGGTTGCTGCTGGTCTTCGTGGCGTCACAGGCGCTGCGTCAATCCGGCAGGCGAATTCTGAAGGTGTTGCATCAATTTTCCTATGTGCACAGGAATTTTCTTCTCTTTGGTGAAGCCTTTAATAGCCCTGAGTCCTCAGAACAGGAAGCCAGCTCAATCCAAGGGCTTGGATAGCACTTGTTGAGGAGTACTTCCAGCAGAGTCAAGGGTCAGCAGGAAGCAGGGCAACAAGCAGGTCAGCAGGCCTTCCAGCAAAGCAGTCCAGATGAGCCCTTTGGGCAGTCAGTCAATCCCTTAGACAGAGTCCAGTTGTAGGTCCAGAAGTGTCTGATTTGGAGGGGTCATAGACTCAGTACATATACACCCAAAAGTGCAGTCGAAGTGGAGGAAACATCAAAGAGTGGTTCTGAAGTGCACAAATTCTCCTTTAAACCCAGCCCTGTCTTCCAGGAGTCCTTTGTGGGGTTGTCAGTCCTTTGTGTGAGGGCAGGCCTCCACCCTTCCTGCCCACGGAGTCCCATCAGTATGCAGATGCAGTTCAGTGTTCTGTGTTTATGGCTGTCTGGGTGGAATGCACAAGGGGAGCTATCAACTAGCACAGACAGACCAGACCTCGATGGGAGACAGGCTGTAAGGCACAGAGAGCAGAAAGAGCAGAGAAATACCTACTTTCTAAAAGTGGCATTTCTAAAATAGTAATGTAGAATCCAACTTCACCAGCAAGTAGGATTTCTCTCTACCATACCAAACATGACAAGTCTATTCCTCTCAGATCAGAAACTACCACTTAAAAGCATACAAGGGAATTTCTAATGCTGGACTATGAGAGGGACAGGCTGTACAATAGTGAAAAATGACTTTGTGGGGTTTTCAGTACCAGGACATGTAAAATTATAAGTACAGTTCCTGCCTTTTACCTATGTTTATGTGTTAGGAAAGGGGAATTTAAGACTTGGCAAGTAGTGTTAAATGCCAAGTTGAAGTGGCAGTGAAACTGCACATGTGGACCTGGCAATGGCAGACCTGAGACATGGTTAAGGGGCTACTAATGTGGGTGTCACAATCAGTGCTGCAGGACCACTAGTAGCATTTAATTTACAGGCTCTGGGCACATCTGGTGCACTTTACTAGGGACTTATAGGTAAATTAAATATACCATTTGGGTATGAGCCAATGTTACCATGTTTAGGTGAGAGAGCACAAGCACTTTAGCACTGGTCAGCAGTGATAAAGTGTGCAGAGTCCTTAAACCAACACAAATGAGTTCAGAAAAGAGGAGGGAGGCAGGCAAAAAGTTGGGGGAAGACCACCGTATGGCTGTAAGGTCTAACAGGAATGATAAGGCCACCATTAATATATCAAGAGATAAGTAGGAGTGAAGACAAAAAGGATTAAAGTTGCTCACAAATACGCAATAATCAGCCATTCGCAGGGTGCTGAGGTGCTCAATAGTTTTTCAGCCACCTGCATAAACTTCACAATCCTTGCTCACAGTCTTGGATACTTTGCTTTAAGGCAGGCCATTTCAGTGGGTCTGCTGGAGCGTATGGCTAGTAGCTGGAATTGAGATTTTAATAGTGCACTCCTTTCCGGCAAAAGGCCAACTAGATGCAGACAATATGCACAACTGATTCTACGACTGACAGAGCCTGCTGAGAAGTTTAGGAGATTACCTTATATTTATATTTGCAGATATACAGTCCAAGATTGGCAGCACATCCAACCTATACTGAAAAAGCTTTAGTTTGTCATGCAAACACTTAAAAAAGGTTGCACTCTTTTAAAAAAAAAGTAAAACCATTTTAGTATTTTCAAGTCAAATCAAATTCTTTGTTTTAAGGTGTGTAGGACGATGCTGTAGTTGACTTCATCAATCTCTAATGACAGGTCAAATACTTTTTAGAAAGCAGGTGTTAGAGCGTCTGGCCTTAATAAGTAAACTTACAAGGGGATGCAAATAGGTCGATGAACCTTTTGAGTCGCAATTAAGATGTTCGTACCATAGCTCCAGTACATAATCGATAACCAATACACAATAATCAATAATACATTAGCAATCAATAGTAACGATAATCAATGGAGTCAGTAATTGTCACGCACCATGACCTTTTAGTCATGAATAACCACACCTTTTAGTAAAAGTTAGAATATTTAGGGCCAGATGTATGAAAGCATTTTGCATTTGCAAACAATGCGAATGCCCGTTTGCGAATGCAAAATGGCATTTCAGAATGTATGAAATACATTCTGAACGCAATTTTAAGGAATTGCTAAAATAGCGATTCCTTAAAATTGCGACCCTGTTTAGAGAGTCGCAAATTGCGACTCTCTAAATTAGAAATCGCAAATAAGGATTCCTTATTAGCGATTCCTTAGCACATGTATGAATCAATTCCTAAATGCGATTTTGGCATTTAGGAATCGCTAATTACCACCAAGTTGAACTTGGTGGTAACCATGTCCAAAATTAAAAAATGCATTTAAAATGCATTTTTAAATTGTACATGTAAAGCACACATGCCCTTTTGGCATCTGTGCACCTTACATGTCCCCAAAAAATGTTTTGGGGTGCAGCAGAGGGGGCCTTAGGCACCCAGCACCCTGGGGTTTTGCATTTCCAAAATTGCGATTTCTGGTTCAGAAATCACAATTTTGGAAATGCAAACAATTCGCAGATATGGGCCAACAGGCCCATAGCTGCGAATGGGGCCGGTATTGCAATTTGCGATTCGGTAATAGCAGTTGCGATTTTTAAGAAATCGCTATTACCGATTCGCAAATGTGATACATGGCACTTTGGGAGTCGGAAATAACGTTTTCTTAAAAATTGCTATTTCCGAATCGCAAAAGGCCTTGATGATACATCTGGCCCTTATTTCCCTAGATTAACAATGCTAAGGTCATGTAAATTAATCTCAGTATCAAATGAAACACATACAGACACAATACTGGCTGTCAAAAGAGGCGGAAGAAATGTAATCTAATCAAAACTTGAACTACAACACATTCTAAAATGATGGTGCAAATCAGTAACAAAGTCAACTGCATCAAAGTAATTACATACATTAAGTTTAGCAGAGAAATTCATCAAGCATTAATCCCTATTAGCATGATTTTCATTAGTGAGGATCTATAACTAACACCAGATTAGCATCAGCATGTTGGGCTTCATGCAAAAAGATTTAGTAACACGAATGTGGAAAAACATCTAACTATGGCTCTATCAAAACAGTGCAGTTGGTACCTAGAAAGAAAAGCAAATATGCATAATAATCAACAGTCTATTACATTATACCTATCCTCGGTGTGGATCAGCAAGCAGAGTCAGTCTTCATCCTCAGACATCAGTCGATAAGTAAGGAATCAGGATTCAGCATCAAAATTCAGAAAACTCAAAGTCTTCAAGCATTAAAGTTAAGCACGCCTCTTATCAAGACGCAGAAGGAAAATTGACCTTTTGGCCAGCAAAAAAATGGGCAATGGTGGTGTCTTCTCTCAGTGTAGTATCGTTATATTAAAACTAGTAAAACTACTTCCCAAATCCCTATTGGTCAGTTAATCGCATGTTCACACTTTGTCCAATACAACTAAAATCCCAAATCGATGAATTCTACTATTACTCTGTTCACATGTCGTTGATTGGTTTGTCTTGCAATGTCCTCATCATCCGGCTTGTCAGGTAACAATATTGTTGCAGCTTCCACTCCAGTCAGTATCTCCATTGTTCTCCTCCTGAGAAAGTCAGTCTCACACACATTACACACAAAATGTTACATTGACAAGAACATCATCTTCTAGTAGTCGGTTCTCATGAGAAAGCTCCCATTATGAGCACATTTAAACAATACAATAGAAATCACAGTTATCTCTTGAGGACAGTCATTTTATTAAACGTTAAGAAATACAGCTTTTACATGAGGCCTGGCTAGTAGGCCAAGACATTCGCTAAGTTAAGGCCTACAATTAATAAAGCTAAAGATTACTGCATAACCCTTAATATGACATATTACTACATTAATCTAACAAATGCTCAGTATTTCATATTATTAAGTCATTGATTAGTACATTTCGTTAACGTTGGTGGCCATTCTTTGTGATCACAATTTCAAATGCGTGCATTATTTTTCTACGTTATTATATTTTCTACACAAACTTATTATTCAGAATACATCAATACTCATTAAAAAAATTTATTAAAAACACCTGCGCTAGCAATCCCTCCTCTGATGACTAAATGTGCCACCACACTATTACCCACACATTTTTGCATCAGCTAAAATTCTGTCAATTCAATCCCTTCGTACTTTTGTTTCACCTTTGAATTTTCTCTATACAATTATTCCCTTTTCTTTTCTTCCCTCCTTTGATTATTCTTTGACTCTTTCAATGTAATCCTTTTGCACAATTTACACAATCCCCATATTCCAATTAGACAAACCACAACAATTAATATTCCCTGTAATATTTTCAATAGAATCACACGTCTAATGTTGCTAAGCCAATTTCCCACTGGAGGAAACCCTTTGCCAATCACCTGGTTCTTTCAATTCTTTCAAATTAGCACTTTCATTAGTCAGATTAGTAAGTAAGTCTGTTATCTCTTTACTGTTATCAGGAATATTCGAAAAACAATGCCTAAAATTAATTATTTTGCAGACTCCACCATCCTTTGCAAAAAGAATGTCTAAAGCAAGACGACTTTGAAGAGTCATAGCTCTATCAGCAGCTGACTCACTATCTATCAGGAGTATGGCCCCTTACACATTTGTCAGCATGCTATCCACAATAGTAGACAACTTTCGAATCTTTATCAAATTCAGAATGATTCCCTCTGAAGGAATCACTGCTGCAACTATATCTCCTACTATAGCAGAAGAAGACTCCCTCCTCTGTCTCTTATTATGTAATACAGTCACTTTCGGAAACTTTTTCGAATCATCCATTTGATAAATCTTTGGGAAAACTATCTCCAAATAACATGTCCCATACCATCCTCTTGGAAGACGGTAATAAGCAATAAGACCACAGATGTAATAAATCCCAGGAATAGAAGGCTCCTGTCCATTCAACATAAACGTCCATCTATTCCAAAACAAAAACACATGCCTGCATTCACTTGTTCCCACAAACAAAGTGTCAGTGTGCGATTTAGGCCTATATATGCAAAGTTTCCCTACGTGTTGTCATTACCCCATATGGGGGCTTGGGCATGTAAAGAAGGATGTACTCCTAGTAGACGGTGGGCCCTTCGCTATGCTGCGTGCGTTGCCATGAGGATCAGGTTGACTGGATTGGTCTGCAAGGATCCTACACTATACAGGCCTCCAAGTCCTCCACGATGGGCCAGCAGAAGTTTCTCTGTGGACACCCATTGTGGAGGGTACGGTGTTCTGGGTAGCATATAAGTCAGTTGGGAAAGCTGAAGGACTAGGGAGTAGTGCTCCACTGAGGCGAGTCCTAGACCCCCACAGGAACGGCGCACAATTATTTTTGCCAGCGTCAGTTGTGTGCGTGTGAAACCCCAAACAAAGACCCTCATTGAGGCGTCTTTCATCCTAAGTGTGGAGGGGGCACCCGTCTAGAACATATGTAAATCGCAGGAGTGTGACCCTTCTCCCCGCTTGTACTCTGCCCCACATGGAAAGACCCAGGAGCGACCACTTCGCAAAGTCCTGCTTCATACGAGCCACAAGAGGGTCCAGGTTGTCCCCAACCATGCGCTCCAGACCCCAGTTAACAAGGGTCTCCAGATACTTGAGATGGTTCGGGGTCCAGCAGAATGGGGGGCCATGGATTGCAGCTCTCGTTGTAATCTGCGAGAGAGGCAGTGCCTCGCTCTTGTCCCAGTTCACCCGGTAACCAGACAGGATCGCAAAACCTTCTGCGGTTGCCAGCAAAGTCGGCAGAGATCTTGCCAAATCAGTTAGGGTTAGTAAAATATCTTCGGCGTAGAGGTATATTTTCGAGATTCCGCCTGCTAGGGAAATTCCTGAGATCTGCTGAGAGTGGAGGATGGTAGCTGCCAGGGGTTCCATTGCCGATAGGAACAAGAGTGGCGACAGCCCTGACGTGTACCCCTTCTGACGGGGAACGGATCCGATAGAAAGCCCCTGCAATTGACTTGCGCAATGGGGTGATCGTATAGTAAACGGACTTTGGAGATGAATTGTTCTCCAAGACCAAATTTTGTCATAGTGGCGAACAGGCAGGGCCATTCGTTGTGGTCGAAAGCCTTCTCTGCATCTAGGGATAGGGCTAGAGCCTCCTCTGTGATGTTCAAGGTCTCGTGCAGGGTGTGGCAGAGAATACGCATGTAGTTTCTGGAGGTATGGCCCGGTACAAATCCCACTTGGGTGTAGTGAACCAGGGACGGTATGACCTTGCAGAAGCACTCCGCAAAGACACTCGCCAAAATTTTAATGTCTCGATTCAGGAGAGATATGGGCTAATAACTTCCACAGAGTAGAGGTTCCCTTCCCGGTTTTGGTAGAATGACTATTGTAGCCCTGTTAGACATTGCTCCTAGAGAACCCTACCGACACACCTCTTTGAGTGCCTCGTGGACATCACTACCACTTCTTCACCAGTCCATTTATAAAACTCTGTGGGAAAGCCATCCGTGCCCAGATATTTGTGGTAGGGGAGATCCGAAATAGCTTGAGCTATTTCTGCTCTGCTTATTTCACCATCCAGGAGGGCTCGACCCGGGTCCGAGAGACAAGGTAAGTTGGCGTCAGTGAGGAAGGTCTCTATTTGGGTAGTGCTTGCTACCATTTCTGGGGTGTAAAGATGTTGGTAAAAGGCCGCAAATTCATTTACAATGTCTGTGGGCATGTTAGTATCTCTTCTTTGGAAGATGTGGTGGCTGGGATGGCAGTGGCAGCTTCTCTCTGGCGGAGCTGCACCGCCAACAGCCGTCCAGCCTCCAGTAGTCCACTAGACCCGTGTCAGTCATCACATCCATTAGTAGAGCCCTGTCATGATTATTACCCACATCTATGGGGCCCGTCCTGTCCAGTATTGCGTTCCAGGCCAAATTCCAGTCACCCCCTATGATGTAGCGGGTTGTCCCTATATCCGTCAGGAGGCGATTTAGTTGCAAGAAGAACAGCTGCTTAGAACGGGTCGCGGCATATCCAGAGCCCATGCAGAGAAACGCATCTCCCACTTTCAATTTAGCTAGCACATCCCTCTGGGTCGTCCCACGTTTTAATGACTATGACTGGTAGGGTTCTGCAAAGCAGTATTGCTACTCCACATTTTCGAGGGATTCCACTGCCTGCCTCCCGTTGTGCTGGGCTAAAAAGCACCCTTCCTACCCAGTCTTGGCAAAGTTTACTGGTTTCCACGCTATCAAGATGCGTCTACTGGAGAAGAGCTATGTCTGCCCTCTTCCATTGAAGGTAGGACAGTATTTTCTTTCATTTAACGTAGTTCGTTAAGCCATTCACGTTCCAGGAGAGAATCTGCAGTGGATGAGTCGTGTGGGGGATGGTTCCCGACATGCTGGCAAATGGAGTAGGTATGGGGGGTTATGGTGCAGACATAGGGCTGAGCAGATAGGGAGGGAGGAGGTATTTCTCGCTGTGTGTAGTAAAGGTTAGGTTAAAGGGTGTGGGGAGGGAAAGCTGGTAGGCGTTGGGTGGTTCCCTACAGTATGGGAGGTAGGGGTAAGGGGAAGTTTAAGGGGAGGGGATAAAGATGAGTAGGGGGGAAGAGGGAAGAAAGAAAGAGTGAGAAAAGGAAGTGAGAGGGAGAGGAAAGTAGCTGGAGGTCAGCTGGGTGAGCTAGAGAGCAAAGCCTTTTGGGGTCAGATCTGTGGATTGCGGGTCCTAACCTATGGGATCCCCATGCACAGCTGGTCGGGCCCCGGCTGGGGGGGGAAAGGGTGCCCCCAACCGCCATTGTTTGAAGAGCACATAAAGACTGCCTGCAGAGGGAGGTATATCGTAGAGGGACAGAGGGGAGGAAGGTGAAGGAGGGTTAGCCTATCTTGGGAAAGAGACCTGAGCTAGAGAGAGGGGTAAGCCATCAGTGCAGCCCGGTACTCCCCCGCCAGTGGTAAGGGGCAAGGTGTATGGGGGGGGAGGAGGAGGGGAAGAACTGTTAATGTGACTGTGAGGATAAGTCAATGCATCAAATTGTGCCTCTCACAGCTCACCAAGGGGTGTCGTTTCAGGGCGTCTGTAGTCCAGCTGTGGTAGCATGTCATGGTAGAGGGGTTGTCGCTCAAGTATGACGCTACTCCGTAGCTGAGAGAGAGTGCACCCCTTATAATACAGCGGGACTACAAAACCAAGCTGTCCATTCGGGCAGAAATCGTCTCCTTGAGGGTTGTAGGGGGGGACAGAGGGAAGGGGGAGTGCGTTGGATGGGGAAAGACAATGATAATAGACCTATAGACTATGAGGTCAAAACAGAATCATGCAGGGAACATCAGGCATTAGAGTGCATCAGCAGCATGCATATCTATAACATTTATAAGAAAGATTCAATCAAGGTCCGATTAGTGCATGCTTGGCACATGGTCAATGATAACAAACGTTATAGAAACATAACAATAACATCGATATCAACAACAACAAAGAATCCAGGCAAGTACTCATCCATCCCGGGGTCAGTAGCTGTCTTCCTGGGCTTCTTGATCGGACTCCGGGTCCCCAATTGTCACACATCACAGCTACAGTATCATGTGTCAAGTAGGGGCTGGGGCCGGTTTTAAAGGAGAGCGAGATGTGATCCTTTCTGAGAGCTGGGTGTGGAGCACCACTGCTTGTAATACTTGACCCCTATCGTCATGTATCCTCCTAAGTCTCTCTAGATCTCTGCCTCTGGGATGGTGGTCAGGATCGTGTAGATCCACCCCGCTCCCTCTGATCCTGGGGCTGGCGTATTATAGCTATCCTTGAGTTGCTCTTGCGGTCGAGCTGGAGTTGCTGTGTCCATAGGTTGATGCTAAAAAGTGTCCAAGAAAAGTCTCAGATCCTCTGGGTCATAGAAGTCGTTGGATACTCCATTTTTGGTAACCCACATTCTCGTAGGATCGAAAAGGCCATATTTTATCTCCAGTTGGCGTAGACGGGGCTGATGAGCCAAGAAAGTTTTCCGCCGTTCATTGGTGTCCTTTGAGTAGTCAGCCGTTATGCGAATGTCATATCCTTCTGTCCGGAAGGGGCCGTGGGTTAGGGCTGTCTAGAGAAGTTGACGGGTTTGTCAATGTCACAGAAGGCAAGCAATGATCGGATAGGGTCTGGAGGCTCCGTCTGGAGGTCTCGGGCCTAACCTGTGTGCCCGTTGGAATTCTAATGGCAGATCGAAGGTTAATGCAATCAGTTTAGAGAGGACTGATCTGAGGAAAGCCTGCACGTCCGGACCCTCTTTGTTTTCCGGGAATCCAATGAACCTGACATTTTCTCTTCGGCTTCTGTCTTCCAGGTCTTTTATTTTACTGAGTAAATAGAGGAGGTCCTGATCCCTATCTTGGACTGTATTCATGTGAGATTCCAGGGTCACCACGCGATGTTCCAGCCCCCTTACCCTGGATTGAAAACCTGCTTATTCCAACACATGGATTTGGTCTCAAGAGTCAAGAAGGTTATTGCGGTGTCCATTCCCTCTATACTGTGGCTTACTGCCGTGATCTCCTGAAGTATCTGGTCCATGGTTGTGGGCTGCTCCTTATCGGACATAGTGGAAGGCTGTTGAGGTGATGGGGTGGGTGGGGTCCCACGGCAGGGGAAACCGGGCACTTGAATTGGAAGGCGGCAGAGAAAAGCAGCTGTTGAGCTGGTCTGCCTGAAGATTTGTCCGTCGCTTTGCCACCGGGCATCGCAGGGCTATTGTTTGGGTATGGCCTTGTAAAGCCTAGGCCTGTGTGGAGTCACTCCTTCAGGTCTTCATCCTATCTCGATAGCCGCTAGGGTCGGCTGTATGGAGGCAAGTCAAGAATCAGTCCTCTTGTCACTGTCTGATGTAGAGCTGACGCCGTCCGCAGTACACTGAGAACTTCAAGCTGTGCCAGCAGGGAGAGCTGTGCTGGATGGGTGAGGGGAGACATCGCTATAATCTTGGGCCTGATGGAATGCAGCGAAGCAGCGTCAGACAGCCACTTCCTTGACGCCGAAGACCCACTGCAGTCCCCAGTCCACGTCCACAGGTCAGCGCTGGTTGGGCGCACCAAAACCACTTAGGGTACAGAAGGGGGGTGTATCTTTCACATCTGGCGCGAAGTTTGAGTGAGAATGGTAACATGAAAAGGAGGAAAAGGACCTGCAGAAGCACCCCGCAGTGGGGGGGGGAGCGACCCATCTGGTTGGCAGTAGTCGGCTGAAGAGAAAAGGCCGGAAGTCGGAGGGCCCTCAGAAATTATGATAGCAGGCGGGGTTCCTTTCTAATGTAGGCATAGTGTCACTGGCCTTTCAGTAGTTATGGTGGGTGGGTATCCATGTATTAGCGTTGTGTCGCCCTTAGTGCTCACCTGCACAGTAGTGGGTTGTCCAGGTCTCGAGGTGGCTTCTCCTACCACTCCAAGTGGGTCCCTCACCCCGTTTGCAACCATGCACACCCAGGCTTCAGGCATTCGCTCCAAGTTTGGGACAGGGAGAGGCAGGCGGCACGGTTCAATGCCGTCACTGCGACGGACTTCAGTCTCATCTTCCTGAGATGTGGTCAGCATATTTGTTCGTTGAAAGGGAGGTGGAGGGGGGAAAAGGGAGTAGAGGCAGTGCCTGAAACCTTCTGCTGACACCGCGACCTGCTGCAGTAGTTTGCCGCTTCCCGCAACTGCAGGTCACGGCTCTGCCCTGCCTCCTAGGCCTCCGCTGCTGTGATGTAGAGCGGCCTGCAGTGCACCCCCGCCTCGGCCTCTCCGGCAATGGGTGGGTGCCTGTAGATGTTCGAGAGCCTCTGAGGCTCACATAGACAAGTTTGCGGTGGTCGTGGCGACCCGTCCCAAGACAGAGCCCACCGCTGCACAGAGCTCCTGGACTAGCCAACCATCTTCCGCGGTAGCCTGACCACGCCAATAACTTCATTGTTGAACTGACTTCCCTTATCTGATTCTAAAGAGATCGGAAATCCGAAACGCGGTATCAGTTCCCTAACCAATAGTTTCGGTACTGTGAAACTATCATTTCTTCGTGTAGGGTCAGCTTCAATCCAATGACTAAAGATACAAACAATTACCAACACATATCTCAAACCACCACACACAGGCATCTCAATAAAATCCCTCAGCATTCTGCTGAATGGACCTCCCGCTCTTCCAATGTGGCTCAAATTAACCACTGTCCCTTTCCCTACATTTAGTTGTTGGCAAATGACACAATGATGGCAAACTGCTTCAGCAACTTGTCTAAACTTTGGTTTGAACCAATCATGTTTGAACAACCGAATCATTGCATGCCTCCCAATATGTGCTTGACCATGATAGTACCTCGCCATTTGAGATAAAAGGCTATTGGGCAAAACCAATTGACCTTCTCTGAAACCCACAATTCATCTTGTCTTTGCACACATTTCATTTTGCTCCATGAACGTTTTTCCTCCCTTTCAACATTATTCTGC
The DNA here is from genome assembly GCF_031143425.1 of Pleurodeles waltl. NCBI lineage: Eukaryota > Metazoa > Chordata > Amphibia > Caudata > Salamandridae > Pleurodeles > Pleurodeles waltl. The sequence continues at coordinate 726,518,997 of NC_090443.1, forward strand.
AACGTTTTAAATTCTTCCAAAGTGTCAGTTACTTTCAATGCATAGCTTGTACAAGTTTCATCTTCTTGAGGTAATAGTTCACACTTGTCTTTTAATGATATATAGTTCAATGCGCAAAACCTTGCTACTTGATCCGCATATCCATTTTCCAATGACACAAAGTCCTGCGACTTCAGAGGTGCACTGCATTTCACCACGGCAATCCTTTCAGGCATTTGAATAGCATGTAACAATTCTTTAATTCTCTCACCATTTCTCACTGGTAAACCAGAAGAGCTCATGAAACCCCTCAATGACCAACTGGCCAAAATCATGGACTATTCCAAATCCATACTGGCTATCCATATAGATTGTAACTTTCATCTGCGCGTAAACATCCTCATGAAGAGGCACGGAAAAGAAGGCTTGAGACAAATCAATGACCGTGATCCATTCTGCATCATATTTGAAACATTATCACAAATGGAATTTGGCACCATGGGGCAACATTTGACCACAATCTCAATTATTTTTCCCAAATCCTGAACAATTCGAACCTTCCCACAGGGCTTTTTCAAACCCATAATTGGTGAGTTACATGGACTGCTCAATACTTCCTTCAGAACCCCTTGATTAACTGCAATTATCTGGGCGACCTTCATAAGGACATTTTGCAGCATGTGATACTGTGGAAGTCAAGGAAAAACTGCATTTGGCTTCACAGTAACTTTAACTGTCTCAACTCCCTTTATCAGACCTACCTCTTTTCCTGTCAAATCCCACACTTTCTCCTTAACCGTTCCCTGCAAATCAGGATGAAACTCTTTCACTGTGAACATCGGGAAAAATTAAATCAGCGGGTACTCCTCATTTGTAGTTTCACCCTCTTTCTATGGAGCTTGGTCATCTTCATCATCACTATTCGTCTGGATCTCAATTCCTTAATTTGAACAAGTTTAAACACCTCGTTTTACACAACAAGTCTCTTCCCAGTAGGGACACCAGACTTGAATCGCAGACTACGAATTTATGCAATCGCTGAAAGTTGCCAATCTCAACTTGAACTGGAGCCGTTATCGGGTTTGTCAAATACTGGCTTGCTACTCCCACAACCTGAACTGTTGTACCCGAAAGGGGCAAATTTGGAACTTCTGTACTTCTCACTGTAGAGCGTGTAGCTTCTGTGTCAACAAAGAATGAAACTCTGTGTCTCATGACCTTACCCTTCACATAGGGACCTCTTTGATCTACTTCTAAGGAAGTTGCAAGCACGCATGGCTCCTCATCTGAACTATCACTCGTCCAATCATCATTTATTTGTATTCTCACTGTGTAACAGGAATTGGTGCACTGTGTTACTACTTTGGTTATGCCTCTGTCCTATGACCTGTTGAGTAAGCATCATCTGTTGCTGTTCCATCAGGGCTTGAGGTATTTGAATTTGCTATCTAGGTACCATGGCAACCTGCTGTTGCATTGGCTGCAACTGTGACATTTGTACACGTGGCATTTGCACCCGCTGCATGGGCTGAAAATTCTGCACTTGATTTACATTATTCTGAAAATTTGGATTAGGACCTCTCACTCCCGGTCCTCTCACATTCTGGAATGAATTGATGTGATTACTCTGCTGAACAACAGCTTCCTGCATCATCATTGGACACTCCTGTTTCCAATGTCCAACAGCTCCCCAAATGTGACGTGGCAATAACTTCTTCATTCCCTGCACACCATTCTGAACCACTACAGTATTTAAGTCTGGACCACGATTCATATTTCCTCCATGACCTCCACCTCTCATCTGGGGCTGAAACATCATGTTGCCCTGCTGTGGAAACTGCTGCAGAAAATTCCCTTGCACCTCTGTTTGAGCTGCTTTAATCTGCATCACCATTGCCTTTGCTTTCAACTTTTCCTGCTTCAACTCACTCTCATCACTGCAGTATTTCGCATACTGCAACACCTCATCATTCAGCTTTGCTTGCCAGCAAATCAGGTGGCTCTTAATCACCTGACTAATCTCAGGTCTCAACCCTTCCACGAATCTGAACACAAAATGGAACATGTCTTTCGCCTAAATTGTTTCTATACCACTGTAATGCTTGAATGTCTGCAAAAATCTCTCATAATACACATGTATCAACTCCTTTGCCTCCTGCTCTGTCCTGTCATTCCTCTGCCAATCAATATTCTTTAGCGAAATTCTCATTATCAAAAACTCAATCACCTTACAGTAATATTTCATTACCTCAGAGGATGGTGCACTGTATTTTTGTATTTCTCCGGTTCATTTGTTGGCCAATCTACACTCCTCTTACACTCAATCCACAGATCAGCTGGATCCACTATCTCTAGTAATGTGTTCAAGTCCTCCCATAGGCACTTTGCAAGTTTCACAAACCTGTCTGTCTGCTGATACCACTCTACTGGCTTCTCTCTCAATTTTGGATAATCATTTGTAAATGACCGAATGTCACTCTTGCTTCACAGGACATGAACAAAATTCCCCCCTGAAATCTCTCTCATTGGTACATTTTTCAATGGATCTTTATCCTGCTGTACATTTGCAGTCAGCTCCAAAGAATCCCTTTTTCTTTTGTCTCTTTTCTTTACTCATCTACCTTCCCATTTTTCTAATGCTCTCCAGGTCTGAGCACTTTGAAGCAATTCCTTAAGGTGTGCGTTCATTCCGGCAGATCTCATGTGTTCAAAATCTTTAGGCTCAAAATCTAATCTGTATCTCCTTTTCAAATGTTTGTTTTCTCTATTTCTATGCCGTACTTCGCTGCCAAGTCTGCTAATTTCTGAGACACATTGCTCTCTTCTCTCGTAAGCTTCGGGCACAAATATCTCAATTCTGCCTCTGTGTAGGATTCCAAACTATTCACACCCATTGTTCCCTCAATGAGTTCACCTGCTTCCATTCTCAGCCTAGTATAATTCAAATGCTACTATCCCTTAGGAGCACTCTGTGGGGTATTCAGCTTGTCTAACCATTCAGTCAACTGCTGAGCTGTTAATCCGTGTAACGAAATGTTACTTGCTTAGGCTGGTGGCACCTGCTGTGCAACTGCATTCATGGTCTCCGGTGTTAATAATTTCAAACTCTGATTAACGTTTGACCTTGCCACAGCATCTGGAAGTGTTACAAATGGACTAAGGTCTAGTAATGATCTTGACCCATCAAAAGTCTGTCCCACAGGAGAGACTACCTGAACATTTTCATTATGTCCTCCCCTCATTATATTCCGAGACATTGTTCCCTGTTCACCTACAGTAGGTTTCTTCTGTGCAAATAATGGTATTGCTGGACCAACAGTAATGGGTAGCGATATAGCATCTGGGGCTGTTCTGGCACTTACGTTCTGTTGGAGAGTAGCTATTATATTTTGATTTAACATCGGAGTCCTATTTGACTGTGTCCTCGTTACTGGAGTGAATCTTGGCTTTACCTGCAGCTGCAATTGGGGCAATGAAATTGGAGTTGGTTCAGTCTGAACCAATATCGGTCTTGGATAATCCTGTTCCGTAGGCACCATTAAATTCGAAGTCATTTCCATAATGGACACATCAGGATAACTTCTCTGAACCAGTTGTGGATGCATCTGAATTTGCACTACAGGGGTAGTAGGCACATTAAGACTATTCTGCACTGCATTCTGCGTCAGGCTAGCATTAACCGGCATCTGACTCATTGTCCCATTAGCCTGTGTCGGGGCTATCGGATTGGCACTGGTACTCGACCACTCTCATGTACTGTATATGGTGGCGGGTGATCTCTCAATAACTTTGTAATAAACTCATCATCGTCCGATTCCTCCTCTACTGTTGAAAACTTTTCTAGCCTCCCTACTCTCGGACGGTCTTCTGGTAGTTTTCCTAGTAGCTTTCTTTCCTTCCTTCTCATTCTCCTGCGTGATTACCGGAAATAACTTAATTCAGTCCAAAGTCTCCATCCTCCAAACTCTCTGAACACAGTCCCATCTAGCCTCTGCTAGAGTCTTTTCTGCCTTTCTCATCCTCCTCTCGAATTTCTGCTGCTGTTGCTGTCTGGCTACTAGCTTCCAAATCGCTAACGCTTCAAATTGTGCTGGTCTTGGAAGAGGCTTCGATTCATATAGCACCATCCTTAAATGCTCCAAAACCCTCAAATTGAACGTCCCATTTGTAGGAAACACTAAGTTCCCATCCTTTTCTGTGAATTTGCAACATTGCTTTAACCAAAGACATGGCACGACATCCTTCTCTTCCATTACAATGTAAGCTGGTGTACCTTCTGGAGGTGTGGCCTCACCTAATCTCATTGTAATATAAGTATCTCCCCTTAGGGCACTCTTTAAAGCTTTGAAAAATATAATCTTTTCCACCTTTTAGTTATTCAAAATAAAATCAAGAAGTGACTTTTAATCCCAAGATTCCTATCACCTACGTTCTCAATCAATTGCCTCTCACGGACGGCTGACAATCCTTACGCGACCCTTCTCACTAACCGACCTTTGCCAGCGCGGCTCCAATGACATCACACTCACAAGTACTGCAGCTGACAAAGTCTTGTCCTCCCAATCAATGATTCACACAAACTGATGCAAATATTGTGAGCACTAAATGGAAAACCAAAAACAAATCTGCTGGTGTACTTCAGGAAAGGTATCACAATCGCTTCCGAAACCTTATGGATTTTCCACTGATGCTCTTCCCGCACTTACAGATACTCCTGCTTTCTCAGTCTCCCAGATTCGAAAGCAAAATTCGACCCGCAAATTTTACTCTCACCTGGTCAATGGGTCTATCCTGGTGCACATAGGACTCACCAAACCTCAGTTGAAATTTTCTTTCTGAACCAATATCGGTCTCGGGTAATCCTGTTCCGTAGGCACCATTAAGTTCAAGTCATTTCCATAATGGACACATCAGGATAACTTCTCTGAACCAGTGGTGGATGCATCTCATTTTGCACTACAGGGGTAATAGGCACATTAAGACCATTCTGCATTGCATTCTGCGTCAGGCTAGCATTAACCTGCATCTGACTCATTGTCCCATTAGCCTGTGTCGGGGCTGTTGGATCGGCACTGGTACTCGACCACTCTCATGTACTGTATATGGTGGCGGGCGATCTCTCAATAACTGTGTAATAAACTCATCATCGTCCGATTCCTCCTCTACTGTTGAAAGTTTTTCTAGCCTCCCTACTCTCGGACGGTCTTCTGGTAGTTTTCCTAGTAGCTTTCTTTCCTTCCTTTTCATTCTCCTGCGTGATTACCAGAAACAACTTAATTCAGTGCAAAGTCTCCATCCTCCAAACTCTCTGAACACAGTCCCATCTAGCCTCTGCTAGAGTCTTTTCTGCCTTTCTCATCATCCTCTCGAATTTCTGCTGCTGTTGCTGTCTGGCTACTAGCTTCCAAATCGCTAATGCTTCAAACTGAGCTGGTCTTGGAAGGGGCTTCGATTCATATAGCACCATCCTTAAATGCTCCAAAACCCTCAAATTGAACGTCCCATTTGTAGGAAACACTAAGTTCCCATCCTTTTCTGTGAATTTGCACCATTGCTTTAACCAAAGAAATGGCACGACACCCTTCTCTTCCATTACAATGTAAGCTGGTGTACCTTCTGGCGGTGTAGCCTCACCTACACTCATTGTAATATAAGTATCTCCACTTAGGGCACTCTTTAACCTCTTAGCTGCTGGGCCTTTTCCCCCCCAGTGCTGAGCCCTTTTTTGGCTATTTGGGGTGGTTCGCGCTTAGGCCTTCATAACTTTTTGTCCACATAAGCTATCCATGCCAAATTTGCGTCCTTTTTTCCCAACATCCCAGGGATTCTAATGGTACCCAGAGTTTGTGGTTTCCCCTGGAGGAGACCAAAAAATGAGCCAAAATACAGTGAAAAATTTGTTTTTTCCAAAACAATTGGAAAAAAGGGCTGCCGAAGAAGGCTTGTGGTTTTTTCCCTGAAAATGCCATCAACAAAGGGTTTCTGGTGCTGAAATCACCATCTTCCCACCTTTCAGGAACGGGCAGACTTGAATCAGAAAACTCCTTTCTTCAGCACAATTTTGGCATTTTACTGGGACATACCCCATTTTTACTATTTTTGGTGCTTTCAGCCTCCTTCCAGTTAGTGACAGGAATAGGTGTGAAACCAATGCTGGATCCCGGAAAGCTAAACATTTCTGAAAACTAGACAAATTTCTGAATTCAGCAAGGGGTCATTTGTGTAGATTTTACAAGGTTTTCCTACAGAAAATAACAGCTGAAATAAAAAAATATTGAAATTGAGCTGAAAACAACAGCCATTTTTCTTTATGTTTTACTCTGTAACTTTTTCCTGCGATGTCAGATTTTTTAAAGCAATATACCATTATGTCTGCTGGACTGTTCTGGTTGTGGGGCTATAAAGGGCTTGTAGGTTCATCAAGAACCCTAGGTACCCAGAGCCAATAGATGAGCTGCACTCTGCAGTTGGTTTTCATTCTATAATGGGTATACAGCAATTCATTTGCTGAAATATGAAGAGTGAAAAATAGGTATCAAGAAAACCTTTGCAGTTACAAAATGGGCTCAAGATAAGGTTTTGAGGAGCAGTGGTTATTTGCACATCTCTGAATTCCGGGGTGCCCATGCTAGCATGTGAATTGCAGGGCATTTCTCAAATAGACGTCTTTTTTACACACTCTCTTATATTTGGAAGGAAAAAATGTAGAGAAAGATAAGGGGCAATAACACTTGTTTTGCTAATCTATGTTCCCCCAAGTCTCCCGATAAAAATGATACCTCACTTGTGTGGGTAGGCCTAGCGCCCGCAACAGGAAATGCCCCAAAACACAACATGGACACATCCCATTTTTTTGACAGAAAACAGAGCTGTTTTTTGCAAAGTGCCTAGCTGTGGATTTTGGCCTCTAGCTCAGCCGGCTCCTAGGGAAACCTACCAACCCTGTGCATTTTTAAAAACTAGAGACCTAGGGGAATCCAAGATGGGTGACTTGTGGGGCTCTGACCAGGTTCTGTTACCCAGAATCCTTTGCAAAACTCAAAATGTGGCTAAAAAAACAAGTTTTCCTCTCATTTCGGTGACAGAAAGTTCTGAAATCTGAGAGGAGCCACAAATTTCCTTCCACCCAGCGTTCCCCCAAGTCTCCCGATAAAAATTATACCTCACTTGTGTGGGTAGGCCTAGCGCCGTCAACAGGAAATGCCCCAAAACACAACGTGGACACAACCCATTTTTTGACAGAAAACAGAGCTATTTTTTGCAAAGTGCCTACCTGTAGATTTTGGCCTCTAGCTCAGCTGGGACATAGGGAAACCTACCAAACCCGTGCATTTTTTAAAACTAGCGACCTAGGGGAATCCAAGATGGGGTGACTTGTGGGGCTCTGATCAGCTTCTGTTACCCAGAATCCTTTGCAAACCTAAAAACATGGCTAAAAAAACAAGTTTTCCTCACATTTCAGTGACAGAAAGTTCTGGAATCTGAGAGGAGCCACAAATTTCCATCCACTCAGCGTTCCCCCAAGTCTCCCGATAAAAATGATACCTCACTTGTGTGGGTAGGCCTAGCGCCCGCGACAGGAAATGCCCCATATCACAAAGTGGACACATCCCATTTTTTGAAAGAAAACAGAGCTGTTTTTTGCAAAGTGCCTACCTGTCGATTTTGGCCTTTAGCTCAGCCGGCACCTAGGGAAACCTACCAAACCTGTGCATTTTTTAAAACTAGAGACCTAGGGGAATCCAAGATGGGGTGACTTGTGGGGCTCTGACCAGGTTCTGTTACCTTACCTTACCTTATCTTTTGCCTTGTTTTTCCGCTTTTTCACAATTTTTTTCATCCTTTCTGGGCCTTGTCATTTTCTGGCCTTGCCGCCTGTTTTTCCGGCCGCTTCTCCCTAGCTCCGCCTACCCTCCCGCCACCCGCCTCCCAGCTGACCCCTCCTCCCCGGCTACCCATATAGGGCGGCCGCTGCGAGGCAGAGGTAGCGACCCTTGACCTCAGGGTAGGTCGCTCCCCCTCCTCTGCTGCGCCACCAGTGCTCACCTGCCTTTGCCTGCTGCCTTGCTACCTTGTCCGCTGCTCTCTCCGTATTGCCGTTGTTGCTCCTTGTCTGCCTGCTGACCCCATTTCCTCCGTGTATCCCGTGTGAGTGCCCATAGCGCCGTTATTGCTATTGTTATTGCTGCCTGTTGACCCCTCTTCCTCCGTGTACCCTGTGTGAGTGCCCCCAGAGCGCATTCTCTTTTGCCTTGTTTTTCCACTTTTTCGCCTGTTTTTTCGTCCTTTCTGGGCCTCGTCGTTTTCTGGCCTTGCCGCCTGTTTTTCCCGCCGCTTCTCTCTAGCCCCGCCTACCCTTCCGCCATCCGCCTCCCAGCTGACCCCTCCTCCCCGGCTACCCATATATGGCGGCCGCTGCGAGGCAGAGGTAGCGACCCTTGCCCTCAGGGTAGGTCGCTCCCCCTCCTCTGCAGCGCCACCAGTGCTCACCTGCCTTTGCCTGCTGCCTTGCTACCTTGTCCGCTGCTCTCTCCGTATTGCCGTTGTTGCTCCTTGTCTGCCTGCTGACCCCTCCTCCTCCGTGTATCCCGTGTGAGTGCCCATAGCGCCGTTATTGCTATTGTTATTGCTGCCTGTTGACCCCTCTTCCTCCGTGTACCCTGTGTGAGTGCCCCCAGAGCGCCTTCTCTTTTGCCTTGTTTTTCCGCTTTTTCACCTGTTTTTTCGTCCTTTCTGGGCCTCGTCGTTTTCTGGCCTTGCCACCTGTTTTTCCCGCCGCTTCTCCCTAGCCCCGCCTACCCTCCCGCCACCCGCCTCCCAGCTGACCCCTCCTCCCCGGCTACCCATATATGGCGGCCGCTGCGAGGCAGAGGTAGCGACCCTTGGCCTCAGGGTAGGTCGCTCCCCCTCCTCTGCAGCGCCACCAGTGCTCACCTGCCTTTGCCTGCTGCCTTGCTACCTTGTCCGCTGCTCTCTCCGTATTGCCGTTGTTGCTCCTTGTCTGCCTGCTGACCCCTCTTCCTCCGTGTATCCCGTGTGAGTGCCCATAGTGCCGTTATTGCTATTGTTATTGCTGCCTGTTGACCCCTCTTCCTCCGTGTACCCTGTGTGAGTGCCCCCAGAGCGCCTTCTCTTTTGCCTTGTTTTTCCGCTTTTTCACCTGTTTTTTCGTCCTTTCTGGGCCTCGTCGTTTTCTGGCCTTGCCACCTGTTTTTCCCGCCGCTTCTCCCTAGCCCCGCCTACCCTCCCGCCACCCGCCTCCCAGCTGACCCCTCCTCCCCGGCTACCCATATATGGCGGCCGCTGCGAGGCAGAGGTAGCGACCCTTGGCCTCAGGGTAGGTCGCTCCCCCTCCTCTGCAGCGCCACCAGTGCTCACCTGCCTTTGCCTGCTGCCTTGCTACCTTGTCCGCTGCTCTCTCCGTATTGCCGTTGTTGCTCCTTGTCTGCCTGCTGACCCCTCTTCCTCCGTGTATCCCGTGTGAGTGCCCATAGTGCCGTTATTGCTATTGTTATTGCTGCCTGTTGACCCCTCTTCCTCCGTGTACCCTGTGTGAGTGCCCCCAGAGCGCCTTCTCTTTTGCCTTGTTTTTCAGCTTTTTCGTCTGTTTTTTCGTCCTTTCTGGGCCTCGTCGTTTTCTGGCCTTGACGCCTGTTTTTCCCGCTGCTTCTCCCTAGCCCCGCCTACCCTCCCGCCACCCGCCTCCCAGCTGACCCCTCCTCCCCGGCTACCCATATATGGCGGCCGCTGCGAGGCAGAGGTAGCGACCCTTGACCTCAGGGTAGGTCGCTCCCCCTCCTCTGCAGCGCCACCAGTGCTCACCTGCCTTTGCCTGCTGCCTTGCTACCTTGTCCGCTGCTCTCTCTGTATTGCCGTTGTTGCTCCTTGTTTGCCTGCTGACCCCTCTTCCTCCGTGTATCCCGTGTGAGTGCCCATAGCACCGTTATTGCTATTGTTATTGCTGCCTGTTGACCCCTCTTCCTCCGTGTACCCTGTGTGAGTGCCCCCAGAGCGCCTTCTCTTTTGCCTTGTTTTTCCTCTTTTTCGCCAGTTTTTTCGTCCTTTCTGGGCCTCGTCGTTTTCTGGCCTTGCCGCCTGTTTTTCCCGCCGCTTCTCCCTAGCCCCGCCTACCCTCCCGCCACCCGCCTCCCAGCTGACCCCTCCTCCCCGGCTACCCATATATGGCGGCCGCTGCGAGGCAGAGGTAGCGACCCTTGACCTCAGGGTAGGTCGCTCCCCCTCCTCTTCAGCGCCACCAGTGCTCACCTGCCTTTGCCTGCTGCCTTGCTACCTTGTCCGCTGCTCTCTCCGTATTGCCGTTGTTGCTCCATGTCTGCCTGCTGACCCCTCTTCCTCCGTGTATCCCGTGTGAGTGCCCATAGCGCCGTTATTGCTATTGTTATTGCTGCCTGTTGACCCCTCTTCCTCCGTGTACCCTGTGTGAGTGCCCCCAGAGTGCCTTCTCTTTTGGCTTGTTTTTCCGCTTTTTCGCCTGTTTTTTCGTCCTTTCTGGGCCTCGTCGATTTCTGGCCTTGCCGCCTGTTTTTCCCGCCGCTTCTCCCTAGCCCCGCCTACCCTCCCGCCACCCGCCTCCCAGCTGACCCCTCCTCCCCGGCTACCCATATATGGCGGCCGCGCGCAGCGGGCACGCCGCTGGCGCGCCGAAGGCGCGCCTAAGGCAAGACCGTCTGCGCCCATCCGCGCCTGGACCGCGCCCAGCGCCACGACCCCTGGCCCCCACGACCTCCACCCCCCGCCTGACCTACGACACCGCCATCCTCACCGCCCTCAACCCCGGCCGCACGCCAGGCTGCTGCTGCGCCACCCCGAAACGGAACCACGGACCCGTCACCTGCCGCAACTGCCGTTCCACCTGCCTACAAACACACATCGCACCCAACAAGAATGACTCCCCCGGAAACAACCTCGACTGCATCCTGATCAACACCCGATCCGTCCACAGGCACGCCATCGAACTATGGAACCTCATCGACTCAACAAACCCGGACATCGCCTTCCTCACTGAGACCTGGATGAACCCCTCCTCGGCACCCGACATCGCCATAGCCATCCCCGACGGCTACAAAATCATCAGGAAAGACCGCACCAACCGCACCGGAGGAGGCATCGCCATCGCCCACAAGAGCTCCATCCGCATCTCGACCTACTCCGACGACTCACTCCCCGACGCCGAACACCTCCACTTCTCAATCCACAGCGATCCCAAGACCACCCTCAGAGGCTCCCTCATATACAGACCACCAGGACCACGCACAAAGTTCAGCGAAGACATCGCAGACTTCGTCAGCCCACACGCACTCCTGTCCACAGACTACATCCTCATAGGGGACCTCAACTTTCACCTGGAGAACCACACCGACAACAACACCACCACCCTACTGGACAACCTTGCCAACCTCAGACTCAAACAACTGGTCAACACACCTACCCACCTCGCCGGACACACGCTCGACCCCATCTTCTCCTCCAGCAAACACATCTCCTTCAACCACACCACCAAACTCTCCTGAAAAGACCACAGCTGTGTCCACTTCAGCTTCAAGAAGACCAACGTACACCACCACGCCCAGCAACCACCAAGAAGACAGTGGAATCGAATCACCACCGAACAACTCACAGCAACCCTCTCTCAGAACCCACCCACCAGCACTGCAGACCCCAACGAAGCCGCCAACAACCTCACGAGCTGGATCTCAGACTGCGCCAACCTCCTGGCCCCCCTGAAGACCCAAACAAACAAACACAGCCACAAGAAAAACTCCTGGTTCACCCCCACCCTCAAGGACTCCAAAAAAGAATGCCGCACCCTCGAGAAGACCTGGCGCCTCAACCAGACCGACGAGAACATGTCTGCTCTCAAGAACGCCACCCGCAAACACCACCAACTCCTCCGCGCCGCACGAAAATCAGCCTTCCAGAACAGACTAGACAACAACGCCCACAACAGCAAGGAACTATTTGGCATCGTCAAAGAGCTCTCCAACCCCGACGCCGAAAACAACTCCATCCCCCCCTCACAGGACCTCTTCGACTCCCTCACAGCTTTCTTCCACCACAAGATCGCCGACATCAACAACAGCTTCACCACAACCAACACGAACCCACCACCGGAACCCGCCAACGACAACACCACCATCGACACCTGGAACCCAACCACCACTGAGGAAACCACCCTCATCATGAACTCCATCCACTCAGGATCACCATCCGACCCCTGCCCGCACCACGTCTTCAACAAAGCCGACAACATCATCGCACCCCACCTCCGAGACGTCATCAACACATCTTTCACCACCGCCACCTTCCCGGAGAACTGGAAACACGCCGAACTCAACGCCCTCCTAAAGAAACCAACAGCAGACCCCACCGAACTCAAAAACGTCCGGCCCATCTCGCTCCTACCGTTCCCCGCCAAAGTGATTGAGAAAATCGTCAACGCTCAACTCACCACCGCCCTGATAGCCAACGACTCACTCGACCCCTCACAGTTCGGCTTCAGAGCTAACCACAGCACCAAGACCGCCCTCATCGCAGCCACGGATGACATCAGATCTCTGACCAACAAAGGAGAGACCGTGGCCCTCATACTCCTGGACCTCTCCGCAGCCTTCGACACGGTCTGTCACCGTACCCTGATACGTCGCCTCAGCAACACCGGCATCAGAGGCAAGGCCTTGGATTGGATCATCTCCTTCCTCTCTGGAAGAACTCAGAGAGTCCGCCTCCCCCCCTTCAGATCCACAGCTATGGAGATCATCTGCGGCGTCCCCCAAGGATCCTCCCTCAGCCCCACCCTCTTCAACATCTACATGACCCCCCTGGCGAACATCGCACGAAAACACGGACTCAACCTCATATCCTACGCCGACGACACCCAGCTCATCCTATCCCTCACCAACAACCCCACCGTAGCAAGAACCAGACTACACGAAGGCATGAAGGAAGTAGCGAACTGGATGACAGACAGCCGGCTCAAACTAAACACAGAGAAGACGGAGGTCCTCATCCTCGGCCCTACACCCACCGCCTGGGACGACTCCTGGTGGCCCCCCGCCCTAGGCAGCACTCCCCAACCCACCGACCACGCACGCAACCTCGGCTTCATCCTGGACTCATCCCTCTCCATGACCAGACAGGTCAACTCGGTGACCTCTGCATGCTTCAACACCCTCCGCATGCTCCGCAAGAACTTCCGCTGGATCCCCACCAACACCAGGAAGACCGTCACCCACGCCCTCGTCACCAGCCGCTTGGACTACGGAAACACTCTGTACGCCGGCATCACCACCAAGCTGCAGAGGAAACTTCAACGAATCTAGAACGCGGCCGCACGACTCATCCTGAACATACCTCGCCACCACCACATCTCCGGACACCTGAAGAAACTCCACTAGCTTCCAGTCAACAAGATGATCACCTTCAGACTCCTCACCCACACACACAAGGCCCTGCTCAATCTCGGACCAAAACTCATCAACAACCGCGTCTCCTTCTACACTCCTCCTCGCACCCTACGCTCAACCGGACAAGCCCTGGCAGTCGTACCTCGCATCTGCAAAACCACCGCCGGAGGCAAGTCCTTCTCCTACCTAGCAGCGAAGACCTGGAACTCTCTTCCCAGCCACCTTCACGCCATACAGGACCACCTCTCCTTCATAAGGCAGCTCAAGACCTGGCTCTTCGAGCACTGACCCCCCCCCCACCGCCTTGAGACCCTCACGGGTGAGTAGCGTGCTTTATAAATGCAAATGATTGATTGATTGGTTACCCAGAATCCTTTGCAAACCTCAAAACGTGGCTAAAAAAACACGTTTTCCTCACATTTCAGTCACAGAAAGTTCTGGAATCTGAGAGGAGACACAAATTTCCTTCCACCCAGCGTTTCCCAAGTCTCCCGATAAAAATGATACCTCACTTGTGTGGGTAGGCCTAGCGCCCGTGACAGGAAATGCTCCAAAACACAACGTGGACACATCCCATTTTTTGACAGTAAACAGAGCTGTTTTTTGCAAAGTGCCTACCTGTCGATTTTGGCCTCTAGCTCAGCCGGCACCTAGGGAAACCTACCAAACCTGTGCATTTTTGAAAACTACAGACCTAGGGCAATCCAAGATGAGGTGACTTGTGGGGCTCTGACCAGGTTCTATTACCCAGAATCGTTTGCAAACCTTAAAATGTGGCTTAAAAAACACGTTTTCCTCACATTTCGGTGACAGAAAGTTCTGGGATCTGAGAGGAGCCACAAATTTCCTTCCACCCAGCGTTCCCCCAAGTCTCCTGATATAAATGATACCTCACTTGTATGCTCAGGCCTAGCGCCCGCAACAGGAAATGCCCCAAAACGCAACGTGGACACATCACATTTTTTCATAGAAAACAGTGCCTACCTGTGGATTTTGGCCTCTAGCTCAGCCGGCACCTGGGGAAACCTAGCAAACCAGCACATTTTTGAAAACTAGAAACCCAGGGGAATTCAAGTTGGGGTGACTTGTGGGGCTCTGACCAGGTTCTGTTACCCAGAATCCTTTGCAAACATCAAAATTTGGCCAAAAAAACACTTTTTCCTCTCATTTCGGTGACAGAACATTTCTGACATTTCTTCTGCTACCTTCCCCGAATGCTGGAAACACGCCGAAGTCAACGCCCTACTAAAGAAACCTACGGCTGACCCGAGCGACCTGAAAAACTTCCGCCCCATCTCCCTTCTGCCTTTCCCAGCCAAAGTATTAGAGAAGACCGTCAACAAACAGCTGACCACCTTCCTGGAAGACAACAACCTGCTCGACCCCTCACAGACCGGATTCCGAACCAACCACAGCACTGAAACCGCCCTCATCTCAGTCACAGACGACATCAGAACCCTGATGGACAACGGTGAAACAGTCGCCCTCATTCTTCTTGACCTCTCGGCTGCCTTTGACACCGTCTGTCACCGTACCCTAATCACCCGCCTCCGCTCCACCGGGATCCAAGACCAGGCCCTGGACTGGATCGCCTCCTTCCTCGTAAACCGCTCCCAAAGAGTCTACCTCCCTCCGTTTCGCTCAGAACCCACTGAGATCATCTGCGGCGTACCTCAAGGCTCATCACTCAGCCCGACACTCTTCAATGTCTACATGAGCCCCCTCGCTAACATCGTACGCAAGCACGACATCATCATCACCTCCTACGCCGACGACACCCAACTTATACTCTCCCTCACCAAGGACCCCGCCAGCGCCAAGACCAACCTACAAGAGGGTATGAAGGACGTCGCAGATTGGATGAGGCTCAGCCGCCTAAAGCTGAACTCTGAAAAAACTGAAGTCCTCATCCTCGGCAACACCCCGTCCGCCTGGGACGACTCCTGGTGGCCCACGGCCCTCGGCACCGCACCGACCCCCGCAGACCACGCCCGCAACCTCGGCTTCATCTTGGACCCCCTTCTCACCATGACCAAGCAAGTCAACGCCGTGTCCTCCGCCTGCTTCCTCACCCTCCGCATGCTCCGCAAGATCTTCCGCTGGATCCCCGCCGACACCAGAAAAACCGTGACCCACGCCCTCGTCACGAGCCGCCTGGACTACGGCAACACCCTCTACGCTGGGACCACCGCCAAACTCCAAAATCGCCTGCAACGCATTCAAAACGCCTCAGCCCGCCTCATCCTCGACGTACCCCGCAACAGCCACATCTCCGCACACCTGAGACACCTGCATTGGCTCCCAGTCAGCAAAAGGATCACCTTCCGACTTCTCACCCACGCACACAAAGCCCTCCACGACAAGGGACCGGAATACCTCAACAGACGGCTCAACTTCTACGTCCCCACCCGCCCCCTCCGCTCCTCTGGCCTCGCACTCGCCGCCGTCCCTCGCATCCGACGCTCTACGGCGGGTGGGAGATCTTTCTCCTTCCTGGCGGCCAAGACCTGGAACTCCCTCCCCACCAGCCTCAGGACCACCCAGGACCACTCCGCTTTCCGGAGACTCCTAAAGACCTGGCTGTTCGAGCAGCGATAACCACCCCCTTTGTCCCTAGCGCCTTGAGACCCGCACGGGTGAGTAGCGCGCTTTATAAATGCTAATGATTTGATTTGATTTGATTTAGAAAGTTCTGGAATCTGAGAGGAGCCACAAATTTCCTTCCACCCAGCATTCCCCCAAGTCTCCTGATAAAAATGGTACCTCACTTGTGTGGGTAGGCCTGGTGCCCGCGACAGGAATAGATCACACAACGGTCAATGTTGGTCCTTACATGAAGCAGCTGTTGACCCTGGCGTGATCCATTCCTGACGCAGGCACTAGGTGTAGGCACTCAAGTGGGGTAGTGTTTTTATCAGGACAGGTGAGGAATCACTGGGTGGTAGGAATTTTGTGGATCCCAGCATATTCCTGTAGTTTGTGTGACAGAAATGAGAGAAAAATAGAATTTTTATTCAACATTTCAGCTTTGCAGGGTATTCTGGGTAAGAAAACTTTGGGGAATCCACACAAGTCACACCTCTGTGTACTCCCCCGAATGTCTAGTTTCCAGAAATATTTGGGTTTAGTGTGTTTATCTATATGGCCGCCGAACCCAGGACCAAAACAACAGGTGCCTGCCTTACAAAACCAGTTTGTTTTGCGATAGATAATTTTGATGTCTCCACAATACGATTTGGGCGGTGGAATTTGGGGCTGAACTAAATTGGGGAGCTCCCAAGAGAGCACTCTCTCTCTCTCTCTCTGCTTGCCGCCGCATTCACCTGCTCTCTGGGCTGGGCTAACCCACTATTACCCAGTTGCACAGACTGCTTGCAAAGGGACAGCAGGACTGTCGTCATCACCTCCCTCATAATGTACTGGAAGAGGAGTTATCGAATGGGACTCCTCCGACTGAAAAATCACTCCCAGAGTCTGCACCATTGTCCTATCCCTCAGATGCTGTCTCAGTATCTGATGTCTCAGTCTCTGATCCTATGTCAGAGCTGTCCTCTATAACCCGAGTGCCGGCAGCAGTCATCCATCAAGATGCCATCTCTGCTATTGGCTAAACTGTTGCTCTAAAACACTAGCCTACGTAGACAGTCACAAAATCGATGGTGTGTGTGAGATACGTGCAACAGTAGAGGCCACCTTACCTGCGCTTCTTCCCTCAATCAGCACATTCTTTCAAGACACTCAAAAAACACCTTGTCACATACCATTCGTCACAGTCTTTAGCACCTCCTGCGCCCAGTCAAACAATCATTATTGGTGCTCCCACTCTCTCCTCCTCGGATTCCCTCATTACCACCCAGCAAAAGTGCCCTTCATCTCTCCATAGCCACCCCGCACATACATTTCATTTGTATTATAGCGCAGGTAATGGCTGACTTTACTAATGTACTCAGCTATTGACATAAAATACAGATTTGCTCTTTGCAGTAGGCATATAAACCTTCTGCGCTTCTTTATGGCACTAAAACTGCCACTAGACAAAAGTCTGATCCTTTCGTAGCAGAAACATAATCACAATACTTACTTGACTTTTTTATTGCTGCCTAAAAGCTACAGGTGAAATGCGTCAGTTGAAGTATGTGCATTGCTTTGAAGACGCAAGCTGCAACTGCAAGACAACTGGTGGCAAATCTGTATATAAATATATATATGTGTATATATATATATATATATATATATATATATATATATATATATATATATATATATCACTTTTATATGTGGGTCTGGTTTTCCTGGGGACCGATCGCAGCCCCCAGGGAAACCACACACATATTGACAAAAGTGTATATATCTATATATATACTTATCTACATAGATAGATAGATCTATATATATATCTATAGATCTATCTATAGATATATCCATGTACATAGATATATCTACATATATAGATCTATATATATATATATATAACTATTTTGTTTTGTTGTTGTATGGTTTCCTTGGGGGCCAAAATGGCCCCCAGGGAAACCCTACAACAACAACAACAAAAAATTGCCCTCACAGGGGGTCGCCCTACCAATGGGCGACCCCCTGCCATTTATTTTATTTTATTTATTTTCCCAAAGAAAACTGACCTGTTTTTTGCAAAGTGCCTAGCTGTGGATTTTGGCCTCTAGCTCAGCTGGCACCTAGGGAGACCTAGCAAACGTATACATTTTTGAAAACTAGACACCTAACGGAATTCAGAATGGGGTGACTTGTGGGGCTCTTACCAGGTTCTGTTACCCAGAATCCTTTGCAAACCTTAAAATGTGGCAAGAAAAACACTTTTCCTCATATTTTGGTGCCACAAAGTTCTGGAATCTGAGGGGAGCCACAAACTTCCTTCTACCCAGCACTCCCCCCACATCTCCTGATGAAAATGGTATGTCCCTTGTGTGGGAAATACCTCAAAACACTATTTGGACACATAAAAATGATCAATTACAAAACTACTTGTTATGGTGGGGGTTACCTGCATTTTTGGTCCTGAGCTCAGCAGCCATCTAGGGTAACCTTCCTAGACATTTCCGAAAACTAGACACCGAAGGGAGTCCAGGGAGGTGTGATTTGTGTGGATCCCCCAGTTTTTTTAACCCAGAATCCTCAGCAAACTTCAAATTTAGCTAAAAAATCTAATTGTCCCTACGTCTGTGTGGGATCACTGCTCCAGCACAAATTTCCTACCACTCAACATTCCCCTCAGTCGCCCGATAAAAATAATACCTCACTTGTGTAGGTGGGCCAAGTGCCTGTGACAGGGAAGAGCCAAAAACATGTTGAAATTCAGGGGTAACCGAAGCGGATCCAAAAGGGCAGTTTGAAAAAAATGTTTTTAGGCTGACAAGTGGGGCAGAATCTTTATTGATAAAGATGTGACAATGCTGGGTGATAGATATTTTGTGGATTCCTGTAGGTTCCGGAAGGGTCCACCACAAAAATGTGGGGAAAATGTGTGATTTCAAGCAAAGTTGGAGGTTTGCAGGGCATTGTGGGTACGTAAATGGTGCGGGTGCATGTGAAGCACACCACCTTGGACTCACTTTAGTGTGTCTAGGTCTTGTAGATTTTTTTACATGGCAGCGTCCCAAAGTCCAAAAGTGCAGCCCTCACCATTCCAAGTGGGACGAATCTGAGTTAGCCAAGCTCTCATGGCCCAAATGTAAAACCAAAACCCAAAATAATCAAATGTCCTCTTGCTCGACTTTGGGATAAGATCTTTTAGTGTGCAGGGGGGAGCTGCAAGACTGTTACCCCCTTCAGTTGGGATGGGGGCATAACCATGCACATACTGGTTGGTAGCTACCACCCCACTATGTTTTATTATTTTCTAATTCCCTGACTTCTTGTAAGCTTTCTGCCCCTCTAGGGAGTGGATCAAGGGTAATTGACCAATCTGCCCACTGGTGGGCAGAACAACTTTGTCCCCATTTATATGGGGTGGGGGTATGGCCATAACCCCACCCTCTTTTTTTAACAGAAATCTTCTCTGGTGTATAGTGGACTTCCTGCCCTCATTGGGGGCAGATGGGCCTTACAAAAATAGACCGATCTTCCCCCAAGGAAGGCAGAAATGGCCAACAGTAATGTGCTGCCATGAGGAGAGACCTTTGCCCAAGGGGCGCCCCCCCCAAACAAAACACACACACACAGACACACACCAATCCCTGGTGCCTATGTGGTTTCTGCCCCCCTTGAGGGCAGATGAGCCTAATAGAAATAGGCTGATCTGCCCCGGGGGGGCAGAAAGGGCCTAAAATAAATTTGCCCCCCAGGGGAGCGACTCTTGCCTTAGGGGTCGCTCTCCATTTGTAAAAAAAGAAAAAAGAAAAATCCCTGGTGTCTAGTGGTTTCTGTCCCCCTTGGGAGCACATTGGCCTAATAAAAGTAGGCGGATCTGCCCCCATGGGGGGCACAAATGGCCTAAATTAAAACTGTCCTCCCAGGGGAGCGACCCTTGCCGAAGGAGTCGCTCCCCTTGCGTGAAATTGGCACCAAAAAAAATTCCCTGGCGTCTAGTGGTTTTTGCCCCCCTTGGGGGCAGATTGGCCTAAGGTATAATAGGCTGATCTGCCCCCCAGGTGAGCAGATATGGCCTAAAATAAAATTGCCCCCCAGGTGAGCGACCCATGCCTAAGGGGCCGCTCCTCATCTGTAAAAAAAAAAAAAATCCCTGGTGCCTAGTGGTTTCTGCCCCCTTGGAAGCAGATCAGCCTAATTAAAATAGGCGCCCCCCCCCAGGGTATTGCTCCCCTTATGAAATTACAGAAAGAAAAAAAAAATCTCTGGTGTCTGGTGGTTTCTGCCCCTCTTGGGGGCAGATTGGCCTAAAATAAATTTGCCCCCCAGGGAATGGACCCTTGCCTAAGGGGTCTCTCCCCACCTGTAAAAAAAAAAAAATCAAATAGGCCAATCTGCCCCCAGGGGGGGCAGAAACGGCCTTAGAAAAAAATGGCCCCCAGGGGAGGGGCCCTTGCCCGAGGGGGTCACTCCCCTTCATTGTTTATGTAAAAAGCCTCCCTGGTGTCTAGTGGGCATTTCTGCAGCACAATGGCTTTACGATCGTGCTGCAGAAATTGTCAGAAAGATATTAAAGGAAAGGAAAAGCCTTTCCTTTGATGCCTCTCTGATATCTCCCACCCCGATCGGAACAGACATGTAAGCATTTCTCTTCCGATTGTGCTGGAAGCTGAGCTTCCAGCGCAATGGGCGCGACCTCTGATGAGGTCACATCATCAGATGTCACTTGGGAGGGTGCTGGGGGTGGAAGGGGAAGAGATTCCCCTTCTATCCCTGCCCAGGGGAGGCAGGTGGGAGACCCACAGTGGGAGCGCTATCGCTTCCCCCGTGGCCCGGGTGCAGGACGAGCTGGTTACGTCCTCTGCACATGAAATATTCAAACTCTCTAGCAGTTCTTTCATACAGCACCATTTTCTTAAAGATATTCTTCAGGGACCTGTCATCTGGACAACCATCCCCTTGCAAATGCAGATGAACGACCACTAATTCTGTCACCTTGATGAGCATATGAGGTGCTGCTATATGGACGGAATTGAAATGTTTTCATGCAACAGAATTGGAATGGTAATATGCATCTTCCATATCCGTGGACACAAAACAGTCACTTTCTCTTGGTGCCATCAGAATCTGGTCCAAAGAGACCATTTTGAACTTTTCATTTTCATGTATTTGTTGACAACCCTGATGTTTGCAATATGCAAGTATATGGAGTTAAGTTCCTTCTATCATTGCTCTTGCAACACCTCTGTGGCCATCTTTAGGAGCATTTGTGATCTCACCTATAAACATTATCTCTATGCTTGTGCGGTTAGGTTTGCAAGTGAAAGGTAGTTTAAAGGCAAACTCTTGAGCCGGAAGTGGCCTGAGGTCAGTCCTTCGCAAACTAGAAAGTCCGAAGAGATTATTATATAGTTTATTTGAATTCATAGAGAGAGAGAGAGAGAGACAGAGAGAAAGAGAGAGAGAGAAATATTTGTCTGACAATGTAGGTAGAACTAGGGTGGCTGCCTCTCATCGGCATAAGGGATACGTTCACTTCATTATTTCCCCTAAAAATAGTTTATTTTCTCAGGAATTCTTTAAAAAACAGAGGCATATGAGGTCATCAGCTCTAAATCTTAGTTACCCCATACCACCATCTGAGAAGGTGGAAGGTAGGATTAGAGGCTGCAGGCGGTAAGTTGGGTATTGGAGCTTGTGTAGTCTATCATCAGAAGTTTTGATGATACGCTGTGCAGGTTCCGTGCTATCTTTTAAAGTGTTCTTCAGTGCTGGGCGAGGAGCAGTGGTGTAATCCTAACTGATGGGGGTTCCTGCATAATGTGATGAGGGGCCAATTATTTCTCATATTTGCCAGATTTTCATTGAACCAGGACTCAATGGGCCCCCATAAAGGTTTAGGGACCCCCTGGAGGGTTGGCACCACCCTTGCGCCACAGGGGCTACAGGCGGTTGCATTTCGCCGAGGGGCGGCTCCTTTGTAGTGGTGAAGGAGTGTCTCCCATCTGGCTGAGTCAGCAGCAAAAAAATAAAACAATAGTTCACTATTGTTTCATTTTTCTGCTGCTGGCTCAACCAACATGTGAAGGAAGGGGCGCACGGGAGGGGGTAGAGAGATGGGGAGTGGAGTGCATCTAAGTGCGCATGTGTGTTTGGCCAGCCGCCTCAGACCTCATTTCAGGAATTAGTAAGCACATAATGTGCCCCCATCGTGCAGTTTCAAGTGACATGTCCTCAAAAATAGAAAATGTGAACCAATCTGTCGCCTGGAAACTATGTTTGTTTAGTGCCATTTAAAGAATCTTCTCTTTCATCAGAAAAACAAGGTAGCACAGGGTATAGTTAAGAATCAACTTGATTCCCCTGGAATGACACACTGCGCTCTTATAATAGTCATGTCCTGATTTGTATTGTTGTGCAAACCCACCTCATTGATCAATATGCTCAAAATATCTGTAAGGGAAGGTTTGGACTCTGTTTCTTCTGGAATCTCTACAAATCTCATATTGCAACAACGTTACCCATTCGCAAGATCTTTGTTGTTGCCACCACTGGGCATATTTTGAGAGACTTGGTAGCAGTGTTAACTACAGTCCTATTAAAACATCGCAAGGCTGTGATTTCTTTTTACTTCAACTCCTAACATGAACTGTAATTTTAATCATACTAGGTTTCATTTTAATTTACTACACTTACTAGTGGCTTTGCCCAAGTATGTGAAATGGAGTACAATCTTGCCAAGTTGCCCCTGTAATAATACATCCAAGCAAAGTACCTTGCACCTCACTCTTTTTTGGCACATATATTCCTACCCCTGGAAGCATTTTCTGACCCAAAGTTTATGTCAGACTAAGATTAGAATGCAATGAGTGGTATTTATCTTACTGTAAAAAATGTGTGATTTAGGTCTTTGTGTCGCAGTGGCAAACATTTTTTGCTGTGCAAGGCACATTATAAACAAGTATGGGGCATTGTAAGGAATCATTTTCTATGAATTCTTGCTGCTTTATATAATGGGCCTTTGAGTTGTTTTAAGATTCTGTTTGTATCTTTTTATGATTATGAAATTTAGATGTTTATTATCTTATTTTGTGCTTTTATGGCTGGTGACTAGCCAAATAAAAAATATTTGCTTTACTGACTGACTACCTGCATGCTTCAATTCAGGGTAATAACATTCCACTCTTAAAAGCCTATAGACTTTAACATATGGTTTTCACAATCAGTATATCATGTGTACTGCCTTTATAATAATGTTTCATCACAAACAACCAGGTATAAAGCCTTAATCATTGGTTTGTCACCATAGCCAACTCAAACCCATTGTCCTGAGTTTGTGTTTTCCAAATGGCAACCAATCAACATACAATCATAAAAGTACAAATGTATACAAAATTACATTTAGCAAAGCAAAATATTATCTCTCCTAAGAGAACCCAACAAGGGCTACTATAGTGTACATCGTCTATCCCCAAAGTAAGTTTGAGTGGATCACCAACATTAAAATGATGTGCCTGCTATGGTAATCTGTGAAATATCTACCTACAGGCTTCAGCACAGTGTACTAATATTCCATCCTTAAAAATCTATTGTCTTTAACCTTTCCATTCTGAGGACGAAACAGTTCCATCCTCAGGCAGGGTGGGAATGTGCTGTGGACATGCCCCGGAAATCCCTCTGCTGTTAACAGTGAGGGATTTGCTTTTTGCCAAAACAGCCTCGGAAGCTGGAAAAGAGGGTTCCCAGTTCCCAAAGTTGTTTTTGGTTTTCAGTGAAATGAGGATCAGTGTGCAGAACACGCTGACATCATTTCACTGATAACAAAGGTGAAAGAAGCCACCAAGCTTCTTTCACCTTCACTGTCAAGGTGCTTGTGCGGATCTCCCAGCCCACTGCCCCCAGAGCACCTAGGCAGATGGGAGAGGTATGATTGGAAAGGGGAGAATCTCCTCTTCCCAATGGTACCCTTCCCTAGTGGATCCCTGCTTGGGGATCACCTCAGGAGGGTGATCCCCAAGGAGGGATCCACTCCACTAGGCACCAGGGAGGGGGGAGCAGCCTCTTGGGAATGGGCTTTTGTCTACACCCCCCTCCCCAGATTTTTAGCTAGATTCAGTCTTTCTGCCCCCCCCCACCCAGGGGGACCAGGACCCATTCCTGTCACAACACTAGGCCCAGACACGAGGGGTAACGTTTTTATTGACAGAGGTGGGCAATGCTTGGTGGTAGGAATTTTGTGGATTCCTGCATATTCCATAAGGTTCCATCACAGAAATATAAGGAAAATGTGTGATTTCAGGCAAAGTTGGAAGTTTGCAAGGCATTGTGGGTAAACAATTAATGGAATCCAGGCACGTCATGCCATCCTGGATTCCCCTGGGTGTGTGGGTTTTAAAAATGTACAGGTTGCCTATGACTATCTAGGTGCCTGCTGAGCTAGTGTCCAAACTCTAGAGCTACCCACATTGGAATAAAAGAGTTTGTTTTCATAGAAAAAATGTGCTGCGCTAATGTTGAATTTTGCGCCATTTCCTGTTGTGGGAACTAGGTCTACAAACACAAGTGAGATACCATTTTTATCAGAAGAATTGTGGGGGCATACAGTAGTAGAACATTTGTAATTGCCAATTAGATTTTACTCCATTTGTGCCTTTCAAATGTAAGCCAGTGTATAAGAAAGATGCCATTTTAAAAAAATACCCTCCAAATTGTACTCTAGTACGGGTACCCACAAATTCAGAAATGTAGAAATAACTACTTCTGTTAAGCTCTCCATCTTTTGCCCAATTCAGAAAAACATAAGTTTCCTTGATACTCATTTTTCACTCTGCCTATTTTGCTATACAAATTTGTATATACTTGGTACTCAATGAAAAACAACTGTACGGTTCAACTCTGTTATTTGCTCTGGGTACCTTGAGGTCTTGGAGATCCTACAAACCCTAAATGTCCCCACAACTAGAAGAGTCTAGAGGATGTAATGGTATATTTCTGTTGGTAATCTGCCATTGTGGCAAAAAGTTACAGGTGAAAATGTTGTCACAAATGCCCACTTTTTTCCTACTCATTTTCACTATTTATTTTTTTCCAATAGTTATTTTCCTTGGGAAAACCTTGAGGGATCTACACATATGACCCTTTGATGAATTTAGAATTTTGTCGACTTTTCAGAAATCTATACCATTTCTGGATCACCCTTGGGTTTAACATTGGTTTCCACCACAAACTGGAAGTAGATTGAGAGCACTAAAAATAGGGAAATAGGCTAAAACTGTGGTACAACGTTTGTTTTTTTGATTCGGCCCTGCATGTTCCTGAAAGCTGGGAAGATGGTAACTTTAGTACAGCAAACCGTTCATGAATGCCACTTTTATCTGGAGTGCCTTTTCCCTACTTTTAAAAAACCCCTCAAAATGTAACTATATTTTTCCTATTTTCTCAGGCCCCTCCAGGGGAATCCACAAACCCTGCGCAGCTTCAGAATCCCCAGGATGTTGGAAAAAAGGACACAAATTTGATGGGGATAGCTTATGTGCACAAAAGGTTATGGTGGCCTAAGCACAAACTATCCAAAAATAGCCATTAAAGGGCTCAGCACTGGTAAGGAAAGGGCCTAGCAGTGAAGAGGTTAACACATGCTTAAGCTAATGACTCCCATCACCTCTCATCTGTGCTGCTGCCAGAAAAAGCAAACACCGTAAATGATTTAGTTATCTAAGACAGTTTAATAGCATTACAACGTCATGTCTGTGTCCCTTGAAGTTCAAATCTAAGCAGCTGGATAAATAAATAAAATGATCTCAGCTGTGCGTGTGGAGGGCACCTTTTTTGTGGAGAACACAACATCTGCCCAATCAAAACATATACACCTGTCTCCTAACATACGGGTGAAGCCAAAATCATTTTCTTGTTTAGGAGTATCACATCATCTGGTGACATCTGCGCTATGAAAAGATTATAAAAAGCTCATGCAGGCCCATGCTTCTTTTGCTTCTTCTTTTCTGTTTATTAAAGTTAATGATTTTAATCTGTACCACTAGTCCAGGCAAGTCAAAAAATAGCATGTGCCCCTGCAAGGTCTAGCGTCTCTTTTCACAAAGGCTGCATAATGCACACACATCTTCAGCTTCTCCACTCTGAAAAGTAGTGTTTGCTAGCTAATGGCAAATAGTTTTACTTTACCACCCTACCACTTTCAAACTTCGCCAGCCACCACTGGGTAGATCTCCATCAAACTGACTCCATCACGTGTCACAAAATGTAAAGTAGTATAAGTAGCTTACTGTGGGCAGCCACAACAACTGCAGAAGTAAACATATTTTCGGTTATCTAATTAGTATGTCCTCTAACCCCTGGTGTGTTCCCTCCACTAGCAGTGTGTAAAGACAGAGCCCTGCAGAGCACTGTCCACTGCCAGGGCCGTAAGCAACGATCTGTTTTGATGTGCAATATAAAGGGGTTCAAAAGTTACTGAAATCCATGGCAACATTGTAGTCTATTGGGGTCTTTAAATCTCCACAAAGTATAGTCCATGTCTAAAATTTTCGAATCCTCAAAACCCAAGGAACCTCAGACAAAAAATGCATTCTCATAACTGATAATGTAGCTATCTCCCTTGCAGTATGCTCAACAGAGCTAAAACCCAACATGATTTGTTGTGGAAATTGATCCCATTGGGTACTATTTCAAATAATCTTTTTGCTCAGCATGGAAACGATTAATCACTTTCTCCACTTGTTGATATAATAAATACTTGTATTTTTCTAAATCCACAACTGGATTCATAGACAGTAAAGCCAGATGAAAACAACATTCTTTGTAACAATATCAATCACTTTAGAATCACTAAGTCTAGGTCAGAGGGCAGCATCGGTGAAGCATTGGGCTTTTTTCTAGCTTCATGCACCACAGGATAATCTGCCATTGGGTGATTTGTAAATGGGTGAGGTACCACAGGACCCATATTTCCTTAGCACTGTTCTCAAAATAGCAGATACCAATACTGGCTTTTTAGAAGTGTCACCTTCAAATCTTTGCAAGAGTCACAATTATCAAAATATCACATTTGAATGTCTGACGTGGGCCATGTAGGGCCTCATAGTCAGCAGTCCCTCTATCCAGAAGTTAGACTGAAATTCTGCTTCTGTAATTTATTCCCTTCTAACTCCACAACTAACCCCATCACCCATTCTCGAGAGCACAAATAACAACAACAAGGGGAGCCAGGGACTGCATAGCTATCTGCTCTACGGAAAACCTTGACTTTATGGAAGACAACTAGCATGAGGCATTCATTTTCTTTATGGAGAGCACCACACATTGAGTTCATTCTGTGAGAGGCATTACACATTTTATTTTATTTGTTAGTTGAATGCATTTATAAACTCTGGCCCACATCTGGTAGTTACCTCTGAACACTTGGAGTAAGAGAACATGAACTTCGGTGTAATGGCACTTATCAAAGGAGCCGCTGTAAGTACAATAGTGAAGTTTAGGTACCTGACCAGTCAGTCATGCACTGAAAGCCTCGAGGGGTAGAGGACTGACGTGATGTTCCAATCTTCTAATCAAGGATTTAATAAGAGAGGGAAGACTGCAGACCTATTGTCAACTTCAGAAAGTTTTCATGAATGTTAAATATTGTGAACGCAGACTTCAGAATTAAGTATTGTATGCTTTAAATTAATTCTGGCGAGAAATGCAAATGCAATGTTCTTACTATGTTTAATAAAACAGATTTTGTTAGGTTGGCATAGGCTGCGTTTTGTTCTCTTTTTCAGCAGTGCACCGAGCAAGCTCAAGTGTGACCCTCATTATTATATTAAATGTTTGAAATTCAGTCAACTCAATTGTCTTGCTTGCACTGTAACATTTTTTAAATGTATTATTTCTGTTGATGATGCTTCTAGAAAGGGTGGTACACAGATTAATGCCACTTCCTTTAGTCAAACAGAGGCGTTGTTTATAAGTTTGAATGTGCTTTGTTTTTTAATTAAAGGGCATAGTAGATTATTCAATAGATATAAAAGTCATTATACCATGTGATATGTTTTGTACTTTACTATTTCTAAGCTCAGTGTAACTTTTATGTTGAACCACAGTGACTTAACTTTTTCTCTGTCGAAACGTTCATAAAACCTCACCATTTGCAAAATGAGCCAAGTTTTCCTTTGGCCATTTTAGGGAGCAGACACCATGTTAATCTGTTTATCAACCTGCACTTAGAATATTTATCAAACTTCTCACTAATCTTTACTGAGCAGCCGTTATTACAAATGCTCCTTAACTCCCATTTGCCTTGAGCTAGACCGTAATTTGTGCTGGCTATAAATTAGATTATGGTTCGGTTTCCTCTGCCAATTATATGTTGTTTTGTGGGAAGGAAAATGGCGACTGGCTGAAGTGGCTGTGAGGTGTGACCTCCTCCAGTCTCCCACTGCCGGAAGCTGGGTCCTGTTTGATATGGGCTTTCCCAGTCTATCTATATGCTAATCACACCCAGATGGCTAGTGTAATCATCACTGCTGTTGCTAATTAACTCACTGCTTGATGTGGCTGATTTCCACCCTCGCATAATTCAGGCATCTCACTTCCCTGTGGAGGATCTGGCTACAATCCACCTCATGCAGTGCTTTTATGGCATCAGCGAAAACTGTACGGCTTGGCCCATCTCACGTTGGCCGTGGGGGATGACCCATCAATATATAGCTATCAGACTGCCCTAGCTTCGATCCAAGCAAGTGACAAGCTGTGGGGAAACGATCAATGGCGAGGAAGTCAATAACCAAACTCCACACCACCAAGAGCGGATGAGACATGATTTCTCTGGAGTTGCTGGAGTCAGATGCGCTTCCAGCACAGATTTCTCCAGAAGCCAAATGACTGCCGGAGGAGCTCAGAGGAAAAAAGCTGGCTCCACAGAACCTGCTGGCCTCTATAGACTCTCAGTGTTGATCTCTATTCAACATTGTTGCAACAGAGGACACTGAAATCATTAAGCAAGGGAACATTGTTTCTCTTATCAAGTCCTCTTCCTTCTTGGCATCTTCTGGTGATACTGATGACACTGTTACAGCTACTGATATTGATTCCCTGGTCAACTTGGACACTACAGATGCCTGTTTTTCAGCTGGGGTAGAAGGGAGAGAGGGAACAGGGTGTAACCAGTCTAACAGTCCTTGGCCCCTACTGTGTCTACTACATATGCTGAAATCTGCAAGAGGAAAGCACCGGCTGCACATCACTGCAGTTGAGGAGCAGTCAACCATGCCAGACAAGCTGGTCACTCTACTGTATTAGCTGGTTTAGCAAATGACTCAGGTTCTGGTTTAAAGCAGGTCTCTCCCACAAAGACACTCATGCGGGTTCTCGGAGTGTGAGAAAGTGAGGGAGTAGATTTTGAAGGCTCTGGCAATCTCCAAATTAAGAACAAGAAGCACATCGAAAAGGGTTCTCAGTCATCAGGAGCTCATTCTAAGGGAAGTCTTCTGATGCATTGGGTCATGTTAAAACCTAAGACAAACTGAATATAGTCGGTGGGTAGCAGCAAAAGCAGGGCTCACCTGAGTAATATGATACACACATGCGGAGGCCACTATGGTGGTCAGGAACATGATATTGAGCCAAACGCCCAAAGTTCTACTCTGCCAGATCAACCATCTGATCAACCACCTGATTCGAAACTGGGACCTCTCGTCGCTGCAGGACCTCCTGCAGAGGCTTTAAGTGCATCTACTAGTTTAGCTAGCCTGGTACTTATTAGTCGGGCCTCCCTCACTTACTAAAGGTCTGGCAGACCTCCTGATGGGGGACACCAGAACCTACGTTATGGGTAATAATTAAACTGATGCAAGTCAAATGTACCGGTGGGCTCCTGTACTATGCACAGGTGCATGCTGATAATCCAGAGCTGCAGCAATCACTGGCAGCAATAGCTGGGAAGGTCTTCGTACTCACCTCTCAAGTCACTGAATTACAGCAAAGAGTTGTGCATATAGAAAAGGTTGGATCTGCCTCAGCTAGGGCTTGAGGCTCAGCTCACTCTGGACCAATTCGAGGTTGAAGATTTTGAGAACCAACAGCTGCACAATAACCTGATGGCACTCGCGGTCCCAGAAGGAATAGAAGGAAATGATCCTTGGCAGTTTATTGTTCAGTTGTTTACAAAAGCCTTCCACAAGCTGTCAGACTGGGACATGGACTCTCAAATCCAGTGTGCCGATTGGATTCCAATACATCAGGAGATCTCCAAAACTGACAAGGCCAAACCTTAGCCTAGATTGATATTTATAGGTAACTTTTAACTGAGACAGGCTATGTATCCAAAGGCGAGAACATCTGTGCCAATTTCAGTTGATTCCCTATCCTTTTTTGTGAGATCTGACCGATGCAAAAGGATTATAGCTCTACGATGGAAGCTCAGACAATTGATTGATCCATTAAGGGCTGTGAGGCTCAGGTCTTTCTGCAAGAACCTATGAGGCTGAAGATTACCAGAGATAGCCAAATGCTGTTTTGTTACTCAGAAGCAGAGAGAGACTGGGTGTCAGACTTTGGAGTTGGCGTAATCATATACCTAAGTGCGGTATCGATTTAGCCTCTCCTAAGAAACGTCCTTGCTTAGTACGTCCCTGCCACGCACCTTGTAATACCAAATCACACTTTTCTCATTACTCATGCGGCAAAATGCATATATTTAGCAGGAGTGCTCAGTGGTGGCTTAATTGTTCAAATCCACGATGTTCTTTAATGATGGGACTACAATTCCCAGCACCCTTCAGGAGAAGCCATGATTAAGGGTGTGGCTCTTCTATAAAAACCAACCACGCCCAGGTTCCAGTGCTTACTATTTTGTAACCTTGCCCGGGTTGGATCTTGTTTGCAGTTCCTGTTTGGATTTTCCTTTTCAGCCTGCCGTCGTGTGACAGAGGCCCTCCGGAGTTCATGTTGAAGCGAGTGGACGGACTCGCTGCGGTGAGAATCTTCTGTCAGGATTTCTTCTCAATACTGTTTGTTCAGAACTGTTGCCGCTCCGGTGATCCATGAAGATTAGGAAATTGTTTTGTTGCCATAGCTGCAAGTTCGTTCTTGGGCTGGTTTTCTTGAAAGGATTTTCTTGTTGAATGGTAACACGTCAATTTCATCAGAATTCAAAGACTTTTGAAAAAACGAACTGTGTCACTTTCACATAAGTATAAAGACGTTTATGTGCACAAAGAAAGACATCTACACGCGCGCGCACAGGATTGAAAAGTTCATTATTGTATTCAGTGTGTGTTCTTGGAATCGTTTGAACTTTTTAAAGAGATTGTTGATTTTGATTACACATTGTTTTAAGGACAATTATACATGAAGGATACTTAGTGTTTTGTTGGAACAAAGAAACAGCTGAAGAAGAAGTTATTTATTTGAATGTTGTGTATTAGTCAATGTCAAAGCTTTAATTTTCTCTTGGACACTATTTTTATGAATATATTAATATATATCTATATATTATCTAAAAAATAAGAGAATATCTTTGTTTGAAGTTTATTAATAGATATAAAGGAGCTTTGGTATATAATGTATATTTATCTTACATACTTAAATACTTACCTCATATGATTTTTTTTAATATAATAAATAATTGATTACTGTTTAATGTCCTTGTAGTTGTACTCTTTGCATTTTAAACATCTTCCTTTTCAGATCGCCTTCCACGCTGATCTTCTCTTTCCCCTCTTGCGTACGATATTTGAATTGGTATTGTTTAACAGTGTGTCATTAACGAACAAATGCACAGATCCCGAGGAATCAGACTCTGACAGAATAGTAAGCCCGCAAAATTTATTTTCCTCTTGGTCTGTGCTAGAGTTACTAAGATGGCCACTTAGGATACTGTAATGCAAGCTTTGAACCAATTACAAAAAGAATTACAAGAATCAAAAAACACCACAGCAGTTCTTGCTACAAAGGTGACACAATTACAAGCCAAGGTAGATGGTACAACAACAATGCAACAAGGAGCCACTTCCCAGTCACATGTTACTCATCCTCCCAGTAACATCTCAGTATATGTTCCCACTCAAATTCCACTTGCTGCTCCCGAAAGATTCTCAGAAGATTCCTCTAAAGTACAAATGTTCCTTACACAAGTGGAGCTACAGTTTACATGTAGTCCAGCTGCTTTCCCGGACCCACAGTCTAGAATAGCCTTCCTTATTTCATATTTAACTGGCGATGCTGCTACATGGGCAGTACCATTAGTAGGCCAGGACAGTAGGCTATTGTATAACTGGCGTATGTTTATAAACAAGTTTGAAAAAGTTTTTGACCGACGATCTGTTACCTCGTCAGCCGATAAAGAACTTTTGGAGCTACAACAAGGCAATAAAGATCTCATCTCATATCTCTCTCACTTTAATCGCCTGGTTATGGAAACATCTTGGCCTGAGGTGAAAAGAGCTGCACTTTTCTATCAGGGGCTTAAAGAAGAATTAAAAGATATTCTAGCACAAATTGATCCTCAACCAAAGACTTGCAATGACTTGATAGATCTTACTTTAAGATTAGACCATAGACTTAGTGAAAGAAGAGGAGACAAAAAATGCCCTGAACAGAGCTATTGGCGTTCTGAACGATATCGAAGTACATTATCCTCCACCTCTTCATCAGACAAAACTGGCGAACCCATGGAAATAGGAACTCTTCGTCAACCCCTAACTAAGGAAGAAAAATAACTTTGTCGCCGTAAGGGACAATGTCTCTATTGTGGAAAAAAAGGACACTTTGTAAGGGACTGTCTATCTAAACCAAAAAACAAATTGGATTTAAATACCAATCCAAAGACACAAGTAGCCAAGCTTGAAATATCTGAGGAAAACTAGAAGGCCCAAGAATCAATGAAGGGGACCTCTTGGGTATAAAAATGATCCCTTCCGTACATTCCAAAACTAGTCATCATATTAGACATTTACAACTTTCTATACAAATCATGGTTCAAGGAAAATGACAGAAAGTTCAAGCTCTGATAGATTCAAGTACAACTAGGAATTTTGTAGACTCTCAAACTGTTAAATCATTAAGACTCACGTGTGCAAAAAAACAAATACCCGAGATTGTACAAGCCGTGGATGGAAGTGAATTATCCGGAGGACCTGTTACCATACGCACTTTACCTATTCACACGATTTGTAAAAATGTCAATGGCCAAGAACACCAAGAAAGTCTCTCTTTCGATATAATCCAAGCACCCCAGTATGGTTTCATATTTGGAATGCCATGGCTAATATTACATAATCCACATATCGACTGGAAAAAACAAACGGTTAACTTTCTCTCAGAATTTTGTCAAAAGAATTGTTTGCATATTGATCAGGAAAACTTTTCAGAATGTATAGCTACTGCAGCAGAAAAGGATATCATCCTACCTCATATATATAATGAATATGAAGATGTCTTCAGCGAACAAGCCGCAAGTACCTTACCCCCACAGATGACGTACGACTGTCAAATAGATCTCTTACCAGGTTCTGTAATACCTAACTGTAGAATTTATGCTTTATTTGAAAAGGAGAATCTTGTTTTAAGCAAATACCTTGATCAGTCCTTAGAAAATAATTTGATTCGTCCTTCACGTTCTCCAGCTGCCTCTCCACTACTCATTGTACCTAAGTCAAATGGTGAGTTACGACAGTGCATAGACTATAGAGCCATGAACAAGATCACGGTGAAAAATAAATATCCATTACCATTAATCCCAGTACTATTAGATCAAGTTAAGAATGCAATAATTTATACTAAGCTTGATATACGAGGTGCCTATCATTTGGTCCGCATTCGTGAAGGTGATGAATGGAAAACAGCTTTTAAAACCCGTTATGGCCTGTTTGAATACCAGGTAATGCCTTTTGGTCTGTGCAATGCTCCTGCTGCTTTTCAATATTTTCTTAATGATGTATTAAGAGAATATCTTGATATTTTTGCGATTGTATATATCGATGATATCCTGATCTATTCCACCTCAGAAACATTACATAAAGAACATGTAAAGAAAGTTTTACATACATTACGAATTCATCATTTATTTTGTAAGCTTAGTAAATGTGAATTTCATGTAACCACAGTGGAGTTTTTGGGAGTTATTTTAACCCCTAAAGGAATGCAGATGACTGAATGAAAGATCCAAGCAGTAATGGAATGGCCTATGCCCAAATCTGTATGAGATGTGCAATGTTTCCTAGGCTTTGCAAATTTTTATCGATGGTTCATAGATCATTTCTCCCATAAGGTGGCGCCTATCACTAGACTGTTACGCAAAAACATTCCATTTTGTTGGTCTGAAGAAGCTAATGCAGCATTCATCATGTTAAAACAGGCTTTTCTCTACTGCTCCTGTTTTAGCCCACCTGAGAGTTACAGACCCTTTTATTGTGGAAGCCGATGTCTCAGATGTGGCAATAGGGGCCATTTTATCACAACGTCATCCATACACCGGACAACTTCATCCAGTTGCTTTCATGTCCAGAAAATTGAATGTCGCTGAGCAAAACTATACTATTGCCGAGAAAGAACTTTTAGCAATTAAAGACGCTTTCAAAGAATGGAAACACTATCTATCAGGATCCAAGCACAAAATCACAGTATACTCTGATCATCGAAATCTCAAGTTCATGAGCTCAGCTCGGATATTGACTCCTAGACAATTAAGGTGGATGTTATTTTTCACAGAATTCGATTTTATTGTAACCTTCCGGCCAGGCACAGAAAATAGAAAAGCAGATGCTCTCACAAGACAAGACTCTTCTCTCTCCCATGAAAAACAACAACCACAATCTATTATAGATCCTACCAAAGTGCTCTGTTTAATAGCCGCCGATGACTTCCTAGATCTTATTCGCTCTCACTTTCATATCACAGACTGGCAGAATTGCTTACAACAAAGTACTAAACTTACCATTCAACAAGGCTTACCATTATATGACTCTCGGGTCTACTTACTAACTAAAGATTTAAGACAAACAGCCTTCCAATGGTTACACACTCACCCTGTTGCAGGTCATCCATGACCTCAAAAAACTATGGAACTTTTGAAAAGATACTTCTGGTGGCCCACGTTCTCTGAAGATGTTAAAAAAATTATACAATCCTGTGAAGTTTGTGCTCGCTGTAAGAGTACACATAGTAAACCAAAAGGACTACTAATTCCCTTGCCGACTCCAAACTACCCTTGGGAACACATCACAATGGATTTCATCACTGGGCTCCCAGATGTAAATCATACAAACACAATTTTGGCAGTCATTGACAGTCTTACAAAATACGCTCATTTCATAGCATGCAAGGGGCTCCCAACATCTAGCACTTTAGCCAATCTTATACTTCAAAATATTGTCCATCTTCATGGCCTCCCAAATGCAATCCTTTCAGATAGAGGCACACAATTTTCAGCTCGCTTTTGGCAGGCTTGGTGTCGAGCCTTACAAATAGATTTCACTCTATCCACCAGTTACCATCCACAAGCTGATGGTCAAACCGAAAGATTGAATCAGACACTGAAGCAGTATTTACGTTGTTATGCCTCTGACATTCCTACGGTATGGCCAGATCTTCTATGACTTGCTGAGCTAGCATATAACAATTCTTATCATTCATCCATAAAAGAAACCCCTTTTTATGGTCTGTATGGTCGACACCCACAAGTACTGCCTGTCACTTTACCAGTTGCATCCCAAACTATGCCTGCGGTTCAAGATATTTTATCTCAAATGCAAAAGGTGCATACACGATTACAAGCTAATCTACGCCAAGCCAAATACAATTATAAACTACAATATGACAAAAAACATCAACTTGGTCCCATTTACAAAATACATGACAAAGTTTGGTTGTCCACCAAAAATTTTACATTTAAAGATCACAATGCATTTAATCCAAAATTCATCGGCCCTTATGAGGTCCTTTGTCAAGTTAATCCAGTGATTTATAAATTGAAATTACCTCCCTCTCTAAAAAGACATCCAGTGTGTCATACGTCTTTATTAAAGCCTGCCATTTCATCAAGCACACCTCGGCCAGCACCATTACTGGTACAAGGACACTGGGAATATGAAGTGCGTGCCATTCTAGATTCTCGACTCCGTAGTTCCTCCTTGTGGTACTTAATAGCATGGAAAGGCTATGGACCAGAAGAAAATTCCTGGGAACCCGCTACACAGGTTGATGCTCCTCGTTTGGTGAAAAGTTTCATCATCTTCATCCAAATAAACCTGGCCCTCAACCGCGCCCGGGAGGGGGGTGTACTCTCAGACTTTGGAGTTGGCATAATCATATACCTAAGCGCGGTATCTATTTAGCCTCTCCTAACAAACGTCCTCGCTTAGTACGTCCCTGCCATGCACCTTGTTATACCAAATCACACTTTTCTCATTACTCATGCAGCAAAATGCATATATTTAGCAGGAGTGCTCGGTGGTGGCTTAATTGTTCAAATCCACGATGTTCTTTAATGATGGGACTACAATTCCCAGCACCCTTCAGGAGAAGCCATGATTAAGGGTGTGGCTCCTCTATAAAAACCAACCACACCCAGGTTCCAGTGCTTACTATTTTGGAACCTTGCCCGGGTTGGATCTTGTTTGCAGTTCCTGTTTGGATTATCCTTTTTAGCCTGCCGTCGTGTGACAGAGGCCCTCCGGAGTTCATGTTGAAGCGAGTGGACGGACTCACTGCGGTGAGAATGTTCTGTCAGGATTTCTTCTTGATACTGTTTGTTCAGAACTAAAAGAAATCTTGTGCTATTTTGTTGCCGCTCCGGTGATCCCTGGAGATTAGGAAATTGTTTTGTTGCCATAGTTGCAAGTTCGTTCTTGGGCTGGTTTTCTTGAAAGGATTTTCTTGTTGAAAGGTAACACGTCAATTTCATCAGAATTCAAAGACTTTTGAAAAAGCGAACTGTGTCACTTTCACATAAGTATAAAGACGTTTATGTGCACAAACAAAGACATCTACACGCGCGCGCACAGGATTGAAAAGTTCATTATTGTCTTCAGTGTGTGTTCTTGGAAACGTTTGAACTTTTAAAAGAGATTGTTGATTTTGATTACACATTGTTTTAAGGACGATTATACATGAAGGATACTTAGGCCCTCATTCTGATATTGGCGGGCGGCGGTCGCCGCCCGCCAATATCTGGCCGCCGAATGACCGCCCGCGGTCAAAAGACCGCGGCGGCCATTCCAATTTTCCCGCTGGGCTGGCGGGCGCCCTCCAAAAGAGCGCCCGCCGGGCCAGCGAGAAAGCCCCTGCAACAATGAAGCCGGCTCCGAATGGAGGCGGCGGAGTTGCAGGGGTGCGACGGGTGCAGTGGCACCCGTCGCGATTTTCACTGTCTGCAAAGCAGACAGTGAAAATCTTTGTGGGGCCCTGTTAGGGGGCCCCACGACACCCGTTCCCGCCATCCTGTTCCCGGCGGTAAAAACCACCAGGAACAGGCTGGCGGGAAGGGGGTCAGAATCCCCATGGCGGCGCTGCAAGCAGCGCCGCCATGGAGGATTCCCTGGGCCAGGGGAAATCCGGCGGGAAACCGCCGGATCCCCTTTTCTGACCGCAGCTGATGGCCCTGGAAGCACCGCCAGCCTGTTGGCGGTGCTTCCGTGGTCCCCGGCCCTGGCGGTTTGAAACCGCCAGGGTCGGAATGACCACCTTAGTGTTTTGTTGGAACAAAGAAACAGCAGAAGAAGAAGTTATTTATTTTAATGTTGTGCATTAGTCAATGTCAAAGCTTTAATTTTTTCTTGGACACTATTTTTATGAATATATTAATATATATCTATATATTATCTAAATAAGGGAATATCTTTGTTTGAAGTCTATTAATAGATATTAAGGAGCTTTGGTATATAATGTATATTTATCTTACATACTTACATACTTACCTCATATGATTATTTTTTATATAATAAATAATTGATTACTGTTTAATGTCCTTGTAGTTGTTCTCTTTGCATTTTAAACATCTTCCTTTTCAGATCACCTTCCACGCTGATCTTCTCTTTCCCCTCTTGGGTACGATATTTGAATTGGTATTGTTTAACAGTGGGTCGTTAACGAACAAACGCACAGATCCCGAGGATTCGGACTCTGACACTGGGTCACTAACAGATGACAAGGATAACAGAAGGGAATTGAGAGTTAATTTATTTCTACTCACTACATATAACTGGAGGGTTCTCTTAATTTTGTGAATTGAACTGCTGGGCAGCATGGTAATTGATGCACAATCTTGCTTTATTTTTTTAGTATGTATTGCATCTTTTTCATTGAAATGCTTCTATTTTTTCCATGGCGGTAGAGTTTGGAGGTGCATTAGGGTAGGGTACGGGTGTACACACTGTCACCTTGTCTCTCATTGTACCAATGAGGCTGCTGGATTTGGGCGGCAGCATCACCTGAATCGTGGGGAATCCAATCCCAATCCAGTCCCACACCATGTGACAACTGTCAACAACTGTCAGCTTATTCCGTTTCTGGCCAGCTAGCAACGCCTCATCTCTGCCCGAGAGCAGGGATGATTTGTGGCAACCAGGGGCATGACATTATGACTTCTCAGGGAAATCGTGGTGGATTAGATTTCATCCTTTGCACTAGATCCCCAACTTTTGGAATCCACCCGGTAGGGGTTATTGGTGCATCTGTTATTCCCAAGCAGGCAGCAAAATTGAAGTAACACGAGCTAAAAACAATCCTGGACTGTTTTTATATCCCTGTGGGAGTCAGCAAAACTTTTTCTTTTAGCCTAAAGCACTAAAACCTGTAACATCCCTACTTTCAGGTGCTATATTTTAGGCAGAAAAAAATGT
The DNA here is from genome assembly GCF_031143425.1 of Pleurodeles waltl. Lineage (NCBI taxonomy): Eukaryota > Metazoa > Chordata > Amphibia > Caudata > Salamandridae > Pleurodeles > Pleurodeles waltl. Next base: position 726,557,800 of record NC_090443.1, read on the forward strand.
TGTAAATATCCAAGGATGTTTTGTAATTTTTGTGCCCTATATTGTTAATAAGTGCAGTACTGTGTGCATTTTAAATGGCAAATGTGTGTGTATGACTACTTAAATGCCTATAATCTATGACTATTCTATACAAATGGTCTGGTTTAGCTACTGGGAACAACAGATTGTTCATTGGTGAGACACAGGTTTCAATTACGCCCTGGTACTCTAACTGCATGAGGATTTCCCTAACGAGTGCTCTAGCTTTATGCTTTATTGGGTATTGTGGTTTGGACCTAATTGGTATTATATAGTAGGGAGAATCTTTATTGCACCCTACATGGCAGGCGATATAATGGGGGGACCTGCGCCTTTGCCCAATCAATGGCACAAGCCTCCCTGAGCTCTATCGGAACAAGAGGCTAGGATGAGGGTTCAATTACCTCTTCCACATACAGGAGATTATGAACAAATTCTGAATTTTGGTGGCTGTAGGAAAGTACCATCTTGCCTGGCATGTTACCCCCATTTTTCACTGTATATATGTTGTTTTAGTTGTATGTGTCACTGGGACCCTGGTAACCCAGGGCCCCAGTGCTCATAAGTGTGCCTGAATGTGTTACCTGTGTAGTGACTAACTGTCTCACTGAGGCTCTGCTAATCAGAACCTCAGTGGTTATGCTCTCTCATTTCTTTCCAAATTGTCACTAACAGGCTAGTGACCATTTTTACCAAATTACATTGGCTTACTGGAACACCCTTATAATTCCCTAGTATATGGTACTAAGGTACCCAGGGTATTGGGGTTCCAGGAGATCCCTATGGGCTGCAGCATTTCTTTTGCCACCCATAGGGAGCTCTGACAATTCTTACACAGGCCTGCCACTGCAGCCTGAGTGAAATAACGTCCACGTTATTTCACAGCCATTTTACACTGCACTTAAGTAACTTATAAGTCACCTATATGTCTAACCTTTACCTGGTAAAGGTTAGGTGCAAAGTTACTTAGTGTGAGGGCACCCTGGCACTAGCCAAGGTGCCCCCACATTGTTCAGAGCCAATTCCCTGAACTTTGTGAGTGCGGGGACACCATTACACGCGTGCACTACATATAGGTCACTACCTATATATAGCTTCACCATGGTAACTCCGAATATGGCCATGTAACATGTCTATGATCATGGAATTGCCCCCTCTATGCCATCCTGGCATAGTTGGCACAATCCCATGATCCCAGTGGTCTGTAGCACAGACCCTGGTACTGCCAAACTGCCCTTCCTGGGGTTTCACTGCAGCAGCTGCTGCTGCCAACCCCTCAGACAGGCAGCTGCCCTCCTGGGGTCCAGCCAGGCCTGGCCCAGGATGGCAGAACAAAGAACTTCCTCTGAGAGAGGGTGTGACACCCTCTCCCTTTGGAAAATGGTGTGAAGGCAGGGGAGGAGTAGCCTCCCCCAGCCTCTGGAAATGCTTTGTTGGGCACAGAGGTGCCCAATTCTGCATAAGCCAGTCTACACCGGTTCAGGGACCCCTTAGCCCCTGCTCTGGCGCGAAACTGGACAAAGGAAAGGGGAGTGACCACTCCCCTGACCTGCACCTCCCCTGGGAGGTGTCCAGAGCTCCTCCAGTGTGCTCCAGACCTCTGCCATCTTGGAAACAGAGGTGCTGCTGGCACACTGGACTGCTCTGAGTGGCCAGTGCCACCAGGTGACGTCAGAGACTCCTGCTGATAGGCTCCTTCAGGTGTTAGTAGCCTTTCCTCTCTCCTAGGTAGCCAAACCCTCTTTTCTGGCTATTTAGGGTCTCTGTCTCTGGGGAAACTTTAGATAACGAATGCATGAGCTCAGCCGAGTTCCTCTGCATCTCCCTCTTCACCTTCTGATAAGGAAACGACTGCTGACCGCGCTGGAAGCCTGCAAACCTGCAACATAGTAGCAAAGACGACTACTGCAACTCTGTAACGCTGATCCTGCCGCCTTCTCGACTGTTTTCCTGCTTGTGCATGCTGTGGGGGTAGCCTGCCTCCTCTCTGCACCAGAAGCTCCGAAGAAATCTCCCGGGGGTCGACGGAATCTTCCCCCTGCAACCGCAAGCACCAAAAAGCTGCATTACCGGTCCCTTGGGTCTCCTCTCAGCACGACGAGCGAGGTCCCTCGAATCCAGCGACTCTGTCCAAGTGACCCACACAGTTCAGTGACTCTTGAGTCCAAGTTTGGTGGAGGTAAGTCCTTGCCTCACCTCGCTGGGCTGCATTGCTGGGAACCGTGACTTTGCAAGCTACTCCGGCCCCTGTGCACTTCCGGCGGAAATCCTTTGTGCACAGCCAAGCCTGGGTCCACGGCACTCTAACCTGCATTGCACGACTTTCTAAGTTGGTCTCCAGCGACGTGGGACTCCTTTGTGCAACTTCGGCGAGCACCGTTTCACGCATCCTTGTAGTGCCTGTTTCTGGCACTTCTCTGGGTGCTACCTGCTTCAGTGAGGGCTCTTTGTCTTGCTCGACGTCCCCTCTCTCTTCAGGTCTAATTTGCGACCTCCTGGTCCCTTCTGGGCCCCAGCTGCGTCCAAAAACGCCAAACGCATGATTTGCGCCTAGCAAGGCTTGTTGGCGTTCTTTTGGCGGGAAAACACTTCTGCACGACTCTCCCCGGCGAGTGAGATCCGTCCACGAAAAGGGAAGTCTCTAGCCCTTTTCGTTCCTGCAGAAACCTCAGCTTCTTCTGTCCAGTCGAAGCTTCTTTGCACCCGCAGCTGGCATTTCCTGGGCATCTGCCCATCTCCGACTTGCTTGTGACTTTTGGACTTGGTCCTCTTGTTCCACAGGTACCCTAGATTGGAAATCCACAGTTGTTGCATTGCTGGTTTGTGTCTTTCCTGCATTATTCCTCTAACACAACTCTTTTGTCCTTAGGGGAACTTTAGTGCACTTTGCACTCACTTTTCAGGGTCTTGGGGAGGGTTATTTTTCTAACTCTCACTATTTTCTAATAGTCCCAGCGACCCTCTACAAGGTCACATAGGTTTGGGGTCCATTCGTGGTTCACATTCCACTTTTGGAGTATATGGTTTGTGTTGCCCCTATCCCTATGTTTCCCCATTGCATCCTATTGTAACTATACATTGTTTGCACTGTTTTCTAAGACTATACTGCATATTTTTGCTATTGTGTATATATATCTTGTGTATATTTCCTATCCTCTCACTGAGGGTACACTCTAAGATACTTTGGCATATTGTCATAAAAATAAAGTACCTTTATTTTTAGTATAACTGTGTATTGTGTTTTCTTATGATATTGTGCATATGACACTAAGTGGTACTGTAGTAGCTTCACACGTCTCCTAGTTCAGCCTAAGCTGCTCTGCTAAGCTACCATTATCTATCAGCCTAAGCTGCTAGACACCCTATACACTAATAAGGGATAACTGGGCCTGGTGCAAGGTGCAAGTACCCCTTGGTACTCACTACAAGCCAGTCCAGCCTCCTACATTGGTTGTGCAGTGGTGGGATAAGTGCTTGAGACTACTTACCACTCTTGTCATTGTACTTTTCATAAGAGAAAAATATACAAAACAAGGTCAGTGTATATACACATAGCCAAAAAGTTTTGCATTTCCTCTTTTCACTCTTTTCTAAGTGCTGAAAAGTACTCCTAAACTTTCAAAAAGTTCTTAAAAGTTTAAAAAGTTTTTTTTCTGTCTTTCCAAAAAGTTCTGAAAACTTTTGTCTCTTTCTCTATCACTTTAACTCTCTCTAAAAAATGTCTGGCACAGGCCAAAGTGTTGATCTGTCCAAACTTGCATATGACAACCTTAGCTGGAAAAAAGCAAGGAGTCTCTGTATAGAGAGAGGTTTGAGTGTAGGGAAGAATCCTGCCTTGGAACTGTTAATTAACATGCTTAGAGAACAGGATAAGGCCAGAGGTGGCCCATCTGTTGAAAAAGTACCTAATAGTTCCCAATCTGATTCAGGGACTCCCCCAGGAAAAGATTCAGGAAAGAAACTTCCTAGCCTGCCCATTACTAGACAATCTAGCATAGATGGTAATGATGATGAGCCACACCAAAGAAATAGTGTTGTCTCACATCATAGCAAAAGCATTTATTCTCACCATACTGGTAGTAATGTTTCTGTAAACCAAGCTGTTAAGTTGGCTTCTGTAAGGGACAGGTCTCCTTCTGTTCATTCCCATCATAGCTCTGTTTCTAGAAATGTCCCTCCCACCAACCCTGATGACAGAATGTTAGAGAGAGAACTCAATAAGTTGAGGGTGGAACAAACCAGACTGAAGCTTAAAAAGCAACAGCTGGATTTGGATAGACAGTCTTTTGAATTAGAGAAGGAAAGACAGAAGTTGGGTTTAGATACCCATGGTGGCAGCAGCAGTATTCCCCATAGTCATCCTGCAAAAGAGCATGATTCCAGGAATCTGCACAAGATAGTTCCCCCTTATAAGGAGGGGGATGACATTAACAAGTGGTTTGCTGCACTTGAGAGGGCCTGTGTTGTACAGGATGTCCCTCAAAGGCAGTGGGCTGCTATCCTATGGCTATCATTTAGTGGAAAAGGTAGGGATAGGCTCCTTACTGTGAAAGAAAATGATGCCAATAATTTCCAAGTTCTTAAGAATGCACTCCTGGATGGTTATGGCTTAACCACTGAACAGTACAGGATAAAGTTCAGAGAGACCAAAAAGGAGTCTTCACAAGACTGGGTTGATTTCATTGACCAGGCAGTGAAGGCCTTGGAGGGGTGGTTACATGGCAGTAAAGTTACTGATTATGACAGCCTGTATAACTTGATCCTGAGAGAGCATATTCTTAATAATTGTGTGTCTGATTTGTTGCACCAGTACTTGGTGGACTCTGATTTGACCTCTCCCCAAGAATTGGGAAAGAAGGCAGACAAATGGGTCAGAACAAGAGTGAACAGAAAAGTTCATACGGGGGTGACAAAGATGGCAACAAAAAGAAGGATGGTAAGTCTTCTGACAAGGGTGGGGACAAATCTAAAAATGAGTCTTAATCAGGCCCACAAAAACACTCTGGTGGGGGTGGTGGGTCCAAATCCTCCTTTAATCAGAACAAGGAAAAGAAACCATGGTGCTATTTATGTAAAATAAAAGGCCATTGGACAACAGATCCCAGTTGTCCAAAGAAAGGCACCACAGCTCCTACCACTACAACCCCTACTGCTACACCTAGTGTCCCTACTAATAGCAGTGGTGGTGGGAGCAAACCTACTAATAGCCAATCCAAGGGAGTAGCTGGGCTCACTTTTGGTAATTTAGTTGGGGTTGGTCTGATTAGGGAGACCACAGAGGCTACTTTAGTCTCTGAAGGGGCTATTGATTTAGCCACTTTGGTTGCTTGCCCCCATAACTTGGAGAAGTACAAGCAACTAACCCTAATAAATGGTGTTGAGGTCCAGGCCTACAGGGACACAGGTGCCAGTGTCACAATGGTGATTGAGAAACTGGTGCACCCTGAACAACACATACTTGGACACCAGTACCAAGTAACCGATGCTCACAACATAACACAAAGCCACCCCATGGCTGTTGTAAATCTCAACTGGGGGGGGGGTAACTGGTCCAAAGAAAGTTGTGGTAGCTTCAGATTTACCTGTAGACTGTCTATTAGGGAATGATTTGGAGACATCAGCTTGGTCAGATGTGGAGTTGGAGGCCCATGCAGCAATGCTGGGCATCCCAGGGCATATTTTTGCTTTGACAAGGGCTCAGGCCAAAAAGCAAAAAGGACAGGGAAGCTTGGATCCTGGAACAATGGACCAAGTGCTCCCTAAAGCTAGGGCTAGTAGAAGCAAACCACTTCCTACTATCCCTCCCTCTACAGTGGATTCTACTTCTGAGGAAGAAGAATTCCCTCCCTGTGCAGAACCTACACCAGAGGAGCTGGAAGCAGACACTGCTGAGCTTTTGGGTGAAGGGGGGCCTGCCAGAGAGGAGCTGAGTGTGGCACAGCAAACCTGTCCCACATTAGAGGGTCTCAGACAGCAAGCTGTCAAACAGGCTAATGGGGATGTCAGTGACTCTCACAGAGTTTACTGGGAGGACAACCTCTTGTACACTGAGCATAGAGATCCTAAACCTGGAGCTGCCAGGAGATTAGTGATTCCTCAGGAGTACAGAAAGTTCCTCCTAACACTGGCACATGACATTCCCCTAGCTGGGCACCTGGGTCAAATGAAAACTTGGGACAGATTGGTTCCATTGTTTCATTGGCCTAGGATGTCAGAGGACACAAAGGAATTTTGTAAGTCCTGTGAAACCTGTCAAGCCAGTGGCAAAACAGGTGGCACCCCAAAGGCACCCCTTATCCCACTGCCTGTGGTTGGGGTTCCCTTTGAAAGGGTAGGGGTTGACATAGTTGGCCCCCTTGACCCTCCTACTGCTTCAGGCAATAGGTTTATCTTGGTGGTAGTGGACCATGCCACAAGATATCCTGAAGCTATTCCTTTAAGGACCACTACAGCTCCTGCAGTGGCAAAGGCCCTCCTGGGAATATTTTCCAGGGTGGGCTTCCCAAAGGAAGTAGTATCAGACAGAGGAAGCAATTTCATGTCTGCATACTTAAAGGCCATGTGGAAGGAGTGTGGTGTAACGTACAAGTTCACAACACCCTATCATCCACAAACAAATGGACTGGTGGAGAGATTTAATAAAACTCTCAAAGGCATGATTATGGGTCTCCCTGAAAAACTCCGCAGGAGATGGTATATCCTTCTACCATGCCTCCTTTTTGCCTACAGGGAGGTACCCCAGAAAGGAGTGGGCTTCAGCCCCTTTGAACTTCTTTTTGGACACCCTGTTAGGGGTCCACTCACACTTGTAAAGGAGGGTTGGGAACAACCTTTAAAAGCTCCTAAGCAGGATATTGTGGATTATGTACTTGGCCTCAGATCAAGGATGGCTGAGTACATGAAAAAGGCCAGTAAAAACCTTCAGGCCAGCCAAGAGCTCCAGAAGCAATGGCATGATCAGAAGGCTGTTTTGGTTCAGTACCAACCAGGGCAGAAAGTGTGGGTCTTGGAGCCTGTGGCCCCAAGAGCACTCCAAGATAAATGGAGTGGACCCCACACAATTGTTGAAAAGAAGGGTGAAGTCACCTACTTGGTTGACTTAGGCACTGCCAGGAGTCCCCTTAGGGTGCTCCATGTCAACCGCCTGAAACCCTACTATGACAGGGCTGATCTCACCCTGCTCATGGCAACTGATGAGGGACAGGAAGAAGACAGTGATCCTCTACCTGATCTCTTCTCTTCCACAGAACAAGATGCTCTTGTGGAAGGTGTAGTTTTGGCAGATTGTCTTACTGCTGAGCAAAAAGACCATTGCATAAATCTCCTAGGACAATTTTCAGAACTCTTCTCTACTGTGCCAGGCACCACTTCTTGGTGTGAGCACATTATAGATACTGGAGACAGTTTACCTGTCAAAAGTAAGATCTATAGGCAGCCTGACCATGTCAGGGACTGCATAAAGCAAGAAGTTCAGAAAATGTTGGAACTAGGAGTGGTTGAGCACTCTGACAGTCCATGGGCTTCTCCTGTGGTACTGGTACCAAAACCCAATTCTAAAGATGGAAAGAAGGAAATGCGGTTTTGTGTAGACTATAGAGGTCTCAACTTGGTAACCAAAACTGATGCTCACCCTATACCCAGGGCAGATGAGCTTATAGATACACTGGCATCTGCCAAGTATCTAAGCACTTTTGATTTGACTGCAGGGTATTGGCAGATCAAATTATCAGAAGATGCTACATTTAAGACTGCATTTTCTACCATTGGAGGACATTACCAGTTTACTGTAATGCCTTTTGGTTTGAAAAATGCACCTGCCACTTTTCAGAGGTTGGTGAACACAGTCCTGCAAGGGCTGGAAGCTTTCAGTGCAGCATATTTGGACGATATAGCTGTCTTTAGCTCCAGCTGGGATGATCACCTGGTCCACCTATGGAAAGTTTTGGAGGCCCTGCAAAAGGCAGGCCTCACTATCAAGGCTTCAAAGTGCCAGATAGGGCAGGGGAAGGTGGTTTATCTGGGACACCTTGTTGTTGGGGAACAGATTGCACCACTTCAGGGGAAAATCCAAACAATTATTGATTGGGTTCCCCCTACCACTCAGACTCAGGTGAGAGCCTTCCTAGGCCTCACTGGGTATTACAGGAGGTTCATTAAGAACTATGGCTCCATTGCAGCCCCTCTTAATGACCTCACATCCAAGAAAATGCCTAAAAAGGTATTATGGACAGCAAACTGTCAGAAAGCTTTTGAGGAGCTGAAGCAGGCCATGTGCTCTGCACCTGTCCTGAAAAGCCCTTGTTACTCTAAAAAATTCTATGTCCAAACTGATGCATCTGAATTAGGAGTAGGGGCAGTCCTATCACAACTTAATTCTGAGGGCCAGGATCAACTTGTTGCTTTTATTAGTAGAAGGTTGACCCCTAGAGAAAAGCGTTGGTCTGCCATTGAGAGGGAGGCCTTTGCTGTGGTCTGGGCTCTGAAGAAGTTGAGGCCATACCTGTTTGGCACTCACTTCATTGTTCAGACAGACCACAAACCTCTACTTTGGCTAAAACAAATGAAAGGTGAAAATCCTAAATTGTTGAGGTGGTCCATATCCCTACAGGGAATGGACTATACAGTGGAACATAGACCTGGGAGTAGCCACTCCAATGCAGATGGACTCTCCAGATATTTCCACTTAGACAATGAAGACTCATCAGGTCATGGCTAGTCTTATTGTCCTTCGTTTGGGGGCGGGTTGTGTAGGAAAGTACCATCTTGCCTGGCTTGTTACCCCCATTTTTCACTGTATATATGTTGTTTTAGTTGTATGTGTCACTGGGACCCTGGTAACCCAGGGCCCCAGTGCTCATAAGTGTGCCTGAATGTGTTACCTGTGTAGTGACTAACTGTCTCACTGAGGCTCTGCTAATCAGAACCTCAGTGGTTATGCTCTCTCATTTCTTTCCAAATTGTCACTAGCAGGCTAGTGACCATTTTTACCAAATTACATTGGCTTACTGGAACACCCTTATAATTCCCTAGTATATGGTACTAAGGTACCCAGGGTATTGGGGTTCCAGGAGATCCCTATGGGCTGCAGCATTTCTTTTGCCACCCATAGGGAGCTCTGACAATTCTTACACAGGCCTGCCACTGCAGCCTGAGTGAAATAACGTCCACGTTATTTCACAGCCATTTTACACTGCACTTAAGTAACTTATAAGTCACCTATATGTCTAACCTTTACCTAGTAAAGGTTAGGTGCAAAGTTACTTAGTGTGAGGGCACCCTGGCACTAGCCAAGGTGCCCCCACATTGTTCAGAGCCAATTTCCTGAACTTTGTGAGTGCGGGGACACCATTACACGCGTGCACTACATATAGGTCACTACCTATATATAGCTTCACCATGGTAACTCCGAATATGGCCATGTAACATGTCTATGATCATGGAATTGCCCCCTCTATGCCATCCTGGCATAGTTGGCACAATCCCATGATCCCAGTGGTCTGTAGCACAGACCCTGGTACTGCCAAACTGCCCTTCCTGGGGTTTCACTGCAGCTGCTGCTGCTGCCAACCCCTCAGACAGGCAGCTGCCCTCCTGGGGTCCAGCCAGGCCTGGCCCAGGATGGCAGAACAAAGAACTTCCTCTGAGAGAGGGTGTGACACCCTCTCCCTTTGGAAAATGGTGTGAAGGCAGGGGAGGAGTAGCCTCCCCCAGCCTCTGGAAATGCTTTGTTGGGCACAGAGGTGCCCAATTCTGCATAAGCCAGTCTACACCGGTTCAGGGACCCCTTAGCCCCTGCTCTGGCGCGAAACTGGACAAAGGAAAGGGGAGTGACCACTCCCCTGACCTGCACCTCCCCTGGGAGGTGTCCAGAGCTCCTCCAGTGTGCTCCAGACCTCTGCCATCTTGGAAACAGAGGTGCTGCTGGCACACTGGACTGCTCTGAGTGGCCAGTGCCACCAGGTGACGTCAGAGACTCCTGCTGATAGGCTCCTTCAGGTGTTAGTAGCCTTTCCTCTCTCCTAGGTAGCCAAACCCTCTTTTCTGGCTATTTAGGGTCTCTGTCTCTGGGGAAACTTTAGATAACGAATGCATGAGCTCAGCCGAGTTCCTCTGCATCTCCCTCTTCACCTTCTGATAAGGAAACGACCGCTGACCGCGCTGGAAGCCTGCAAACCTGCAACATAGTAGCAAAGACGACTACTGCAACTCTGTAACGCTGATCCTGCCGCCTTCTCGACTGTTTTCCTGCTTGTGCATGCTGTGGGGGTAGCCTGCCTCCTCTCTGCACCAGAAGCTCCGAAGAAATCTCCCGTGGGTCGACGGAATCTTCCCCCTGCAACCGCAGGCACCAAAAAGCTGCATTACCGGTCCCTTGGGTCTCCTCTCAGCACGACGAGCGAGGTCCCTCGAATCCAGCGACTCTGTCCAAGTGACCCCCACAGTCCAGTGACTCTTCAATCCAAGTTTGGTGGAGGTAAGTCCTTGCCTCACCTCGCTGGGCTGCATTGCTGGGAACCGCGACTTTGCAAGCTACTCCGGCCCCTGTGCACTTCCGGCAGAAATCCTTTGTGCACAGCCAAGCCTGGGTCCACGGCACTCTAACCTGCATTGCACGACTTTCTAAGTTGGTCTCCGGCGACGTGGGACTCCTTTGTGCAACTTCGGCGAGCACCGTTTCACACATCCTCGTAGTGCCTGTTTCTGGCACTTTTCTGGGTACTACCTGCTTCAGTGAGGGCTCTTTGTCTTGCTCGACGTCCCCTCTCTCTTCAGGTCCAATTTGCGACCTCCTGGTCCCTCCTGGGCCCCAGCAGCGTCCAAAAACGCCAAACGCACGATTTGCACCTAGCAAGGCTTGTTGGCGTCCTTTCGGCAGGAAAACACTTTTGCACGACTCTCCACGGCGAGAGGGATCCGTCCACCAAAGGGAAAGTCTCTAGCCCTTTTCGTTCCTGCAGAAACCTCAGCTTCTTCTGTCCAGTCGAAGCTTCTTTGCACCCGCAGCTGGCATTTCCTGGGCATCTGCCCATCTCCGACTTGCTTGTGACTTTTGGACTTGGTCCCCTTGTTCCACAGGTACCCTAGATTGGAAATCCACAGTTGTTGCATTGCTGGTTTGTGTCTTTCCTGCATTATTCCTCTAACACGGCTCTTTTGTCCTTAGGGGAACTTTAGTGCACTTTGCACTCACTTTTCAGGGTCTTGGGGAGGGTTATTTTTCTAACTCTCACTATTTTCTAATAGTCCCAGCGACCCTCTACAAGGTCACATAGGTTTGGGGTCCATTCGTGGTTCACATTCCACTTTTGGAGTATATGGTTTGTGTTGCCCCTATCCCTATGTTTCCCCATTGCATCCTATTGTAACTATACATTGTTTGCACTGTTTTCTAAGACTATACTGCATATTTTTGCTATTGTGTATATATATCTTGTGTATATTTCCTATCCTCTCACTGAGGGTACACTCTAAGATACTTTGGCATATTGTCATAAAAATAAAGTACCTTTATTTTTAGTATAACTGTGTATTGTGTTTTCTTATGATATTGTGCATATGACACTAAGTGGTACTGTAGTAGCTTCACACGTCTCCTAGTTCAGCCTAAGCTGCTCTGCTAAGCTACCATTATCTATCAGCCTAAGCTGCTAGACACCCTATACACTAATAAGGGATAACTGGGCCTGGTGCAAGGTGCAAGTACCCCTTGGTACTCACTACAAGCCAGTCCAGCCTCCTACAGTGGCCAATCTTTTTGTGCAATAAAATATTATAAATGGCAACTACACAATCCCAAAAGATCAAATCTATAGTGCGCTCAATGTCTCCTTCTAATTGTATTTTAATTTCTGCATCTTATCGGGTGTGGAGACGGGCATGCCTGCAGTCTTGCCTTGTAAAAAGTTGTTATTTGCTTTTACCTCCAGGTGCTCTTGAACATTCTAGTGAACTATTGTTACCTCTGCTTCACTGTCGAGCAGGGCCAATGCCCACTTCCTGTTCTTCAGTAAAGCTCTCATCCTGTGTGGCATTTCGTAGAGAAATCACTGTCACCTTCTTCATTATGAATTGAGGTTTTTGTTGGGGAAGTTTCTCTTCTTTTGCAACAGAATCTCCTGTGACAAGGGTTGTGACTCCTTTGACGTTTTCACATTCTCTGTTTGCTGTGCTGACTGCCCACCTCTCTCACTGCGTTTATCCAGTGAGTCATGAAAGGAACGACATTGGCACGTATCGATATATTGATATCTATCAGGAGTCTTTATATTATCTCTATTTCTAAGATTACAGCGATTTTGAGGGGTCTCCGAATGTGGAGATTCTCCCCTTTCTTTTTTAGGTGTTTGTTTTTTTGTTTATCCCAGTGTCTTCTAGATCCCTCAGGTGCTTGCTTGGTAGAATCTTTATTGGATTTACCCTGTAATCAAGGTTTACTGGGTTTGGCTCCCAGACTATCTCAACAAATACTAGAGTAGTTCTCTGAGATAATCTTTGGCAGTTCACGTTGTTGATCCTGTACAGGAACGTCCCAGAGCTGCATGCGCGCTGCTAGTGCTACTGCTTCCCCTTGAAGATTACTTAATATTATTGCAGTCACAGTGACAAAATTGCCCATTAATTGCATCCCCAAATCTAGGGCCGGGGCAGTCCCGTATTCATCTTGAATTTGTTTTAGCACTTCCGGTGGATTGGCAAGTGTTGATGTACCGTGTGCAGTAGTATACAGCGTGGCAAATACTGTGCCCCAAGTAGAGCAGTTATCTATTGTGGAACCATTCCAAATGGCAAGCACATATTGAGAATTCTATGTTTATCTTGAGGTCCTATATGTGGAAATACTGTCTCCAACGCGTTTATTTTTTGAGCTCACCAAAACAGATTTTTTTTCCCCGTTTGGTGGGTATCTTACTCATGATCGAATGCACAGTCGCAGGGTTAATACCTGATATGACTGCATCTGGTTGCACTAGGGCAGCTCGTACTGGGTTGGTATTTAATGTTTGCATTACAAACTGCACTAAGAGTCCATATATTGCTATAAGCTCATTGTATTAGCGGCAAACCTCAGCTACCTCCAAGGTGCCTGCATCAGGATGCGGTGTGTGTGTGGCCAATAAAGGGCAGGTAAGACTATCATTACTCAGAGGACCGAACCTAACATGAAGTATTGTGTGGGGTAGGGTGCCATCAAGCCAGTTGTTGTGGTCTTGAAAACATAGAGGTATCTCTAAGTATGCATATACTCTGTATTGTGCAGGTATATTAGCAGGTGGATAATATGAAATGTATTTGTGTTCCCATCGACTGCTGGAAAGGTGACCCAAGGATAAAAATGTTGTGTTCTATAGGCTGAATGAACCTCAACTACAAAGGTAACAGAATCCCCCTGGCTGTAAGGCCATTAGCAAACAAATGAGCAGTGAGGGAAGGTTGCATGATTACTGTGATCACAACCCGCTGTGGGTTTGCCATAGTAAATGTACCTGTTCAGAGATAAGGGCACCAAATGGGGATTGATCATTTTAAGATTCAAGCTTGAACAACCTACAACATCAAGTATTTACTACCTATCTAGCTGAGGTGGAAATCCTCAATACCATAAATGTCTCTGTATACAGTATTGAGGTGCCTTTAACACGTGGTAAGACAGAGATACTCAGGAGAATCTGAAAATCAGTGCCTGTCTAAACGTTGGTGGCACTATGTTGGTTTGGCTCTTATTGTACCAATGAGGCTGCTGTACTTATGCAGCAGCATCACTTGAATTGGAGGGAACTGAGTCCAATCCCACACCATGTGACAACTATCGGCCTAATCCGTTCCTGGCCAGCTAGCAGCTCCTCATCTCTGCCCGAGAGCAGGGATAATTTGTGGCAACCGGGTGCATGACATTATGACTTCTGAGGGAAATCGTGGTGGATCAGATCTCATCCTTTTCTGTCAGTTACATTCGTCAGTTAATGAGGATAATGAAACATACTAGAAGCAAAATGGTGACAAGAAAGGTGAAACACAAGAAAAGTCCCACCATACTGTCACTACGTATGATATATATGATTCCTACCTAAGCTATGTTAGAACACAGCAGCATAAGCTCTAATCCGCCCTTAAGGATCAACCCGGGAAGACATCATCCCCAGTACCTGAATATGACAGTAGCAGAGAAGCCTGTTGTCTATAGAAACACCATCTTCATGTAGACCGGGTAACCGGTAGTCTCAGCAAGCAGCTGTAAAAATGTCAGACAGCATGTAGTCGTTGTCATTGGCTGGAACCTCCCTCCAATGTGTATGGGACAGAGAGATGTTTTTATAATAAAACAACTAATGTTCTGAGAAAGTGTACCCATGTAAAAATACATATGTTTCTGTGAAATGTTAGAGATACAGTGTACCACTTGTGCTAACAATCCTATCTCTTTGTAGCCTTGGAAAAAGAACAGAGTAAAAAGAAAGTTATGCAAAGAAATGTAAATGTTTCCTAAGCAAAAGGACAGCCAGATAAAGGAAAATAAAATATCACCACAAATGTGGCAGATTCTACAAGAATAAAATAAAATAAAATTAACTTAAATGTTACTAGGCTAAAGGGCACAAGCAACAGGCCAAGGTGCTAAAATAACACGCCCCACACATCACTAAAATGTCTCTATAACAACATTATGGCTGTATCAGTCACCTGACAGGCCTATGGGGAGGGACGATTTGTTCCCCATCAGTTTTGAGGGGGTGGTCCAGGGTGTTGTGGGCCTACGGCATTATCATTTGTGATGTTTGGGTGGTTTATACTGGGGAAGCAGCATGGGAAAATGAATTACAATGTCCACAGTTCTCTTTGGTCTTTCACTTGATTGTCTATCATACGAAGAAGAAACTGGCTTTCTGTGTGGCAACCATCTAAGATGACCTGACTCAAGTTAAAGTGTTGGAATGTGGCTAGCCTTTATAGTTCTATGAAGCGGCAATTGGTTAAAGAGGAAATTCTAGCTTATAAACCTCACACAGGGCCTGATTCAGATATTGGCGGATGGGTTAGTCCATCACAATGGTGACGGATATCCAATCCACCGAAACCTATTCCAATGGGAAATAATGGGATTTTGATTTTGGTGGACAGGAAATCCATCACCATTGTGACACAATAACCAATCCACCAATATCTAAATCAGGCCCATTTTGTACTTAACTGAAACTCACTTGGCTTACAAGGACCATTCTCTTTTGGGGCAGCTGGGGTATAATATGGTTGTAAGCACTACTCAATCAAAGTCTATCCAGGTTGTTCCGATGTTGTGTTCAAATCAATTGGAATATACATTCTAAGAGTGGCATCCAATCCCAGAGGAAGATGGGCAACTATTCAGTTGGAGGTTTTCACTGGGATATTTACTATTTGTGCTGTACATGACCCATATGTTATTGATCCTGGGCTGTTTGATCAGCTAAATTTAGATCTCCAAGAGTGATCAGGGGACTTGTTATTGGTGGACAAGCTCAATTGTGTCCTTAATTACTCAATCAACACCACCAACCATAACACTCAACCCCATGGTTAAAACAAGGGCCTCCGTTCTTGATATATTATGGATACATGGCTTAGTAGATGCATAGAGGACCCTGTGAGTCCTGGTTGAACATTTGATTCTGTACCCCACAGACAGTATTCCAGAATAGATATTATTTTCCTGACCCAACAGCTGATTCAGTGGGTCAGTTTGGAGGGATCCCCTAAGATCACTTCGGAATATAATCTGGTCTTGTTAACAATGCAGCTGTCCGGTATCAGTCAGGAAGGGCTTTGTTTCACTTTTACCCGCTCACTTATTTCTAACTTTGCTTACAGAGCCCAGCTGGCAGACCAGATGAGGAGGTTTATACCATATGATCAGGATTCCTCCCTGCTTCACATCATATGGGATACAATGAAGGCTTTTTTTAGGGGGCTACTTCTCAGATTGTTTTTGGAGGCAAATAGGCACGACAGAGATAAAGCCTCTAAGCTGCATTCTCAGCTGTAGGAGGTTGAAGTTCAACATGTGGAATCTGTTAGGCATAAATACCCGATATGCCATTCGTTCTTTTTATACTTGGCGAATCTTCGATGCACTCTTGAAGTCTTCGGGAGAAGGAGGAGCTGAGTTTCATATTAACAAGGCCCTTCAATACAAATATGGGGAGCAGATCGGTAGAGTGTTGGCTTCTCGGATCTCATAAAAAAGCCATAAGAATGTATTGAATGTATGAAGGACAAGGTGGACACCCATCAGTATGGCACACAAGCCATAGGCAGTCAGTTCTGTGACTTTCATGAAGAAATCTATGGCCAGCCAGCACAAGCTATGCAGTACTCTATTAAGACATACTGAAAGCGTGCTTGCCATGTTAGGGTCAACATCAAGTTTCAGGACAAGAGGGTGATATGACTACTCAAGAACTTGAGATTAAATTGCTGCCTTCTGAAAAAGCAGCAGTTGATTATACTATCCCCCTGTTATTTTACAAGGAATTTAGGGTGTCATTATGACCCCGGTGGTCGGTGGAAATGTAGCAGTAGTACCGCCAACAGGCTGGCGGTACATACCGCCACATTATGACATTGGCGGGTTATGTACCACACCGACCGCCATGGCGGCAGCAGCTGCCTGGCTGGAGATAACAATCTCCAACCCGGCTGCCGCTACTGTCCCGGCGGCTGCATTATGCCCCGTCTACCGCCATGGTTTTTGTGACGTTCGTAATGCCACGAAAACCATGGCGGTAGGCCCTACCACTGACAGTGAATTCCTTCCCTGTCACTGGTAGGAGCACAACACACTCCCTTAACACTCCCCAGACAACTCAGACCCCCTCTCCATCCACGCTCCCCTTCCAATCCTCCCCACACACACGCACACACGCATTCACACACTCACTCCCACAGGCATACACACATTCATAAACGCATGCATCCATTCATTCACACATCCGTATACACATGCAAACTTACACGTAGACATGCATTCACATTTCCATTCATTCAAGCAATCTCACACATACACACACACACACACACACACAAGCAACACTTCACAATCAATCACATTGATGCACACACTCACACACTCATGCACACCCCCCACAGACACACAACACCCCCCACCCCTCCCCTGTCGGAAACCCAACTTACCTGAATCCAGGGGGTCTTCCGGCAGGGGACGGGCCGGGGCGCTGCTACTGCCATCAGCCCCCGCCAGAAGAACACCGCCAGGCTGTATTATTTGTCATAATACTGCTGGCGGCGGTCTACTTGTGTGGCGCTGGTGGTGGTAGCAGCACCACCTTAACACCGTATGCCAGCATGGCCACAGACGAATTTCCGCCCTTCTTAAGGTGGAAATTCGGCTGTGTTCATAATATGGTGGACGGATGTTAGCCGCGGCGATGGTCTTTTGGCGGCCATCACCGCGGCGGTAGGCGACACTTACCTCCAAAGTTATGATGACCACCTTAGTGTCTTACATTGACAGTGTGAGTGCTGCCCCGGATTCTCAGAGGTTTACTGATATGGCAGTGTTCCTTAAGAAGTATAAGCCTCCTCAGGAAAGGGAATCATATTGACCTAGTTCCCTCATTAATTCTGAGGCTAAACTAAAATTATGGCGGTCAGACTGGCCCCCATGCTTCAATATATATTGTCTCCCCACAGCTGCACGGATTTGTCCCTGTCAGCCATACGAATTCTGTAGTTGCTGTGTTTGATGTGGCCAGAGCAACTGGCAGCAGTGTAAGTATGATATAATTGGATGCAGAATAGGCATTCTATCAGGTCTCATGGGCTTTTCCTTGGCAGGTCATGTCAGCAGTGGGAATTGGTCGACAATGTCTCTCTCTGGTCAGGTCACTGTATAAAGACCCTGTGGCTAGATTAAACTGGGACGTTATACATCATCACCTTTCCACATACATAGGGGACACAAGTCAGGGCTGTCCATTATCCCCATTAGTGTTTGCCCTTTACACTGAACCTTATCTCTGATTGCTTATTTCTAATCCTCTGACCCAACCAATTACCTCTAATGTGGCAGAACAAAAAATCAGTGCTTATGCAAACAATGTTGCAATATATTCATCTGACCATCTTGAAGCTATCGACCAAATTGCAGCTGAAGCGGATAGGTTTGGAGCGGATTCTGGATACAAACTCAATCTAAAGAAGACTTAAATTCTGATTAGTTTTTATGCCAAATGCCCTATTCCTGGAACAACACCATTAGCCACCTACCTAAGGGTTATGATCTGTGCTAATGCGGACCATATTGTACTGCTGAATTATGAGTCTCTCTTAAAGTTTCTCAGTTAAATTGAGGCATTGGGCCATCTTCCACTTAACCTGATAGGGTGGTGCAACATTGTTAAAATGAACATTCTTCCCAAATTTCTCTACTTCTTTCGGTCAATCTCACTGCAAGTCCCGGAGTCATTCTTTAAGCGACTTGAGGGGGTCATTGGCAGTTTCCATCATTGGGCTACAAGAAAGCTAGTTGGGCAATAAGCTACATGAAACTACCGGTCAATCAAGGTGGTCTTCAACTCTTTGACTTTAAGCTATATTTCTGGGCAGTTTTTGGATCGCATTTCTGAAATCTACTTACATACTACGACCCTAATTCCCTTGCACTGGGTTATCAATTAGCTGTGGGATCGAACTTCATGCTCTATCTTTGCCAGCAGTCAGACTCAAATTATTTCAAACAGGAGAGGTTTAAGATCATTGAGAACATTCATCGGATTTGGGGCAAAATCTGCACTAAATATGCCATTCCACCTATACATACACCATTGTGTGGTGATCCCGATTTCCCTCCCATTTTTCATGATAAGTCATTAGGCTTAAAAATCTTGGGTCAGCTTTTCGACACATGTGGATTGTGTGTGTGTTCTGCTCTTCAAGCACGTTACAGCCTTTCACACCAGTCCTTCTTTAAATGTTTACAGATTTATGATTACACAGACAGTTACATATAGCTGACGTGGAGGACTCAGACAACTTGAAGTATTTCTTCACAACCTCAGGCACACTATCAATTAGATTAATTTATAGGGATGATGACCAGCCCTTGCTTGCTGCAAAGTGAAGCAGTCGGCATGATCTGGCTATCTCAGTCACTGACATCACTGACGCATTCGATATTGTCAACTGCTCGGTTTTGGCGAACAAGTTACTTACCTTCGGTAACCCATTATCTGGTAGAAACAGGATCTAGCCACAGATTCTTACTTTAAAATCCTCTCTTGGTGCCAGACTGGATCCGGAATTCTTTTCTCCAGCACGTATGCATGTCAGAAGAGGGCGTTGCACGACTTTGCATCAATGTCATCCACCGTATGTGATGTCAACAGAGTCCGTATAACCCCCTTGCCCATGCACCAGTGTCAGTGTTTTCCGTGGCTATTTTCCACAACAAAAAAATTTAACCATATATAGAAACTGCCTATTGAAAGAGTGTGCTAAAACAACTGTCATCTTTGTATCAAATGATCAATATTCAATTCAGCATGTTAAATGCCAACAGGAAATGCTTGAGGCTAAAGAGAACTCAGTTCGCAGAGCAGAGAGGAGACATCTAGCTGCAGATTCCTTACTTTAGAAACAGATACCAAAGTCCTACCATCCCAGAGGCGGATCTGCAAACTGATTCCATTACAGGTCTCAAAAACAAACCAGTTTAGAACAAGAGAAAAAGAATGGTCATTCATAATAATTCTGGTTAGCAATAACATACTCTACACCATAAGAACTGGGGACAAGAGCACAGCAAGAAAAGTCATACAGATATTGAAAAGCATGGGGATAACATTACCCATCACAGTAGGACAATTCAATGTCAGAAGTTGTAGGAAGGTAGCCTCTTTCTAGCCTTGTTACCCCCACCGTTGGCCTGCTTGTGAATATATGTCAGGGTGTTTTTACTGTCTCACTGGGGTCCTGCTAGCCAGGGCCCAGTGCTCAGAGTGAAAACGCTATGTTGTCAGTATGTTTGATATGTGTCATTGGGATCCTGCTAGCCAGGACCCCAGTGCTCATATACCTGTGGCCTATCTGTGTTACCTGTGTGGTGCCTAACTGTATCACTGAGGCTCTGCTAACCAGAACCTCAGTGTTTATGCTCTCTCTGCTTTTAAAATTGTCACTGTAGGCTAATTTTACCAATTCTGGTTGGCACACTGGAACACCCATATAATTCCTTAGTATATGGTACCTACATATTGGGGTTTCAGGCTGTGTCAGGGTGTGGTCCCTTTCCAGGGCCTTCTAGAAGCTTTTCCTGCAGCATGCCTGAGTGTGGTTGGTGGGCTGGACTAAGACTCTATAAAAGGGAGCCAGCCCAGCTCCACGTGCTCACTATTTAGAGGTCCCGGTGCAGAGCAGCAGCAACTTCCTGAGCTCCTGTTCCGGTGGCCTACTTTGATCTTTCAGGTCTCTGCCCTTCATTTACATTGGTGATCCTTGATAAGGGCGGTAAAACGGAGGTCGAGCTGGGCCCCCGATCCCGTTTTCAAAGACATCCGAGTTCTTGGGCCTAGTTTCCATATTGAGAGATTTTACCTTGTGTGTGTGAATGTGCTCTGGGTTTTTCTGGCATTTACATGTAACCATCCAAATCGGCAAGACGTGCGATTCGTTTCTTGTGCTTTAACCCTTGATATTCATTGTGCGCTACCATTTATTGGCAGTTTCATGGTGGCATTCGAATCGGCAAGACGCGCAATTCGTTTCTCGTGATTTAACTCTTGATATTCATTGTGCGTTACCATTTATTGTCAGTTTCATGGTGGCATTCGAATGGGCAAGACGCGCAATTCATTCCTCATGATTTAACCCTTGATATTCATTGTGCGCTACCATTTCTTGGCAGTTTTATGGTGGCATTCGAATCGGTAAGATGCGTGATTCGTTTCTCGTGATTTAACCCTTGATATTCATTGTGCGCTAACATTTCTTGGCATATACATGGTGGCATTCGAATCGGCAAGACGCGCAATTCATTTCTCGTGTGTAATTCATGTTATTCACTGTACGCTACCATTTCCTGACATTCATATGGTGACATTCGAATCGGCAAGTCGCACAATTCCTTTTCTTGGGTCTAATTCATGATATTCATTGCGTGTTACCATTTTATGACATTTACTGGCTGACATAAGAATCGGCACAACGCGCAATTCATTTCTTGTGTTCAAAATCACGGTGTTCATTATGTGCTACCACTTCATGGCATTTACTTGGTGGCTTTCAAGTTGGCAAGACGCATGATTTATTTCTCGAGTCTACTTTATGTTATTCATGGTGCACAATCATTCCATGGTATTTACAACCTTTGTGAACATCTGCAATGCGCGCAATTCATATTCCGACAATTTTGTGAAAGCATACAAATGCTAGAGTTCTAGATGTAATGTTGTATGTACATAATTAGTTTGTCAAACACGGTTTCATATGATGGTTCAGAAATAATTTAGATTATTTCCTGATCCTCGTGCAAAGATAATACTTGAATTTGAAAGTTGCATTTAACCTTTCTTGATTCCCTCACAGGTATCCAGACATCTTGAAGCCTAGTTATTTAAGTCTATGATTAGATTGTCCATGTTTTTTTCAGAATGACAATGCTTAGAGTCATAACCTAGTGCTGATTAATATGAAATACTTTTGATATTGTGTGTTTTAACCTTTTTGCTTCCTACAGGTCTCCTTCCCAGCTGTCCCCTTCCTAATCCCCTTTGCCCCACTTGGACTCTCTTAGACTCTGTGACAAGACCCCGAGGATCTGGTGACTCTGACAGTTGTACCTGGTACAAGTGAAAAGAGGTCTGAAAATTGGCTTAGGGGATTGATGCAGTTGTCTTTCTGTTCTGCAGTCAGACAATCTGCTAAAACTACTCCCTCCACTAAGGCATCTGCTTCAGTGGTGGAGAAGAGATCAGGGAGAGGGTCACTCTCTTCTTCCTGTCCCTCATCTGTTGCCATGAGCAGGGTGAGATCAGCCCTGTCATAGTAAGGTTTTAGGCGGTTGACATGAATCACCCTAAGGGGACTCCTGGCAGTGTCCAGGTCTACCAAATAGGTAATCTCACCCTTTTTTTCAACAACTAGATGGGGTCCACTCCATTTGTCTTGGAGTGCTCTTGGGGCCACAGGATCCAATACCCACACCTTCTGTCCTGGTTGGTACTAGATCAGAACAGGCTTCTGGTCATGCCTTTGCTTTTGAAGCTCTTGGCTGACCTGAAGGTTTTTACTGGCCTTTTTCATGTACCCAGCCATTCTGGATCTTAGGCCAAGTCCATAGTCTACTATGTCCTGTTTAGGAGCTTTTAAAGGTTGTTCACAACCCTCCTTTACAAGAGTAAGTGGACCTCTTACAGGGTGTCCAAAGAGGAGTTCAAAGGGGCTAAAGCCCACTCCGTTCTGGGGTGCCTCCCTGCAAGCAAAAAGGAGGCAAGGTAACAGGGCATCCCATCTCCTCCTGAGTTTTTCAGGGAGTCCCATTATCATACATTTGAGGGTTTTATTCAACCTCTCAACCAGACCATTTGTTTGTGGACGGTAAGGGGTGGTGAACTTGTAGGTAACACCACACTCCTTCCACATTGCTTTTAGGTATGCAGACATGAAGTTGCGACCTCTGTCTGACACCACCTCTTTAGGAAAACCCACCCTGGAAAAGATTCCCAGGAGGGCCTTTGTCACTGCAGGAGCTGTAGTGGTCCTTAAAGGTATGGCTTCAGGATATCTTGTGGTATGGTCCACTACCACCAAGATAAATCCATTGCCTGAAGCAGTAGGAGGGCCAAGGGGGCCAATTATGTCAACCCCTACCCTTTCAAAGGGCACCCCAACCACTGGAAGTAGAATTAGAGGGGCCTTTGGAGTGCCACCATTCTTGCCACTGGATTGGCAGGTCACACAGGACTTACAAAAGTCTTTGGTGTCCTCTGACATATGAGGCCAGTGAAACAAGGGGACAAGTCTTTCCCAAGTTTTCGTCTGGCCCAAATGCCCAGCCAAAGGAATGTCATGTGCTAGAGTGAGAAGAAACTCTCTGTACTGCATGGGAATGACCAATCTCCTAGCTGCTCCAGGTTTTGGGTCCCTTGACTCTGTGTACAAGAGGTTATCTTCCCAGTATACTCTATGACTGTCACTGACATCCCCATTTTGCTGCTTGACAGCTTGCTGTCTGAGACCCTCTAATGTGGGACAGGTTTGCTGTACCACACTCAGCTCTTCCCTGGCAGGCCCACCTCCACCCAAAAGCTCAGCAGTGTCTGCTGCCAGCTCCTCTGGTGTAGGTTCTGCACAAGGAGGAAATTCCTCTTCCTCAGAAAGGGAATCATCTGTAGAGGGAGGAATAGTGGGTAGGGATTTACCCTTTCTACCCCTAGCTTTAGGGAGCACTTGGTCCATTGTTCCAGGATCCAAGTTACCCTGTCCTTTTTGCTTTTTGGCCTGAGCCCTAGTTAAAGCAAAAATGCCCAGGAATGCCCAGCATTGCTGCATGGGCCTCCAACTCCACTTCTGCCCAAGCTGATGTCTCCAAATCATTCCCTAGTAGACAGTCTACAGTTACATATGTGGCTACCACAACTTTCTTTGGTCCAGTAACCCCCCCCCCCACCAGTTGAGATTCACAACAGCCATGGGGTGGCTAAGAGTGTTGTTATGAGCGCCTGTCACTTGGTACTGCTGACCAAGTAGGTGTTGTTCAGGGTGGACCAGTTTAGTTTGTCTATCACCATAGGTACACTGGCTCCTGTGTCCTTGTAGGCCTGAACATCAACACCATTTATTAGGGGAAGTTGCTTGTACTTATCCATATTAAGGGGACAAGCAACCAAGGTGGCAAAGTCAATATCACCATCAGAGACTAAAACAGCCTCTGTGGTCTCCCTAATAAGACCAACCCCAACTACACTGCAAATAGTGAGCCCAGCTACCCCCTTGGATTGGCTATTTGTAGCAGACTTCCCACCACCACTGCTATTACTAGGGGCACTAGAGGTTGCAGTTGGAGTTGTGGTAGTGGGAGCCTTGGTGTTTTTCTTTGGACAAGTGGAATCACTTGCCCAATACCCTTTTACTTTACATAAATAACACCATGGCTTTTTCTGATTGTGGGAAGAGGATGTGGACCCACCACCCCCAGAGGATTTTTGTGGACCTGATGAAGGCTCAGAATGTGTTTTATGTTTGTCCCCACCCTTGTCAGAAGACTTACCGTCCTTCTTCTTGCCATCCTTGTCACTCCCTGTATGAACGTTTCTGTTCACTCTTGTTCTGACCCATTTGACTGCCTTCTTTCCTAATTCTTGGGGAGAGGTCAGATCTGAGTCTAGCAAGCACTGGTGCAACAAATCAGACACACATTGTTCAAAATATGCTCTCTCGGGATTAGATTATACAGGCTTTCATAGTCAGTCACCTTACTGCCATGTAAACAACACTCCAAGGCCTTCACTGAACAGTCTACAAAGTCTGTCCAGTCTCGAGAGGACTCTTTTCTGGTGTCTCTGAACTTAATGCTGTATTGTTCAGTGGGTAAGCCAAATCCATCCAAGCGTGCATCCTTCAAAGTGTTCTAATTGTTAGCAACACTTTCTCTGACAGTAAACAGCTTATCCCTACCCTTACCAGTGAAAGATAGCCACAAGATAGCAGCCCACTGCCTGTAAGGGACCAACTGTACCATACAGGCCCTCTCAAGTGCAGCAAACCACTAGTTAATGTCATCCCCCTCCTTGTAAGGGGGGACTATCTTATGCAGGTTTCTGGAATCTTGCTCTCTAACAGGATTGCTATCAAAAACACTGCTGCTGCCACCATGGGGAACTCACCCCAACCTCTGCCTTTCCCTTTCCACGTCCAGAGATTCCCTGTCTAAAGCCTGCTGCTGCTGTTTAAGCTTCAGCCTGGCCTCTTCCAGCCTTAGCTTTCTGAGTTCCCTTTCCATTAAGTTATCCTCAGGGTGGGAGGCTTGGGAATTGTGAGACACAGAAGAACTGTGGGAATTGGCAGAGTTGGACCTGTCCCTAACTGGCTGGACCCTAGCAACCTGGCCTTTAGGAGTGAAAGGTGCCCTACTAGTGTGTGACCCCCTCCCAAGACCAGTGTCACTAGATTGCCTGTCAGCTGACAGGTTCTTGGAAGAACCCTCCCCAGCATCCTCAGGGGACTCCTCTGAGTCTTGCTGGGTACCCCCCACCTCTACCTCTTGATCCTGGGATGGGCCAGACTGGTTCTGGTCACTTTCTAGGAGAAGGCTAAGGAGAAGATTTTTTGTGTGATTCTTACAAATTGCTAAACCTCTTTCAATGCAGAGACCCCTCAAACTTTTAAAGTTTAGATTCCCATATGGTGCCTGGACAACTGTGGGACTAAGCTTTACTGCAGATATAACAGAAAAGGTTTAGGACAGAGAGAGAAAAAATATTTTAGAACTGTTTAAAGAACAGAGAAAAACTTTTTCAAACTTTTGAAAACCTTTGAAAGTTTTCAGAAAGTTTTCAGAAACTTTTTAGAAAGCTTTAGAGAAGGAAAGTTAAACTGTTTAGGTTACTGTGTACATTCTGAAGTATTTGGTATATGTTTTACTTATGAAAAACACCAATGACAAAGTGGTAAAGCAGTTACAAGTACGTATCCCACTGCTGCACCACCAATGTAGGAGGCTGGCCTGGCTTATAGTGGGTACCTAGTGGTACTTACTCCTTGTGCCAGGTCCAGTTATCCCTTATTAGTTGATTAGTAGTGTTCTAGCAGCTTATGCTGATAGAGGTAGCTATAGCAGAGCAGCTTAGGCTGAACTGGGAGACATGCAAAGCTCCTACTATAACACATATATCATATAGCACTATATCATAAGAAACACAATACTCAGGGTTACTAAAAAATAAAGGTACTTTATTTTAGTGACTGTAGGGAAGTACCATCTTGCCTGGCATGTTAATCCCATTTTCACTGTATGTATGTTTGTATTTGCCCATGTGTCACTGGGATCCTGCTAGTCAGGACCCCAGTGCTCATAATGTATGCCCTGTATGTGTTCCCTGTGTGGTGCCTAACTGTATCACTGAGGATTTTCTAACCAGAACCTCAGTGTTTATGCTCTCACTCTGCTTTTAAAATTGTCACTGCAGGCTAGTGACTAATTTTACCAATTCTCATTGGCACACTGGAACACCCTCATAATCCCCTTGTATATGGTACCTAGGTACCCAGGGTATTGGGGTTCCAGGAGATCCCTATGGGCTGCAGCATTTATTTTGCCACCCATAGGGAGCTCAGACAATTCTTACTCAGGACTGCCACTGCAGTCTGAGTGAAATAACGTCCACGTTATTTCACAGCTATATTCACTGCACATAAGTAACTTATAAGTCACCTATATGTCTAACCCTCTCTTGGTGAAGGTTAGGTGCCAAATAACTTAGTGTGTGGGCACCCTGGCACAAGCCAAGGTGCCCGCACATTGTTCAGGGCAAATTCCCCTGGTTTTGTGAGAGGGGGACACCATTACACACATGCACTACATATAGGTCAATACCTATATGTAGCGTCACCATGGTAACTCTGAACATGGCCATGTAACATGTCTAGGAACATGGAATTATCACCCCAATACCAGAATAATACCATTCTGGTATTGGGGGACAACTCCATGCATCCCCGGGTCTCTAGCACAGAACCGGGTACTGCCAAACTTGCTTTCCGGTGTCTCCTCTGCAGCTGCTGCCAACCCCTCAGACAGGTTTCTTCCCCCCTGGGGCGTGGGCAGCCTGGTCTCATGAAGGCAGAACAAAAAATATCCTCTGAGAGAGGGTGTTACACCCTCTCCCTTTGGAAAGCGGTGTGAAGGGCTGGGGAGGAGTAGCGTCCCCCAGCCTCTGGAAATGCTTTGATGGGCATAAATGGTGCCCTCTCTGCATAAGCCATTCTACACCAGTTCAGGGATCCCCCAGCCCTGCTCTGGCGTGAAACTGGACACAGGAAAGGGGAGTGACCATTCCCCTGACCAGCACCTCCCAGGGGAGGTGCCCAGAGCTCCTCCAGTGTGTCCCAGACCTCTGCCATCTTGGATACAGAGGTGTTGGGGCACAATGGACAGCTCTGAGTGGCCAGTGCCAGCAGGTGACATCAGAGACCCCTACTGATAGGTGCTTACCTTTCGTAGTAGCCAATCCTCCTTTCTGGGCTATTTAGGGTCTCTCCTCTGGGCTATTCCTCAGATAAAGAATGCAAGAGCTCACCAGAGTTCCTCTGCACTTCCCGCTTCGACTTCTGCCAAGGATCGACTACTGACTGCTACAGGACGCCTGCAAAACTGCAACGAAGTGGCAAGAAGACTACCAGCAACATTGTAGCGCCTCATCCTGCCGGCTTTCTTGGCTGTTTCCTCATGGTACATGCTCTGAGGGCTGTCTGCCTTCAACCGGCACTGGAAGCCAAGAATAAATCTCCCGTGGGTCGACGGAGTCTTCCCCCTGTTAATGCAGGCACCAAACTTCTGCATCACCTGTCCTCTGGGTCCCCTCTCATCATGACGAGCGTGGTCCCTGGAACACAGGAGCTGGGTCCAAGTGTCTCCCACAGTCCAGTGGCCCTTCTGTCCAGATTTGGTGATGGTAAGCCCTTGCCTCCCCACGACAGACAGTAATCCTATGTACTGCGTGATCTGCAGCTGCTCGGGCTTCTGTGCACTTTTCCAATACTTCCTTTGTGCACAGCCTAGCCTGGGTCCCCAGCACTCCGTCCTCCGACGTCGTGGGACCCTCCTTTGTGACTCTGAGTCGACAGCTGTCCTCAGATCTTCTATGTGCCTGTTTCGGTACTTCTGCAGGTGCTGCCTGCTTCTGCATGGGCTCTCTGTTTCTGAGCACCCCCTCTGTCTCCTCCTCCAAAGGGCAACCTCCTGGTCCTTCCTGGGCCCTGGCAGCACTGAAAACCTTTAACTGTGACTTCTGCAGCTAGCAAGGCTTGTTTGCAGTCTTTCTACGTGAAAACAATTCTGCATCCTCCAGCACGCCATGGGACATCTTCTGACCGAAGGAGAAGTTCCTGGCACCTTCCGTTGTTACAGAATCTTTGGCTTCTTCCACCCGGAGGCAGCCCTTCTGCACCTTCATCTGGGGTTTAGTGGGCTCCTGCACCCCCTTGCCACTTGTGTGACTCTTGGACTTGGTCCCCTTCCTTTACAGGTCCTCATGTCCAGCATTCCATCTTCAGTGCTTTTCAGTCAGTTGCTGTCCTTGCAGAAACCCTTATCTCGACTTTACTGTCTTTCTGGGATAGTAGGGTAACTTTACTCCTACTTTTCAGGGTCTAGGGATCGGGTATCCTGGATACCCTTAGTGTTTTTTTACACTCCCAGTGACCCTCTACACACTACACTAGGCCTGGGGTCCATTCGTGATTCGTATTCCACTTTTGGAGTATATGGTTTCTGTTGCCCCTAGGCCTCTTTTTCCCTACTGCATTCTATTGTGTTCCACATTGTTTGCACTACTTTTCTAACTCTTACTTACCTGATTTGGGTTTGTGTGTATACATTTTGTGTATATTACTTACCTCCTAAGGGAGTATATCCTCTGAGATACTTTTGGCATATGGTCACTAAAATAAAATACCTTCATTTTTTAGTAACGGTGAGTATTGTGTTTTCTTATGATATAGTGCTATATGATATAAGTGGTATGGTGCAAGCTTTGCATGTCTCCTATTTCAGGCTAAGCTGCTCTGCTATAGCTACCTCTATCAGCCTAAGCTGCTAGAACACCTCTAATCTACTAATAAGGGATAACTGGACCTGGCACAAGGTGTAAGTACCACAAGGTACCCACTATAAGCCAGGCCAGCCTCCTACACACAGTTCCTAAATTAGTATGGTACAATCAATAAATTATTTATATTGTAACCCAAATATGTTATCACCCTTTATACATTCTCATTTTTGTGACCCTCAAAACCTGTACAATGCATCTTAATTGGGACCATGCCTCAGAGTTGTGTAAGTGTTGCCACAGCATGTTGTCCATGTTGTTGCCAGATAATAAAGGGGAGGTCCATTTGGGACCCCCATTTATGCCCTTTGGGGTCTGGGTGTGCTCACCCTCCCCACTTGCATATTTTGTTTTAATTCATTTTCAGGACACAGGGACCACGACCCTGAGTCTTGTAATGGCTGCAAAATATTTTGTTCAGGTTGTCCCCAACCAATCAAGATTGACTAGTCCCCTTCAAATCGGCCAATCAGAGTATATCTAAAGACTAAGGCGGTCATTCTGACCTTGGCGGACGGCGGAGGCCGTCCGCCAAGGTACCGCCGTCAGAACACCGCACCGCGGTCGAAAGACCGCGGCGGTGATTCTGACATTTGCCCTGGGCTGGCGGGCGGCCGCCAAAAGGCCGCCCGCCAGCCCAGGGCAAATCAACCTTCCCACTAGGATGCCGGCTCAGAATTGAGCCGGCGGAGTGGGAAGGTGCGACGGGTCGCGTATTTCAGTGTCTGCTGGGCAGACACTGAAATACTTTTTGGGGCCCTCTTACGGGGGCCCCTGCGGCACCCCCTACCGCCATCCTGTTCATGGCGGGAGAGCCGCCATGAACAGGATGGCGGAAGGGGGTGTCTGAATCCCCATGGCGGCAGAGCGCGCTCCGCCGCCATGGAGGATTCAGACGGGCAGCGGAAAGTCGGCGGTAGCCCGCCGGCTTTCCGCTTCTGGCCGCGGCTGTACCGCCGCGGTCAGAATGCCCGGCGGAGCACCGCCAGCCTGTTGGCGGTGCTACCGCCGACCTCCACCCTGGCGGTAATTACCGCCAGGGTGAGAATGAGGCCCTAACTGTCCAAATATCACTATTTATTTTTCATTTAATATCTCAAAAACTACTGAACAGATTTGCGACAAATAACAAAATACATGATCTGTGCACCAAGATCTAGCTTCCTGCCAAATTTGGCGTAATTCAGTTCAGCGGTTTCGGCTGTAGTTTTGTCTAAAGACCATATAGGAAAATGCATTGGGAATATGTGTTTTGGGACCCCCCTCTTCTTTGGCCCCTGTTAGACGGATCACCTCAAAAATTTAAAGACAGCAGCTGAGGTGAGTGGTGTATGAATTTTGAAAATAGTGTGAAGATTCATCAAACTGTGCCAAAGTTATTGGCAAAACAAAAAATTATTTTCCTATGGAAACTAGGTTCTAAACAAATTCATAACATCACATTTGCTAAAAAATATTAAATACAGCAGTGTTAGGTACAATATAAAATTCTGCTTCTATAATTACGTAGTAAATACTTAAAATGAGTGAATTTAGTGCACTTATCATGCTATAGTATTGCTAAAATGATAAAACTAATAACATTGATAAACTAGCACCCATAGAGAAGCCTCTTATACGTATATCCTACCAACATGTATCTTATAAGTTGAAATCAAAACAAAACTAATGATCAAATCAAATGAAAGCCATTTTGGATGTAGCTCATAATAACATTCCAATAAATTCATTAATTCATTAACAGCAGGGGGTGCTTCTTTATGACTGAATCTCAGAATTACTAGGGACAAGAAAATAAACTTTGTTGCCATCAGATCTGATTGAAGGGTGCTTGTTTTACTATAGAAATTAAAATATCATAGTCTCCTCCCAAGATATATCTAATAGTTCAACATACTTCATAAGACCCTATTAAAGGCTCATCCGAAATCGATTGAAGATGGCCCAAGAGGCCAAATTAATACCTTTGAGAACTAAAGGAACCTGTAGTGTTCTAAAAGCTCAAAGCCGCTTTGTCTCGGACTTGTGCAGTTAGTGATAAAAATCAACTTATTCCAAACACTATGTATAAGGAATATTGTTGGACTTTAAAATTCTTAAGGCTTCCTGGTATTTCCTGATTCCTAAGTTGTTGCAAATCGGATGAATCCATTTCCTTCTGGGCTTCTCGTAAGCTTAACAGAACAGTAGCATGTGCTCAATAGTTTTGGTACTTCCCATATTGCATAAACTACAATTTGGATCAACTCTGTTATTATTCTGTTGGTCACATTTAGCAGTGAATGCCCTAACTTGGAGGGTATCATATCGGAATTTCACATAAAGTGTTTTTACACGACTTGGTTGGATTATAGCTAGCCACTCTTCAAAGCTGGTATTTGATTTAATATTTAAGAATTGGGAAATCAACCTTCCCAATCCAGAGTTTTGATAAAGATTACTAAAAAAATCATTCCAGTACATTTGTTTCAAGCAGCCCTTTAAATTCACTGTAAGAGTATGAGGCTCATCCCAAAAGAAGTTAAGGACAAATTTAAACAAGCATTTTCAATGCAACGGGTCTCGCATTTGCTCTTGTTAGAGCTATTAGCGTTGTAAACTCCTAACCGGACCTTTCTTGCCATACAAATTAAAAGAAAAATAAACACAGCACGATCGCATTATGTAAAATGCAGCGCGATCATGCTGAAATTTAAAACGGAAAAACCGAGCGCATCGCGCTATGTAAACCCCAGAGCGATTGCGCTGCATGGAAAATAAACAGGTAAAGTAGTCCAGAAACCATGCTGAAAACATCAAGCCTTGTATGTTTTCAGTAGTTTAGTGGTGCTGTGCAGCTGGGCAAAAGACTGGAAAAGGCATGATGTATGCATGCCCTTCACAAATGAAAGCAAGCAGATTTTAAAAGGCAAGCCCACGAACCAATGAAAGTGACTGACGTGACATGGGTGTGGTTGTAAGCTCAAAGAGAGATTACTACAGGGGATGGAACGCTTTGCGCTCTCCCCTAAAAAACATGGCCTAACATAACAAAGCCAAGGAACAGTTACAGATCTATCAAGATCCAACAATTCAATTAATGCTTCATTATAATGGGCCAGATCTTGTGTTGTTCACAATCTGCACCAAAAAGCATTGACCTCAAAGATGTTTGATGGTCAATTTGTTTAAGATTCGGATAAAAGAACACTGGAATCAGAGGTGTTGAAACAAGTAATCCTAATATAGCTCTCATAAACTTATTTTCTTGCAGCACTAGTTGTTTCATATTAGTTATTTCCCACTGCTCTGCCCCATATAAGGCAGCAGCCTGGGACTTATGTTTTTGAGCACAGGGGATACTACTTTTACTCTTGTGTTCTGATGTTTGTTACTAACTGCTAAAGATTTATGAATGAGTAACGTTTTTGCTTCATCTATTTGGGGGGGCCAGGATAACTTAGAATCCAACATCACACTTAGATAATTAGCATTTTTCACATATTCAAGTTTTTGCCCTTGGATCATGCAGTACATGTTGACCGATCCATGGGGTCTGACAAACAGATATTTAGGTGATCATTGCGAGTTTGGTTGTCCCAAACCCGCCATGTTGGCGGTGGCGGTCATACCGCCAATGGCCCAGTGTGGAAGACCACCAAATTATGAGCATGGCGGTCTTCCCAACAGAACACACCCAAACAACTGCCAGTACCGCCAGTGCGGATATGCCACCACGGACGGCGGTAGACACTTTCAGGTCAGTGGGCCCAGGTTTCTGCCAGACACATTATGAGGCTGCACACCTCCAAGATTTCTGCTGCAGTCGCACCACCACGAAAACCCTGACAGAAACCAACTGTATAAAAGGAGACACTCACCTTCTGGAACAATTACCTGCCTGGAGCCGCCATGGATCCTGAACTGAAAGTCCTCCCACTGCTTCTGCTTGTATGACTCCAGAACCAGCGAAGAAGGCAACAACCATGAAGACACACACCTACCTCACAGTGGAGGGGAAACCCAAACTACACATGCACACACAACATACACATCCGGGATGGCAGGCGACACACAAACATAACCACACACCTATAAGCAAAAACACGCACACCCATAGTACACAAGCACACCCATACTATGCACACCACGGCCAATACATATGTGCCATACACACACCAACCCTCACACACAGCACTGCCAATGTCTCACACAACCATCCACAACAGCTCGGATGCACACAACAACACAACTACAACTGCACACACGCTACGCCAAGCAATGTCATTGCACACCTCCAAATGACTATACATACTGACAACAGCACGTAACAATACCAGACAACCAAGTAACACATTCACACTGACATACAATGAAGCATAGATCACAACATGCTAACAGCACACACAGCGCATATGACAAAGCCATCACCACACACACATGGACACACATACAACAACCACACAAAGGTGCACAACACTACCATTACACATCTTTACACAAACATTACACAATTCAGCCACATACATGCATGTAACAACACAATCATATCTTACACACATTACACCACAATGACAGCGGGACAAATGGCAGGGCCACACCAACACATGCAACCCAGGCACAACCGCTGGCACAACCAACACACACACATCTCATACTCACAAACCAAGGTCAAGAAACACCAAACTGCCATGTAGAAAGAAAGGCAGGACAAGTATGTAAACATTGAATCCAACAACATGTTGGTCTAGGTGTATTAACCCCTCGGGTGCCCAGGACGTAACGGTTACGTCCTCGGCAGCACCGCTTGGGTGCCCAGGACGTTACCGCAAT
Organism: Pleurodeles waltl; assembly: GCF_031143425.1. NCBI lineage: Eukaryota > Metazoa > Chordata > Amphibia > Caudata > Salamandridae > Pleurodeles > Pleurodeles waltl. The sequence goes on from NC_090443.1 coordinate 726,591,447, forward strand.
ATCCTGCTATGGGCACTCGGGGAGCACTAGCGCTCCCCTCAATCGTCAAGCATCCCCCTCCCCTTGGCAGGGATGGAAGGGGAATCGCTTCCCCTTCCACTCCCCCCTCCTGACCCATGTGGCATCTGATGAAGTCAGCAAAAGCATTTCTCCTCCGATCACGTGGAGGGGACGAGAGATGCATGTCTTTCTCAGCATTTCGGCTGCCCGATTGCGATGCAATCGGGCAGCAGAAATGCCCACTAGCCATCAGGGAGTTTAAAAAAAAAATATTTACACATAAGGGGAGCGGCCCCTTGGCCAAAGGCTGCTTACCAGGGGGGTAAATTAATGTCAGGCCTTGTCTGCCCCCCCAGGGGCAGATCAGCCTAATCTAATTAGGTCGAGATCGCAAGACAATAGTGATAAAACATTTTTAGTTTCTTTTATTTTTTTAGATATGGGGAGCGATTCCTTAGGCAAGGGTCACTCCCCTGGGGCAAAATTATTTTAGGACATTTCTGCCTCCCATGGGGGCAGATCAGCCTATGTTTATTAGGCTGATCTGCCCCCAAGGGGAGCAGAAACCACTAGGGAGCAGGGAATTTTTTTTTGTGACAATTTCATGCAAGGGGAGCAACACCTTAGGCACGGGTCTTTCACCTGGGGGGGCAAATTTAATTTAGCCCATTTCTGGCCCCCTTGGGGGGGCAGATCGGCCTATTTCCATTAGGCCGATCTGCCCCCAGGGGGGGCAGAAACCACTTAGGCACCTGGGATTGGAATGACTGTATGTGTGTGTTTTGTTTGGAGGGACAGCCACTTTTTAAAAAATGGCCATACCCCTACCCAAAATAAATAGGGCCAAAGTTGTTCTGCCCACCGGTGGGCAGATGGAGCAATTACCCCTGATTAACTCCCGGGGGGGGGGCAGAAAACCTACTAGATGCCAGGGAATTAAACAAATAAAAATAGTGGGATGGTGGCTACCAACCAGTATGGGCATGGTTATGCCCCCACCCCAAATGAAGGGGGTAACAGTCTTTCAGCTCTCCCCCACACACTAAAACATCTTATCCCACGGAAAGCAAGAGGACATTTGATGCTTTGGGGTTTTGGTTTTACATTTGGGCCATGAGAGCTTGTCTAATGCTCAAAATAGTCCCACTTGAAATGGTGAGGGCTGCGCTTTTTGGACTTTGGGACGCTGCCATGTAGAAGAATCCGCAAGACCTAGACACATCTGAAAACTAAACATCTGGGCTTTACATGCACCCTGCACCCTTTTCTTACCCATCCTGCCCTGCAAACTTCCAACTTTGCTGGAACTCACACATTTTTCCCACATTTTTGTGATGGAACCTTCCGGAATCTGCAGAAATCCACAAAATTCCTACCACCCAGCATTGTCTTGTCTATACCGATAAAAATTCTGCCCCACTTGTCAGCCTAAAATACAATTTTTTTAATTGCCCTTTTGGAGCCGCTTTGGGTCCCCCTCAATTTCGACATGTTTTTGGCTCTTACCTGTCACAGGCACTTGGTCCACCTACACAAGTGAGGTATCATTTTTACCGGGAGACGGAGGTGAACCTTGGGTAGTAGAAAATTTGTCCTGGTGCAGTAATCTCAAACAGAAATGTGGGACTAATGTGATTTTTTAGCTACATTTGAAGTTTGCTGAGGAGTCTGGGTAAGAAAACACTGGGGGACCAATGCAAGTCACACCTCCCTGGACTACCTCGGGTGTCTCATTTTCAGAAATGTTTGGGATTGGTAGGTTTCCCTATATGGCTGCTGAGCCCAGTACCAAAAACGCAGGTGCCCCCGCTAAAACAGGCAGTTTTGTATTTGATAATTTTGATGTGTCCACAATGTGTTTTGGGGCATTTCCTTTCTCAGGCACTAGACCTACCCACAAAAGTGAGGTACCTCTTTTATCGGGTTACTTGGGGTAATGCTGGGTGGAAGGAAATGTGTGGCTCCTCTCAGATTCACAAACTTTCTGTCACGAACATGTGAGGGAAAAGTGTTTTTTTTGCCAAAATTTGAGGTTTGCAAAGGATTCTGAGTAACAGAATCTGATGAAAGCCTCACAAGTCACCCCATCCTGGATTCCCCTGGTCTAGTTTTAAAAAATGCACAGGTTTGGTAGATTTCCCTATATGCCGGCTAAGCTAGTGGCCAAAATCCACAGCTAGGCACTTTGCAAAAAAACAGCTCTATTTTCTTTGGGAAATTGTGATGTGTCCACGTTGGGTTTTGGGGCATTTCCTGTTGCGGGCACTAGGCAAACCCACACAAGTAAGATACCATTTTTATCAGGAGACTTGGGGCACTCTGGGTGGAAAGAAATGTGTGGCTCCTCTCAGATTCCAGAACTTTCTGTCACCGAAATGTGAGGAAAAAGTGTTTTTGTTGGCCAAATTTTGAGGTTTGCAAAGAATTCTGGGTAACAGAACCTGGTGAGAGCCCCACAAGTCACCCCATCCTGGATTCCCCTAGGTGTCTAGTTTTAAAAAATGCACAGGTTTTGGTAGGTTTCCCTAGGTGCCGGCTAAGCTAGAGGCCACAATCCACAGCTAGGCACTTTGCAAAAAACAGCTCTATTTTCTTTGGGAAATTGTGATGTGTCCACGTTGTGTTATGGGGCATTTCCTGTCACAGGCACTAGGCCTACCCACACAAGTGAGGTACCATTTTTACCGGGAGCTTCGGCAACGCTGGGTGGAAAGAAATTTGTGGCTCCTCTCAGATTCCAGAACTTTCTGTCACCGAAATGTAAGGAAAAAGTGTTTTTTTTGCCAAATTTTGAGGTGTACAAATGATTCTGGGTAACAAAACCTGGCGAGAGCCCCACAAGTCACCCCATCCTGGATTTCCCTAGGTGTCTAGTTTTAAAAAATGCACAGGTTTGGTAGGTTTCCCAAGGAGCCGGCTGAGCTAGCGGCCAAAATCCACAGCTACGCACTTTGCAAAAAACACGTCAGATTTCAATGCATAAATGTGATGTGTCCCTGTGGCGTTTCCTTTGTGGGTATTAGGCCTACCCATGCAAGTGAGGTACCATTTTTATCGGGAGACTTGGGGGAGCAAAGAATAGATGAACAAGTTATATTGCCCCTTTTCAAAGGAGATGCCCACCCTCCTGGGTGAAACGGGCACGGGGAACTGAGTGGGGAACTACAGGAAGGGAGGTGCTGGGGAGGTGGATAATGATGGTGGTGGGGCACTCCCAGATGGGTCCACCACCACCAGGGAGTGTCCACTGGAGGAGGATTCTGAAGATGGGGTAGATCTGGTCTCCCACGGAGCACTCCCCTTGCCATTCGTCCCACTGGGTCCCTGGGCCTTGCTGGTTCCAGCTTCCTGGGTCCCGTGGGCAGCTGCTTCCCCACCCGCCTGTCCCCCTTCTCCTTTGTCTGCCAATTCTGATTCACATGAATATAGAGAGAGGGAGGAAGAGACAGGGAGAGAGATAGGGTGAAAATGGGTTAACATATAGCTCTCACACACACTGGTTAACAAGCACTTCTGTGACAATACTTATCCTGGCTAGGCCATCGCATGTGCCATTATACATCTCCTATCTCCTACATCATGTCACAACATGCCCCTACTACCCACACCTGTATTGCACCATTCCTAATTCCTACATCAGTATCTAAGTGGGACAGCACAACTGGAGTCATCCGCATGATGACTACTGTAGGAAAGTACCATCTTCCCTGGCATGTTACCCCCATATTTCACTGTATATATGTTGTTTTAGTCTATGTGTCTATAGTCTATGTGTCACTGGGACCCTGCCAGGCAGGGCCCCAGTGCTCATAAGTGTGTGCCCTGTATGTGTTCCCTGTGTGATGCCTAACTGTCTCACTGAGGCTCTGCTAATCAGAACCTCAGTGGTTATGCTCTCTCTGCTTTCCAAATTTGTCATTAACAGGCTAGTGACTAAATTTACCAATTCACATTGGCATACTGGTACACCCATATAATTCCCTAGTATATGATACTGAGGTACCCAGGGTATTGGGGTTCCAGGAGATCCTTATGGGCTGCAGCATTTCTTTTGCCACCCATAGGGAGCTCTGTCAATTCTTACACAGGCCTACCACTGCAGCCTGAGTGAAATAACATCCATGTTATTTCACAGCCATTTACCACTGCACTTAAGTAACTTATAAGTCACCTATATGTCTAACCTTCACCTGGTGAAGGTTGGGTGCAAAGTTACTAAGTGTGTGGGCACCCTGGCACAAGCCAAAATGCCCCCACATCGTTCAGGGCAAATTCCCTGGACTTTGTGAGTGCAGGGACACCATTACACACGTGCACTACACATAGGTCACTACCTATGTGTAGCGTCACAATGTTAACTCCGAACATGGCCATGTAACATGTCTAAGATCATGGAATTGTCACCCCAATACCATTCTGGTATTGGGGGGGCAATTCCATGATCCCCCGGGCCACTAGCACAGTACCCTGGTACTGCCGAACTGCCTTTCTGGGGTCTCCACAGCAGCTACTGCTGCTGCCAACCCCTCTGACAGGTTTTAGCCCTCCTGGGGTCCAGGCAGCCCTGGCCCCAGGAAGGCAGAACAAAGGATTTCCTCTGAGAGAGGGTGTTACACCCTCTCCCTTTGGAAATAGGTGTGAAGGGCTGGGTATGAGTAGCCTCCTCCAGCCTCTGGAAATGCTTTGATGGGCACAGATGGTGCTCATCTCTGCATAAGCCAGGTTCAGAGATCCCCCAGCCCTGCTCTGGTGTGAAACTGGACAAAGGAAAGGGGACTGACCACTTCCCTGACCAGTACCTCCTAGCGGAGGTGCCCAGAGCTCCTCCAGTGTGTCCCAGAACTCTGCCATCTTGGAAACAGAGGTTTTGGGGCACCCTGGACTGCTCTGAGTGGCCAGTGCCAGCAGGTGACGTCAGAGGCTCCTTCTGATAGGCTCTTACCTCTCTTGGTAGCCAATCCTCCTAACCTGGTAGCCAAACCTCTTTTTCTGGCTATTAGGGGTCTCTGCTTTAGGGAATTCTTCAGATAACAAATGCAAGAGCTCACCAGAGTTCCTCTGCATCTCCCTCTTCACCTTCTACCAAAGGATCGACCGCTGACTGCTCAGGACGCCTGCAAAACTGCAACAAAGTAGCAAGACAACTACTAGCAACATTGTAGTGCCTCATCCTGCCGGCTTTCTCAACTGTTTCCAGGTGGTGCATGCTCTGAGGGTAGCCTGCCTTCACCCTGCACCAGAAGCTCCAAAGAAATCTCCTGTGGGTCGACGGAATCTTCCCCTTGCAAACGCAGGCACCAAAAGACTGGAACTCTGGTCCTCTCATCCTGACGAGCGTGGTACTTGGAACTCAGCAACTTTGTCCACGTGACTCCCACTGTCCAGTGACTCTTCCAAGTTTGGTGGAGGTAAGTCCTTGCCTCCCCACGCTAGACTGCATTGCTGGGTACCGTGTGATTTACAGCTGCTCGGGCTCCTGTGCACTCTTCCAGGATTTCCTTCCTGCACAGCCAAGCCTGGGTCCCCGGCACTCCTTCCTGTAGTGCGCAACCTTCTGAGTTGTCCTCCGGCGTTGTGGGACTCCCTTTTGTGACTTCACATGGACTTAGGTTCACTTTTCTTCCAAGTGCCTGTTAGGGTACTTTTGCGGGTGCTGCCTGCTTCCCTGAGTTGCTGGGCAACCCCTCTGTCGCCTCCTCCAATGGCGACATCCTGGTCCCTCCTGGGCTACAGCAGCACCCAAAAACCTCTACCGCGACTCTTGCAGCTAGCAAGGCTTTTTTGCAGTCTTTCTGCATGGGAACAACTCTGCAAGCTCCATCCGGATGTGGGACATCAGTCTTTCAAAGGAGAAGTCCCTAGTCCTCTTCTTTCTTGCAGAACTCCAAGCTTCTTCCAACAGGTGGCAGCTTCCTTGCACCTTCAGCTGGCATTTCCTGGGCTGCTGCCCACTCTTGACACTGTCGCGACTATTGGACTTGGTCCCTAGGTACTCAGGTCTGGAAATCCACTGTTGTTGCATTGCTGGTGTTTGTTCTTCCTGCAGAATCCCCCTATCACGACTTCTGTGCTCTCTGGGGGTAGTAGGTGCACTTTACACCTACTTTTCAGGGTCTTGGGGTGGGCTATTTTTCTAACCCTCAATGTTTTCTTACAGTCCCAGCGACCCTCTATAAGCTCACATAGGTTTGGGGTCCATTTGTGGTTTGCATTCCACTTTTGGAGTATATGGTTTGTGTTGCCCCTATACTTATGTGCTCCTATTGCAATCTATTGTAATTCTACACTGTTTGCATTACTTTTCTTGCTATTACTTACCTAATTTTGGTTTGTGTACATATATCTTGTGTATATAACTTATCCTCATACTGAGGGTACTCACTGAGATACTTTTGGCATATTGTCATAAAAATAAAGTACCTTTATTTTTAGTAACTCTGTGTATTTTGTTTTCTTACGATATTGTGCATATGACACCAGTGGTATAGTAGGAGCTTTACATGTCCCCTAGTTCAGCCTAAGCTGCTTTGCCATATCTACCTTCTATCAGCCTAGGCTGCTAGAAACACCTCTTCTACACTAATAAGGGATAACTGGACCTGGCACAAGGTGTAAGTACCTCTGGTACCCACTACAAGCCAGGCCAGCCTCCTACAACTACCAAAGCCATTTTTGCTGGCACAGCATGCCCTGGCTGGACTTTCAATAGTATGCCTGACTATACATCATACCTCTCCATGCCCCTATCAGCCATTGGATGTCCAGCTGCCTGAACAAAACACTTCTACCCACTACTGTAACAACACATGGTCAGACCATGCCCTCTGTAACATATCCATAACATTGAAGACAACTCCACTCACAGACTACAATGCACCTGCCTGTCACATTGCACCCCAAACCAAACGCTCTGTACAGTGATGCCAATGTGAAAATCAACACTGATTTGGCCATTACAAGTCAGACACCCAAACAGTTGACATCTGATGTGTAAAATGAGAGTCTGTGGAATAGCCATTAGAATAGTCTGACCCAATCATACAGCCAGATCAGCAGATATCAAACACGTACATCGCAACTGATCACACTGCTAAGTGAATCTAAAAAGTCCCATATAGCACATATGCCACATCCATACTCAATCACTGAGTGTAGTGTCACACCAGATGCACGTCAGGAACACACATATTACATCATGGTCCACTTACAATTCAACCACACATGCAGTCACACCAGACACCAGTCAGATTGCCAACATAACAACTCCACCCTTAAACACCATTCCAAAAGAACAAGTTACTTACCTTTGGTAACTAGGTATCTGGTAGAGACTCTATCTAGCTGCAGATTCCTTACCTTAGAATTCCCTGGCGTCAGCTTCGAATCTGGAGTTTTTTCTGAGCAGTACCCTGCATGCGCGCCGTCGGGCGGCATCCTTCGGATCCACGTGCGTCGACCAGCTCCGCATGCGTCGTCACCATAGTTGGAGCCGTCTATGATGTTACGGTTGTCTATATAGATACCATCTCGGCGCGCGTGCATCAGTTCTTTTCCACAACTTCCCGCGCCAGAAGCGAGAGTCATGGAAGAACCAACCAATACACTTTTAACCTCTTTGACTGTTTAGATTAAAAACATTTTCATGCCTATAAGAAAGGCAAAAGTTGCCAAAATCAAAAATATACATATGTACACATAGAAACAGATATACATATATATACACATATCCACATGAGAAAAAATTTCCCCAGAGCGGGGAGGCTTAGGCGGGTGTATGGAATCTGCAGCTAGATAGAGTCTCTACCAGATGCCTCGTTACCGAAGGTAAGTAACTTATTCATCTGATAGAGACTTCTAGCTGCAGCTTCCTTACCTTAGAATAGATACCCAAGCTATAACCCATGGCGGTGGGTCTGAAGGAGATTTTTTTTTTTGGTTTTATACTAGGAAGTCCTGCAAGACAGAATGGGCTAAATGCCCCTCTCTCCTCACCTGGCTATCCATGCAGTAGTGTTTCGCAAACGTGTGTAAAGAAGCCCACGTTGCGGCACAACAGATATCCACCACCGGTACGCCACGTGCTAATGCAGTGGTAGCAGCTTCCCCCCTAGTGGAATGAGCTCTCAAGCCCTCAGGAGGCTGCTTCTTCACCAAAGTGTAGCATATTTTTATACAGAGAATGACCCAGCGCAAAATGGATCGTTTCTGTACTGCCCGACCTTTCTTTGCACCAACGTACCCCACAAAGAGTTGGTCGTCCACCCGGAACTCTTTAGTGCGGTCAAGGTAGAACGATAACGCTCTTTTTGGGTCCAGTCGATGGAGACACTCTGCTTGCTTAGAGGGATGCGGTGGTGCAAAGAAGGTGGGCAGGGTGATATTTTGACCCAGATGGAAAGAGGTCACCACCTTGGGGAGGAAAGAGGTATGAGTTCTTAACACCACCTTGTCAGGATATATCATGAGATAAGGTGGCTTAGAATATAAAGCTTGCAGCTCACTCACTCTCCTGGCAGATGTAATTGCCACCAAAAATGCTGTCTTAATAGTGAGCAGCCGGAGAGGACAGTTATGCAAGGGCTCGAAAGGAGCACACATAAGGAAGGTAAGAACCAAATTAAGATCCCACTGGGGCATAACGAAAGGCACAGGCGGGAATAGATGTACAAGCCCTTTCAAAAACCTCTGTACTATAGGTGATTTAAACAGAGATGGTTGATCAGGCAACTGAAGAAAAGCTGATAAGGCTGCAAGATATCCCCTGAGAGTCCCCAAGGATGAACCCTGCTGGGCGAGAGACAAAATAAACAAAAGGATGTTAGACAGAGAAGAAGAAAGAGGATCAATAGACCTCTCTGAACAATAAGAAACAAAACGTTTCCAAAGGCAGGCGAAGATCGACTTAGTAGAGGAACACCTGGCTGCCAGAATGACATCACAGACCTCGGGAGGGAGGTCATAAACCATCAACTGTCGCCACTCAATCTCCACGCATGAAGGCGCAGAGTTGACAGGTTCGGGTGGAGAACCTTCCCCTGCTGCTGCGACAGAAGATCCTCCCGAAGAGGCAGCCTGATTGGAGGACCGATTACTTGGGCCCAGTCGTTCTTGATTTTCTTGAGAACTCTGGGCAGAAGTGGTATAGGCGGAAAAGCATACAGGAGGCCTGATCTCCACTCGCGACGAAAAGCGTCGCCTAGCGATAGCCCCCTTGGAAACTCCAACGCGCAAAACTGCTGACATTGCGCGTTCTCTGCGGAGGCGAACAGATCTAACCAAGGCTCTCCCCACTGCTGAAAGAGTCCTTGCACCACCTCCGGATGGAGACACCATTCGTGATCCTATAAGCATTTTCGGCTGAGTTCGTCTGCTCTGGCGTTCAGAGAACCTGCCAGGTGTTGAGCCACCAGGGTCATGCCCTGCTGTTCCAGCCATGTCCAGAGGCGTAAAGCCTCTTGACAAAGGGTCCACGACCCCACACCGCCCTGCTTGTTGCAGTACCACATTGCGGTAGTGTTGTCCGTGAACACCTGCACCACCTTCCCTTTCACAACAGGAAGAAATGCTTTTAATGCTAGCCGGATCGCCCGAAGCTCCAACAAGTTGATGTGGAGCCCGGATTCCGCCGGAGACCAGTGACCTCTGATCTCCACCTCCCCCAGATGGCCGCCCCATCCCAGAAGTGACGCATCTGTCACTACCGTTAGATCTTCTGCAGTCCTCTCTGAGATCTGAACCACGTCGGTAAGATTTCCCTGATGCTGTGCCCATTGGAACTTCAGGTCCCACTGCAGAGCCCTCATGCGCCATCTGACACGCTTGACCAACAGGATGCAGGAAGCCATGAGTCCCAGCAGCCTCAGAGTCTGTCTCACCGAGATCCAGGATAGAGGCCAAAACATCTGAATCATAACCTGAATATCCTGAACCCGCTGATCGGGCAGATAAGCCCGTTACTGCACTGTGTCCAGAACAGTTCCGATGAAAGAGAGCTTCTGAGAGGGAGTCAGGTGTGACTTCCGCACATTTATAGTGAACCCCAGCGAATGCAAGAGGTCCGCCGTCTTGAGGTGGGTGACGAGAGACTGGGGCGTAGGAGCCTTCAACAGCCAATCGTCCAGGTAGGGGAAGACTGTAATCCCTGACCTGCGCAAATGAGCTGCCACCACCGCCATCACCTTTGTGAACACCCGAGGGGCACTGGTGAGACCGAAAGGGAGCACGTTAAACTGAAAGTGCTTGTGGCCCACCTTGAACCGCAGGTAACGCCTGCGGCTTGACAGGATAGGAATATGGAAATATGCATCCTTCAAATCCAACGCTACCATCCAGTCTCCTTGGTCTAGGGCAGACAAAACCTGAGCAAGAGTGAGCATCTTGAATTTCTACTTCTTGCAGAAGAGATTGACGTCCCTTAAATCCAAAATAGGGCGAAGGCCTTTGTTCTTTTTGGGAATCAGAAAGTAGCGGGAATAACAACCACTGCCTACTTCTGATATCAGGACTCGTTCTATGGCTCCCTTGGCCAAGAGAGACGTAACTTCCTCGCTGAGCAAAACCAGATGGTCCTCCATCAGCCATTCCTTTGTCGGAGGGATAGAAGGAGGAAAAGACTGGAAGGGAAGGGAGTAGCACTTCCGTATGATCTGCAGGACCCACTTGTCCGTGGTGATGGAAAGCCAGTGAGGGAGATGAAAACAAATCCTCCCTCCAACTGGAAGGACATGATCCTGCAGAACCACACTAGGAGGGCTTGGGCGCAGTGGAGGGGGGCTGTGTGTCGGTCGACCTCTGGCCAGACCCTCTGGGTCTGATGGTACCACGACCACGTCCTCTTCCGGGATGCTGTGAAGCCTGAGGACGGTGGCTAAACTGTAGGTGGCGTGGTGCCACGCCCCTCCCGAAGCCTCAGAAGGGACGAAAGACAGACTGCTTTTGTGCTGGCGCTGAAAGGCCCAAGGATATGGCCGTGGCTCGAGAATCCTTAAACCTCTCAAGTGAGGAGTCTGCTTTTTCGCCAAAAAGGCGAGAGCCATCAAAGGGCATGTCCATCAAGCTGGACTGGACATCACCTGAAAAACCAGTAGAACGTTGCCAGGCGTGACGACGTAGGGCCACTGACGATCAAATCGCTCTGCCCAGCGAGTTGGTCGTGTCCAAGCCACACCGGATTGTAAACTTGGCTGCATCTCTCCCATCCTTTACAGCCTGGGTGAGAGTGTCCCGTACGCCCTCCGGGACCTGGGGCAGCACTTGCGCCACCGTATCCCATAAAGTATGGGAATAACGGCCCAATAGGCAAGAGGTGTTTACAGACCTCAATGCCAGGCTGGAGGAAGAAAATATCTTCTTCCCAAGCTTATCCAGCCTCTTGGATTCCGCATCCGGGGAAGTGGAAGGGAAGGCACCACAGGAAGTAGAGGCTTGGACAACCAAGCTCTCAGGAGTGGGGTGTTGTGTCAGGAAATTAGGGTCGCTGGGAGCGGGTCTATGGCGCCGGCCGACCGTCCTATTCACAAGAGCCCCTGCGCTGGGTTTGGACCACATACCCAGAAGGACGTCTATAAGAGCCTCATTGAAGGGCAACAACGGCTCCGATGTTGACACCCCCGGCTGAAGCACTTCTGTCAGGATATTCGTCCTGACTGGCACCGTAGGCAAATCTAGGTCCAAGATCTCAGCTGCCCTACACACCACCATAGCGAAAGAAGCCCCCTCCTCCGTAGCCACATTAGGAGGAGAGAGCATACCAGTATCTGGAGATGTGTCCAGTCCACTGGCCTCCCCTAGATCCACATACCAGTCCTGCTGCAATCCTGATTCTAAAGGGTCCTCAGACCCCTCCCATTCCTCTCCTGCGTCTGGCTGTTCCCAATAATGCTCAGACAATGATCTGGGCCGAATCGGCTCCGTCGAAGTCGTACGACGTTGCTCCGGCTCCGGATCATCCGGAATAAGGATGGGGCTGGCACGAGTGGCGGAATCATCGACGTCGGACCCGACGCCGAAGGAGGTCGACTGTGAGAGACCGGCGCCGGTTCAGATCCGTTATCGGATCCTGAGGTCCCCAACAGCGGGAGGCTGAAGCCGCCGGCGTTGAATCCGAAGGGGCCCCTGCTGACCCCGCTGGGCCCAAAGACCCACCCGAGGGTACAACCCGCTCAAAAACGAGACGCATGGCCTCGTAGAATTCTTTTATTTGAGGGGGGGTCGATCCGGTCCCCAGAAAGGGGGGAAGACGCGGAGTCGACCCTGGCGACTGCTCCGCAGAACCGCACTCGGAACGTCGACGTTCCCTAGACGCCTTGCCGGTCGACGGGCGTGGCGAAGACGAAGTCCGCTTGGACTTCTTCGTCTTCTTGTGCCTCTTACCTTCCGATGACCTAGAATGCGAGGAAGAGGACGTGGGGCTCCGGGAGTGGTGCTATGACCTACTCCTACTGCGAGACCGTGACCTCCGCAGAGTCGCGCTGACCGAAGACGAATGTCGGGCCGCAAGAAGCTTAAGGGATCTCTCCCTCAAGGCCCTCGGCGCCATGGCCGACAATCGGAGCACGAGGTGGAATCGTGGTCCTTGTCCAGGCACCAAAGACAAACTCGGTGCGGATCTGTCACCGACATGGTGTGATGACACGCACCACACGGCTTGAATCCTGTCTTTCTCAAAGACATGACTCTAAACAGCCAAAAAAGCGTCGACAAACCGTCGAAGCAGGGTGCTCTTTCCAAAACTGCGCTTAACCGGCGCGGAAGGAAAAGAACTGATGTACGCGCGCCGAGACGGCGTCATTATAGACAACCGTGACGTCATAGACAACTCCAACAACGCTGAAGACGCACGCGGAGCTGGTCGACGCACGCGGATCCGAACGACGCCGTCCGACGGCGCACGCGCAGGGTACTGCTCAGAAAAAACTCCGGATTCGAAGCTGACGCCAGGGAATTCTAAGGTAAGGAAGCTGCAGCTAGAAGTCTCCATCAGATATTACAATGCCTGTCACACAGGTCAGACAACACACATCTCAGAGGGTAAATGTCAGGATGCAATAGGCACAAATGGTCCAACACCACTGCCATTACACCACTTACACATCCCACTACTACATGAGCCAGTCAGGGGAGACTAAATGCAATACTGATCACACCTACAAGCCATGTGACATGCAATAGGCCAACCTCTCCTAATCTGCCACTTCAGCTTGGCCAAGGCAAGCAGAAAACTCCCATCCCATCAGATGTGCCCCCAACTTACCATAAGGACATGATGTAGGCAGTAACTCTGCAATGTAGCACATCAATTACTAGGCCATTGACACCTACCCCATATACATACCATGCTGACATATACAAGACCTGTCAAGGGACTTACCACCCATAGTACCATTCCATTGGTTTAACGGTAACTTCCCCACAAGTATTGTACCTAGGAATGCAGAATGTCTGCAACTAGACCTCATCAGTACATGTATCAGTTTCCCACTTAGCCTACCTTTACATGCCCTACAGTCAGCAGTTCACCTATATATGACAATACAACTATCAAATCAATGATCCTGTCTCACGAAGGATATATCTGTAGTGGCAGCCCCACAATCAGTCAAAACATTTCCAGTACATGATATATTCAGTCCTTACGAGAAAACTAGAGTCACTCAGTAGCATATACAGGTATGCTACACAGAGGGGGATGGACTGACACCTCAGAGTCACTAATGCAGATGGATGGAGCTGGTAATACTCAATGCTTAGGTTGATACTAATCTAGCCATCCTTTGCATAGGCAGCATGGTCTCACACATGTGGCAATGTCATATGAGCATCTCCACATTCCAGACATGGAGAGGTATTTTAATGGGAGATGTACATCCACTAACAGTAAAGCATGCCAACACATCTACTATCTATACTTAGCCAGGGTGCATAATACCCATTTCCTATAGACGATATGCAAGATGTCATTACAAAAATGTCACTTTGCCTGCAGTGAGGCACAATATCCCTATTAACCCTAGCCAAGTGCAGGATGTAGGAGGCTAGCCTGGCTTACAGTGGGTACCTTGTGGTACTTACACCTTGTACCAGGTCAGTTATCCCCTATTAGTAGAATAGAGGTGTTTTAGCAGCTTAGGCTGATAGAGGTAGCTACGGCAGAGCAGCTTAGGCTGAACTAGGAGACATGCACAGCTCCTACTATACAACTTATATCATGTAGCACTATATCATAAGAAAACACAATACTCATTGTTACTAAAAAATAAAGGTATTTTATTTTAGTGACCATATGCCAAAAGTATCTCAGAGGATACACTCCCTTAGGAGGTAAGTAACATACACAAAATTAATATACACAAACCCAAATCAGGTAAGTAAGAGTTAGAAAAGTAGTGCAAACAATTTGGAACACAATAGAATGCAGTAGGGAGAAAGAGGCCTAGGGGCAACAGAAACCATATACTCCAAAAGTGGAATGCGAATCACAAATGGACCCCAGGCCTAGTGTAGGGTTTAGAGGGTCACTGGGAGTGTAAGAAAACACTAACTGTATCCAGGATACCCCATCCCTACACCCTGAAAAGTAGGAGTAAAGTTACCCTACTACCCCAGAAAGACAGTAAAGTTGAGATAAGGGTTTCTGCAAGGACAACAACTGACTGAAAAGCACTGAAGATGGATTCCTGGACCTGAGGACCTGTAAAGGAAGGGGACCAAGTCCAAGAGTCACAAAAGTGTCCAGGGGGGGGGCAGGAGCCCACTAAACCCCAGATAAAGGTGCAAAAGGGCTGCCTCTGGGTGGAAGAAGCCAAAGATTCTGTAAAAACGGAAGGTGCCAGGAACTTCTCCTTTGGTCAGAAGAAGTCCCACGGCGTGCTGGAGGATGCAGAGTTGTTTCCACGAAGAAAGACCGCAAACAAGCCTTGCTAGCTGCAAGAGTCGTGGTTGAGGGTGTTGGGTGCTGCTGGGGCCCAGGAAGGACCAAGAGGTCGCCCCTTGGAGGAGGAGACAGAGGGGGCACTCAGCAACACAGAGAGCCCACGCAGAAGCGGGCAGCACCCGCAGAAGCACCTGAACAGGCACTTAGAAGATCTGAGGACAGCGGTCGACTCAGAGTCACAAAAAAAGGGTCCCACGATGTCAGAGTCCAGTTGGGCAATGCAGGACGGAGTGCTGGGGACCTGGGCTAGGCTGTGCATGAAGGAAGTCTTGCAAAAGTGCCCAAGCCCGAGCAGCTGCAGTTCATGCAGTACACAGAATTACTGTCTGGTGTGGCCAGGCAAGGAGTTACCTCCACCAAATTTGGACAGAAGGGCCACTGAACTGTCGAAGACACTTGGACCCAGCTCCTGTGTTACAGGGACCACGCTTGTCAGGATGAGAGGGGACCCAGTGGACCGGTGATGCAGAAGTTTGGTGCCTGCGTTGTCAGGGGGAAGGTTCCGTCGACCCACGGGAGATTTCTTCTTGGCTTCCAGTGCAGGGTGAAGGCAGACAGCCCTCAGAGCATGCACCACCAGGAAACAGTTGAGAAGGCCGCTACAATGTTGATGGTAGTCTTCTTGCTACTTTGTTGCGGTTATGCAGGCGTCCTGGAGCAGTCAGCAGTCGATCCTTGGCATAAGTCGAAGACGGAAGTGCAGAGGAACTCTAGTGAGCTCTTGCATTCATTATCTGAAGAATTCCCCAGAGGAGAGACCCTAAATAGCCAGAAAAGAAGGTTTGGCTACCAAGAAAGGAGGATTGGCTACCAAGAAAGGTAAGAGCCTATCAGAGGGGTTCTCTGATGTCGCCTGCTGGCACTGGCCACTCAGAGCAGTCCAGCGTGCCCCCACCACCTCTGTTTCCAAGATGGCAGAGATCTGGGACACATTGGAGGAGCTCTGGGCACCTCCCCTGGGAGGTACTGGTCAGGGGAGTGGTCACTCCCCTTTCCTTTGTCCAGTTTTGCGCCAGAGCAGGGCTGGGGGATCCCTGAACCGGTGTAGACTGGCTTATGCAGAGATGGGCACCATCTGTGCCCATCAAAGCATTTCCAGAGGCTCTGGAGGCTACTCCTCCCCAGCCCTTCACACCTATTTCCAAAGGGAGAGGGTGTAACACCCTCTCTCAGAGGAAATCCTTTGTTCTGCCTTCCTAGGCTGGGGCTGCCCAGACCCCAGGAGGACAGAATCCTGTCTGAGGGGTTGGCAGCAGTAGCAGCTGCAGTGGAAACCCCGGAAAGGCAGTTTGGCAGCACTCGGGTTCTGTGCTAGAGACCCGGGGGATCATGGAATTGTCACCCCAGTACCAAAATGGTATTGGGGTGACAATTCCATGATCTTAGACATGTTACATGGCCATGTTTGGAGTTACCATTGTGACGCTATACATAGGTAGTGACCTATGTATAGTGCACACGTGTAATGGTGTCCCCGATGTGGGGGCACCTTGGCTAGTGCCAGGGTGCCCACACACTAAGTAACTTGGCACCCAACCTTCATTAAGTGAAGATTAGACATATAGGTGACTTATAAGTTACTTATGTGCAGTGAAAAATGGCTGTGAAATAACGTGGATGTTATTTCACTCAGGCTGCAGTGGCAGGCCTGTGTAAGAAATGACTGAGCTCCCTATGGGTGGCAAAAGAAATGCTGAAGCCCATAGGGATCTCCAGGAACCCCAATACCCTGGGTACCTAAGTACCATATACAAGGGAATTATATGGGTGTACCAGTGTGACAATGAGAATTGGTAAATTTAGTCACTAGCCTGCAGTGACTAATTTAGAAAGCAGATAGAGCATAACCACTGAGGTTCTGGTTAGCAGAGCCTCAGTGATACAGTTAGGCACCACACAGGGAACCCATACAGGGCACGTACTATGAGCACTGGGGTCCTGCCTAGAAGGATCCCAGTGACACAAGGGCTAAAACAACATACATACAGTGAAAAATGGGGGTAACATGCCAGGCAAGATGGTACTTTCCTACAGCGAAGAAACTGGGCCAGCACCCTGTATCGCTTTTGAGCAGAGCCCAATCCTCTGACATTCCATGTCACAATGTTATAATGGTGTGGTGCTGATGCCATTAGTCTGATGTGCGGTCGGATGTTTCTGTGTCCCCACCCTCTTTCCCACTCAAGCATCACGCAGCAGGCTAAGTAACAATTTGTATATCCCAACTTTTAGGACAAACATCAAACATCTGTTCGACCAAACTTCAACCTGAATTTCGATTAACTTAAAAACATAACCAGTTTTGCCATTGCAAGTCGGGGGGCCCAAGCAAGGCTACAGTCAGTTGGGCTCCGGTTGGTCCATAGCGGGCTGAACTGTGATCCAGGCGTCTGCCCCAGTGAGTCCATGGCATATGGGACACCAGGGCCTTCCCTATGACAGCGTGTGGAGACGTGAGCCGCGAAGACCTGGTGGGCTGTCCTCAGCCCAGCAGGAGGGATGCAAGGGCAAATAAACACATGTTTGTTCTTGGGGAGCACATAGTGTAATACCTGTACAGTTAAATGATGGTGTCTGTGGTCATTGGAGTAATGGAGGGGAACAACGCCATACTGGAGCTCGAATCGGCGTCTGAGAGGGAGGTGGTAGAGTGACAGAAGGGTGTTCAACTGAGTCTGGCCTCTATGCTCCTCACCGTCTTTAGCACTGACACCTTGTCCTCCAGAACCTCCCAGGGGGAACGAGTAGTTGTCGTTGTGTCTTTGGGTCGGTGTTTGCGCTGTCCAGGTCTCCCGCCGGCTTGAGTCTGGGTTCCCCCCTCTGCCCACTTAAGAGCCTTAGGATATTCTCGCTCAAGCCAGTTCCACGCTGCCTCCAGAGTCTCAAAAAAGAGAGAGCAGTCATCATATAGGATTTTCAATCATGCTGGAAATAAGAAAGCACACTTCAAGCCCTCTTCACGCAGCTGCTTCTTCACAGCCTGGTATGATGTAAGGCGTCTTTGCACTTTCAGGGTGTAGTCTGGGAACAAGGACACAATTGCATTGTTTACCTTAATGGGAAACGCCCTCTGAGCCATCCTCCGTAAGTGGTCATGATCATGATAATTCAAGATCCTCGCCACCACAGGGCAGGGCGAAGCCCCTGGCAGTGGTCGACATGAAGGCACACAATGGGCCCTCTCAACAACAAAAATAGGTGATAGTCCCTGTGGAGCCACTGCAGATTGAAACCACTCTTCGATGAACTGGGTGGGATTGGTTCCTTTTTCACCTTCACGCATGCCTACTATTCTCATGTTGTTTCACTGCGCTCGTCCTTTGGCATCTTCTGAGCGGTTTGTAGTTGCTGGATCTGGCACTGTAGGTCAGTGATAGTGTTGGTATTCCGAGTGTGCTGGGGGGCTTATTCGGCAAGGGTGCACTTTTTTGCACGTACCTTATCGCTAGTTTCTTGTGGTCATCTTTTAGGATGCCGAGGTCTACGGCAATTGTATCCATGCAGTGGCCGATCACTGCTCGCGACTCACAGATTTCTTGGAGGATCATGTCCAATTTATCTGCAGGGAGGGAGGATTGGCAGGGTGCACGCAGTCCCTAGATCCCGATCTGTTATGCCCTTCCTCCTGTGTCGGGGCGCTCCGGGGTCCAACAGGTGGGACAGATTGTGCTCTGACTTATTGCGCCCCATCTTGCTGGTGCCTTTCAAGCTCTATAATGCCTGAACTGGAAGAGCTGGGGCAACATAACTAGGGAGCAATGCTCCAGTGCAGCAAGCAGCAGTATTCACAACAGGAGAAACCAGCCAATATGCCCCTCCTCACTTGTCTTTGTCCTGGGGAGGGGGCCATCCAGGTAGCGCGATGCTCCTCTTTAATTTTCCAGGCCCACTGTTTTCCCAGGATTAAGCGCATAGGCCTCACTTGGCCACCCCTCCCAGGTGCACCCCCGTTGCTTGGGCCCAGTGCCCTGGCCTCCGCTGTCGATGCGGTGCTCACCTACCTCTGTT
Source organism: Pleurodeles waltl (assembly GCF_031143425.1). Taxonomy (NCBI): domain Eukaryota; kingdom Metazoa; phylum Chordata; class Amphibia; order Caudata; family Salamandridae; genus Pleurodeles; species Pleurodeles waltl. The sequence goes on from NC_090443.1 coordinate 726,610,387, forward strand.
GCCCAGCTGCTGAAACTCCTCATGACTCAGCAGCTTCAGGTTGTGAAGGGGGGCCCAAAGCCCTCTTACGCAGATTTGCGCCTCTTGAGGGCCACCCAGGTCGCCACCTCCAGTCTTTGTCCCAGCTCCCCCGCCACTGCGGGTCCCACTCTAGATCATTCAGGATCTCTGTGTGCTGCCTCAACTGCAATGAGCGGGTGCAGGGGCCCCACATTGCCCTGACACCCGCCGACAGCCGCAGCCAGGAGCCAGACCACGCTGGCCACTCAAGACTCTCTCCAGGCAGGCGGCGAGGAGGCAGCAGGCCAGGCCTCCTCCCAGGCCCGGCTAGGCTTCGCTGCTCCCATCCATGGTCAGCCACATTCCGATCACCGGAGGCCTTCGAGGGAGGCCCAAGAAGTTTTCACGGGTCCCCCCGACTCCCTCTTTTCATCTCCAGTCGTGTGCCATGGTTAGGTCCGCAGGATGATTCCGGACTATCGGGCGGACCGCGGGAGCTCCACCCAGTTTTGTCCACCATGCTTGCCGTTCAGCCACGCCCCTCTTCTTCTATCACTTCAGTTGCTGGGGCTTGCTCACCACGAGCAGTAATGCTTTTAAGGTGCTCTTCCCACATGCTTGTGTGTTGTTTTTTCAAATAAGACACTTGCCCTCCAGTATCATAGTACCGACCTTGCTCACCACAACAAATCTTCTTGTGACAAACAGAGCATAATGTAGTGTTATCATTATGGGGGTTAAGTGTAAAGAAGTCTTATACTAGGGAGGAGAGCTTTCTTATTGTTCCAAAGCCTGAAAAACTGGATATAATCGGTAGTTGTGTTGTTGTTTTTTTGCCTTTCTGTAGGGCATACTGTGACTGTGGTAGGGGTGATTGCGGCTGCAGGTTTATGGGGATCTTACCAATATGAAAACCAGTGTTGTTGCTAGAACCCCATGCATTTGAGCAGGTTGAATAGAGGTCATCTGTGCCTCCTCTGTGCCACACTCCACATTGATGTTCACTGTCTTGTCATCATCATCATTGCTGGGGTAGGTTCGACAAGAAGGGACTGCTGCAAGTCTAGTGAGTATATTTTCTCACTAGTGTGAAACTGCCTTTTTTCAATTTTACAAGTAACGCTGACGCCTTAATCTTGGCAGAGGTCCAGGGCTTTGGAGCCAAATGCTGCGTGTTTGTCATTAACGCGAAAAGTTTGTGCAAGTTGGTTTGCTCCAAACAGGGCTCATAAGAATCAGTTTACATCATTAAAAATAATTATTTTAAGACTTTCCATACAGTTGGGTATTATGTCCCTGGTTCTTGCAATAGGTTTATTCCATATTTTTTCATTTGGGGACATCATATTTCTTTTACTGATGACCATGTTGAAGGACTGACCTTATGTTTAGGTGCCTTTCTCTTGAGAGAGCCACTGAGGCCCTCATTATGACTCCGGCGGGTGGCGGAGGCCGCCCGCCAGAATTCCGCCCTCCGTAATACCGCTCCGCGGTCAGAAGACCGCGGAGGGTATTCTGAGTTTTTCCCTGGGCTGGTGGGCGGTCTCCAAAAGACCGCCCGCCAGCCCAGGGAAAAACTCCCTTCCCACGAGGATGCCGGCTCGTAATAGAGCCGGCGGAGTGGGAAGGTGCGACGGGTGCTGTTGCACCCGTCGCGTATTTCACTGTCTGCAAGGCAGACAGTGAAATACATTTTGGGGCCCTCTTACGGGGGCCCCTCCAGTGCCCATGCCCATGCCAGGGGCCCCGCGACTCCCCCTCCCGCCATCCGGTTCCCGGCGGGAGAACCGCCAGGAACTGGATGGCCGGAGGGGGAGTCGGAATCCCCACGGTCAGAATGCCCCGTGGGGCACCGCCGGCCTGTCGGTGGTGCCTCCGCGTCCAGCGGCCCTGGCGGTTACAAACCGCCAGGGTCGTAATGAGGGCCTGAGTGTACTATGTTTTGTTATATTATATGCAAGCTGCAATCTTTGCTCCATTACCATTTAAGTATTTTTGTTTCTGATGTTAGCAGCAACAGTCCTAGGCTTTTATCTTCCCAGGGAGCCAAATCCAAATATTGAGGATGGTAAGCCCTTTTTCGTTGTTTTGCATTATGGACTCCACATTGTGTGTGAACTGATTGAACACGGGTTGTGCTTGAATATATGATACACACCTTTTTCTGTACTGAATTAATTTACCTTTTTTCAAGAGGGCGACCTTTTTGTTTAGTTGACTGGACGGACAATAGACTTTAATGTAAGTGATGGGAGTTATCCCCCCTTTTTCTGTCCTCATACAGACCCAATAGTGTTGATACTTTGAGCACTTCACGAGAAGTTTTGTTTTTGTTTATGCTGGTCCTGATGAAGCGTCATTGGATCCTTTTGGACCATCAGACGTGAAACATGTCGACCCATGTCTAGAGGCGATGTGATAATTTCCCTACCCTGACTCATCTTCAGAAAGTGGCTGAGCATCATCCTCACATTTTCACTTTCACATTGTTTTTAATCTTGGTCTAAGTCCTCGGATTTTGTGAGTAAATTATTTGGTTGTTGAGGTTTAGAACCAATTTTAACAAAAAATGTTTTCTCTCCTGCTTGATGAGAGTCTGCCCTGAGGCACTAATTGAGATACTCTACCTTGGCAGCCTCTACAAATGATCTCTGGCAAAGAGCCCGCGTTAGGGGAGCCCGTCAGACATTGCAGCGCCGGTCTGACGAGGAGCATCCCCCAATGATGAAGGATGACATCCAAATGGGTGTGTGAGGGCTCTTGCTCCTAAACCTCCGGGTTCCCTGTGTGATCTTTTGGAACAGTGTACCCTTTGTTCTGTTACTAGTCTATTGGGAGAAAGTACACTGGACCACTAATCTCCCTGTCCCTCTTTATTGTTATTGTCATCATCATCATCACCTTACTCAATTGCAAGGCTTTCAAAAATATTCCTTTTCCCTTATATATCAAATTTGGCTGGGGTCCAATCCATGTCCGGAAGGGGTGCTTAGAGAAGATGGGGGAGTATTCTATATTTTCCTTGATGGAGATTGTGAAGCTGATGGGGGAAAAGCAGTCTTCTCAATATTATCTTGCTGAGCATGAAATCTAATCCTTCTGTATTGCTCCTACATCAGGAAGATTTGCTGCTGACTGAGGCTCATATTGTTCACTTTCCTGTGATAATTCGGTTTGTGGCTGACACAATTCCATTTCAGCATCACTTATCTCCATGACTGCAGTCAAAGTAGTGCTGAAAGATATGGCCTTAGGTTTTAGTGGTGGTGGTGCCATTATTGCAGGAGTCCCAGCCTCTTTCTGCCCAGCAGATGTTGCAACAGGTACATCACGTTTCCTGAAAAAGAATGAGGACTTGATGCCAGCATTGGCAACCTGCTTCTTCTCTCTGCTGGCCACGTTCTTGACAGGAACCTTTTCTGTGGGGCCATCTCCTTAGCACTATTAGTTAGCACTTAGCATTAGGAGCAGAAACACTTAACTGGAGGACTCAGGTGTCACTGTTAACTGATTCCTTCAGTGTTTTTTCTCCATATCACTACCATGTGTGATGTCTTCTTCAGTAAAGCAACAATGTAAAAAATCAGTGAAACATGGGCAATCAGAGGAATCTAGCCAATGTGTCAAGTGAAGTAATCATCATCATCATTAACATAATCCCCAAATGCTGAACAATAGTGTACGCAAAACCATGCATAAACTATCTTTTCACATGGCATCACACAGAAAAAGGTTAGACTGTGTCCCTCGAGAGCCATGATGGGATCCCTACATGAGGCAGTGGGTGCAGGAAAGAAAAAACATCAAATAATTGCTGGGCTCTACCAGGGCCCATGGGAACTCTATTGTAGGCAGGCAAAAATATTTTTTAAATAACACATTAAATTCTTGCTGGTCCCTAGCAGGGCCGATAGGGACTGTATGGGAGGTGGGCAAAAATGGAAATAAATACATCAACAAACGGTTGGTTCCCCATATGAACTCAATGGGAGGCAGTCAAAAACAGAGAATAAAGGGATTGATGCACACTCTGGCTGCAGAAAATAGTGAGAGTTAGCTCATCTACCACTTGGCCAATGAAGACGAAGGCTTAGAATACAAATTTACAAAAAGGTGGTTGTCACATGGCCAGCAAAGAAGAGGGTATAGAGAACAAAGACAAATTGCCCAGTGTGACCACACACACACTGTCGCACAAAATGGCCACCACCACATCGCCAGCAAAGAGGAGGCATAGAAAACAAAGAATGCATGGCAGTCTATGGCACTGGGAAACACACACATCAGCAAAAATTGAAAAAGTACATCAAATAATTACTGATGTCTCACCAGGGCCCAATGAGATTCTACGGGAGGCAGACAACAGCACTGTGCTACTATCAGCCACTATCCTATGGTCCTAGGAAATGGCTTTTAAATATTTAATAAAGGGATTGAAACACACACTGGCTGCACAAAATGGTGGAAGCTAGCTCATCCACCACACGGCCACTGAAAACGAAGGCATTAAGTTCATCGAGAAAATGGCCAGTTAACCCACACCTTAACTGACTCCACAAAATGGTGGTTGTTTTGCCTGGCCAGCAAGGAAGGAGGCAAAAAGACAAGCACATGCTAAACCTAATGGCCACCACAGCATGACCAGCCAAAAAAAACATGGAGAACAAAGAAGACAGTTTCCCTGACGTGTCTGGACACCTTCACTTTCTCATGAAAAACACATCTTGCAGCATTGCAGGAGAAGGATTATAAAAGATATTAACATCAATAGGCATATGCAGACAAAAAATAAAATAACCTACGTTTTATATTTAATCCACAGCCATTCACAACCTTTAAATGTTTTACAAAAGCATTTAGAACAGCAGCAGTTGTAATGCGAACAACATCAGAGTAAAATATTAAAGAAATCAGAATAATATTAAAACACACACACAAGAAAATGGTGAAAAGTATTGTTAACCTTAGGCCTCCACCATCACAAAAGTGCAAACATTTCACCTTAAGAAAAGTTAACCACACATGCTCCCAGCACTCACTAATGAAGATACAAAATTAAAAAGAAAACAAAAACAAGCAAAAAATACTGGTGCATGTCTTCCCTCAAACAACAAACTTTTATCAAAGTGCTACATCAAGCTTAATTTGATTTCTCCCAAAAGTTAAGACTCCAATGGTGTGGATGCAGTAGGGATTACATACAAAGAGAGATAGCAATGTTTCTTCCTCCAAAATACAAATTAAAAGTGAACAAGGGCTAGACAAAGCAGTGAGAGGAGTCTTCAGGAAAGGAAGAGGAATTTGCTATTGTGAGTGCAATAGCCCCCTCCACCAGTCTCTATAGCACTTTCTCCCTATTTAAAAGAATAAAGTGGATTTTGTGCTTAAAAATACCTAAAAATTTCGTTCGGGTAAAATATAAACTCAAAAATGCATTTTAGGTGATTTTCCGGCTGCTCGAGTAAAAAAAAGGCTGACCAGTGATCATCCAATTTAAAGTACTGCTGATCACACTCAAAATGACCGCTGAACATTCTGATCACGTTCGCCATAAGCTGAATGTGAACTGTTGCATTGTTTCAGTGATTCACGTGGTCTGGTTTGCCCCGAACTAGAGACATGGCATTACAATCAGTAATTCTGCGTCACAAAAGTAACGTGGAATTACCGAATTACTCAAATTACTCTGGAGTAATAAAAATGATGACCAGGCCTACCGTCTATTTATGGTGAATGGTAGCAGAACTCCATGTTTTTAGTGAGTGTGTGCATGCTGAAGCTAGTGGGGTGCATTCTGGATTGCTCCTGGTGTGACATGGCACAAGATTGAGGTTGTGATACAGCCTACCCAGGCAGTGGGTGTCTATTGCTTACATTCCTGAGTTGGAGGGTGTAGCACTAGACACTGAGGTGTAGAGCCAGTGATACCTTTAGAAATGATGAGCTTTTTAGAAGATTGCTTATTATTCCTCCCTAGGCACTGCAGTTTGTTTTATAATGGGGGATTAGAAGTGAGTCAGCAGATTCGCTTTTTAGAGAGAGTTAACTTTCTGGATTGGTCCTAGTCATTTTGTCTTTCCCTTGAGGTAACCGTTAAGGAAGGCTGATGACAGCTAGGTGTAAACATTCATGCATATTGTTCTTCATGCATATTGAGAGGAGTCAGCCTCACCACTAACACATGAAAGAGCCATCAACATACACAAACAGTAAGTCTGCCCTGCCCTGTAGCCAGAGAAAGAGATGTGAAAAGGAACCACCATAACATGGTTTCAAGATTTTGAACCATGGAGCTGCATTTCCCATCTAGAAATCATGTATATAAGCTGGACCCAAATCATTCCACACTGTTTCAGTTCCATACTTCTTTTTTGACCAAGGGTGGTGTTACTGCACAAAGAACTCAAACAGCTGCTGTGATCCAAGGATCATATCCCTTACAGTCAGTCATCATTTCAAGACTCTGCAAGTACCAGAGAGCTGTGGTTTTGTTTGAGACCTGGGATTCTGGGGATGAAAGCCTACCTACCTCCTGAGATAGAAGCAGGAACTCATTCTCATTCGGGAGCTGTCTGCTTGAGGAGAAGCCCAGATGCAGGATTTGGCAAGAAGAGCAGCATAGAAGTGTGCTCCTGTGAAATATGCCTGGAGCTGACCCCAATTTACTCAAGAGTCTCCAAGCCTCCCTTTCGGGCCTAGGATAACGTGAACCTAAGACTTTCCAGAATGCCCATTCCAGCAACCACCACAGAGAAAGACCGGAGGAACTCGTCTGACTCTGCCTTTTCTACACGACGAGGAATGTAACACAGCACCTAGACTGGTGAAAGGAAATCCCCAGCCCTGAGTGCTGCTGGACCTGCTGATTAACGTGCCCTTTCCCGTACCATTGCATTTTTCATCAGCCGGACAAAGAGAGGAAGAGGGTAGACATTTGAATAAGCCCACTGAGAGCATTTCCTCAGAATGTTCAGTTGAAGACTTCACACCCACGTTTGTAGATTGCTTCAGGTAATACTAACTCCTAAACATAAGCCTGACAGAGAACTAGACTAAAGGATTTTGGTGAGTCTTAGATGACAGTATTGTAACCTGCTTAAGAGATCTTCCTAGTGAAAGCACAGAAATTGAACTGCCGTCTAAAAATTCAGGAAATCTGCTCCATTTTAACATACTAAGCCTACACATGCGTCTAAATCTAAAAATTATAGTAATCTGTGTAGTGATCCCCTAGCATCAGTAGAATACATTGCTTGTCTTCATAGTATTTAGTTGGGTTGTGATTAAAGCACTTATCTTTTTCTGAACAGAAAAGCATTGGGTTGGACATCTGCTAATTGCGAGTCGCAGAGGCATGTATAATTGTTTTGTGACCGCAATTAGGGTTGCAAAACAATTGCAGTGACCACCAATTCAAATTGGTGGTCACCAATTCACAAATGGGATTCGCAAACAGTGTGCTTGACACTGTTGTACATTCCTGATTGCGACTTGCAAGAAAATGTGAATTGCGAGTCGCAATCTGGAATGGTCGTACATCTGGACCTAACTGTGTTCACCTCACACTACATATCTAAGATGGGTAGGACTGCTCCCTGCGCTGAAAGTCTAGTGCAGTAAGATTGTACTTACGCAGTTTGCAGTTCCAAAGAGGACGGATCGCAGGACCCCAAAGTCAAAAGACCCCCAAAACAACGGTTGATGCCTAGTAGCCTCTCCCTCGTGCCCTGTGCCCCCGAACCAAGTATAACATACAGTTTATTCTTTGCAAACGTAATGCAATTCGGAGTTTAAACAATTAAATGTATTGTAACTGCAACTCTACTGTATATTTATGCTGTTTGTTTTTCACTAATACCTTGATAACGCTGGGAACAAAGATGAGGATGATGAGGAATCAACTTGTTTCTGGACCATATTTTGAGATTCTTGCACCATCTGCAGCTGAAAAGGGGCGGAAAGAGGGAAATAAAAAAAAATGATTAAGTACATGTGCCCTAACATAACTGTAAAATATCATTCATTTTTTTTATTCTGTGAAAGCCCAATGTTTTGCTTGTATGTGTCAATTTACTGTGGATTAGATAGGACTTAGGGGGTCATTCTGACTCCCGCCGGCCGCGGAAACCGCAGGGCCGGCGGGAGCAGCCGAATGACCGCACCGCAGTCAAATGACCGTGGCGGCCATTCTGGCTTTCCCGCTGGGCTGGCGGGCGACCGCCAGAAGGCCGCCCGCCAGCCCAGCGGGAAAGCGCCTTCAACGAGGAAGCTGGCTCCGAATGGAGCCGGCGGAGTTGAAGGCGTGCGACGGATGCAGTGGCACCCGTCGCGATTTTCAGTGTCTGCTATGCAGACACTGAAAATCCTAGTGGGGCCCTGTTAGGGGGCCCCTGCAGTGCCCATGCTATTGGCATGGGCACTGCAGGTGCCCCCAGGGGCCCCACGACACCCTTTACCGCCAGCCAGGTTCTGGCGGTCAAAACCGCCAGAACCAGGCTGGCGGTAAGGGGGTCGGAATCCCCATGGCGGCGCTGCCTGCAGCGCCGCCATGGAGGATTCCCCAGGGCAGCGGGAAACCGGCGGGACACCGCCGGTTTTCCGTTTCTGACCGCGGCTGTACCGCCGCGGTCAGAATGCCCATGGATGCACCGCCAGCCTGTTGGCGGTGCATCCGCGGTCCCCGGCCCTGGCGGTAGTCAACCGCCAGGGTCGGAATGACCCCCTTAGTCTGTTTAATTTTTGTACAATTCTTGTGTGTTTCTTTTGTAAAAAGAAATGTTCCTCAGATTGTGGCTACCCCTGCATGACAAATTAAATCAGTTATTCAGACAGGCAGGTGGTTCTAGTTTACAATATACCAGAGAAAGAGACATTTATTACTGACGTGTTCTTACAGCTGCAGCTTCCTCTGTTCAACCTCAGACTAAGCGTGCGCCAAGGGGTCATCGTACCCGAAAACATTTTACTCCCCTAGGTTCGCAATTTACCAAGTGTGATAAACCGCATCTAGCGTTTTTGTGAAATAACATGCATGATGCATAATTTGGTGCTTACTGTCCCAAAATCCTCAAGTCAAGGTAAATACTGTACTCTTTTCCCCTGTTTATTTCCCCAAGGTCTGACTTCCGAAAATTAACTACTTCATTGCACCCAGTAATTAACAGGTCTGGTAAACTCCACACAACTCAGAATTACCCTATTAATTCATATCTACTTATGCTATGTAATTCAAATAATCATACCCATAATTGCAACTCTCTCCATAAAACAGACATCATAAATTAAATGTAATTATATATCTTAATAAGGTGACACATAGTCCAACCTTCACTTTAACTTAATTTTGATGAAAATTAAAATAAATTATATTACTATCTTTATGTAACTCTGTGACTAATGCTAACTCTAACAATACTTTTTGGTTTAATTACATTAAATGAAGTTAATTTCGATTTGTTTTAATGTCAAGTACATCAAATATTTAAACATAACCACTCATGAAATTAAATTAAATTACACTGAAAAAGTAATCCTAATCTAACCTACCACCAACCCCATCCTTTCCTTATGAAATATATATTTGAAAAAACACAAAACCTAATGAGCCCTGCAACATGTTCCCATCGTGTGGGAGTGAGTCAAATATTTTCACTGTTCCTTACTGTTACACCGGGCATCCATGGTGTGGATTCACCTGCCAGGCCCAAACGTTTCCTTTTACTACATGTAGGGCCCACCCTAAGGTAGGCCCTAGGTAGCCCCATGGGCAGACAGCAGTGTATTTAAAAGTTAGGACATGTATTGGTGTGTTTTACATGTCCTGATAGTGAAATACTGCCAAATTTGATTTTCACTGTTGTATGGCCTTTCTCTCCCATAGATTAACATGGCATGGGGGCAGCCTTTAAATATCTTTTAAGTGCAGTTTCCCATTGGGAGCAGATTTAGATTTGGAGTTTGGGGTCTCTGAACTCACAATTTAAAATACATAATTTATTAGATTGTTAGTTTGAAAATGGCACTTTTAGAAAATGGGCATTTTCTTGCTTAACCATTCTGTCCCTCTGCCTGCCTGTGAAATCCACGCCTGTCAGACTGGGGCTGTTTGTGCATTCTCTCTAGACAGTGACACAAAGGGAGCGGAGGAGTGTCCTGTAAATCCAGATAAGTCTCCTGGCTAGGGTTCGGGAGAGAGAAGCTGACATTTGCACCTGAAAGGGCTTTGCCTGTCCTCACACAATGCAGTCTCTAACCCCCTGGTGTGTGTCTGTCTGGGGCCAGGCCTGGGTAAGGCAGGATATTGTGAACAACAGGGACTTTCCTTTAAAGTTTACTTACTTTAAAGGCAGAAAGGGGTATAAGTAGTGGACCCAAAAACCCAGACTTTTAGATTACTTCAGGATCAAGAGGAACCACTGCCAAGGAGAAGAGCTGAAGATCTGGAGAAGGAGTACTGCCCCTTTGCCTGTGAGTGCTGTAGGAGGCTGGCCCTCTATGTAGTGTGCAAAGCTAGGCACACTGTGCAGGGGGTCCAGACAACCACATGTTGGTTTCCAGTGGTAAAACATCAGATAACCTAATGTTCCAATTTTTGAGGTAGCTTGGTTGAGAAGTTAGGCTAATCGAGGAGATGTGCTATCCATTTGTTGTACCAACAGTATCAATCATGCACCACACACACTCAATGATTAACTCGAGACCAGAATTTATAAAAACACTTCAGATGCTTATAAAATTTTTAAGATCTAAATGGTTAAGATACGTTGAGTACTTTTTGAGTTATGATTTTTTAATGTTTTAATAAAGTTAGTCTTTCTGTGCGTGATTACGCACCATAGGAATCAATAGGCAGTAACTTCTAAAAATGCATTAAAAATTGTACTGTCGAGTTACCAGTCTCTTCTTTTGCAGGATGGTCGATGCAGTTGGTGGACACCTTGTGCCAGCTGGAGGGTCTTGGGTGGCTCCCACTTCCAGTGGGAGCAGAGCTGGAAAGTCTCTTGGCACAAGCACAGGGCCACTTAGAGGGGACACGTTGAAAAGGAGCTGATTCCCAGGTTTAAAAGTGGTGCCTTAGTGTCCCCTTGGGCTGTCGAAGTCGCAAGGAGTTAGGGACCCATGGGACACAGCTGGTTCCACAATACGGGGCTCAGGGTGGTCCCAGATGCAGGCTAGTTGGAGGTCTTGGAGGCTGTGTGCAATGAAACCCTTTGGAGCTGGAGGTAAGTCTTCTTCTGGGGTCTTGCAGGATGACAAAGGCGCTCTGATGGGAGATCCAGGGTGTTCCTGAAGTCCCTTGACTGGGACTTCCTTCTAGTCCAGTTGCATCTGTGGGTGAGCTGTTTTTGCTGTTGTCTGAAATGCACTGACCAGTACCAAGGGTATTGGCACAACTCGGCCACGGGAGGGCACAGTGCCACCAAAGATAGCACACTTATAATCTTTATCCAGGCTGTTGTTGGTGTGTTGTTGGGTCTGGCTGCAACTGCCAGTTGCAGAGATATTGTCTGGTCGGTGAAGTGACCTTCACTAGTTTCCTGGTTCTTTGTAAGTTTCTTTAGTTTCTTGAGTGGTGCCTCCACTCAGGAGGGAGATCTCAGGCTATGTGCAAAGCCTAGAGATACTCTGGTTCCTTTGAGGTAGGTCCAGTGGTCAGCTCCTCTGCAGCAACGATTGTTGGGACTCTGATGCAGCAAGCAGGGGTCATGTAGCCTCTTCTGATGCAGCAGGTCCTTTGATCTCGTGCTGTCGGGTTCTGTGGTGCTGTCTGCTTTTCTTCTTGATGAATGTAGTTTCTTGGTCTAGGAGAGCCCACTAAATACTGAATGTAGTGGAGGTTTTAGGGTGAACCTGGTAGTGTCCAATGGAACACTTACCCCTTGGTGGCTACATCTACTACAGCGACCACTTCCTGTGGGAAGGGTCACTACCCTAAACCTCATTGGCTATTTTCCTGCCATCCAACATGGAGGAAAATTAAATGGAGGGTCCACCTCACCTGAAAGTCCCTAAGGGTGGTGCATGCTCAGTAAGACCCTTCCTCCTACGCATTGTGTGGTTTCCTGCCTTTGCTCCCATCAAAAGTGGAGGTTGACAAAGTGGGGAGCCATCTGATGCTAGCAGCAGGTCTGGGGGCTCAAGTTTCAAGGGCAGTAGGCCTTTGAAGTTCATCTCCAGGGGAGTGCACATTCCTGAGGGAGGGGATGTTAGCTCCTCCACCCAGGAAGGGTATTTTCTCACAAACCAGAGAGACAGGTCTCTCCCCCAAGGTTTATGTATTGGCTGTCTGAAGGTGGCATGCTGGATGGAACCGGTCAACAGCCATGCCAGTTAGGTTAGGTTTTGCAGGGGGCACCTCTAAGATGACCCCTAGGTACATTTTGGGATAAATTCAATACTGGCACCAGTTTGGATTTATCATCCTGAGTTGTTTGATACCAAACAAACGAGTGTTCAGAGTGGCCATCATGTAACTGGGGAACTCATGTTTGACCAGTATCCAGTGCGTGTACTTAAAATGGCTGCTGTGTTAACTCACTGTGTCCTAGGTTTGGCAAGGACACAGTGGATGCACATTGTTCATGCAGCTATGCCCTCATATATAGTATGGTGCACCCTGCTTTATAGCTGGAAGGCCTGCTAAAGGGTGACTTACCCATAACATATGCAGTGTAGGGTGGACAGGGCACACAGGGAGTGTGCCTTGTCAAATTTGCCTTTTTAGGTTTGCCTCAGAACACTCAGCCTGCAATGGCAGTGCTGGGTGCATCTGGATGCTAGGCCCTAGAGGGTGGCACTATCAATGCTGCTGCCCTCAGGGGCCTACCCCTAATATACCATGCCCTGGTTCAGGTGTACCCATTTGCTAGGGATGTACAGTGATATTTAAGAGTGTATCCAATTGTACCAGACATCACAACAGATTTAGGGAAAGTGTTCTGGCCAGGGAACCTGGTTAACAGGGGTCCTGGGCACTACAACTTCTGGGACACATCAACATCAGGCAAATATTGGGGGCTAACCATGCAAAAAGAGGACTCCTTACACAAGTGTGCATTGCTGGGTTGGCCTGCAGTTGCTGCTTCTACCTTAGAGAGGACAAAGACTGGACTTTGGGTTGTTTTCCTGCTTGTGAAGGGTCTCCGAGGGCTTGGACTGAGCTTGTCCCCTGTACTGAAGTCTTAGGGCCATCAAAGACTTCCTCTGCCAGGATCTGGACTGTCTTGCTGAGACTCCTACCCTGACAAGTGATGCCCTATTCAGTCTTGGGGCCTTTGAAAGGAGTAGCTGGTAAAACCAAGCCTGAAATCCACACACCGGAGCCGACCGGGAGAAAAATTGACACAGCACCTGTCTCGCGGCTGAAAAATCGCTGCATCACCTGCATTGCAGCTGGAAAAAATGCAACATCCTCTTGCGGCTGCCGAAATCAACGCATCACCCACGCAGCTTGCCTGTTCACCACCGTGCACCAGGATTGTGCACGCATCATCGCTGGGCGTCAAAAGCCCAGTGAACCTGCAAGACTTGAGGCTGCCTGTCCGGAACTCGACGTATCACTCTTCTGCAGGAGAGAGAAATGATGCATCGCCTACCCGACCTGAGAAGAATCAACGCAGAGCTTCACTTGTGAGTCAGGAATCGATGCATCGTTATGTTTCCAGCCACATTGCCAGTGTGGCTTTATTTTCCTTTGTGTAGAAACAACGCATCCATTGATTTCTATGGATTAAGACTCTTTTTTAATTTAAAAATTCATTTTTTTACTTTTGCATGTTAGATTTTTGTTGTTTTGGTCTTTGTTTGATGGAGATAAATATTGGCTATTTTTCTAACCTACTGTTGTGTCCCTTTTGTAGTGTTTTCACTGTATTACTGTGTGTGTTGGTACACATACTTTACACATTGCCTCTGAGATAAGCCTGACTGCTTGTGCCAAACTACCAAGTGGTGAGCAGGGGTTGTCTTAGGAGTGTAACTCCCTTGTCCTGACTAGAGTGAGGGTCCCTGCTTGGACAGAGTGCAAACTGACTGCCAACCATAGACCCCATTTCTAACACTTACTGCTAGGTTGTTCACAGCAGTAAGGGACATTGAAAACTGGCCATCTGACCACTTTCTCTATATTAGACAGGCATGCATTCAAATGGTCAAAACTCTGATAGCACATACTCTGCCAGAGGAGCATATCAGTTACATAGCCAGAATAGGGTCTGTCACTGATATACTTAAGGTCTGAAGGACTGTTAATCAGGCAGGCTGTGGTGATGGAGTACTCTCTCTGCCAAGCTCTAAATCAGGCCATAAAAAAAGGATTTCCGGGCTGCAATGGCAGGAAAAGGATGGCAATTAATCTTTCTTCTAGACTAAGAGTGGGCATTCTTGAACATTGTCCAAGAGTGAACTTCTTTTTTTTTTAGTTGGTAAGAATATTAGATCTAGATCTCAAAAAGCAAACAGCTGCAGTCTTTGTCAGTTTGTAAATTTGCAGTCAGAGACTTTGGGTCTGAGAGCTGAGGGTAATAAAGAATTCAGATACATATTTAGGTTATTTTATCAGTTGCAGAATGACATTGCTCCTGCAGTCAATGGAGAGTCATTTCAACGATGTTCCAACAATGCAAAGGCAGTCATCATTTTTTAACAATTTAACATGTACCTCCAGGATAGAGAACTTGAGGATGGTATCCCTACTTTGGTGGCATTTTCATGATAAACGAGTTACTCACCTTCGGTAATGCCTTTTGTGGTAAAAACTCTATATAGCCATAGATTCCCTACCTTAGAATATCACCCAGGCTTCAGCCTGGATCTAGAAACTTTTTGTGGGCAGTAGCCCTGTGTGCTGAGAGGTGGTGTCATTCAGCTCTGTGTGGCATTGTCCATTACAGAAGTGCTGTGAGCAGTGCCTGTATAGGCGTCACCCGGGCATGCTGATACCAGAAGTGTTGAGCAACAAAGAACAGTGACAAATGGTGTATTAGGCTAGGGCCCTTAGAAGGAAAAAACAATCCTTAACTATGAAATCTGATTGGAAAGTGGGAAGGATGGATGGAACGGTAAGGAATCAGCAGCTAGAGGCTCTACCCGAACATTGGTGAATATATTTAAAATGATTAAAAAACATTATTATTTGTTTCATTTTTATATATGTCTCTTCTTCCTCTATTACAGTCGCCATTTTGGAAAATGGCAGAAGGGTTGCTTTGAGGAGTTATTTTCTGTCTCTATTAGACTACTTGTATACTACTACTTGTCCAAAAACCTATGGTTTGACACCAAAATGAAGTATATTGGTCTCATGGTTCCTGAAATATTACATCAGCACTGCAACAGATCTGCCATTTTTAAACATTTAGGTGGTCATTACAGCCCTGGCGGATGGTGTTCAAGCGGGGGTTAGACCTCCAACAGGCCGGCGATAAAACAATTGGAATTACGACTGTGGCGGAAACTGCCAACAAAGACAGCCACTTTAACACTCCGACCGTGACAGTGGTACAGACAAACAGCTTGGTGTTGGTCAGGTGGTCCTGAGCAACAGACAGGAGGAAGGCAAAGTACCGCCCACAGTATCACAACCTACCAATCCGCTACCTTTTCCGGGGCGGATTCACCGCGGACAAAAACACAGAGGAAACAGGACTTCGAAGGGAAAACGCTCACCTCTACACACCCCACGAGGAATCCGGACGCCATGGAACCAGAGCTGCACATCCTGCCAGCCCTCATCTTCTTGCTCCTCTACCATTACACGAACGTTGGCGGTGAAGACAACGGTGAGTACTGCACCTACGACACAGGGGAGGGGGGAGGGAAAAAACAGGGACACACACATGCAACACCCCCACCCCACCTTCACCCACTACAACACACACACTAATACATATTTATACATTATAGTTACACCCCCCAACACCCCGGAAGAATGCAAAGACAAAAGGAGATGAGAGTAACCATTGTAATATATTAAAATCAAGTACGCAAAAATATATATATACACCATAAACAAAATATACACCAAGCTTAGTAGTCCAGGTAGTGCTCCAATGAAGTCCGTGGAACACTGGGCCCACACGGTATGGGCGAGGCCCACACAAGATCCCCGACCATGATGGAGAGAACACTGCAGGGGCATCAGAGAGCAAGAAAACAGGCACCTCAGGGGGAGGGAAAGGGGAGGCACCTCAGCCGGTTGAGTGCACAATGCCAAATCCACGAGGGGGCCACATGCCCACTGTTCAATCCTGGGGAGTGCAAACCACAGTCTCTCAAGTCTCTACAGTGGGTGGGTTGCCCACTGTTCCATCCTGGGGAGTGCAAAGCCACAGTCTCTCAAGTGGATGCCTTTCTCCACTCATTCTGGAGGGGGCCTTGTGCCCAGAGTGCTTCATCCTGCTAAGGACAGAGGTAGTGGATGTATCTCTCCACTGGTTCTGGAGGGGGCATGGTGCCCAGAGTGCTTCATCCTGCTAAGGACAGAGGTAGTGGATGTATATCTCCACTGGTTCTGGAGGGGGCATGGTGCCCAGAGTGCTTCATCCTGCTAATGATAGAGGTAGTGGATGTATCTCTCCACTGGTTCTGGAGGGGGCATGGTGCCCAGAGTGCTTCATCCTGCTAAGGACAGAGGTAGTGGATGCCTTTCTCCACTGGTTCTGGAGGGGGCCTTGTGCCCAGAGTGCTTCATCCTGCTAAGGAAAGAGGTAGTGGATGCCTTTCTCCACTGGTTCTGGAGGGGGCATGGTGGCCAGAGTGCTTCATCCTGCTAAGGACAGGGGTAGTGGATGTATCTGACCATTGGTTCTGGAGGGGGCTCTGTGCCCAGATTGCTTCATCCTGCTCGTGACGGACTCAGTAGCGCCAGTGCCCTTGGCGCTCATGGGCCAGCCGTGCTTGTGGCGGCGGTGCCCTGTTCAGCGGTGCTTGAGGTGGCGTTGCCCTGTTCAACGGGGCTTGAGGCGGCGGTGCCCTGTTCAGCGGTGCTTGGAGTAGGTGCCCTGTTCAGCGGTGCTTGAGGCGGCGGTGCCCTGTTCAGCGGTGCTTGGGGAGGCGGTGCCCTGTTCAGCGGTGCTTGAGGCGGCAGTGCCCTGTTCAGCGGTGCTTAAGGCGGCGGTGCCCTGTTCAGCGGTGCTTGAGGCAGCGGTGCCCTGTTCAGCGGTGCTTGGAGCGGTGAGGTGGCGGTGCCCTGTTCAGCGGTGCTTGAGGCGGTGGTGCCCTGTTCAGTGGTGCTTGAGGCAGCAGTGCCCTGTTCAGCGATGCTTGAGGCGGCGGGCTCCTTTGCAGTGACTCAGCTGCTGGTGGTCCTCTCTGTCCTCTGTCGGTGGCCTCCGGGGCAGCGGGGATGATGGCTGTGGCCTCCTGGGCAGCGGGGATGATGGCTGTGGCCTCCTGGGCAGCGGGGATGATGGCGGTGGCCTCCTGGGTAGCGGGGATGATGGCGGTCTTCTCCGCCGTGCTGCTCTTCCCAGACTTTCCTGGTTTCTTGTGGCCCTTCCCCACCTTGGACGGTGTCACAGCTGACTCCACACTCCCACCGGGACCCTTGGGAGCGGCTTTGGTGGCTGGAGTCTTTCCCCTCTCCCGCCGGGCACTGGCCAACTTCTGCTGCTTGACAGGTGGTGGACTGTCCGTGCTGTGGCTCCGTGCCACACTGGCTGCACTGGTGTCCGGTGCACTCCAAATTCCGGTGACTACAGGCACCACTGGTCCCGGAGATGTTGTGGCTGAGGTGCTAGGTTGGGACCTGGAGAGACGGGCCCTAGGAGACGGATGGGGTGGGGGAGGTGTGGGAAAGAGGTCAAGGTTGGATAGGAAAAGTTTTTTGGAAACACTGGGACGGGTAGCTGGAGGGGGTTTGGGAGTGGAGGAAGAGGTTGTGGTTGTAGGAGGTGTTTGTTTGGTGAATTTGGGTGAAGGTGCATGTGCTGGAGTCTGTCGTGAGGTGGATGGCTGTTGGATGGGTGTGTGCCTGCGTTTGTGTATCTTGGGAGGTGGCGTCACAGACACACTGGGAGAAGACACAGGGGACGTGTGAATGGTAGTGGGGGTGGTGACTGCATGTGAGCGGGGTGTGTTGGTGGGTGTGCTGGTGATGGCAGTAGTGGCTGTAGATGTAGTGCATGCAGGTGTGAGTGTAGATGAGACTGGGAGGGAGAAGGGAGACCAGGAGGAGGGGGACACAGTGGAGGCATTGGATGTTGGTGTCTCTGATTGTGTGCAATGCTTGCTTGAGTGCCTGTGGGATGTGTGGTGCTTATGTTTGCCAGAGCTTCCCTTGTGTATTGAGGTGTGTGCATGCTGGTCTGAAGGTGTGCTTGGGATAGGCTGGGGTACAGGGGATTGGGTCTGGGTGGAGGAAATTGGAGGGGGGAGGCTAGAGACAAGGACAATGGCTGCCATCAGTGCTGAGTCTGAAAAGCTCGCTGAAGGGCCACCTGACCAGAATGAATGCCCTCCAGGAATGCATTTGTTTGTTGCAACTGCCTTTTGACACCCTGGATGGCATTCAATATGGTAGGCTGCCCAACAGTGAGGGAACCGAGGAGGTCAATGGCCTCCTCACTGAGGGCAGCAGGGGTGAGAGGGGCAGGGGCTGAGGTGCCTGGGGCGAACGTGATGCCCACCCTCCTGGATGAGCGGGCACGTGGCAAAGGCTGAGGGGCTGCTGGAAGGGCGGTGCTGGTAGGGGGGGTGGCGGCTGTACCTGTAGATGCGGGGGGCACAGATGTTGCCGCCACCACAAGGGAGCTACCATCAGAGGACGAGTCTGTGTCGCTGGTGTCAGCTCCTGTCCCCGCTGTGGAGCTCCCCTCGCCCTCCGTCCCACTGGTGAACTCCGAGTCCGTAGTCTAGCCCTCCATGGCCATGTGGGATGCAGCTCCCTCGTGCTCCGGTGCCACTGCTCCTCCACCTGATGACACCACAAAAAGGGGGGGAGGGGGGGACAACAAAAGAAAGAAATGTTCAGTGCATGTATTTCCGCTACCGTTGGCGGACACGATAAACACAGAAGCCCCCTGCACTAAGCTGTGCTCTTGGGCTACACTGTTCAATCCCTGGGAAATGGCCTACTAGGCTATGGGCAACATCTGCACACATGGATGACACAGGGTGATCAGTATAGGGAAAGGTGCGGAAGACATTGTGACGCGAAGGGTTAATTAGCTTGAACAGTGTAGATGAGCGTGATGCCTGCCAAAGCCAGAGCAACGTGGAAGAAATTCACGATGTTCGCTTTCAAGCTTGTTTTCTTTTGACATTCCGTAGATAAACTTATTCGCAGCTGCATGTGTGAGAAACAGGCTGTGAAGGAGATTCAGTCTCAACCTTGAGACCAAGACCACAGTAAAAGATGGAATGAAAACAATGGCCAGGGAATGGCAAGGCAGTCAAGAGACATGTATTGATAACATAGCTAGGAAATACTGGAAGGGGATAGAATCCAAGCTTCAGGTTATTTAAACACTGAAAGGTGGGTTAGGGAATTGAAGCTCGCAGATGGAGTTGTGAAACTGTCATCTTCAGACCCAGAGCTGCCTCTCTGTTTTGCTGTTACAAGACCGTGACGCTCGAGGGGGAGAGAGGTGCAAGCGGGAGGTAGAGGGCTTCCCAGCATTTCGTGGACTAAGTTAAGTTCCACCCAGGGATGAAAGGCTTTTGTTTCTCTGCTCTATTATTATGACTGAGTAGTTATGCTTGCGCTGTGTTTATAACCTGAAGTATTCAGCTCGTTTATATTTTGCTTTCTAAACCTCATAGTATGAACCTGCTACAGTAACTGAAACATGCATTTTGGTGTGGAGTAAATCAAAGCTTATCTGAAGTATTCAGTGTGTTTATATTTTTCCTCCAGAACATCGTAGTGAGAGCCTGCTACAGTAATTGAAACATGCATTTTGGTGTGCAGTAAATCAAAGCTTATCTGAAGTATTCAACTCATTTATATTCTGCTTCCCGAACATCGTAGTGTGATGCATTTTGGTATACAGTTGATCAAAACATATCTGTCAATGAACTCTTTGCTTATATGTATATATGCATAGATGCTCTTTGTAGTGTACTTATATATAGAAATAGATGCTTTTCATTGCTATTCTTATTCTACTATTGTTAATGTGCTAAATGCCTACATTTACCTGCAATTCTAGTAAAGCTAAATTGTATTCATAATTGGTGTGTGTTCCTTCATTGAGCGTTCTTATTGACTTATACCGAACAGGTGTCAACCAGCCACCTGGATAAGACATTTGGTACCAGGAGTGGGGTATAAGTCAATAATGCCTCTTTGTGGACGTAAGAAAAGTGAGGCAGAGAGCGGAAGGCAGCATGGGACAGAAGCCAGATCCTTTCCCTGGTGGTTAGCAACTAACCCGTTCTCTGGTGTGGCAGGACTCCTGAACCAGTGGGCAGCGCCGGTGCTATGGGAGGCATTAGATGAGAAAGTGACTCCTCTCATAGTGGAGGATGCGGGTTAGAGGGTGAAGCTAAGAGGGGCGAAGCAAGAGCTGAAAGCAGCAGGGCAAGTGGGATAGCTTTTCCTGTCTGCGCTGTGCACGGTATACAGAAAAACATTAACACAAGATGCAGAGATAAGAAAACTGCGGGATGAGGTTGTAGCCTTGCAGGAAAGGCAGTTACTTATGAAAGAGACCATAGAAAGTGCAGTGATTCAGGGTGATCAAATGGAGGCAAGGTGCACCGCATTAGCAGTACGAATAGCAAAACAGAAGAGTAGGCAGAAGCCTAAAATGCCCTCAGCTGTGCAAGTGAGGGCACTGGTACGCAAACAGAAGAGTAGGCAGAAGCCTAAACTGCCCTTAGCTGTGCAAGTGAGGGCACTGGTAAGCAAACAGAAGAGTAGACAGAAGCCTAAAAAACCCTCAACTGTGCAAGTGAGGGCGTTGGTACGCAAAGAAAAAAATTGTGATCCACATACTTGGGAGGATGAGGTGGAAGTACATGTAACAGAACTAGGTGGAGTTGAAAGTGGAGAAGGACGTGTAGGTGAAATTGACGGTGAAAAGGGAGTTAATGGTGGGCAAATCCAGAGATTATACGCAGAGTGAGTTGTTGGAGGGAACCTGTATGTTTAGGCAGATGCCTGCAGAGCCTTTGTTTAAATGGTTGGTGAGATCGTGGGACACTGGAGCAAAAGATGCACTACAGAATCCTTTTACGTTAGGTCCCATCACAGAAGACCCGTTTGAGCTGGAAATGAAAGTAGAGGATGATGTAGTGATGTGGAGCCTATGGCAGAGGCAAGGAAAAAAGAGGGTGCCACAAGATTGGGTCTTAGTGGAAATAGAACACATAACTGATGATCGGCCGGTCACCTTAAAAACATGGGTCCCCTTACTAGGTTGGACAAGAGAAGGAGGGGTTGGCAATAAAGTAGGCAGAGCGCAGGAGTTTGCCATAGTTAAGTGGAAATGGTATCTGCAGCAGAGGGCAAAACCGGGACCAGCAGGAGTGTCTAAGTTACAAGAAGATAAGCTAGAGGCAGTGGACTTGCAGGCAATGGCCCCTGCGCCAGAGCCCTCTGAAATTGAATCATCACCATTTAAGACAGCCCCGCCTTTTGAACGACTCATCGAAGAAGAACAGCAAAATGCTTTGTTCACAAATGGAATCGCCCGGTACTATCAAGGAAAAAGACAATGGCAAACAGTCGCATTCCAGCCTGCTACAGAAACAATGTTGCTGCGAGAAGGGGATAATGAATCAAGCCAGCTTGCAGATCTGCAGGGGGCAGCAGCAGTGATCGAACAAGCGCCCATCAGAGAGAAAATATTTGTGTACACTGACAGTCGGGCCACTTACCAAGGACTAGTAAGCTTGGCGCAAGGATGAATTGGAAATCAAAGACATCCCCATTTGGGGAGGCGAGCAGCTATGGGAAGAGATGTGGGAGAAAGGGCAAAAATGTCAAATCTATGTGGGACATGTGGATGCCCATTGCCCATCGGATACCTCACTTACATCTCTATTCAACAACACCGCAGATCAAATGGCCAAAACGCGAATGGTGGTCATCAAGGAGGAAGCTGAAGCTGCTTTAGCAAACAGGGCCCATGCAACATCTGGACATTTAGGAGAGAATAGCACTTATGCATGGGTACAGCAACGACAAAGTCCAGTTACTAAAGAACAAGTGCAACAAGCAGTAAATGAGGGGCCCATATGCAACCAGATTAGACAAATGCCCCTGCAAAAGAAGCCTAGCGGCCATATCAGAAGAGGAACTGCAGCGGCTATAGTGTGGCAATTGGACTATATCGGGCCGCTACCAAAGGAAGGAGGGAAAAGCTACGTATTGACCATGGTGGATACCTACTCTGGCCTTATGTTGGGTATGCCCTGTAAGTCTGCAGATCAAAAGTCCACTTTGCGAGGGCTAAACTACATGATAAAACATTATGGGGTACCTGATGAGATCCAAACAGATAGGGGTACACACTTTTCAGGGAAGACAGTGCAGGGCTGGGCGCAGGAACAGGGAATTTGGTGGATTGTGCACCATAGTTATTATCCACAAGCTGCAGGCATGATAGAGAGATATAACGGATTGTTGAAAGAACAGCTAAAAAAGTTATCAGCACATCAGACTCTAAAAGGACGGAGTAGTAATGTAGACAAAGCCTTGTTCGAATTGAACAATAGACCAGTTGGGCAGCAGACTCCGTTCATTTGGATGACAGGGCATGATAAAGAAATCACCCACACAATGATTGCCTGGAAAACAGACCCTCGAGCTCGATTACCCTTACAGGCTACTTCTGGCAGTATAGGACTGGACCTGTTTTCTCCAGAGGATGGAGAAATACCTGTAGGACAGGTGAAGATTGTTCCCCTAGGAACAGGAGTGAGAGTACCACCTGGAACATATGGTAGAATTGCCCCTCGATCCAGCCTAGCCATCAAGGGATTGTCGATGCTAGGGGGAGTCATAGACCAAGATTTTAGAGGAGAGGTTAAAGTAGTATTACTGAACCAAGGAGATGCTACTGTATCGTATCAAGCACATGACAGACTTGCCCAATTGATTTGTGAACAAGCGTATACCCCCCACATTGAAGGAAGATCTGCCCCCCCGATAACACTCAGAGAGGTGAAGGAGGATTTGGAAGCACAGGAAGAAGAGTATGGGTGCATCATCCAGGGAAAAAGCCAGAGGCAGGAGAGATATTGAGTCAAGGGGTGGGGAGTACGTATATTGTACTTTTAAAGAATTCTAATGTACCTGTATTTGTACCTGCAGTGAGACTTACCCCGTGGTCGTAAATGATGACATCTGCATCGATGAAGTGGTTCCTGTTTGCGGTCATGATTATAACCGGAAAAAGTATATTAGTCTGACCAAATGTGGCAGAGAATGTCATCACGGACCTTCATGTCACTTGTGCACCTCAAGCCGCTAATGTAACTGATGACCAGGGAAATGTTTCACTTTGCAACGTGAAGGTACCTGGAGGCAAGTGGATGGCTGCCAAAGCTGTAACCTGGAAGGTAACTGGACAGCAAATCTGACATGCCAACGGACTGAACGAGTTGCAGGGAATGCCCGCAACAGTACAGGCTTTGAATTATACGCTAAACATGATATGTAAATATTGTGATACCATTGTACCATTTACACCAGTACAGACATATCCTTGTAGACCTTATGATTGTTCTAACAAACAATATATTTTACATGGACATATGGGGGTTGTTACAATGACTAATAGAACTAAAGGAGTTCGATACTCCAAACCGCCTGCCTTTATCTTTTATGTAGCCGAAAGAAGCATGGTCAGCAATTTAGGCAATGTTTCCATAGTTCGATATAGAATATGATGTAAGCAAGCTTTGCATGCAAACATAATTAACCATATTGTGTTACAGATAACTATTGCCAAGGGGAATGTCTCTAAGTATGATCCATTATGCACACCATGGACACTACAGTTATGGCCCTTGCCGAAGTTACGCATCAGAAGAGATCTAGGATCCATGATAGCCGGGGCCACCGGAATTGGGGTAGGGGCCCTGGACGCTTTTGATATTGAAGCCATCAGGAATAAGCTATCTTCTACAGGATATAGTACAGGAGAGGCCATCACAATAATTTCACAATGGGGGCCCACTCACTCACAAGAATTATGGAAGGTTCTGCGTGGGTTGTATCGTGATTGGCAATGGCATAATTTCACTTATGAACAATTTGGAAAAAGCTTTCAAAGAACCCAAACAATGTCCAAAGGAATTCAGTGGATACTATGGCAAAGCATTGTTAATCAACAGTATGTAGACTTCAAAGTGGAATGGGGACAGCTTCAAGGTGAATATTGGAGACAACAATTGTATTTGCCTGAGGAAATATGGGTAAAGCCCATACAATTTCATTGTGAGGGAGAGATGTGTTATGCTCATTTTGATATAGCTAGAAGTGATCTTCCTCCTGAAATATGGTGCCTCTTTATATTGCTCCCTGTAGTAATAGGTGAAGAATGGTGGATACCTCACACTGACAAAAAATGGATTGATCAAACAAATCACACCGTAGATCCCACTAGATGTGCAGATTGATCTAAGGGGTGGGTATGTACCCACACTGGACGGGCGCTAGATCCATGCCTTCACCCAATACCAGGAGAATGTGAATGGTTACCTTATTCTATTAATGGCACAGACTTATATCAGATAGGAACAGAGAGTATATGTTATGTTACTAATCATCCCTTACTTATTAACAGATTTGTACAAACCACTGGAGAGCAGGTAATGTGTATGTGCAATATTACCAGCATTAATGACATAAGTACTCACATCCTATACCGACCGACTAAGTTCACCACAACCACATTACAGACGCAAATGTAAGCACAGTTAGAATGGAACATCCCGCTTGTTGTGAAGCTACCTAGACTAGAGGCAATCAGGTGCTATGCATAAATCACATTTGCTAAATTTGACATGGCAGCCAAATATACCAAGGATACCGCCATACAGATGACCATAGACGCCAAACAGCTTATGCACACTGCTTCACACATCCAGCAAGTAACTGAGCACCATTGGTATGACATCTTAGGTTGGGCACCAGGAGCTACGAAGAAGCTAAATATAGTGTCACATCCGCTAATCTGGTTATTGATTGTCTGTGTCACGCTAATGATTATACTATGTAGACTATATGTACGCACAAACCAGCTTTATACTAAAATGCAGGCGCTTAGAATAATGCTAACAAGTATTCGTAGAAATCTAGCTAGCGAAGTGTTACAATAAATACTTCTGGTTTCGCAAGCATCACGCTCATCTAAGGGGTGGAGTGATCAGTATAGGGAAAGGTGCGGAAGACATTGTGACGCGAAGGGTTAATTAGCTTGAACAGTGTAGATGAGCGTGATGCCTGCCGAAGCCAGAGCAACGTGGAAGAAATTCACGATGTTCGCTTTCAAGCTTGTTTTCTTTTGACATTCCGTAGATAAACTTATTCGCAGCTGCATGTGTGAGAAACAGGCTGTGAAGGAGATTCAGTCACAACCTTGAGAACGAGACCACAGTAAAAGATGGAATGAAAACAATGGCCAGGGAATGGCAAGGCAGCCAAGACACATGTACTGATAACATAGCTAGAAAATACTGGAAGGGGATAGAATCCAAGCTTCAGGTTATTTAAACACTGAAAGGTGGGTGAGAGAATTGAAGCTCGCAGATGGAGTTGTGAAACTGTCATCTTCAGACCCAGAGCTGCCTCCCTGTTTTGCTGTTCCAAGACCGTGACGCACGAGGGGGAGAGAGGTCCAAGCAGGCGGTAGAGGGCTTCCCAGCATTTCGTGGACTAAGTTAAGTTCCACCCAGGGATGAAAGGCTTTAGTTTCTCTGCTCTAATATTATGACTGATTATTTATGCTTGCACTGTGTTTATAACCTGAAGTATTCAGCTCGTTTATATTTTGCTTTCTAAACCTCATAGTATGAACCTGCTACAGTAACTGAAACATGCATTTTGGTGTGCAGTAAATCAAAGCTTATCTGAAGTATTCAGTTTGTTTATATTTTGCCTCCTGAACATCGTAGTGAGAGCCTGCTACAGTAATTGAAACATGCATTTTGGTGTGCGTTAAAATCAAAGCTTATCTGAAGTATTCAACTCATTCATATTCTGCTACCTGAAAATCGTTGTGTGATGCATTTTGGTATACAGTTAATCAAAACTTATATCTGTCAATGAACTCTTTGCTTATATATATATATGTATATATATGCATAGATGCTCTTTGTAGTGTACTTATATATATAAATAGATGCTTTTCATTGCTATTCTTATTCTACTATTGTTAATGTGCTAAATGCCTACATTTACCTGCAATTCTAGTAAAGCTAAATTGTATTAATAATTAGCGTGTGGTCCTTCATTGAGCTTCCTTATTGACTTATACCGAACAGGTGTCAACCAGCCACCTGGATAAGACACAGGGGCATGGCTAGGTGTACTTGGCACTCTACAGAGGTGGGGTGGGGTGCCACATGGCCTGCCTTACGGAGGGACCTTGCCTACTAAACTCGCCCTGGCCTAGGGAAAACCACAGCCCACCTCCCCCACCCAGACCCCTGCACTGCACGCAAAATCAGCAGGATGAGAGTGTACTCACCCCCTTGTGGCTGCTGTGATGACCTCAAGTGCCCATCCAACTCCGGGTACGCCACCGCCAGGATCCTGAACATCAGGGGGGTTATGGTGCGACGGGCACCCCTCCCACGTTGGGAGACCCTCCCCAGCTGAGCATCCACCGTCTTCTTGCTCCAGTGGCGAATGTCATGCCATCTTTTCCGGCAGTGGGTGATCCGTCTGTGGTAGACCCCCAGGGTCCGGACGTCCTTGGCGATGGCACGCCAAATATCTTTTTTCTGGTGGGCACTGACCTACATGAATTGTACAGGGGGAAGAGAAAGGTATTTCCAACTGCACCGTCACAGTCATTGGCCCCCATCCCTACCCTTGCCATGTGGCACATGCACTCACCGTCGTTTCATGCACGCCGCACTCTTCCCCCCTTTTTACATCCACCTCACTCCACATAGGCATAGCCGATACAGCATGCTCCCAGTGTACTTACCTGTTTGTCTGGAGCACCGTAGAGTAGCGTATACTGGGGGAGGACCCCATCCACGAGTTTCTCCAACTCCTCCGATGTGAAGGCAGGGGCCCTTTCCCCAGACACTCGAGCCATTGTCTCTTCCAGACCGAGGTCACAGCAGCACTTGCAGTGTAGGTCCTCTCCTGTCGAAAATCAGGTATCGAGTGATTGAACAGATAGAAAATGGCGGTCACGTCCGCGGCGGTGCCTACCGTCACCGCCGGCGTACATCGTCATTGGCTCCTGGGATGCATAGGGTCCAATGTTAACCAATGCAGCATTGCGCCGCGGTCTTCGACCGCCTACCGCAACGGTGTACAACACCTGCGCAGTTACCTCACATCCCATTGTCCCACTTTACAGGTCGGGCAGCCGCCATTTCAGGGGCCCATATGGCTTAATTTTTAACTGCGTCACACATACCTAGGCCTAGCCTCAACACACATACAGGCCACTTTTTAGATTATGATTAGTGTTCTGTGTAAGCTGTGGGTATGTATCTCTGAGTTGGTTGACTCTGTGCTCGTTGTTGTCCTTCATAGGCACCGTCCGCTGGGACATGTGAGGAGATGGCAGCATCCTCCGGTGTACAGACCGCTGGTGGACCTGTCGACAATGGAGGAAAGACATGTGATCATCACCTACAGGCTTGACCGTGCCACAATCCAGGAACTGTGTGCCCAGCTGGAGCCAGGCCTAATGTCAGCTATCCACCATCTCACAGGAATCCCCCCTCAAGTGCAGGTGCTGTCAGTACTCCATTTCCTTGCAAGTGGGTCATTTCAAACAACAGTGGCCATAGCATCAGGGATGTCCCAGCCTATGTTTTCCAACGTGTTGTCAAGAGTGTTGTCTGCCCTTCTGAAACACATGCAGAGCTACATCGTTTTCCCTCAAGTGGAGGATTTGCCTAGAGTGAAAGGTGGTTTCTATGCCCTGGGACATATCCCCAACATCATAGGCGCCATTGATGGGACCCATGTGGCTTTGGTACCCCCCCCGCAGGAGTGAACAGGTGTACAGAAACCGGAAGAGTTATCATTCCATGAATGTGCAGATGGTGTGTTTGGCACACCAGTACATCTCCCATGTTAATGCCAAGTTCCCTGGCTCAGTGCATGACACCTACATCCTGAGGAATAACAGCATACCTTATGTGATGGGTCAACTCCAGAGGCACCGTGTGTGGCTATTAGGTGAGCACCTGGAAGCAAGTCAGTGGGAATGGTTGTCCGGGTCTGGGGATATCCCTACAGGTTAGTGTGTATCTAACAGTTGTCCCTCGCCATTTGCAGGTGACTCTGGTTACCCCAACCTGTCATGGCTACTGACCCCAGTGAGGAATCCCAGGACAAGGGCAGAGGAACGCTACAATGAGGCCCATGGGTGAACTCGCCGGATTATAGAGCGGACCTTCGGCCTCCTGAAGGCCAGGTTCAGGTGCCTCCGTATGACAGGTGGATCCCTATTCTACTCACCAAAGAAGGTGTGAAAGATCATCGTGGCCTGCTGTATGCTTCACAACTTAGCTTTGCGATGACAGGTGTCTTTTCTGCAGGAGGATGGTCCAGATGGCGGTGTTGTTGCAGCTGTGGAGCCTGTGGACAGTGAAGACAAGGAAGCAGAAGAAGAGGACATGGACAACAGGAACACGGTGATCCTGCAATATTTCCAGTGAGACACAGGTAAGAATACAGACCTGCCTACTACATGTACTTTAACACTACTACCTCTCTACTCTCTGTCGTTTTCACCCAGTGTATGGTCACTGAGTTGTCACTTTCCCTTACGATTTCACAGATGTGGGTCCCACAGTGTGAAATCTGCTTTGTTTCCTCATGGACTAGAGCTGTGTGACATAGGTATGTTGACATTACAATTAAAAGAGCATTTTAGCACTGTAATTGCTAATACACTATTTCGAAATCACAGACTGACTCTAGATTGTTTTGTCATCAAGGGTGTTTATTTAAGTGCTCAATACTGGAGGGGGTTGTAAAATGGTGAGGGGTGATGGTGGAGGAATGTCCATGGCAGAGTCCAGTCTATTAGTCTCTCAGTTGCATTGCCCAAATGGGCATAGGAAGTGGAGCTTGGGCAGTTTGAGGATGGACAGGGTGACAAAGTGGGACAGAAAGATGACATTCAGGGTGGTCTCATTTCTTGGCGGGGGTCTTGGCATCGTTCTCTGTCTTTGTCCTGGATCTCAGGGACCGTTTGCGGGGTGGTTCTCCCTCTGCAGGGGGTGGAGTGCTGGTGTGGTGGTCCTGTGGCGGTGCCTCCTGTCCACTAGCACCAGCGGATGTGGTGGGCAGTTCATCGTCCAGGTTAGTGTCAGGGTCCCCTTGTTGTGCCACAGTGTCCCTCCTGGTGTTGAGTACTTCCTTCAGCACCCCTATGATGGTGCCCAGGGTGGAATTGATGGTTCTGAGTTCCTCCCTGAAGCTAAAATACTGTTCCTCCTGGAGGCGCTGGGTTTCCTGAAACTTGGCCAGTAGCGTTGCCATTGTCTCCTGGGATTGGTGGTAGGCTCCCATGATGGTGGAGAGGGCCATGTGGAGAGTGGGTTCCCTTGGCCTGTCCTCCCCCTGTCGCACAGCAGCCCTCCCAGTTCCCCTGTGTTCCTGGGCCTCCGTCCCCTGGACCGTATGCCCTCTACCACTGACCCCAGGTCCCTGTTGTTATTGGGGTGGTGGGGAGCCTGGGTTCCCTGTAGTGGTGGACACACTGCTGATTGACGTGTCCTGGGGACAGAGGTATGGGCCCGCTGGGTGGGTGCTGTGCTGGTGTTACACGAGGGGGTATGGTCTTTAGTGGCCCCTGACTGTGTCAGGGAAACCGACTGTCCTGAGGTCCCCGATGGGCTGGGCTGGTCATCTAGATCCAGTTAGACAGAGGTGCTGTCATCACTGTGGGCCTCTTCTGTTGGTGGTGTGGACATGTGTGGACCCTCCTGTCCGGTGATGTTGGCTAGGGGTCCTGTAGGGGTGTAAAAGCATGATTATTGTATCTGTGTGTGCCATGGTGTGCAATAGGTGGGTGACCGTGTACCCCAGTGCTTGCATTCCTGTGTGGGACCTTGTGTGATGGTGGTTCTAGGGGGTGAATGGGTGTGTGCAGTGGCCATGCTTTGGTGATGGGTGTCCATGCTTTGTTGTTGCATGCAGGGCTTGGTGTTGGGATGGGTGGGTTGTGATAGTGGGACATTTGTGAGGAGTAGGAGTGATGGGGTGAGGGTGGGGGTATGTGATGGCATGCAGGTAGGGTGGGGGATGTAATAGTAAAGCTTTGACTTACCAGAGTCCATTCCTCCATCTACTCCTGCGAGGCCCTCAGGATGCAGAATCGCCAAGACCTGCTCCTCCCATGTTGTTAGTTGTGGGGGAGGAGGTGGGGATCCGCAGCCAGTCTGCTGAACCGCAAGGTGGTGTCTAGAGACCACGGAACGCACCTTCCCCGTAGGTCGTTCCACCTCTTCCTGATTTCATCCCAATTTCTTGGGTGCTGTCCCACTGCGTTAACCCTGTCCACTATTCTGCACCTTAGCTCCATCTTCCTAGCTATGGAGGTGTGCTGCACCTGTGATCCGAATAGCTGTGGCTCTACCCAGACGATTTCCTCCACCATGACCCTGAGCTCCTCCTCAGAGAACCTGGGGTGTCTTTGCCGTGCCATGGGGTGGTGTGGGTGATGTGTGGGGTGGTGTGTATAGTGATAAGTGGGGTGATATTTAGTGGTGTGTTGTATGAGGTGCGTGGAAGTTCTGAGGTGCGTTGGTAGTTGTTTGTGGTGTCTCTCTCTGGCATTCTCTTGGTAATTTTGGTCATAGGGGTTTGTGGGTGATGTGGGTGTGTGTTTCATATTGTAATGGGTGTGTGGGAGTGGAGTGTGTATGTGTATCAGGTGTGTGCATTTGGAATTGTCCAATGTGGATGTATTTTGTAGATGTGTGTGTATTTTGAGCGTGGCGGTGTGTACCGCCAATGGAATACCACGGTTGAAAGACCGCCGCGTGGATTTGTGTGTTGTGATAGTGGGGGTGTATTTCTGTTGGCGTGACAGTGGAGTATTTGTTTTCGCCAGTTTATCACTGACCTTTGGTGTGGCGGACTTGTGTGTGTGTCTGAATGTTGGCAGATTCCGTGCTGTGGGTCATAATTTCTGTGGCAGAATTCCGCAGCCGCGGCGGTGTGTTGGCAGGTCTTCTGCACGGCGGTAAGCGGCTTTTACCGCCAATGTTGTAATGAGGGACAAAATGTTTTAGAGCAAATGTTTGGGGTCCTAAAGTCCAGGATGATGAATCTGATGCAGATATAGAACAAACAATGGCAGGACATATGAGATGGGACCAAATTGTTGCAAATGTTTTTTCTCAATCTTCTTGGAAATAATAGTCACTCTGTCATGATTTTTTAGATGTAAAAATAAATCACTTTTCACACATCAAAAAATCTTTACATTTACATCACTTAATTTTATTTTAAAATATTGACCTTATCACTGTCATAGTAATCAAAAAGTCTTATCAGACAAATAAGTGACACACCCTGGTAATTTTGTACAGGCAATGTATTGAAACTGTGAAATATGTATGTCTGACATCTGATTCACTATCAACAAATACTGTTTGGAAAGGCCCAGCATATGAACAAAAACAAACACATGGTCCTCAAAGTATGGAGCTTAAAAAATATTATCCTATCACCATGACTGTTTATCTTTCAACGCTTAAACATACAAGTTCTATTTGCATCATTTAACTCCACAATGTGAAATGACTATGCAGTGATTGGAACTTTATATAGTGTGAAATGCCTACAAAATAAGTCCATGGGTGGCCCATCAAACATATGACACTCATAGAAAGTCATGTCTCGTTTGGATTGAAAATGCAGCAATCAGCAATGTACTGTAGCGATTATCCCAAAGATGCTAGATGAGAAGGTCCTATCACCCAATGAGCAATGTAGTTGTGTCTGGCCCTTTCCTTTTCCCACATTGCAGGCTAGCAAGGTGTTTTGCTCTGTTGTGTTGCATGTATGTATCAAACATATGCCTCTTTGTGTGCATTACTGTGCTGACATGTATATACATCTGTAGTATGTATCCATACTCATATACTTGGCATATTTTTACATTGTTGCCAAAGTACACTGCTAAAACATCTATGTATATTGTTGGACACTTCCATGTGAAGGTAAATCAGACATCACTGACATATGAGTTGGGTGGCCCTTAGCAATGCTGTACTTGAACACTGCATGGCCCTTAGTTAGCATTGCTGGAGTTGGGCCATTGCGTGGCTCCTAATGTTGCTGTAGTTGGGCCACTCTGTGGCCATTTGCATTGTTGCATAAGTGTTACTGCATGGTTATGTGCCTTGCACTATATAGGTTGCTGCGTAGGTGACATATACGTTCCTTGCTATTTACGGCGCAATATATAGGCCACTACACATTTGTGTTGCAATTTATAAGAAAAATCAATGCAAATTATGATAACCTGCCTGTCACACCCAGGAAATGATGCAATGGGTGTGGCTGCGTACCAGGAACTGTACATGCTACTTTCCTTTTCTCTTAGTGTCTGTTGACTGGTTCTGGTGGTGTGAGGAGTGCTGTACGAGTTTGTTGGATTTTTTTTCGCTGTTTCTGGAGGAATTTGTGTCTGTTCTGTCCCTAAAAGCATTTTTTTTGTCATTTTTTAGCCTAAGTGTTGTTTTTGTATTTGCAAGTGAACCTGTATTGTAGGGTGTTTGTCTAATTTGAGGTAGTAAGTCACTTAGATTTAGTTTTGGTTTTTAGGGTGTTTTGTGGACTAAGGATAGCTAGAGCTTGTGCCATTGTGTCCATGTCTGGAAAGGGAAGAGGGAAAACGTTCACAGAGGGAGAACTACATGCTTTTATCTGGCTTCCCATGCTCTTCCTGTCACAGATACTGGCTGCAGGAGGAAGGGTCAGCAAAGGTTACAAACCCATGGATTGCAAGGATAGTTGGGAGCAGGTGCCGTGGTACATGTTGGAGCTAAAACATCGCTGGACGAATTTAATTTCCTGTGAGGGTGATGTGCTGGACCTGTTGGGTTTGGAGATTGAAGGCCCTGTACTGTAGGTATGTCCCAATGTACCATTAGTATGTTGTAATGTATATAACTTAGATGAGGTGCATAGCAGTATTAAAATTTAGTTATGATGTGTGGATGTGTTGTGACATACAAGTCAAGAAAGAGTGACACCAAGCAACGGATGTATCAAACTGTTACACAAAGCAGCACGCCTCGCATAAATGCTGTGTTGTGTTACAGGGATGTAGCACTTGTGATGCTAAGTAATGCAAAGAAGACCTTTGCCCAAATGAGGGTCACTATTTATCAATACCAAGCACTGAAGAAGGTTTGGGCTTACATATGCAATATGATTTCTCATTCATTTCTGTGTTCCCTCTTTCATGTGCAGCAAACACTACTCCATATGTGGCTAAATCAGCCCCTATGGCTGGATTCACAATAGAGATCATTATAAACACTGCACAAGGTATAAGGTATGTGTATGTGTCATGGGTAGTATGTATGTACCATGAGGCACATTTATCAACAGTTCTCACAGCACAAAATAGCAAGTGACCGTGCTGCACTGCGTGAAAGTGAAAGGGCAGGAATGTGTTGTATTTAACATATTACGGTGCACTGCTGACATTTTCTAGCACTGGCACACTTTTGGCTGCCTAGTGCTAATGCTTGTACCTGTCTGTCATGATGCAAGGAGGTCTGTGATGAAACTCGCCAGCTGTTCATACTATTTCACATTCATGAAGCCTGATTTTGCCACATGATGTAAGAGATTTCTGACACTTCACCTGCAGGCAGGTCAGCCCTGTAAGATAGGTAACGGTAGTCTCTGGTCTGAAAATGTATACATATGTGTGTAAGGTGCATCCCTGACCTATCTTAGCACTAGCCCACTTTTGGCTGCCTAGTGTCAATGCTTGCACCTGTGTGCGTCATGATGCAAGAGGGCTTGTGATGAAACTGGCCAGCAGTTCTTACTATATCACATTCATGGAGCCTGATTTTGCCATATGATGTAAGACATTTATGACATTTCACCACTAGGCAGATCAGCCCTTTGAGGTGACTAGCTGCATTCCTTGGTCTGAAACTGTATACATATGTGTGTAACGGTGTCTAAATATGTCATTACACTGCTATATCATAGTGCATAGTTTAGATTTAGAAGTGTGTACAATTGATTTAATTTTTAATGCTGCAGGAAAGTACCATCTTGCCTGGCATGTTACCCCCATATTTTACCTGTATGTATGTTGCTTTTACCTGTGTCACTAGGAACCTGCTAGCCAGGACCCCAGTGCTCATAAAGCGTGCCCTGTGTGTGTTCCCTGTGTGGTGCCTAACTGTATCACTGAGGCTCTGCTAACCAGAACCTCAGTGTTTATGCTCTCTCTGCTTTTAAAATTGTAACTGCAGGCTAGTGACTAATTTTACCAATTCCTATTGGCACACAGGAACACCCTTATAATTCCCTTGTATATGGTACCTAGGTACCCAGGGTATTGGGGTTCCAGGAGATCCCTATGGGCTGTAGCATTTCTTTTGCCACCCATAGGGAGCTCAGACAATTCTTACACAGGACTGCCACTGCAGCCTGAGTGAAATAACATCCACGTTATTTCACAGCCTTTTTACACTGCACTTAAGTAACTTATAAGTCACCTACATGTCTAACCCTCACTTAGTGAAGGTTAGGTGCAATGTTACTTAGTGTGAGGGCACCCTGGCACTAGCCAAGGCCCCCCCACATTGTTCAAGGCAATTTCCCCTGACTTTGTGAGTACAGGGACACTATTACACGCATGCACTACATATAGGTCAATACCTATATGTAGCGTCATAATGGTAACTCCGAACATGGCCATGTAACATGTCTAGGATCATGTAATTGTCCCCCGAATACCATTCTGGTATTGGGGTGACAATTGTATGCATCCCCGGGGCTCCAGCATAGAGCCCGGGTACTGCCAAACTAGCTCTCCGGGGTTTTCTCTGCAGCTACCGCTGCTGCCATCCCTCAGACAAGTTTCTGCCCCCCAGGGGCCTGGGCAGCCCAGTCCCAGGAAGGCAGAACAAAGGATTTCCTCTCCCTTTGGAAATAGGTGTTAAGGGCCTGAGAGGAGTAGCCTCTCCTGGCCTCTGGAAATGCTTTGAAGGGCACAGATGGTGCCCTCCTGGCATAACCCAGTCTACACCAGTTCAGGGTTCCCAAAGCCCTGCTCTGGTGCAAAACTGGACAAAGGAAAGGGGAGTGACCACTCCCCTGACCAGCGCCTCCCAAGGGGAGGTGCCCAAAGCTCCTCCAGTATGTCCCAGCCCTCTGCCATCTTGGATGCAGAGGTGTGAGGGCACAATGGAGACCTCTGAGTGGCCAGTGCCAGCAGATGACGTCAGAGACCCCTCCTGATAGGTGCTTACCTCTTTCTGTAACCAATCCTCCTCTGAGGGCTATTTAGGGTCTCTCCTGTGGGTTTCTCTTCAGATAACAAATGCAAGAGCTCACCAAAGTTCCTCTGCACTTCCCTCTTCGACTTCTGCCAAGGATTGACCGCTGACTGCTCCAGGACGCCTGCAAAACCACAACAAAGTAGCAAGAAGGCTACCAGAAACATTGTAGCGCCTCATCCTGCCGGCTTTCTCGACTGTTTCCTGGTGGTGCATGCTCTGAGGCCTGTCTGTCTTCACCCTGCACTGGAAGCCAAGAAGAAATCTCCCATGGGTCAACGGAATCTTCCCCCTGCTAACCCAGGCACCAAACTTCTGCATCACCGGTCTTCTGGGTCCCCTCTTGACGAGCGTGGCCCCTGGAACACTGGAGCTGGATCCAAGTGTCCCCGACAGTCCAGTGGCCCTTCTGTCCAAATTTGGTGGATGTAAGTCCTTGCCTCCCCACGCCAGACAGTAATCCTGTGTACTGTGTGAACTGCAGCTGCTAGGGGTTCTGTGCACTTTTGCAAGACTTCCTTTGTGCACAGCCTAGCCCAGGTCCCCAGCATTCTGTCCTGCATTACCCAACTCGCTGAGTTGGACTCCGACTTCGTGGGACCCTCTTTTGTTGTGCTGAGAAGGCCGCCATGCTCAGATCTTCTGAACACCTGTTCAGGTGCTTCTGCGGGTGCTGTCTGCTTCTGCATAGGCTCCTTCTGTTGCTGAACGCCCCATTGGTCTCCTCCTCCAAGGGGCGACCTCCTGGTCCTTCCTGGGCCCTGACGGCACCCAAAATCCAAGGCTTGTTTGTGGGCTTTCTGCATGGAAACAACTCTGCATCCTCCAACACGCTGTGGGACATCTTCTGATCAAGGGAGAAGTTCCTGCCATCTTCCATTGTTGTAGAATCTTTGGCTTCTTCCACCCAGAGGCAGCCCTTTTGCACCTTCATCTGGGGTTTAGTGGGCTTCTGCCCCCCTGGACACTTGCGTGACTCTTGGACTTGGTCCCCTTCCTTTACAGGTCCTCAGGTCCAGAAATCCATCTTCAGTGCTTTGCAGTCAGTTGTTGTCTTTGCAGAATCCTCTATCACGACTTTACTGTCTTTCTGGGGTAGTAGAGTAACTTTACTTCTACTTTTCAGGGTGTAGGGATGGGGTATCTTGGACACCCTTAGTGTTTTCTTACACTCCTAGCAACCCTTTACACACAACACTACGCCTGGGGTCCCATTGTGGTTCGCATTCCACTTTTGGAGTATATCGTTTGTGTTGCCCCTGGGTCTATTGCCTCCTCTTGCATTCTATTGTGTTCTACAGTGTTTGCACTACTTTTCTAAGTGTTTTACTTACCTGATTTTGGTTTGTGTGTATATTTTGTGTATTTTACTTACCTCCTAAGAGAGTATATCTTCTGAGATATTATTGGCATATTGTCACTAAAATAAAGTACCTTTATTTTTAGTAACTCTGAGTCTTGTGTTTCTTATGATATAGTGCTAAGTGATATCAGTGGTACAGTAGGAGCTTTGCATGTCTCCTAGTTCAGGCTAAGCTTCTCTGCTATAGATACCTCTATCAGTATAAGCTGCTAGAACACTACTAATCTACAAATAAGGGATAACTGGACCTGGCACAAGGTGTAAGAACCACAAGGTACCCACTATAAGCCAGGCCAGCCTCCTACATTGGTGGTGCAGCAGTGGGATAAGTACTTGTAACTGCTTTATCACTTTGTCATTGGTGCTTTTTATAAGAAAAACATATACCAAATACTTCACAATATACACAGTAACCTAAACAGTTTAACTTTTATCTAAAACTTTCTAAAAAGTTTCTGAAACGTTTCTGAAAACATTTTAAAGTTTTCAAAAGTTTGAAAAAGTGTTTCTCTGTTCTTTTAAAAGTTCTAAAAACGTTTTTGCTCTCTCTGTCCTAAACCTTTTCTGTCATGTCTGCAGTAGAGCTTAATCCCACAGTCGCCCAGGCAACATATGGGAATCTAAATTTTAAAAGTTTGAGGGGTCTCTGCATTGAAAGAGGTTTAGCAATTGGTAAGAATCCTACAAAAGATCTTCTCCTTAGCCTTCTCCTAGAAAGTGACCAGAACCAGTCTGGCACCTCCCAGGATCAGGTGGTAGAGGAGGAGGGTACACAGTCAGACTCAGAGGAGTCCCCTGAGGTTGCTGCGGAGGGTTCTTCCAAGGACCTGTCAGCTAACAGGCCACCTAGTGACACTGGTAGTGGGAGGGGGTCACACATTAGTAGGGCACCCTTCACTCCTAAAGGCCAGGTTACTAGAGTTCAGTCAGTTAGGGACAGGTCCAACTGTGCCAATTCCCACATAACTTCTGTGTCTCACAATTTCCAAGCCTCTCACCCAGAGGATAACTTAATGGAAAGGGAACTCAGAAAGCTGAGGTTGGAAGAGGCCAGGGTGAAGCTTAAACATCAGCAGCTGGCCTTAGACAGGGAATCTCTGGATGTGGAAAGGGAATGGCGGAGGTTGGGGTTAGTTCCCCATGGTGGCAGCAGCAGTGTTTTTGATCGTAATCCTGTTAGAGAGAAAGATTCCAGGAACCTGCAGATGAGAGTTCCCCCTTACAAGGAGGGGGATGACATTAACAAGTGGTTTGCTGCTCTTGAGAGGGCCTGTATGGTATATTTGGTCCCTCAAAGGCAGTAGGCTTCTATCTTGTGGCTATCTTTCACTGGTAAGGGTAGGGATAAGTTCTTTACTGTCAGAGAAAGTGATGCTAATAATTACAAAGTTTTGAAGGATGCACTCTTGGATGGATTTGGCTTAACCACTGAACAATACAGGATAAAGTTCAGAGACACCAGAAAAGAGTCCTCTCAAGACTGGACAGACTTTGTAGACTGTTCAGTAAAGGCCTTGGAGGGTTGGTTACATGGCAGTAAGGTGACTGAATATGAAATTCTGTATAACCTAATCCTGAGAGAGCATATCTTGAACAATTGTGTGTCTGATTTGTTGCACGAGTACTTGGTAGACTCAGATCTGAACTCTTCCCAAGAATTGGGAAGGAAAGCAGACAAATGGGTCTAAACAAGAGTGACCAGAAAAGTTCATACAGGGGGTGGTGGGTTCAAATCCTCTTCTCACAATAAGAAAAAGCCATGGTGTTATTTATGTAAAGTAAAAGGCCATTGGCCAAGTGATGCCACTTGTCCAAAGAAATACAACAAGGCTCCCACCACAACCCCAACTGCAACCTCTAGTGCCCCTAGTAATAACAGTGGTGGTGGGAAGTCTACTACGAATAGCCAATCCAAGGGTGTAGCTGGGCTCACTATTGGCAGTGTAGTTGGGGTTGGTCTTGTTAGGGAGACCACAGAGGCTGTTTTATTCTCTGATGGTGGCATTGACTTTGCCACCTTGGTTGCTTGTCCCCTTAATATGGGTAGGCACAAGCAACTACCCCTAATTAACGGTGTTGAGGTTGAGGCCTACAGGGACACAGGAGCCAGTGAAACTATGGTTATAGAGAAACTGGTTCACTCTGATCAATACCTACTTGGTCAACAGTACCAAGTGACTGATGCTCACAATAACACACTTTGCCACCCCATCTCAACTAGGGGGTGGGGGTTACTGGTCCAAAGAACATTGTGGTAGCCACTGAATTACCTGTAGATTGCTTGCTAGGCAATGATTTGGAGACATCAACGTATGCTGAAGTGGAGTTGGAGGCTCATGCAGCAATGCTGGGCATTC
Organism: Pleurodeles waltl; assembly: GCF_031143425.1. NCBI lineage: Eukaryota > Metazoa > Chordata > Amphibia > Caudata > Salamandridae > Pleurodeles > Pleurodeles waltl. Next base: position 726,649,747 of record NC_090443.1, read on the forward strand.
CTGGGCATATTTTTGCTTTAACAAGGGCTCAGGCCAAAAAGAAAAAAGGACAGGGAAACTTGGATCCTGGAACAATGGACCAAGTGCTCCCAAAAGCTAGGGGTAGGAAGGGTAAATCATTGCCCACTATTCCTCCCTCACCAGAAGATTCCCCTTTTGAGGAAGAGGAATCCTCTCCCTGTGCAGAACCTTCACCAGATGAGCTGACAGCAGACACTGCTGAGCTTTTGGGTGCAGGGGGGCCTGCTGGGGAAGAGCTGAGTGTGGCACAGCAGACCTGTCCCACACTAGAGGGTTTGAGAAAGCAAGCTGTCAAGCAGCAGAATGGGGATGTCAGTGGTAGCCATAAGATGTATTGGGAAGACAACCTGCTATATACAGAATCAAGGGACCCTAAACCTGGAGCTACCAGGAGATTGGTCATCCCTTTGCAATACAGAGAGTTTCTTCTTACCTTGGCATACGACATTCCTCTGGCTGGGCATTTGGGGCAAAGTAAAACTTGGTACAGGCTTGTTCCCCTGTTTCACTGGCCTCATACGTCAGAAGACACCAAAGAGTTTTGTCGATCTTGTGTCACCTGCCAAGCCAGTGGCAAGACTGGTGGCACCCCAGAGGCCCCCTTAATTCCACTTCCTGTGGTTGGGGTGCCCTTTGAAAGGGTAGGGGTTGACATAGTTGGCCCCCTTGACCCTCCAACAGCTTCAGGCAATAGGTTTATCCTGGTGGTAGTGGACCATGCCACTAGGCACCCTGAAGCAATCCCCTTAAGGACCACTACAGCTCCTGCAGTAGCAAAGGCCCTCCTGGGAATCTTTTCCAGAGTGGACTTTTGAAGTAATAACGCTCCGTATGACCGTAAAGATGGAAAAGGAAGCTTTACTGAAGAACAACTCCGATGCGGTGCTCTCTCTCCCAAGGTCAGCAAGTAACTGCCACGGAGAGAACACCGCCGAGCTACACGTATTTTACATTCTATACTGTTGTCTCTAGGCCTGCATCAATCACGTAGGATCCTCGAGACAGATTACCACACATCTCTTCTTGTTAATATTACAAAGAGAAATAAAACATGTAAAAACATAAACATAAAAGAAATGAAACCAATAAACCAATTACAGATATAATTGTAAAGAACAAAGGAAAAGGAAACTCAAGACACATAATCATTAAGAAAAACAGGTGGTCTCCTAGACCGAGTAGGCCTAAGACCGACCAGCCTTGAACTCACACCCCTGGAGTGTGCAGTCCTAGTATCCTCGTTCATAACACCACTGTTTCTCTTTAACCATCACCACTACCAGCATCCAAGACTTGACCTTCAAACTGATCTTTCACAACCTCACCATCCCCCATCATCATGTAACCTGTACAACTTTCTCCATACTCACCATCGCCCCAATTCGATGCAAACTTAGCCACCCTCATCTTATTCCATTGTTGGCCATTAGAGAGAACAACGTGCCATTTATGCACTTCAAGAACCTTGAATGGCCCTAAGAATTTGGACATACCTCCCCTTACTCTTCCTGATTTAACCTTTACCCAATCACCTGGTTTGATTCTGACATCAACTCGCTCAGAATTGTCTATACACTCAAACGTGTTATTAAACTTGCCATGATGGCATTGACACCCAGAAATGAACTCTTGCATCCACGATGGCTTAATTCTACCCACAGGTTTCCTGCCCCTCATGACTTCAAATGGAATCCTTCCAGTACTCACATGTTCAGTGGTGCGATATGCCCAGATCAGTTCAGAAATGGCACACCCTACATCCAAATTGTTAACTTTAGCTAATTGTATCCCTCCTTTAATCATACGATTGGCGCACTCCACAATACCATTAGCACGAGGATTATACAAAGCAGTGCGCGCATGTCTGATCCCACATGATTCCAAGTAGTCTCTCATTTCCCTGGAGGTTAACTGAGTACCATTGTCTGTGATTAACACCTCCGGAAACCCTTCCTCTGTGAAAATGTCACGCAACGCACTAATGGTAGCTAAGGTGGTAACTTCAGCCATGAATTTGACAACCAACCATTTCGAATAAACATCAACCAAAACAAGCGCAAAACTTTTGCTTCTACCGACCCCTGACAAAGGTCCAATAAAGTCCAAACACACACTGTGCCACGGCCTTCCAGGGTCTCTTATACTACCGCCCTGCAACTGTGCCCCAACTTTAAGGCGTTTTTCACTCTGAATACACTCGCTATACCTTTCTACCCAGCTTACTACTTCACTGTCCGTGCCTGGCCACCAAAACTCCATCCTGAGCCTTTTTTTTGTAAAAGTCTGCCCCAGATGCCCTTCATGAGCTATATCAAACAATTTTTTTCTGACACCCATGGGTGGAACTACCTTGTCACCACGTAGAACCATTTTACCATTCACCTCTGAAAGTTCATCCAGCACTTTGCCATATGGTCGCACCAAAGAAGGAAGAGTACTTTCCCTTCTACCAGCTTTCCTAATAAGGTCAATTACACACTTAAGCACATTGTCCTCGTCCATTGCTGAATGCCACTCTTGCTCATTCACGATTCCGCCACTCCAATGAGTAACTTCACATACAGAAGCAACAGCACCTTCGCGCTCACTCTTCAAAACCTCATACTCATCAACTATACGCCAATCAAGTGCCAGACGTGACAAGCAATCAGCCTGAGCATTCTTCCAGTCAGGAATATACTCTATTTTATAATTATATTCCTGCAGACGTGAAGCCAGTCTGGCTAATCTCGCTGAACCTTTGACAGTACCACCAGGCAACAAAATCTTCAGCAAAGGTTTATGATCTGTGCGTAGAGTGATCCAACTACCCTAAATGTATGTGCAAAAGTACTCCACACCCCACGCTGCAGCTAATGCCTCACGTTCAATAACAGCATAATGTCTTTCTGTGGTCGTCAAAGTCCGTGAAGCAAAAGCAATAGTCTTTTCAATTGAATCATGCGTTTTGTGACATGACGGCGCCTATTCCTGTGGCACTGGCATCAACAGTAATGATGGTATCTTTCTTAGTATCGAACAGCGTTAAAATACCAGCACCACACACAGCTTGTTTTATAGAAAGAAAAGACTGTTGTTGCGCCTTGTCCCACACAAAACTCACTCCTTTGCGTAGTAAAGTCTTCAGATTTTCAGTTTTGCTTGCAAAACTTTATACAAATTTAGAATAGTATTCCACTGAGCCTAAAAAAGATCTGAGCTGATTCTAATCCTTAGGTGCTGGTGCAGATCTATTGGCCCTCAAGAGATCTCTCTTAGGTTTGACTCCAAGTTCGGACAGAGTGTGGCCCAAGTATTCAACTTCCTTCACAAGAAATTGACATTTCTCTTTCCGCAATGTCAAACCACACTCTGACAGTCTGTCCAACAACATTTTCAGAGTGACATTATGGTTAGCAATGGAATCACTGAAAACTAGTATATCATCTTGGAAGAATAAAACATTCTGAAATCCTTTGAAGACATCGCTCATCATCCTTTGAAAAACACTTGCAGCCGATGCTAAACCAAAAGGCATCCGGGTAAATTGAAATGTCCCCTCCATGGTAACAAAGGCTGTGAGAGCTTTGGATGCTGGATGAAGTTTTATTTGATGATAAGCATGTTTAAGATCCAACTTAGAAAAATATCTAGCTCCTTTGCATAGCAAAACCAATTCACTAATATTAGGCAAAGGAAAGTTGTCTGCCACTATGTTTTGATTCAAACCCCTGAAGTCCACACAAAATCTTAACTTTCCATCCTTTTTTTTAAAAATAACAATAGGCGAAATTCATTCAGAAGCCTCCACAGGTTCTATGACCCCACTGTCCAGCATTTCACTTAAAAGTGCTTTGACTTCACCTCTGACTGATACTGGCACCTTCCTGACTTTGTACTGCACAGGGACAGCACATTGCTTTAATTTGATCTCATGAACATAACCTTTTAGTACTCCCATTTCTTCTTTGAACACATTCTTTGCACCAGACAAAATATTGTCCAGAGTAGTGTCACCAATAACCATAACTTGACTGGGAGCACACGGATCAATTGTAATGCACAGATCAAACTTGTGTTGCCAACCCAAAATAGGAGGACCTGACTCCGATATGTACACTTTGCCCATGCCCATCCTCCCTTTAAAAGCTATTTCTGCACGCATGTATCCTATAATATCAATTTGTTCTCCTTGGTACCCCCCGGGTTAATGTCTTTGGGTAATAATCTAGTGGACGGCCACTTGAGAAGAAACAATTCCTTTGGAATCATGGTGTATAAAGAGCCAGAGTCCACCATTAATTCAACAGGCACATTCCTAATAATGAACGTGGCTTTGGGCCTTTGAATTCTTCTTACGCCTACTAGACTAGTGTCAGACCCAGATACATACAGTAACCTGTCAACCACATCACACGAATACGGGTTTTCTCCCTCATCAACCACCACAGCTACTTTCCCTTTGGATACGTCTTTTCCCTTGCATACTCTGGCAAAATGCCCTTTACGTCCACATCGTCTACACTCCTTCCCAATGGCGAAACAATTCTTAAAATCAGAAGTGTGATATCTACTACCACATTTAGAACACAATTTATTGCCAAAAGCACTACCGCTTGTACTACCGCCTGGCATCCCTTTACCTGACTTTCCACCCCACATTCTGGAGGTAACTGCAACCTCACTCTCCACACATGTAACATCATCAGAATATTTAACCTCCCTCTTATCCATCAACTTCATACATGACTCAGACTCTTCAACCACTTTGGCGATCTCAATAGCATCTTTCAACTTTGGATCTCTTGCAGCCCACAACCTTTCTTGCATTTTTCTACTTCTACATTGCACTATAAGTTGATCCCTAATTAACTCCTCCGTCATGGGGCCAAACTTGCACTTGATAGACAACTCCCTCAAACGAGTAACAAACGAGTCTACGGATTCTCCCTCTTTTTGAGATTGCGTGTAGAATTTAAATCTGCGCATAACCAAATTTTCAATCTTAGAAAATCTCAGTTCCAATCTGTATCTTGCCTCAACAAACACATCATCTATAGGTTGCCCAGATTGATCACATCCTTTAGGTAAATATTTAAACACTCGGTGACCTTCATTGAGCAAAATAGCTTTTTTTCTGTTAGCGGAAAACCCTGACCTATCCAGTGCTTCCAAATAATTGTCAAATATTTCCACCCACTCCTCCCATTCAATTGGTGGAGCACCAGGATGCATAAAAAATAGTGGAGGAGAGTTGATTGCTGCAGCTGAATTCTCCATGTTGATAAGTAAGTATAAAGTACGTCAATCACCGTTGAAGACCATATTCAATTCGTGAAACAGCACGAAATTTCCATTGTTCAATTGAATTAATTAGTCTGTGTACTATATATATATACCCAGTATGGCCAACCGGGGTAAAATGTAATAAAGCTGGTATTAATTTCACTGGCCTTGCATGACCAAAGATGGCCGCCACGCAGGGACGTTGATAAAAACGTGCAGAATACAGAGGTTGCAACGTAACCAGCGTGTAACAAACTACGCGTGTTGTAAGGAAAGGAGCACGCGCAGCGTTTAAGAAAACAATGTTCACAGCGTTCCCACGTTGCTAGGTAACACAGCTAGCACATATGGGACGCAAACCGCCTCTAAAAAAAATCGAAGCAAATAAAGAATGTCAATACCGGAGAGTCCAAGGAAATGTTTTCCTGACACCAGGATCGTCGAAATGAAGTCGAACACACCTCCGTTCAGGACTTGGAATTCGCGACTCTGTGATGCGTGAGTCCTGGGCATCCACGAAGGGTTGTCATCAGGTGAGTGATCTTGCTGGCCAACTCGTCGCCAAAATGAAGTAATTACGCTCCGTACAACTGTAAAGATGGGAAAGGAAGCTTTATTGAAGAACAACTCCGACGCTGTGCTGTCTCTCCCAAGGTCACAAGTAACTGCCAAGGAGAGAACACCGCCGAGCTACACGTATTTTACATTCTATACTGTTTTCTCGAGGCCTGCATCATGTAGGATCCTCGAGACAGATTACAACAACTTCCCTAAGGAAGTGGTGTCAGACAGAGGTAGTAACTTCATGTCTGCATACCTGAAAGCAATGTGGAAGGAGTGGGGTGTAACATACAAGTTCACTACTCCTTATCATCCACAAACAAATGGTCTGGTTGAGAGGTTTATTAAAACTCTAAAAGGTATGATAATAGTACTCCCTGAAAAACTCAGAAGGAGATGGGATGTCCTGTTACCTTGCCTCCTTTTTGCTTACAGGGAGGTATCCCAAAAAGGAGTGGGCTTTAGCCCCTTTGAACTCCTCTTTGGGCACCCTGTGAGAGGTCCCCTTGAATTGTTAATTAGGGTTGAGAACAACCTTTAAAAGCTCCTAAACAGGACATTGTGGATTATGTACTTGGCCTAAGATCAAGAATGGCTGAGTACATGAAAAAAGGCCAGTAAAAACCTGCAGGCCAGCCAGGAGCTGCAAAAGCAATGGCATGACCAGGAGGCTGTCCTGACCCAGCACCACCCAGGACAGAAGGTGTGGGTATTGGAGCCTGTGGCCCCAAGAGCACTCCAGGACAAATGGAGTAGACCACATCTAATTGTTGAGAAAAAGGGTGAGGTTACCTACTTGGTAGACCTGGGCACTACCAGGAGTCCCCTTAGGGTGCTCCATGTCAACCGCCTGAAACCCTGCTAAGACAGGGCTGATCTCACCCTGCTCATGGCAACTGATGATGGACAGGAAGAAGAGAGTGACCCTCTCCCTGATCTCTTCTCCACCACTGAAGCTGATGGATTAGTGGAGGGAGTAGTACTGGCAGATTGTCTTACTGCTGGGCAGAAAGATAACTGTGTAAATCTTTTAAGTCAGTTTTCTGAACTCTTCTCACTGATACCAGGTACTACTATTTGGTGTGAGCATACAATCAATACTGGAAACAGTTTACCTGTCAAAAGGAGATTTATAGGGAGCCTCATCATGTCAGGGACTGCATTAAACAAGAGGTTCAGAAAATGTTAGACCTAGGAGTGACTGAGCCTTCAGAAAGCCCATGGGCTGGCCCAGTGGTGCTTGTTCCAAAACCTCACAGGAAGGATGGTAAAAGAGATATGAGGTTTTGTGTTGACTATAGAGGGCTCAACCAAGTAACCAAGACAAATGCTCTCCCTATACCCAGAGCAGATGAGCTGATAGATACACTGGCTTCTGCCAAGTATCTAAGCACTTTTGATTTAACTGCAGGGTATTGGCAGATTAAGTTATCAAAAGATGCAAAACCTAAAACTGCATTCTCAACCATTGGAGGGCACTATCAATTCACTGTGATGCCCTTTGGTCTGACGAATGCACCTGGCACTTTTCAGATGTTGGTGAACACAGTCCTGCAAGGGTTGGAAGCTTTTAGTGCAGCGTATCTAGATGACATAGCTGTCTTTAGCTCCACCTGAGCTGATCACCTGGTCCACCTGTGGAAAGTGTTAGAGGCCCTGCATAAGGCAGGCCTCACTATCAAGGCCTCACAGTGCCAGATAGGGCAGGGGAAACTGGTTTATCTGGACAATCTGGTAGGTGGGGAACGGATTGCACCACTGCATGGGAAGATGCAGACCATTATGGAATGGGCTCCCCCTACAACTCAAACCCAGGTGAGAGCCATTATGGGCCTCACGGGGTACTATAGGAGGTTTATTAAGAATTATGGCTCCATTGCAGCTCCTCTTAATGACCTCACTAGTAAGAAGATACCTAAAAAGGTATTGTGGACAGTCAGCTGTCAAAAAGCTTTTGATGAGCTCAAACAGGCCATGTGCTCTGAACCTCTCCTAAAAAGCCCTTGCTACTCCAAAAAGTTTATAGTCCAGACTGATGCTTCTAAATTGGGGGCTGTGGCAGTGCTATCACAGCTTAATACTGAGGGCCAGGATCAACCTGTTGCTTTTATCAGCAGGAGGTTGACCCCTAGAGAAAAGCGTTGGTCTGCCTTAGAGAGGGAGGGAGGCCTTTGCTGTGGTCTGGGCACTGAAAAAGTTGAGACCATACCTGTTTGGTACTCACTTTATTGTTCAGACAGACCACAAACCTCTACTATGACTAAAACAAATGAAAGGTGAAAACCCTAAATTATTGAGGTGGTCCATATGCCTACAGGGAACAGACTATACAATGGAACATAGACCTGGGAGTACCCACTCCAATGTAGATGGACTCTCCAGATATTTCCACTTAGACAATGAAGACTTATCTGGACAAGGTTAGCCTTATTGTCCCTCGTTTGGGGGGGGGGGTTGTGTGGAAAGTACCATCTTGCTTGGCATGTTACCCCCATATTTTACCTGTATGTATGTTGTTTTTGCCTGTGTCACTGGGATCCTGCTAGCCAGGACCCCAGTGCTCATAAAGTGTGCCCTGTGTGTGTTCCCTGTGTGGTGCCTAACTGTGTCACTGAGGCTCTACTAACCAGAACCTCAGTGTTTATGCTCTCTCTGCTTTTAAAATTGTCACTGCAGGCTAGTGACTAATTTTACCAATTCTCATTGGCACACTGGAACACCCTTTAAATTCCCTTGTATATGGTACCTAGGGACCCAGGGTATTGGGGTTCTAGGAGATCCCTATGGGCTGCAGCATCTCTTTTGCCACCCATAGGGAGCTCAGACAATTCTTATACAGGACTGCCACTGCAGCCTGAGTAGATTAGCGTCCATGTTATTTCACAGCCATTTTACACTGCACTTAAGTAACTTATAAGTCACCTATATATCTAACCCTCACTTAGTGAAGGTTAGGTTCAAAGTTACTTAGTGTGAAGGCACCCTGGCACTAGGCAAGGTGCCCCCACATTGTTCAGGGTGATTTCCCCGGACTTTGTGAGTGCGGAGACACCATTACACGCGTGCACTACATATAGGTCAATACCTATATGTAGCGTCACAATGATAACTCCGAACATGGCCATGTAACATGTCTAGGATCATGGAATTGTCCCCCCAGTACCATTCTGGTATTGGGGGGGCAATTCCATGATCCCCCGGGTCTCTAGCACAGTACCATGGTACTGCCAAACTGCCTTTCCGGGGTCTCCACTGCAGCTACTGCTGCTGCCAACCCCTCAGACAGGTTTCTGCCCTCCTGGGGTCCACGCAGCCCTGGCCCCAGGAAGGCAGAACAAAGGATTTCCTCTGAGAGAGGGTGTTACACCCTCTCCCTTTGGAAATAGGTGTGAAGGGCTAGGGATGAGTAGCCTCCTCCAGCCTCTGGAAATGCTTTGAAGGGCACAGATGGTGCCCTCCTTGCATAAGCCAGTCTACACCGGTTCAGGGATCCCTCAGCCCTGCTCTGGCATGAAACTGGACATAGGAAAGGGGAGTGACCACTCCGCTGACCAGCACCTCCCAAGGGGAGGTGCCCCAAGCTCCTCCAGTGTGTCCCAGACCTATGCCATCTTGGATGCAGAGGTGTGAGGGCACAATGGAGACCTCTGGGTGGCCAGTGCCAGCAGGCGACGTCAGAGACCCCTCCTGATAGGTGCTTACCTCTCTCTGTAACCAATCCTCCTCTGAGGGCTATTCAGGGTCTCTCCTGTGGGTTTCTCTTCAGATAACAAATGCAAGAGCTCACCAGAGTTCCTCTGCACTTCCCTCTTTGACTTCTGCCAAGGATCGACCGCTGACTGCTCCAGGACGCCTGCAAAACTGCAACAAAGTAGCAAAAAGACTACCAGCAACATTGTAGTGCCTCATCCTGACGGATTTCTCGACTGTTTCCTAGTGGTTCATGCTCTGTGGGCTGTCTCCCTTCACCCTGCACTGGAAGCCAAGAAGAAATCTCCCGTGGGTCGACGAAATCTTACCCCTGCTAACGCAGGCACCAAACTTATGCATCTCCGGTCTGCTGGGTCCCCTCTCATCTTGACGAGCATGGTCCCTGGAACACAGGAGCTGGATCCAAGTGTCCCCGACAATCCAGTGGGCCTTCTGTCCAAATTTGGTGGTCTTAAGTCCTTGCCTCCCCACGCCTGACAGTAATCCTGTGTACTGCATGAACTGCAGCTGTTAGGGCTTCTGTGCACTTTTGCAAGACTTCCTTTGTGCACAGCCTAGCCTAGGTCCCCAGCACTCTGTCCTGCATTGCCCAACTCACTGAGTTGGACTCCAACTTCGTGGGACCCTCTTTTGTTGTGCTGAGATGACTGCCGTGCTAAGATCTTCTGAAAGCCTGTTCTGGTGCTTCTGCGGGTGCTGCCTGCTTCTGCAAGGGCACTCTCTGTTGCTGTGCACCCCCTCTTTCTCCTCCTCTAAGAGGTGACCTCCTGATCCTTCCTGGGCCCTGGCAGCATCCAAAATCCTTAACCATGACTCTTGCAGCTAGCAAGGCTTGTTTGTGGTCTTTCTGCGTGGAAACAACTCTGCGTCCTCCAGCACGCTGTAAGACATCTTCTGACCAAAGGAGAAGTTCCTGGCACCTTCCATTGTTACAGAATCTTTGGCTTCTTCCACCCAGAGGCAGCCCTTTTGCACCTTCATCCAGGGTTTAGTGGGCTCCTGCCCTCTCTGGACACTTGCGTGACTCTTGTACTTGGTCCCCTTCTTCTGCAGGTCCTCATGTCCAGGAATCCATCTTCAGTGCTTTGCAGTCAGTTGTTGTCTTTGCAATATCCCCTATCACGACTTTACTGTCTTTCTGGGATAGTAGGGTAACTTTACTCCTACTTTTCAGGGCCTTGGGATGAGGTATCTTGGACACCCTTAGTGTTACACTCCCAGCGACCCCCTACACCAGGCCTTATGAAGCATTCAGCAGGCCACGATGATCTGACACACCTTCTTTGGTGAGTAGAATAGGGATCCACCTGTCATATGGAGGCACCTGAACCTCGCCTTCAGGAGGCCGAAGGTGCATTCGATCACCCTCCTAGTCCGCCCATGGTCCTCATTGTAGCGTTCCTCTGCCCTGGTCCTGGGATTCCTCACGGGGGTCAGTAGCCATGACAGGTTGGGGTAACCAGAGTCTCCTAATAGCCACACCCGGTGCCTCTGTAGTAGACCCATTACATAAGGGATGCTGCTATTCCGCAGGATGTAGGCGTCATGCACTGAGCCAGGGAACATGGCATTCACATGGGAGATGTACTGGTCTGGCAAACATACCATCTGTACATTCATGGAATGATAACTCTTCCGGTTTCTGTACACCTGTTCACTCCTGTGGGGGGGGACCAAAGCCACATGAGTCCCATCAATGGCACCTATGATGTTGGGAATATGTCCAAGGGCATAAAAGTCACCTTTCACTGTAGGCAAATCCTCCACCTGAGGGAAAACGATGTAGCTCTGCATGTGTTTCAGAAGGGCAGACATCACTCTGGACAACACGTTGGAAAACATAGGCTGGAACATCCCTGATGCTATGGCCACTGTTGTTTGAAAAGACCCACTTGCAAGGAAATGGAGCACTGATAGCACCTGCACTTGAGGGGGGATTCCTGTGGGATGGCGGATTGCTGACATCAGGTCTGGCTCCAACTGGCTACACAGTTCCTGGATTGTGGCACGGTCAAACCTGTAGGTGATGATCAAATGTCTTTCCTCCATTGTCGACAGGTCCACCAGCGGTCAGTACACCGGAGGATTCCACCATCTCCTCACATGTCCCAGTGGACGGTGCCTATGAAGGACAACAGCAAGCACAGAGTCAAACAACTCAGAGGTATGTACCCACAGTCTACACAGAACACCAATCATACACAAAATGTGGCCTGTATGTGTGTTGAGAGTAGGCCTAGGTATGTGACGCAGTTGGTAACTAGGCCATTTGGGCCCCTGAAATGGCGGCTGCCTGACCTCTAAAGCGGGACAATGGGATGTGAGGTAACTGCGTTGGCGTTGTACACCGTCGCAGTAGGCGGGCGAAGACCGCGGCACAATGCTGCATTGGTTAACATTGGACCCTATGGGTCCCAGGAGTCAATGACGATGTACGCCGGCGGTGATGGTACGCACCGCCGCGGACGTGACTGCCGCGGACGTGACCACCATTTTCTAACTGTTTAATCACTCGATATCTGATCTTCGACAGGAGAGGACCTACACTACAAGTGCTGCTGTGACCTCGGTCTGGAAGAGACAATGGCTCGTGCGTCTGGGGAAAGGGCCCCTGCCTTCACTGCAGAGGAGTTGGAGAAGCTCGTCGAGGGAGTACTCCCCCAGTACATGCTATTCTACGGTCCTCCAGACCAACAGGTAAGTACACAGGGAGCATGTTGTATGGGCTATGCCTGTGTGGAGAGGGCTGGTTGTAAGAAGGAAGGGGGCAGAGTTCTGAGTGCATGAAAGACGGTGAATGCATGTGCCACATGACAAGGGTAGGGATGTGGGCCACTCACTTTGACGGTGCAGTTGTTAATGGCTTCTCTTCTTCCCCTGTACATTTCATGTAGGTCAGTGCCCACCAGAAGAAGGATATTTGGCATGCCATCGCCAAGGACGTCTGGTCCCTGGGGGTCCACCACGGACGGAGCACCCACTGCCGGAAGAGATGGGAGGACATTCGCCGCTGGAGCAAGAAGACGGCGGAGGCTCAGCTGGTGATGGTCTCCCAACGTGGGAGGGGTTCCCATCGAACCATGACCCCCCTGATGTTACGGATCCTGGTGGTGGCCTACCCAGAGTTGGATGGGCGCTTGAGGGCAAGACAGCAGACACAAGGGGGTGAGTACACTATCATTCAGCTGACTTTGCGCGCAGTGAAGGTGTCTGGGTGGGGGAGGAGGGCTGTGGGTTCCCCTAGGCCAGGGCGAGTTCCGTAGGCTAGGCCCATTCATAAGGCATGGCCCTGTGGCCCCCCACCCCACCTCTGTAGAGTGCCAAGTACTGCTATTCATCTCCCAGGGTCATCTATGTGTGCAGATGTCGTCCATAGCCTTGTAGGCCATTTCCCAGGAATTGCACTGTAGAGGCCAACAGCGCGACGTAGTGCAGGGGGCTGCTGTGTCTGTATTGTCCGCCAACGGTAGCGGTAAGCCATGCACTCAACCTGTCTTTCTACTGTTTCCTCCCCCCCCCTTTTTTTGCGGTCTCCCTGTTCTTGTGTGCATTAGCATCATCAGGCGGAGGAAGAGTGGCACCGGAGCATGAGGGAGCTGCATCCCACATGGGCACGGAGGCCCACACTACGGACTCAGAATACACCAGTGGGACGGAGGGCGAGGGGAGCACCACGGCGGTCACAGGATCTGCAACCAGCGACACGGACTTGTCCTCCGGTGGGAGCTCCCTTGTGGTGGTGGCAACATCTGTGCCCCCCACTACTACAGGTACAGCCGCCACCCCCCCTACCAAAACCGCCCTCCCAGCAGCCCCTCAGCCTTCGCCCCGTGCCCGCTCACCCAGGAGGGTGGGCATCACCTTCGCCCCAGGCACCTCAGCCCCTGCCCCTGTCACCTCTGTTGCCTTCAGTGAGGAGGCCATTGACCTCCTCAGGTCCCTCACTGTTGGACAGTCTACCATTTTGAATTCCATCCAGGGTGTAGAAAGGGAGTTGCAACACACAAATGCATTCCTGGAGGGCATTCATTCTGGTCAGGCTGCCCATCATCGAACCCTTCAAACTCTGGCCTCAGCACTGATGGCAGCCATTGTCCCTGTGTCTAGCCTCCCCCCTCCAAATTCCTCCACCCAGACCCAATCCCCTGTACCTCTGCCTATCCCAAGCACACCATCAGACCAGCCTGCACACACCTCACCACACAAGAGAAGCTCAGGCAAGCATAAACACCAAACATCACACAGGCACTCACGCAAGCATCACACACATAGAGACACACCGACATCCACTGCCTCCACTGTTTCCCCTCCTCCTCGTCTCCCTCCTCCCTCCCAGTCTCGTCTACACTCACACCTGCATGCACTACTACTACAGCCACTACGTCCCGCACCAGCACACTCACCACCACACCCCGCTCAGGTGCACTCACCAACCCCACTACCATTTACACGTCCCCTGTGTCCTCTCCCAGTGTGTCTGTGACGCCCCCTCCGAAGATACACAAACGCAGGCACACACCCACCCAACAGCCATCCACCTCACGGCAGCCTCCAGTGCATGCACCTGCACCCAAATCCACAAAATTTACACCTCCTGCAACCACAACCTCTTCCTCTACTCCCAAACCCCCTCCAGCTACCCGTCCCAGTGTGTCCCAAAAACTTTTCCTGTCCACCCTTAACCTATTTCCCACCACCCTCCCCCTCCAACTCATAGGCCCCGTACTAGCACCTCAGCCAAAAAATCTCCGGGACCAGTGGTGCCTGTTGGTACAGGTATGTGGAGTGCACCGGCCACCAGGGCAGTCAGTGTGGCACGGAGCCACAGTACAGCCAGTCCCCCCCCTGTGAAGCACCAGAAGTTGGACAGTGCCCGGCGGGAGAGGGGGAAGACTCCAGCCAGCCAAGCCGCTCACAGGGGTCCCGGGGGGAGTGTGGACTCAGCTGTGACTCCTCCCAAGGTGGGGAAGGGGCAGAGGAAACCTGCAAAGTCTGGGAGGAGCAGCACGGCGGAGAAGACCGCCATCATCCCCGCCGGCCAGGAGGCCACCGCCAGCCCCATCGTCACTGTCCAGGAGGCCACTGCCAGCCCCATCGTCACTTCCCAGGAGGTGGCCACCGCCAGCCCCATCATCACTGCCCAGGAAGGGCCACCGCCAGCCCCATCGTCACTGCCCAGGAAGAGGCCACCGCCAGCCCCATCGTCACTGCCCAGGAAGAGGCCACCGCCAGCCCCATCGTCACTGCCCAGGAGGAGGCCACCGCCAGCCCCATCGTCACTGCCCAGGAAGGGGCGACCGCCAGCCCCATCGTCACTGCCCAGGAGGGCCCCGCAACTCACAGCCCAGTGACCCATGAAGGACCGCCAGCCACAGGCCAGCTGGGCAATGATGGACCGCCATGGCAAGCACCGCTGAACAGAGCAAGGACCGCTGAACAGGGCAAAGACCGCCATGGCAAGCACCGCTGAACAGGGCAAGCACCGCTGAACAGGTCAGAAACTGCCAACTCAAGCACCGCTGAACAGGGCAAGCACCGCTGAACAGGTCAGAAACTGCCAACTCAAGCACCGGTGAACAGGGCAAGCACCGCTGAACAGGGCAAAGACCGCCATGGAAAACACCGCTAGCTCATTTGCGGCAGGGGCAGTGATGCAACTGGGACCGTCACAGGTGAGTGCTGCACTCTGGGCACCAGTCCCCCTCCAGAACCAGTGGAGACATGCATCCAGTCCGTCTGTCCTCCACAGGATGAAGCACTCCCCAGGATGGCACAGTGGGCAAACCAACCACTGGAGAGACTTGAGAGACTGTGGCTTTGCACTCCCCAGGATGGTACAGTGGGCAACCCACCCACTGTAGAGACTTGAGAGACTGTGGCGTTGCACTCCCCAGGACTGATCAATGGGCATGGAGCCCCCTCGTGGATCTGGCGTCGTGCACTCATCCGGCTGAGGTGCCCCCCTTAATTTCCCCCTGAGGTGCCTGTTGTATTTCTATCTGATGCCCCAGCAGTGTTCTCTCCGTCACGTTCGGGTATCTTGTGTGGGCCTCGCCCATGCATTTTGGGCCCAGTGTTCCACGGACTATGAATGATGCAAAACCTGCACTAATAATCGTGGTGTATATTTTGTTTATAGTGTATATATAGATATGTACATTTTTGCTTACTGATTTTTGATATATTACAATAGTTACACTAATTTCCTTATGTCTTTCTTCCGGGGGGGCTGGAGGGTGTTACTGTAATGTATAGATAAGCATTGGTGTGTGTGTTGTAGTGGGTGAGGGTCGGGTGGGGGTTGGGGTGTTGAGTGTGTGTGTCCCTGTTGTTTGCCTCCCCCTCCCTTATGTCGTAGGTGCAGTACTCACCGTGCTCTTCGCCGCCGGCGTTGGTGATCCTCGTAGAAGAGCAGGAAGACTAGCGCTGGAAGAATTTGAAGTTCCAGCTCCATGCTGTCCTCCTTCCTCATGGAGTGTGTAGAGGTGGGCGTTTTTCCTTCGAAATGCCTGTTTCCGCCGTGTTTTTATCCGCGTTGTATCGGCCCCGGAAAAAGTGGCAGAGTGGCCTGTCATAATAGTGTGGGCGGTACATTGTCTCCCGCCTGTCTGTTGGCGGTGACCGCCAAGCTGTTGGTCTGTACCGCCGTGGCGGTCTGAGTGTTAAAGTGGTTGTCTTTGTTGGCGGTTTCCGCCACGGTCGTAATTGCAAACTTTTTACCACTGGCCTGTTGGCGGTCTTACCGCCACTTTAACACCGTCCGCCAGGGTTGTAATGACCCCCATAGTACCAAATTACAATGTTTAGTGCTTCCAAATAGAATTTGGATAGAAATGTGACTTCACATTTGCATGTGTTATTTGCAATAAGTGTGGAGGAACACATCGCCATTAACAAATGTAGAACATTTAATTTGAGCACAGGTGGATAAGATAAACTACTGCACAAAGACTACTGTACTGAGTTCCAAAGAAGGTGGCATGATGTCCTACACAGGGCAGATAGAAAAACTGCCCAGGGGGCATTAACGTGTGTTTACTGAGCCATTCTTTTTCAGAAACTGAGGAACCCTACAACTAGAACTTCCTCCTCTGATGAGTGTTCTGCCTCCCCTGCAAGATGTGGTGTTGGAATAGGAGGTAGCTGAGTGATGTTACTTGGCTCTAGTGCACACACATCAGAGGCAGAAGATATAATTACCATGTTACCAATAACATAGTCCCTGGAAAGTGTTTGCTGGTTAGCCAACAAAGCAACAACATTGCTATTAAGGGCAGTCTCTAATGCTATGAAGGAGTTAATCTTCTCCTCCAGGGACTGGACTGGATGTAATACGCCAAGTATCATGGGCAGTGCAGGTGCCCCCATGGGGCCCCCAGCAGCCCCTTTCTTGCTATTGAGGGCACTCACTAATGCTATGAAGGAGTTCATCTTCACCTCCAGGGACTGGATGGATGTATTGATGGCACCCAACTGTCTCACAACATCACTGGTTTCAGGTGTGGAAGGCTGGTGTTGTGTTTTTTACTTCTGCATCATGGGACCAGCAATGTCAGCTATCGAGTCATCAATCCTATAGAGCCAAGAGCAGGTATCTGTGACTGCCTTATTAGGGCTAAGACGCCTACGGACTCCTTCAAGTGTGCCCACTATGGTCTCCATCCCCAAACACACTTCATCAGCCATTCGCTGCTGGACTCCTACCACTCACTGTTGAGAAGTAACTTGGGGGTTCTTAGACTCCTCAGCTGTTATGTAAAAGACTGATGGTCTATGTCCAGTGTGTGTTTGTTCATCTGGAGACCCAACAATATCCTCTTCCAATGCCAATACTGAAGGAGAAGTTTTAAAATATCTATGAGCTGTTGGAAGATGTAGCAGGATGGTGTCATCAACAGACAGAATGATCTCCAGGAGATGTTGTTTGTTCCTTTGGAAAGAAATAAAATATGTTACAAATATTCCATGATTGAGTATGACATAAGTGATTTCTGTTGCAGAAAATATTTAGTTCACTGTCAAGTACACAGTGATATGTGTAACATACCTTTCTACAAGGAATATGTCCCTGTTGCACTATTGTTGCTTTTCACATGGCATGACACATACATTGATCGCACAACCTCAGTATTAACTAGGGGGCCTATTTGTGTTAATTTCACACAATGCAATGTGGCTATGGAGCTTGCTGTCCTACCTGAAAGAGTGAGGCAGGAATGGGCCACATATAACATGTTACAGTTTATTCCTGCTCTCCCAGCCCTGAGGCAAATTTTGCTGCCTAGCACAACTACAAGGACCATTACGCCATGTAGCTAGGGTGCCTCTATTTGCTCTAGACAATCAGTTTGCGCTCCTGCACCAGCCAAGAGATGTCATGCACTCTATATTGTTAATGATCACACATTCCTGCATTACGATTTTCAAGCAGCACAGCACACCAAGCTGCCTTGCTGCACTGTCTTGAAAGAAATGTGGGCGTTATTGTGCCCTATGGGTCATATTTCACAAACATACACCACACAACACTACGCACCAAGCCACCTTCCTGCACTGCATGAATGGGGAAGGGCATGTACATGCCATATTTGAATTTTTCCAGGGGAATCCTATAGTTTCCTAGCACATACACAGTCATCTCCAGACTCGACAATACAAGAAACTAAAGCTCTTCTCTGAAGTGGACAGCCTCCTTCATAAAACCTCAAGCTCACTCCATTCCGTCGGAACTCAAGGAGCTCACCCACAGAGTCCTGCAAGGCTCTTTACCTAGCCCAACTCTCTTAAAGTTATGTACAACTCTTCTACCAAGCATCATGCAGACCCAGGCACTCTACATGCATAGACAACTATAGGGGGTTGCCCAAATAACCCTTGCATGTCTTTGCCCATATGTAACTAAACAAAATATACTTGGTGACTTGAGAGGGATGAATATCTTGAATAAATCAGTTAACAATAATACTTGAATAATTATTGTGCCAAATACATATATTATTTTCTGTATCTCATTTAAATCTTTTGACACATAAACCTTCTAGACAATGAAATCACATATATAGTTCCAACACTAACCACAATCTTACACTGCTTAGATCGACAGTGTACAAATCAGAGACAATACATACACATATCACAAAGACAGGTACAAAAATTCTAAATAAAAAGACCTATGCCCAAAATAGGGTGCAGACTCCTGATAGCAGTTCATAACAGTGTGGACGATTTAGTTTATTCCTTTGAGATCTAGATCTGACCCAAGAGAGTCCCATAGACCAGGGCCAAGTAAAAACTCTCCCAATACATTGGTTGGCATTGGGCTGGTCAAATCAGTATTTATAACTTTTGTTTTTTTCCTTTTTTGTTAGTGGACTCCTTGCTGATTAGTGTCAACGCATTTCGGCCTTTTGCTTGTGGCCTCGTCAGGACAACACGAGGAGCGTGAACCTAAAACTACAAAACAGTAACTAAAACCAGACATTATGCAAAACGTATATCCACTTCTTTGTATTTATGTTTATGATAAAAATAGGAGGCACCACCACAAAAAAATGCCTGTGTAATGAACAAGTTACTTACCTTCGGTAACACATTATCTGATAGAGACAATGGCCCACATTATGAGTTTGGATGGCAGCGGAGGCTGCCTGCCAGACTCATACCCCCATCAGGCCACCTGTGCGGGCAGAATATCTCGCCCCTATTAGGAGTTCACCACAGGGCCTTAACATTGACGCAGGCTCGGTTGTGGCTGTGTGGCGGGTGCAACAGCACCCGTCCTGCTTTCCACTGGCCGGTACACGACAAGTACCATGGACCAAGTGCATGGGCAGTGCAGGTGCCCCCATGGGGCCCCCAGCACCCCTCTTTTTGCCAGCCTTTGCATGGCAGGGCTACCTCCATGCAAAGTCTGATAGAAAGGAGACTTATAATGCAAGCAGCGTTGCCCTGGCGCATTACAACCAATGAGACTGCTGAGACCGCTGAGACCGCCAGGCTGTCGACTGGCAGCAACCTGGCAGTGCCAGTGGTTTGATGGTGGCGCTTTCACTGCGGTCATATTGTTGCGGTCGGACTGCCACTTTGGCAGCGGTGCGACCATGACCCTGGTGGTAGGGTGACCACCAGGGTCATAATGAGGCCCAGTATCTAGCTGTACCTTACTCTTGAGTTTCCCAGGTGTCAGACTGGATCCGGAAACTTTTACTTGAGAAGAACCCTTGTGCACTCTCAGGTGGCTTTGTTCAGTTCCGCACAGCGTAGTCAGCGTCATTGGCACCGGAAGAAATGCCAAGGTCACCTATGTAGGTGCCACTCAGGCGCACGGATACCAGTTACTTTTCACGACTTTCCACAACAGAAGAGCAGAGCCATGAAGTGAACTGATGGATGTGTGTCAAAAGTAAGGCCCTGAAAGGGGAACAACCCTAGCCCTAGAAATCTGTTCGCAGAGCAGATGGGCATGGGTGGGTCTGTAAGGAATCTGCAGTTAGATATTGCCTCTACCAGATAATTAAGTTACTGAAAGTAAGTAACTTGTTCATCTGTTAGAGACTTCTTGCTGCAGATTCATTATCTTTGAATATATACCCATGCCATATCCTCCTGGTGGTGGGCTGTGGAACAATTTACCTAGACTAATAAGTCTTGCAAGCCCAAATGGGCAAAATCCCCATCTCTGCGGACCTGACTGTAATGTTTAGCAAACGAGTGAAGGGACACCTACATTACTGTCTGGCACTTGTCCAGGACTGGGACTCCAGGGGCTAACTCCATGGTCTCAGCTTTTCCTCTTGTGGAATGGGCCCTTAAGCCCTCAGGAGGCTGCTTTTTATCCAAGGCATAGCATGTCTTGATACAGAGAACGATCCAGTGTGAAATGGTTTGTTTCTGTCCTACCTTTTGAGCTTCCTACATAGCCCACTGAGTTGATCATCCACTCGGATCTCTTTTGTGGGGTCAAGGTAGAACAACAACACTCTTTTTGGGTTCAGACGTGGAGTCCCTCCTTTTTAGAGGGATATGGAGGAGTATAATAGGTGGGCAGGGTGACAGATTGTCCAAAATGGAATGGGGTCACCACCTTAGGTAGGAAAGAGGCCCAGGTGCGAAGCATCACCTTGTCTGGAAACACCATAAAATAGGCAGGATTGGATGACAAAGCCTGCAGCTCACTCACCCTATGGGCAGATATTATTGCCACTAAGAAAGCTGTCTTGATTGTAAGATCTTGATGGTAAGCGGCCAGAGATGACAATTATGCGGTGGCTTGAAGAGAGCACACATGAGGTATGTGAGAACTAAGTTTAGATCCCACTGAGGTAGGATGAAAAGTGAAGGGGGTAACATATGTACACGCTCTTTCAGAAACCTATATACAATAGGGGATTTGACCAGAGAGGGTTGGTCAGGCAGCTACAGGAAGGCAGGCAGAGTAGAGAGATAATCCTTAACAGTGCCCAGAGAAGAACCCTCCTGGGCAAGGGTAAGAGTGAAGAGAAGAATATAAGAAAGAGGGTTGATGGACTTTTCTATACATTATTTTACAATTCTTTTCCAACTGCTGGTGCATACCATTTTAATGGAGGAAACCATGGTGCCAAGATAACGTTACAGACTTTGGGAGGAAGGTCTAAAGCTCTCAACTGTTTGCTGCTTAATCTCCACACAAGGAGGAGGAGAGTTGACAGGTTCAGGCATTCAGAGAACCTGCCAGATTTTGAAGCACCAGGATTATGCTCTGCTGGTCCAGCCATGTCCAGAGACTCGGGCCTCTTGACAAAGTTCTGTAACCCCATCCGCCCTGCGTGTTGCAGTACCACATGGCAGTTGTGTTGTCTGTGAACACCTGCACTAACTTCCCCTTGACAAAAGGAAGAAATGCTTTAAATGCTAGCCGGATGACATGGAGCTCCAACAAGTTGATGTGGAGTCCGGATTCCACGGGAGACCAGATTCCTCTTATCTCCACATCTCCCAGAAGGCCACCCCATCCCATGAGTGAGGCATCTGTCTCTGCTGTAAGATCTGGTTGGGGAAGAGAGAAGAGTCTGCCTTGACCCAATCGCAGTTCGTCAAGCACCACTGTAGATACTTTGTAGCGTCCTCCGGGATCTGGACCATGTTGGAGAGATTCCCCTGATGCTGTTCTCCACTGGAACCTCAGGTCCCGCTGCAGAGCCCACATATGCCATCTGGCATGTTTCATCAGCAGGACGCACAAAGCCATAAACCCACCCGCCTCAGAGCATTCCCACTGAAATACAGGATAGAGGTTGAAACATCTATATCAAAACCTAAATACTTTATATTTTGGACTCACTGCTCGGGAGAATAAGCCCGAAACTGCACTATGTCCAGAACAGCTCCAATGAAAGGAAGCATCTGAGAAGGAGTCCGGTGTGACTTTGGCACATTTATAGTGAGCCCCAGAGAATGCAGGAGGTCTGCTGTAGTCTGAAAGTGCGAGATGACAGCCTGGGGGTGCAGGGAGGCTCGCCTTCAAAAGCTAGTCATTGAGGTAGAGACTGAAACCCCTGAACTGCGCAGATGAACTGCAACCACCAGGATCACCTTGGTGAACACCCAAGGGGCGCTGGTAAGGCCAAAGGGGAGCACGGTGAGCTGAAAGTGTTTGCAGTCTACTTTGAACTGCAGATATAGCCTGTGGGCAGGCAGGATGGGGATGTGAAATTCCTACGAGTCCAAAGCTACCGGCCAGTCTCCTTGGTCTAGAGCAGATAAGACCTAAGCCAAAGTGAGCATTTTGAACTTCTCCTTTTTGAGGAAGAAATTGATGGTTCGCAGGTCTAGTATAGGGCATGGACCCTTGATCTTTTTGGGAATCAGAAAGTAGCAGGAATAACAACCACTCCCTGCTTTTGATATCAGAGCCCTTTCTATAGCTCCCTTTCCCAAGAGAGCTGAAACTTCTTGTTAGAGCAGAGACAGGTGATTCTCCACAAAGCCAATGATCTTGCAAAGCCAGACTTGGAGGGCTTAAAGCTGCAGCTGCTGGGGGATTGGTGGCGGATGACTGCTGGCTACCAGACCCATGGGGTCGGGATGCACCGCGTCCACATCCTCACACAGCTTGGGAAGTTTGCACAGAAGGGTGTCTGGCATAAGGCTGGTGTGGTGGCACGCCCATTCCATGGCCACGAAAGAGGAGAAAGGCAGACTGGGGGTGAGGTGTCACTGACAGGCCCAAGGACTTGGCTGTAGCGCACAAGTCCTTGAAGCACTCCAGCGCCGAGTCTGCCTTCTCTCTGAATAGATGTGTCCCGTAGAAGGGCATGTCTATGAGGTTGGCATTGACATCCCAGGAAAATCCAGATGTTCTCAGTCTGGCGTGGCTCCTCAAGGTCACCATCAACGAAACTGTTCTGCCCAGTGAGTCAGTCGTGTCCAAACCACACCTAATAGTGAACTTTGCTGCATCTCTCCTATCCTTCACTGCTTGGGAGAGGCCAGCCCGGGCCCTGGAGTAGGGCTTGCGCGACCGTTTCCCACAAGGTACAGTAATAATGGCCCAACAGGCATGCAGTGTTCATTGATCGCAATTCTGGGCTGGCGGAAGAAAACATTTTCTTGCCTAAGCTATCCTGCCTCTTAGATTTCCTGTCAGGGGGAGTGGCAGGGAACACACCATGGGAAGTTGAGGCTTGGGCTATTAAGTTCTCAGCGGTGGGGTGTTGGGTGAGGAAACTAGGATCGCCAGAGCGATGGCAGAGGCTAATTGTTCTGTTCACTGGAGCCCCTGTGTTGGGCTTGGACCAAGTTCCCATAAGGACATTGGTTTGTGCTTCATTAAAGGGCAATAAGGGTTCAGATGATAAAGCCCCAGGCTGAAGCACTTCGGTCAATAGGTTGATCTTGAGCATCAAAGAGGGAAGTTTGAGGTCAAGGATCTCCGCTGCCCTCTTCACCGCCATTGCATAAGATGCCCCCTCTACCACAGCTATGGTGGGTTGAGAGAGCAAGCCAGTATCTGGAGAGGTGTTTAGTCTACTAGCATCTCCTAGCTCCTCATACCAATACAATGATGTTGGGGTCTCTAACTGGCATTCTAAAGGATCAAGTGACCCCTACCACTCTTCCCCTGTCCCTGGTTGTTCCACACAATGTGCAGGCAACGACTTACGACCAATGGGCCCTACCAGTGCCGGAATTGGCGTAGATTGATGTAGTTCTGACTCTGAATCGTCAGGGATGAGACTGGGGCAGGGGCCTCCAATGGGCACCGGTGGCACCAAGAGCATCAGTATTGGCACCAAAGAAGTTTGGATTGGCATGACTAGCACCAATCCGGATCAGATCTGTGAGACCCCATCTGCGCGGAACCTAACTCTAAACTCCACAGGGCCCGAAGACACTCCATAGGGGTCGGCCCGCTGAAATTCATGGTACATGGCCTCGTAAAACTCTTTAACTCCCGGATATGGGGGTGGTGTGGAGTTGGACCTGGCAACAGTTCAACAGAACCATTTCTGGAACGCCAATGTTCCTCACTCATTGATTTGACAGACAAGATGACGTCGAAGTCCATTTAGACTTCTTCTGCCACCTCCCTGTGTGTACTGAGGCTCCAAGAGTGACGAAGAAGACTTGGGGCTCCAGGAGTGGTCCCGTGACCTTCTTCTCGATTGGGACTGAGACCTCCTAGGAGCTGAGCTAAATGGAGGTGACTGCCAGGCTGCAAGCAGCTCTAGGGACCATTCCCGAAAAGCTTTCAGCGCCATGGCCCAACAGTTCGAGCATGACTGTATACATGGTTTACTAACCATATGGTCCATATGGTTTACTAAAATGGTGCGGTAAGTCTGTGAGATGTTCCATTACACTTCCCCCTGGCATGAAACATGCAATCACGACGTGTATTACATGTACACAACTATCTTTTTTTGTGACGGTGACACGTCTTTTTATCATACATATAGATACTAAGAAGTGAATGTACACTTTGCATAATGTCTGCTTTTAATGGTTGTTTTAAAGTATAAGGTTCACACTCCTCGTATTGTCCTGAGGAGGCCCCAAAGAAAAGGGGGAAGCACATCGACACTTATTAGCAAGGAGTCCGCTAATGAAAGAGGAAAAATCTAAAGGTATAAATACTGATTTGGTCATCCCAATGCCAGCCAATACATTGGGACAGTTTTTACTAGGTGCTGGTCTATGGGACTACTTTGGGTCAAATCTAGATCTCAAAAGAATAAGCAGGACCATCCACACTGTTATGAACTGGTCTAAGGAGTCTACACATTATATAGGTCTTTTTCCTTTGAATTTTTGCACCTGTCTTTACGATATGTGTATGCATTGTGTCTGATTTTTACACTGTATATATAAGCACTGTACGATTTTTGTTAGTTTTGGAAAAAAATATACCTGACTTCATTGTCTGGAAGGTTTATGTGTCAAAAAATAATATATTTATTTAGTCCAATAATAATTAAAGTGTTATTGCTGACTATTTTTTCAAGATTTACATCCCTCACAAGTCACAAAGTATATTTTGTTTAGCAACCCAGGGACGCTACATCTTCTTTTACACTGTTGACACCCAGATCATCCAAAAAATCTCAGGAGACACCAACACCACCAAAAGGTGATACAATATGTGTTGTGGGAACACTAGAAAATCCAAGAGCTCAATTATAGTAATATGCTGTTGCTTGCAACATTCAGACTTATTTGGGTATATTCATTACATCCTTGAATATCAAGTTTGAAATAACCAGTGCTTGTTAAATGTCTCATTTATTACAACCAATGCTTATTGATTGTGCACATTGTATTTTACCTGGTCCAACTGTAACTGCCAAAAAACCTGCTTTCCACAATGTGATCTGTATTGAACATGTGCCACAATCAGGAGGATATTTGATTATTTCCTTAACAAGCAACCAACTGCCTTTCCAGATGCTCCAACTGTAACTGCCAAAACATGTGCTCTTCACAATGTGATCTGTATGGCACATATACCACAATCAGGAGGATAATTGTTCACTTCCTTAAAAGGCAATCCACTGCCAAAAGGCACATGTACACATTTTTTTATTTAAGAATGCTTGTGAGTTTGAGGCCTTGCTTGGCTTTGTAGCTATTGCTCTGCTCACCTGTTTCTATTCAAGTTGAGTTCCTTGTCCTCAAGCCTACCTTCAGTTGAGTTCCAGTGCAAGTCAAGTTCCTTGTTCTCCAGCCTGCCTCCAGTCAAGTTCCAGTGTTCCTCATTCTCCAACCAGCTTCCAGTCGAGTTCCAGCATTTCTCATCCTCAAGACAGCCTCCATTCAAGTTCCAGTGATCCTCGCCCTCCAGTTGGCTTCCTGCAGAGTCCTGGCTCTCCTCTTCTATCTTCTGCTGATGATCCTGTATTTCCTGTAAAAAAGAAAATAGGAAAGGTGAAAAAACCCAGTTTGGGTTTTTCTGACATTTTTAAGCAAGTAGATTAATTTCAGGGTAAAGAAAGGTTAATCGCTTAAATGAAACAAAACAGAGCTTTGACTTTTAAATAATTTATGATAATAAGAACGAGCGTGGTTTATGGTTTGGGTGGGAAACCAAAATAACGCTAAACAGACATTAAGGAAAGACGTATTTCCTGTAACTAGTACTCCCCGGAGAATTAGGAGACTGGAAATAGAGCAAGCTTATCAGAACTATTATTGGCAAAAGATTATGCCAGAACACAAAGAAGCCCTTTAGTCAAGCTGATTGTTGTTTAGTTTAGACATTGCTTCAGAGACTCTGAAAGTATTGTAAAAAGAGGGAGAGACTTGATCACCCTTATAGAAATGTATGCACAAAGTGTCAACAATAACTGACATTATGCAATGTACAATAGTTTTTCAAGTTCAATGTACCAATGAAGTAACCAAGAACCAGTATTTTGAGAAAAGAGAAGTCCTGAGGCCCAACATGACACGCAGTCTACAGTCCAGCAGTCCGATTCTGCAGTCCACAAATCAGAAGCTGGTATTTTCTCTTTTTCTTTTCCTAAAACCCCTTCCCCTTGAAGACTTGCGAGTGGGCAATGTACTCTTCATCGCAGTCACGTTAGTGCTCAACGGGATTGGGAAATTGTCATCACCCCATCGATATGCCCAGAAATCAGGTGAGTGGCTTGTACAGAATAATATGTCACTGACTAACTCTGTGTGAGATAAGTAGCTCATACTCAAACTGACAAGATAGAAGTGATGATGTTCTGCAACATGAACTCACCCTGGTTGCCCACATTAATAGGCCCAAACCTCTCATCCTTCAATCACCCAAGAAGTATGTCCATTGCCCTGGACACCAACCGCACCTTGAGACATCAAATTGCCACCATCACCTTCACCTGCTTTCACATATTTTGCATGCTTAGAAATTGCTTCTTATGTCTATCTCCTGACACCTGTAAGACCATCACCCAGGCCCTCACCACATATATGCTC
The DNA here is from genome assembly GCF_031143425.1 of Pleurodeles waltl. Lineage (NCBI taxonomy): Eukaryota > Metazoa > Chordata > Amphibia > Caudata > Salamandridae > Pleurodeles > Pleurodeles waltl. Next base: position 726,676,747 of record NC_090443.1, read on the forward strand.
TACTGGGAAAATGCCCTTTACTACAGCATCTCTGCACATGTGCTACACAAGAGGCACACTATCCAAAAACCACTGTCAGACTATTACTCAACCTACCTTGCAGCATACATATCACATCTCACCTCAGAAAAAGACACTTGGTCAACAGTCAGACACACTGCCATTTCAAGTTGCTCATCCACACCTACAAGACACTAGACTACCAGAGACACACCTAGCTCACTCACCATTGACACTTTCACCAACCAATCATGAACCTCCACTCTGTATCACTTGCACTCACCCACATCCCCACATCCAGATGAGCAAGAGACTAGGTAGAGTGTTCTCTTACATGACAGGCTACACCTAAAGAACCTCCCCAGGCACATCATGACAGCTGCATCAAATATGGATTTGTGCTAGAAACTGTACTGCCTGCTCTTCAAGTGATCCTTGCACCCAGAACCTGCAGAGCGTGCATCTACTCAGCACCTGGATACCCTCTTCGGTAACAAGTTGACCTTCTACAAAGCCACATTAACTGCCTTTCCATTACATTAAACCTCTGGCTGCCTACCCCAACATAATGTCGCGCTGCGGCGACCCGCGGCGTATCCTGATCGGGCCGCGGTGGGGACCGCGGTCCGTGTTAGAAGTCGCGAGGCCCGCGGTGGCCCTTTTTTCCGGCCCCATGCTGTTCTTTTTGCTGCGGTGAGGCCTGGAGCCCAGGACTGGGCATCGGTCCTCACCGCACACAACGTGCGGCGTGGGTGTTGTCGTGGGGTGTCCGCACCCCCCCTCGAATCCCACACTTACCGGGTGCCCCATTTCAGGGCCTTCTTTTCTTCCTCCTTCTGACTAATGGAGCCATGCCTTCTCCTTCCCAGCACACCATTCACCTCTCTTTTTCCTTGCATGCATCTGTTCCCTTTTTGCTATGGTATCTGTTCCTATCTGTTGCTATAGCCCCTTTTGAATCCAAAATGGTGGTGTTACTTCTTCCTGCCTATCACTTCCTGTCTAGGGGGATATAAGGGGAATCAATTCTTCTTCTCATTGCGTTGCAACACTTCTGCTGTGGTGGTCACGTTCCGGCTGGTCTTCGCTTGGAATCCAGTTGTTCCTGTTTTTTCCTCTGCTTTCCAGTATTTCCAGGCTTCTGAGAGCTAATTCCTTGTGTCCTCCTTCTGTTCCAGGGAGTTCCTATTGGAGGTTTTTTCACCTTGGGGTTTTTCCTCTGGGACTCCTTCTGGAGGGCACGGACTGTGGTGGCGTACTATTGTCAATAGCACCGTGGCTACCGGAAGGGGTCGCCCCTACCTTGGTCAGAGTAGGACTTGCAGGAACCGGGGGCGCACACCATCCCTCTCTGATCCAGATGGTAAGCCAAGGGTGAATCGTGACACATAAGCACTCTTGTGTCCTGGTGCAAGGGGGCCTGCACTGGCACTTGCATGTTTGCCAAGTTTCCAAAGTTCATGCATGATGTGCTGCTCCAGTCCAGGTTTTTTACTTTATTTTCTGGGACGTGTAGTCCTGTTCTATAATGGAATGTGGTTGGAAACCTCGCGCTGAGGCTCTGTACTTGTCTGGGCCCAGCAGCTGGAATCCTGCATGATACAGAGCCCCCGAGTTGCCTCAGTGCCCTTCGTCACACCTCTGAGCCATCTGGAGGGGCACATGCGGGCAATTTCTGTGCAGTGCCAGAGAGGCGGGGCCCAGGTGTAGTGACTTTGGCCTGTCTGGCTCGGCTGCTCCTGTCAGATCCCCAGCTTGGCTTGAACAGAGAGGCAGCAATGAGAGACTCAGCCTTGACGATCTGCCCCTGAGTGAATGGGGGGGCCATTGAAGGTGACACGGCACCATGCCCTAGTTGCACCTCAGAAGCGCTGCACATGCTACTGCTCCTGCCAGTGCTGATATCTTTGAGGCAGGGGAGAGTGCAGTGAGATGCCCGCAGATCGCTGGGCCAGGCCACTATGAGACCTCCATCTCCCTTGTGGGCCATCCTGACTGCTACTAACTCCCTGACCAGAGAGCTGCACTCTTGCGATCTCAGTTGGGCTGCCTACATTTCCCCTGAACACTACAGAGACCGTTTTCACCCTCTGCTAGGCCTGCTTGTGGTTGTTTGTGGGGGGCCCTGATGCACATCTACTATCAGGGGTCTTGTCCACTGCCCCTGAACTCTTCCTGGACATGGGCAAATGCAGGTGACTGCTCCCAGGGCTTCCTCTAAGAGACGTTTTGACTGTGGGGCTGAATTTGCTGAGGGTGCTGTGCAGGAAGCTCTTGCAGGTCGGGCCCCACAGTGCCCCCCATGCCTTGTGGCCCTAAACAATGACCTGGAATTGGCCTCCACTTGCTAGTTCCTGCAACTTTCGAGACCCATGCCCCACCCACAGCTGTGATAGAGTGAGGCATAGTGGCCACCAGGGTCCACAGTTTTTTAAAAATAATTACTTCTACTTGCCTTCTCTCACTCCATGGCCCTGTGTGAATATATGAAAAACACAGGTCTCTTTTCCACTGGGGGACTGCTGCCCTTGCTGTGCACATTGAGGCCTGTGCTGCTTGCAGGAATATCATCATTAAAATTAACTGCAGGGGATTAATTTTTTTAATAAAGCACACTGGCACCCAGGTCATAGATAGTATCTACCACCTGGTTTGCATTGGATTCTCAACACCCATCAGCTGTTCTTTTGACACCTGAAGCTCTGTGGCCACATGACTGTGGCCCCACTCCTTAGGAACACCCCGTTGGCTGGTGCACTGGAGACACACAATGGCATGATTCACCCAAAAACTTCTAAGCTTCCTCCCCAGAAATCAATCATGCCAATGCTATCAACCACCCTGACTTCAGTGCATCCGATCTGCCAACTGGAAAGCATGTTGGAGAAGCATACGGTCATGTTCGATAAGGTCTTGCAGGCCATACAAGAATCCAAAGTTGTGATGGAGGCCCAGTGGGGAGCAATACAAATTGTAACTGGGCTTCTGCGGGCAGATCATGCCAAGCTCACTGTGCATGTTGACAATACTGAGTCTGCGTTAACCTCCCTTCAGCCCACTGTGGCTGCTTTGCGGGACCGGTTGAACACACTGCAAAGAGAGATACAAGAGCTACTGTCAAGGGCAGAGGACATTGAGGGGCGCGTCAGGCACAATAACATTTACTTCTTGGGGTTCCCTGTGGACTCTGAGGGCCCAAATATTGAACTGTTTTTGGAGGAATAGTTGACTATGATGGTGCTTGCCACTAAAGTCCTGAAATTCTTTTCTATTGAAAGAGCACACAGGATCCCAGGTTGCCCCCCCCCCCACAAATGGGATAGTTGCAGTGCCCAATCACAACACGCCTTCTTAATTTCACAGATAGGGACCTCTCAATGCAGATGTTTAGGGTGAAGGTTCTCTGGACTTAAAGTGGAACCACGATTACAGCATACCCAGGTTACACAGCTGGGGTCCAAAGGAAGTGCAACACCTTTGGGGCATTTAAGACACAACTCTGAACATTGGCCCTCTCCTACGCTTTACTGTTTCCCACTTGCTTGTGTGCAGTGGGCTCTGAGTTCACTCATTTATTTTCCATCCTGAACGAGGCCTGGGTGTGGCTGTGCTCCAAGGGTGTTCAAGACCAACTGAAAGCACCCGGGGATGGCCCGCAGGGCTGGTCTGCTGACAACCGAAGTACTGATGCTGCCTGTGCAAGACACGATCCCGCCCCACTGATGAGCAAGCTGCTCAGGAGCAGGTGTGAGCGGTCACTGAGGTCTCCAGGTATAGCACCAACAGATATCAAGCACTAGCCATAGTCACTGACTTGGACTCAGAGCTGCGGGCACCCCACTTTGCAGTCTCCGAAGAAGGTTCCTTGATTACTCCACAGGGCTCCCCATGCAGTCAGATGCCAGACCCGTAATGTCCCCATGAGGGTAACTACCAACGGTGACCACCATGAGTGCTGCACCTGATAGCATATTGCATGGATAGGCACTTTTGTCACATGCACAGGTAAAGTGGGGCTCCATATGTAGTATTTTTTTAGCTGGGCCCAGGTGAACAACCTTCAAACACAGTAACTTAAGTGTTCATGGGGCTTGGCCTGTTCCCCTGAAGACTTCCATGACGACTCTCTATTGTTGATGACACATACGTTTTATTCTTTGTGACAGGGTGGCAAGATGTTCATTTGCATCCAAGCCTAGTGATGGGGAGTTATGTTATATTACAATGTTGCATCTTTTTTCCTTTTTCTTTTTTCTCTCTGGCTGGAGGAGAAGGTGTTGCAGAGGTGAGTCTGTTGAGAGGGAGGAACTGTTTTCTACATTTCAGCTTCAGAGTATACACCACACAATCCACTATGGCCACCACCTTTATTATCTTAAGCTGGAATATCTGGGGTACGACGATGTCTGTGAGGTGACACAGGATTTATGCGTAGCTTAGGCACAGGCACATCCACATTGCATGTCTCCAGGAACACACCTTACCAGTGGGGAACTTGAGAAGGTCAGTAGGCATTGGAGTGGGCAACTATATGGCTCTGGATACTGTGCCTATGCCTGCTGGAGCCTGATTTGGGTGGCCGGGGGCTCTGTTTGAAAAGCAAAGGGTGGTCACTGATTGGGAAAGAAGATATATTCTGCTGGAAGCCTCTTTAGATGGGTGACCCCTCTCCTAAATTTGTACATATGCACCTATTACACACTAGTTCGACTTTCTCCATACTCTAGTTCCTTCCTTGCACATAAACCCTCAGGTTCCTCAGTTGTGGAGTGGGGATTTTAATTGTGTACATAATACTACATTTGACTGCTCAATTCCCCCTCTTCCGGGCACGCAAGGGATGCAGACCACTAAACACATCCAGCACTGGAATAAGATGTTACATTTACATGATATCTGACATTTACGCCACCCCACTGAATACTCACATTAAGCCGCAGGTCAACAGGTACATACCAGGCTTGATTAGAATTTCTGTACCTCAGACTTTCAGACTCTTGGCCACTGGTGCAGACCTCTGAGTACCTGGTCAGGAAGATCTCAGATCATAACCCACTCAAACCTTCTTTCTGTTGAGGAGTTGCCCAGGCCACCATTCTGACCTGGAGATTGTGAACAGAGGCAACAAATGATGTAACCTACAAGGAGGGGCTACAGACACACACCTCACACAGTACTTCACTAAGATTGATGGCACAGTCAAGCCCCACGGTATGGAATGGGATACCATGAAGGTAGATATGAGAGGACACTGTATTGGCACAGCTTGGGGAGTGCAGGCTACACTTCTGCGATCTATCACTGACCTAGAATCGCAAATAAGTGTCACAGAAATTGAAGCAGTGATGATGGTAGGGGTGCGGCCACGTTTAGAGGAGCTCTGCCATCGCTACCGCAACAAAGCCAAGCAATTGAGTGATCTTGGCTACAAGACCTCCCTGGCACGCCAGCACACTTATGAGGACAAGCCTGGGTGCACTTTGGCATGGCTACTGTGAATGGAAATTCCCAGGCCAATTGTAAGTGTGATTCATGATGCAGCAGGTCAAATAGTTAAATCTAGCAGCTCTTAAGATGAAGTGGGGTAAATTCTGCATTTCCCCTTTTGTCAAGAGGCACAGGGTGACTGAGACACGCTGGGTTCTGACCGCCTCCCTTGGAGCTTTGAGACCTTTCATTACCTGGGACTGAATGTATATCATAGTGAAAAGGACCTGCTAGATTGTAACCATTGGAGAGCCCTTGCTGAGTTAGAACTGGATTTTGCAGCAGCTCAGCTGCAGTGGCCAATGAGATGGTAGTTAAGTATAAGATGGGTGACAACAGGTTTATGTTGGAGGTAGAGGACCCCATGAGTGATTGCTTAGGCCCAGGAGTCCAACAAAAGAACGAAGGGCCTGATTAGGACTTTAGAGGTCCTACCATGGCGGTGGCCTTACCGCCGCAGTGTTGGTGGTCTGACTGCCGCACTATGATGTTGGCAGTGTGATGAACTAGAAACTGCCGGAGTCCTGCCGACACCGCCAGCCATCCGCCGACCGCCTTGCTGGCAGTTGAGGAAAGGCAGCCATCACAGGGCGGCACAGGCAATGGCACCGCCATAGCAAATTACGATGTGCTGTCCTGCCGTGCTGACCATGGCGGGCCACACCGCCTACTACTAGGTGACGGAATCAAAGGAAATGGAGTGCTAACTTCCCTATTTCCTTCTTTTCTACAGTCTCCAATATGGGCTCCTTAGTCTAGGAACCCCTTCATGGCAGCATCTTCACCTCTGGAAAAAAAAGAAAATACAGATGAGTACATTTTGCATTTTTCTGCCTTTGACTGGACTGGGTATGTATGACCCAGTCACCAGCAAAGGAATGGTACATGCACAACATATTACTACACATGTGTCATACATTTGTGTGCCTTTTGGTCAAAATGTGCACGCCTGCCTCTACACAAATGTAAAAATATACCTTTTATTGGTAACCGTGTCCTCTTCCGGTCCACCACCGTCAAGTACACCACTGCTGGGCCAGCATAACATTGTAATACGGCAGGTGAGAGACCCTTGACTCGGCAGCCTTTTTTGGACTGCTGCCTTGGCGGTCTGGCAGTCTGACCACCAAAGTCAGGCTCTATGTAAACTGACACACTTGCCCAAAGTGGTTTGGAGCAGGATATATTCTGCCCAAATAGCATTTGATCCCCTATGCTCCGCAGCTTCTCCTTTGGGATGTGCCCACCAAGTGAGTGTTGTTAGAAATACAGGACCCGGCGCCATGGTGAGAACCAGAAAAAACATGGGTTGGAGACCTCTACGATGAGGGCATCCTGCTTTCATTTCAAGATCTCCAGGACCTCTACGGACTTGGGATGGGATCCTTTCTTACCTACGATGCACTCACACTAGCTGCTAGAGACACGTGGTCAGAGGGCAATGATTAGCAGATACTGCACCAGGGTTTACAGTGCTTTCCTACATTTGGACTGGGTCACAGAGCAATATCTCTCATTTATGCTGCGCTTCTGGAGGCAGGCGCAGACAGTACACTTGCCAGCAAGTCCCGATGGGAGGCTGGCCTTGGGCCGAGCTCACCACTAAACAATGGACGATGGCACTAGTACACATGAAACGCGAAATGCTCAATGCTCAACTGAAATTCACACAGTTTCATTAGCTCCATTAAACATATCTCATACCACATTGACTTCATGCAATGTTCCCAGAGCTACCGTTGAAGTGCAGCAAGTGAAGACATGCTGATTCAGCGTTTTTACATATGATCTGGGATTGCCCGTCGCTTGCACATATAGGGACGCAGGTATTAGATCACGTATCCACAATAATCGGTGTGCAGTTAGCTTCTGACTCATTGCTCTGCCTCCTAGGGATCACCAAACATACCAAATGCTCTAAATTTCATGTAAAAATGGTGGACCTTGCCTTGGTCCTGTCTAAAAGATAAATAGCCATGGCCTGGAATGCTGCACAGCAGCCTAAAGCACTTAGGGGGTGATTCCAACCCTGGCGGTCGGTGATAAAGCGGCGCCCAACCCGCCAACAGGCAGGCGGTCCAAAAAATGGAATTTTGACCCTGGCGGGAACCGCCAACACAGCCCGCCACTTTAACACTCCGACCGCCACGGCGGGACAGACAAACAGCGCGGCGGTCACCGCCAACAGGCAGGTGGCAAACAAAGTACCGCCCACACTATCACAACTCACCAATCCGCCACCTTTTCCGGGGGGGGAGCCCCGCCGATAAAAACACGGCGGAAACAGACTACGAACGGGAAAACGCTCACCTCTATACACTCCACGAGGAATCAGGACAGCATGGAACCCGAATTAAACATCCTACCAGCTATTGTCTACCTGCTCATCTACCACGAGTACGAACTCCGGCGCAGAAGACAACGGTGAGTACTGCACCTACGACACAGAGGAGGGGGGAGGATGAAAGGTTACGGGCACACACATAGGCCCCCCCCCCCAACTATCAACATACCAATGCAGAGCAACAACTGAGTGACACCCCCCAAGCCCCCCTGAAAAATGCAAAGACATAATAAAAATGTTAATTTAAATTTATGTATAAATTAGGTTCATTGAAGTCATGGAAAATTATCGATTTGAAATATCAAAGCAAAAATAATGAACAGTGCAAAAGCTATGTACATAGTCAATAAGTCCTGCTCAGTTTGTCAAATATCCACAGTCCGTGGGCCAATGTCTACCAAACACATGGGCAAAGCCCACACAGGAGACCTGAGTCAGTTGGAGAGAACACTGCTGGGGCATCAGATGACAAAACTACAGGCACCTCAGGGGGAAGGGAAGGGGGGGCACCTCAGCCACATGAGACCACGACGCCAGAACCAAGAAGGGGCCACCATGCCCACTGTGCCATCCTGGGGAGTGCAAAGCCACAGTCTCACAAGTCTCTACAGTGGGTGGTATGCCCACTGTGCCATCCTGGGGAGTGCAAAGCCACAGTCACTCAAGTCTCTACAGTGGGTGGTTTGCCCACTGTGCCATCCTGGGGAGTGCAAAGCCACAGTCACTCAAGTCTCTACAGTGGGTGGTATGCCCACTGTGCCATCCTGGGGAGTGCAAAGCCACAGTCTCACAAGTCTCTACAGTGGGTGGTATGCCCACTGTGCCATCCTGGGGAGTGCAAAGCCACAGTCACTCAAGTCTCTACAGTGGGTGGTTTGCCCACTGTGCCATCCTGGGGAGTGCAAAGCCACAGTCCATCAGGTGGATTACAGAGTCCACTGGTTATGGAGGAGGCAGGGTGCCCAGAGTGCAGCGTGAACACTAGCTCGACACAGAACCGGCACTGTCAATGGGCCAGCGGTGCTTGACAGGAAGGGCCCAGCGGAGCGGTGCTTGACAGGAAGGGCCCAGCGGAGCGGTGCTTGAGACGGCGGGGCCCAGCGGAGCGGTGCTTGACAGGAAGGGCCCAGCGGAGCGGTGCTTGAGACGGCGGGGCCCAGCGGAGCGGTGCTTGACAGGAAGGGCCCAGCGGAGCGGTGCTTGAGACGGCGGGGCCCAGCGGAGCAGTGCTTGACAGGAAGGGCCCAGCGGAGCGGTGCTTGACAGGAAGGGCCCAGCGGAGCGGTGCTTGAGACGGCGGGGCCCAGCGGAGCGGTGCTTGACAGGAAGGGCCCAGCGGAGCGGTGCTTGAGACGGCGGGGCTCAGCGGAGCGGTGCTTGACAGGAAGGACCCAGCGGAGCGGTGCTTGAGACGCCGGGGCCCAGCGGAGCGGTGCTTGACAGGAAGGGCCCAGCGGAGCGGTGCTTGAGACGGTGGGGCCCAGCGGAGCGGTGCTTGACAGGAAGGGCCCAGCGGAGCGGTGCTTAAGACGGCGGGGCCCAGCGGAGCAGTGCTTGACAGGAAGGGCCCAGCGGAGCGGTGCTTGACAGGAAGGGCCCAGCGGAGCGGTGCTTGAGACGGCGGGGCACTGTTCAGCGGTGCCTTTCTTCACGGCGGGGCCCTGTTCAGCGGTGCCTTTCTTCACGGCGGGGCCCTGTTCAGCGGTGCCTGTCTTGTCTATCAAGGGAGCCAGACCTGGCCAGGACTCCCTGCTTAGTCGCCCTCCGACCGTGCAGTTGCTGGACCCTCCTGTGACGGAGTCCTGGGCCCGTGGGTGTCCTCCGTCACACCCGGGATGGGGCTTGTGGGGCCCTCCTGGTCCGCGCCCCTGCTGGCTGACTTCTCCGCCCTGCTGCCCTTGCCCTCCTTCGATGAGGCTCTCTGGCCCTTGCCTCCCCTTGATGTTGTGGCAGGTGACGGGCCACGACTTTGCTCCTTGGGGGCAGCCGTGTCAGCCTTCTCGCGGCGGCCCTTGGTTTTACGGGTTCTCTTTCCGGGGGGGGCTGGCTGTCCCCTTGCTGCTGGCCGATGTATCTGTGCTGGGAAAGGGTGGACTCCAAAACCCGTGCACAATGGTCAGACTTGATGCAGGGCTGGTGGTGGCAGAGGTGCTCTTCGGACTCTTACCAGATGGAGGGGGTGGGTCAGGTGGTGCAAAGAGGTTAACTTTGGAGAGGAGAAGTTTTTTAGGAGCAATGGGAAGGTTAGGTGCAGTGGGAATGGGAGTGGAGGAAGAGGATGTGGTTGTAGGAGAGTCAGGTGTGCTGTCTTTGGGTGCAGGTGCTTGTGACGTAGGCTGTCGTGAGGTGTTTGGCTGTTGGGTGGGTGGCTGCCTGCGTTTGTGTGTTTTGGAAGAGGGGGTGACAGACACAGTGGGAGAGGACACAGGGGACGTGTAAATGGCAGTGGGGGTGGTGACTGCACGTGTGCGGACTGTACTGGAGGGTGTGGTGGTGATGGAAGTACTGGCTGATGGTGGTGTGCATGCAGGTGTGAGTGGAGAAGTCACAGGGAGGGAGGAGGGAGACGAGGAGGAGGGGGACACAGAGGTGGTAGTGACTGTTGGCATGTCTGCATCTGGATGTTGCTGGGGTGAATGCTTGTGGGATCTGTGGTGCTTATGTCTGGATGAGCTGCCCTTGGGTGTTGAGGTGTGTGCAGGCTGGTCTGATGGTGTGGATGGGATAGGCTGAGGAACAGGAGACTGGGACTGGGTGGAGGCAGTTAGAAGAGGGAGGCTGGAAACAGGGACAATGGCTGCCGTCAGTGCTGAGGCCAGAGCATTGAACGATCGTTGATGGGCAGCCTGACCCGAATGAATGCCCTCCAGGTATGCATTGCTCCGATGCACCTCCCTCTCTACCCCCTGGATGGCATTCAAAAGGGTAGACTGCCGAACAATGATGGTCTGTAGGAGGTCAATGACCTCCTCACTGAGGGCAGCATGGGTAACTGGCGCAGGGCCTGAGGTGCCTGGGGCGAAGGAGATGCCCGCCTTCTTGGGCGAGTGGGCACGGAGCGAACGCTGAGGGGCTGCTGGGAGGGCGGAGCTGGTGCGCTGGGTGGCGGCTGTACCTGTTGAGGCGGGGGGCACGGATGTTGCCGCCACCTCTAGGGAGCTCCCTTCCGAGGACGTGTCGGTGTCGCTGACGTCTCCACGGGTCCCCGTTGTGGAGCTCCCCTCGCCCTCCGTATCACTGGTGACCTCGGTGTCTGTAGCATGGCCCACCGGGGCCTTGTGAGTTGCAGCTCCCTCGTGCTCCGATGCCAATTCTCCTCCGCCTGATGATGCTAATGCACACATGCACAAGAAGATAAAAAAAAAGGGTGGGGGGAAAAATAAAGACAGGTTGAGTGCATGCATTGTCAACACCGTTGTCGGAGAGGACAGACACAGGAGCCTCCTGCACTATGCAGCGCAATCAGGGTACACTACTCAGTACTTGTGACTAGGCCTACAGGTCTATAGACAACAAATGCACACATGGGTGATGCAGGACCATGGATTGCTGTACTTGGCACCCTACAGAGGTGGGGGGCGGGGGCACAGGGCCTTGCCTAAAGGAGGGGACTACACTACAGAAAGCGCCCTGGCCTAATGTCACCCACAACCCTCCTCCCCCACCCAGACACCTCCACTGCGCGTAAAGATAGCAGAATGTGCTAGTACTCACCCCCTTGTGTCTGCTGTGATGTCCTCACGCGCCCATCCAAATCGGGGTAGGCCACCGCCAGGATCCGGGACATCAGGGGGGTCAAGGTACGACTGGCACCCCTCCTACGTTGGGAGGCCATCCCCAGCAGTGACTCGGCGGTCTTCCTGGTCCCGCGGCGGATGTCCTCCCACCTCTTTCGGCAGTGGGTGCCCCGTCTGTTGTGGACCCCCAGGGCCCGGACTTCCTTGGCGATGGCACGCCAAATGTCGACTTTCTGATGGGGGCTGACCTATTTGACATGTACAGGGTGGGAAAGGAAATATCATCATTTTTCTGCATGTTAGATGTGATTGCCCCCCCCTCCCCAAACTTGCCATGTGGCACATGCTCTCATCTGTCGTGCCTTGCACTCCTCATTCGCTCCCCACCCCACCATCTTACATCCACCATACACAACCCAGGCATAGCCCATTCAACGTGCACCCAGTGTACTTACCTGTTGGTCTGGAGGACCGTAGAGTAACGCATACTGGGGCAGGACCCCATCCACAAGTTTCTACAACTCTTCTGAAGTGAAGGCAGGGGCCCTTTCCCCAGTCGCAGCAGCCATTGTCTCTTCCAGACCGAGGTCACAGCAGCACTTGCAGTATAGGTCCTCTCCTGTGGATGATCAGGTCTCGAGTGATTAAGCAGATAGAAAATGGCGGTCACGCCCGCGGCGGTGCGTGCCGCGGCGGTGCGTACCGCGACCGCCGGCGCACATCCTCATTGGCTCCTGAAACCCATAGGGTTCAATGTTAACCAATGCGCCTTCGCACTGCGTCTTCGACCGCCTACCGCCACGGTGAGCCACGCCAGCGCGTTGACCTCACATCCCACTGTCACACTTCTCAGGTCAGGCAGCCGCCATTTCAAGGGCCCACATGGCTTAATTTCTACTGTGTCACACAGGCCTAGGCCTTGCATTGCCACTCATACAAGCCTTTCAATGCCTAGCGATTCGTGTACTGTGCAAGCTGTGTGAACGTACCTGTGGGTTGCTTGACTCTGTACTCCATGTTGTCCTTCCTAGGCACCGTCCGCTGGGACTTGCGAGGAGAAGAATGAATCCTCCCGTGTACCGACCGCTGGTGGACCTGTCGACAATGGAAGAACAACATATTATACTTCGATACCGACTTAACCGAGCCACTATAGATGAACTGTGTGCCCAGCTGGAGCCAGACCTGATGTCCCCCATCGCCAACCCACAGGAATTCCTCCTCTGGTGCAGGTTCTGTCAGTACTCCATTTTTTGGCAAGTGGGTCTTTTCAGACAACAGTGGCCATGTCATCAGGGATGTCTCAGCCTATGTTTTCAAAGCTCTTGTCCAGAGTGTTGTCTGCCCTGATGAAATACATGCGGAGCTACATTGTTTTCCCTGAGGAGGGTGATTTGGCCACTGTGAAGGGTGATTTCTATGCCCTTGGACATATCCCCAACATCATTGGTGCCATTGATGGGATCCATGTGGCTTTAGTACCCCCAAAAGACATTGAGCAGGTGTACAGAAATAGAAAAAATTACCATTCGATGAATGTCCAGGTGGTCTGTTTGGCTGACCAGTACATCTCCCATGTAAATGCCAAGTTCTCTGGGTCAGTGCATGACGCGTACATCATGCGAAATAGCAGCATCCCTTATGTGATGGAACAGCTACAGAGACACCGTGTGTGGCTAATAGGTGACTCTGGTTACCCCAACCTGCCTTGGCTATTGACCCCAGTGAGGAATCCCCGGACCAGGGCAGAGGAACGGTACAATGAGGCCCATGGGCGAACTAGGAGGATTATAGAACGGACCTTCGGAGTCCTGAAGGCCAGGTTTAGGTGCCTGCATATGACAGGTGGATCCCTAATGTACTCACCAAAGAAGGTGTGCCATATCATCGTGGCCTGCTGTATGCTTCACAATCTTGCATTGTGACGCCAGGTGCCTTTCCTGCAGGAGGATGGTCCAGATGGTGGTGTTGTAGCAGCTGTGGAGCCTGTGGAGAGTGAAGAGGAGGAAGACGACGGGGACGACACGGACAACAGGGACACAGTTATACAACAGTATTTTCAGTAGCACACAGGTAAGAATCACCCACGCCATTTTACATTTACTTCTGGCCTCCTGCATCTCTACTTTCTGTGTTTCCCCCCAGTTCCTTTTAACTGATTTTTGACTTTCCCTTCCCTTTTCAGAGCTGTATGACCCACTGCGTGACTTCTGCTTTGTTTGCCCATGGACTACAGCTTATTGACATTGGTATGTTGTCATCACAATGTAACTGAACATTATTGCACCGTTATGTGTAATACATTTGTTAAGAATACAAGCAGACTCCTGATTTTTGAAGTGCTATTAGTGATTTATTTTAAGTGCTACATATGGGTCCATGATAGTAAAACGGTGATGGGTGGGGGTGGAGTAATGTCCATGGCAGGGTCCAGTTCTCAGTCTCACAGGTGCATTGTCCATATGCCTGTGAAGGATGGAGCAGGGGCTGTTTAAGGTTGGACAGGGTGACAATGTGGGACAGTGGGATGACATCAGGGGGTATCTTATGCTGGCGGGGGTCTTGGCATCCTACTCTGTCTTCTTGTGTGATCTCAGGTTCCGCTTGCGGGGTGGTTGTTCTTCAGCAGGAGGTGGGGTTCTGGTGGCCTGTCGTTGTGTGGGGGCCTCCTGTCCACTAGCGCCGGCGGAGGTGGTAGGCTGTTCGTGGTCCTGGCTAGTGACAGGGGCCCTTTGTGGTGCCACATGGTCCTGCAATGTGGTGACTATCTGGTTGAGGGCCAGGACGATGGTCCCCATTGCGGAACCGATGTTCCTGATTTCGTCTCTGAACCCCATGTACCGTTCCTCCTGCTGTGCCTGGATCTCCTGGAACCTGGCCAGTACCGTCGCCATCGTCTCCTGGGAGTGGTGGTAGGCTCCCATGATGGTGGTGAGGGCCTCTTGGAGAGTGGGTTCCCTGGGCCTGTCCCACCCCTGTCGCACAGCAGCCCTCCCAGTTCCCCTGTTTCCCCGGGCCTCTGTCCCCTGGACGGTGTGCCCACTACCACTGCCCCCATGTCCCTGTTGTTGTTGGGGTGGTGGGTCAGCCTGGGTGCCCTGTAGTGGCGGACACACCGCTGATTGACCCATCCTGGAGACAGAGGCATGGGCCTGCTGGGTGGGAGCTGTGCTGGTATTCCCAGAGGGGGTTAGGTCTGCTGTGGCCTGTGGCTGTGTGTGGGGAACCGACTGTCCAGAGGTCCCCGATGTTCCGGGCTGGTCATCAGGTTCTAGGTCGACAGAGCTGCTGTCATCACTGGGGCCCTGTTCTGGGGGTGGGATGGACAAATCTGGACCCTCCTGGCCGGTGTGTTGGCGTTCGGGGCCTGCAGGGGTAAAAGAGTATGGTTATTGCTTCTGTGTGTGCCATGGCGTGCGATTTGTGGGTGCCCTTGTCCCCCAGTGCTGGCATTCCCTTGTGGGAGGAGTTGTGAGGGTGGTTTGTGGGGGGGGATGGGTATGTGCAGTGGTCATGCATAGGTGATGGGTGTCCATGGTTTGTGTTGGCATACAGGGTTTGGTGTTGGGTTGGGTGGGTCGTGCTGAGACATTGGCAGGGAGGATGTGTGCTGGGGGGTTGGGGGTGAGGGTGGGGGTGTGGGTTGGCATGCTGGTGGTTGGTGGGGGGGGAGTAGTTGAGATTAGACTTACCAGAGTCCATTCCTCCGGCTACTCCAGCGAGGCCGTCAGGATGCAGGATGTTAAAGTCCTCTTGCTCCCATGCTGTGAATTCTGGTGGAGTGGGTGGGGGTCCGCCGCCAGTCTTCTGCACAGTGATGTTGTGTCTTGACACCATCGACCGCACCTTCCCCCGTAGGTCGTTCCAGCGCTTTCGGATGTCTTCCCGATTTCTGGGATGCTGTCCCACAGCGTTGACCCTGTTGACGATCCTTTGCCATAGCTCCGCCTTCCTGGCTATTGTGGTGTGCTGCACCTGTGTGCCGAAGAGCTGGGGCTCTACCCTAATTATTTCCTCCACCATGACCCTGAGTTCTTGGTCCGAGAACCTGGGGTGTCTTTGGGGTGCCATGGGGTGGTGTGGATGAGGTGTGGGTTGGTGTTTGTGGTGATGTGAGTGGTGGTGTGTGGTGATGTGTGCGTAGATGTGGTGTGGGTGATGATGTTGGGTTACTGTATGTGTTGTGGTTTGCGTTCCCTGTGCTCTCTCTCTGTGTATTGCGCCTTGTCTCTGAATTTCAATTTGTGGGGGTTTGTGGGTGATGTGGGTGTGTGTTTTATATGGTGATGGGTGTGTGGGAGTGTTGTGTGTATGTGTATCAGGTGTGTGTATTTGGAATTGTCCAATGTGGCTGTGTTTTGTATGAGTGTGTGTATTTTGAGCGCGGCGGTGTGTACCGCCAATGGAATACCGCAGTTGAAAGACCGCCGCGTGGATTCGTGGGTCGTAATGGCATGGGCGTGTTTGTGTTGGCGTGACGGTGGAGGTTTGGTCATCTCCAGTTTATCGCTGACCGCTGATTAGGGGGCCTTCCGTGGATGTCGGGTTTTTGGCGGTTTGGCAGTTGTGGGTCAGAATGACCGTGGCGGTTTACCGCGGCCGCGGCGGTATAATGGCGGTCTTCTGACCGGCGGTAAGGGCCTTTTACCGCCGAGGTCAGAATGACCCCCTTAGTTAGCTCAAAGCAGCTCATAAGTGGATGTTGGCAGGAAGCGGATGCCATGATGTCTGATCGGCACTGACGGGGAGGTGAGAGGGCTACCATACTCTGGCTGTTCGATAAATTAACTTCACTGCCCCTTAATTTTCTTCGATCACCACTAGGTCCCTACCGATAACCACACTGACCCAAATCCAATAGACTAAGGGCCTTATTTAGAACTCACTGGACAGGTTACTCCATCACAACGGTGGCAGATATCCCATCCGCTAAAATATAAATCCCATTATTTCCTATGGGATTTAGATTTTGGCGAACAAGATATCCGTCACAATTGTGATGGAGTAACCCGCCTGCCGAGTTCGAAATCAGGACCTAAACTTGGCCACAGGGGGTGGCAAACTCAGTGAATTTTGTTAGAGGGTACCTATATCCTGGATTCTAGACCACCCCCATTAAAATAGGATCATGACATTACACAATACCCTCTGCCCCCGTACCCCTCTTCCCCTTCCCGCTCTAAGTAAGGGTGACCTCCAGCCAGAAGTTTCAATTAGTTCTAGTATTGTTCTCTTTATTGCATACTGCTGGTTACTACTCCAACGGACAAGATGTCAAACCCTGTGGGATATTTCTCACTGCCTTCATTATTATTTTACATTGTCCTAGTAGGTAAATCTTATAGGTCACCTTATGTAAGTTACCAATAACATGATTATAATTGACGTATCTGAGTGGCTCAGGAAACTCCGCTCAAGGATGTACAGTTCATTGTCTTTTATATATTGCAAGAATGTAGTATGAAAATGCCAATAAAAATGTTTTTTAAGACTAATGGAATAAATTATACTACAAGTCCCAGTATTCAAAGAAAAAACCTGGACTGGCACAGCACACTGCACATGTAATAGGGAAACTTTGCAGGGCTGGACTGGGCTAGTAAAATTGATACTGCTAAAGGAAAGGACAGTTACGTGAAGGATGAGTTAATGTGTGGGGCATTTCTGGCCTTTCAAGCAGCACAGCGCAGAGCAGTGTCACAAAGTGTCTAGCTGCATTGCACTGCGTGACAGTTTGAAAAATATGATCCCTTCTTTTCCCTCATCTTGTAGTTCTTTCTGGTCCTCTATTTCTGCACTGTCCGGACCTTCCACTCCATCTACCAACTCTGTTGGATAGGGGATGCCAACTGTTCCTCCAGTGGGACCAACTCCTCCTGTACATCAGCTCCTCCTTTGGTCCTCATGGCTTCCTTTAGGTTTCTGGCTAGTTTTCATTTGGTACTACTTTTGTAGTCATGCCACCCCTTCTTACACTCCAAGATAGTCCTTTTTGTTTCTGCAACATAGTTTATCTTGTCCTCTATAGATTGCCAGAAGGCATCCTTTCTTGCTAATGATACTTTAAAGGTGGCAAATAATTGTTCAGTTTTTGTCACCTCACTTATTAGTACCTTGTTCTTCCCCTCATTGAAGATTGACTTCCTCTTCCTTTTTTCCCTGGGATGATGGCAGATCTTCAGGGTTAGGATTGTTGCCCTCCTGGCTTCCTGAGGTTCCTTCCATGCTTCTCTCTATTGAGGAGTACTGGTTGTATCTATTGTGTTGCTTTTCAAACATTTCCATGATGCAAAACATCCTGTGTGATGCATTGCAGATTGGCGGCATGTAATGGTATTTTACAACATGCAAATCAACTTTGCATCTCATGGGTAGTACTTGCCTTTGTGCCTTTCTCAAAACCTTTTTGTCAAAACTTGTGATGCATCTCAGGACCTTGCACTCATCCTGTAGTTTTTGCTGGTCCTCTACTTCTGCACTGTCCAGACCTTCCACTCCATCTACCAACTCTGTTGGAATGAGGGATGCCACCTGTTCCTCCAGTGGGTCCAACTCCTCCTGGACATCAGGTCCTCCTTGGGTCCTCATGCCTTCCATTAGGTTCCTGGCCAGTTTTCCTTGAGTCCTACTTTTGTAGTCATGCCACCTCTTCTTACACTCCAAGATAGTCCTTTTTGTTTATGCAGAAGTTTGTCTTGTCCACTATAGATTGCCAGATGGCATCCTTTCTTGCTAATTACATTTTAAAGGTGGCAAATAATTGTTCATTTTTTGTCATCTCACCTATTAGTACCTTGTTCTCCTCCTCATTGAACTTTGACTTCCTCTTCCTTTTTTCCCTGGGATGATGACATGTCTTCAGGGTTAGGGTTGTTGCTGTCCTGGCTTCCTGAGGTTCCTTCCATGCTTCTCTCTATTGAGGCGTACTAGTTGTGTCTATTGTGTTGCTTTTCAAACATTTCCATGATGCAAAACATCCTGTGTGACGCAATGCAGATTGGCAGTATGTAATAGTGTTTTACAACATGCAAATCAACTTTGCATCTTATGGGTAGTACTTGCCTTTGTGCCTTTCTCAAAACCTTTTCTTCAAAACTTGTGATGCATTTCAGAACCTTGCACCATGGTGTGCCATATCATAATTATAGTGTAGCCATGGCGCAGGGAAATGCCGCAACACAGCACAGAAATTTCTGATGCAATGCTAAGTAATGCAGAGTTCATCCGTAATGATAAATATGCCCCCCAATGTGTTTTATTTATTTGCAAGTAAGGGAAAAGCTTTCTGTAGCACTGGCTAAGACCAGTTCTGCATTCCTCTTTGACTGAAAATTCCTGGCAACAATCTGTGGTAGCAGTCATTCACCACTGCTTAGACTCTGGGAAAAAAAACACCTGTATATGCTACAGTGATCAGAAACAAATGGACAAGATGAGCTCCATCACTAAGGTAAATTAGAGATAAAATAATAATAAAGCTGCCACTGGCAAGTTTAGAGGTATTGCGTGAAAGTATGCAGTGACACTCATGTTGCTGCCTGACAGATGTCCTGGGCAGGGATTTGACAAGCTAATGCAGTGGTTGCAACCTTGGCTCTGGTGGAATGAGTGCACAAGCCCTCAGAGAGTTTCTTTTTGGTCAATGTGTAGCAGATGTTTATGGAGAGCACTATCCTTCCTGACGTGGTTTAGTTTTGCACAGCCTGTGCCTTCTTTGGCAGTTAATGCAGAACAAAGAAAGTAGGCAAGTTGATGTACTGGCCTACCTTGACAGGTGTCACAACCTTTCGGAAAGAAGTAAGCACTGTAGGGTTCCTGTTTGTGGAGGCCCGGTCATATCTTAATCGTAGGTCATGCAATACTATTGTGGGAATGTTTTTTATTGATGTTAACGTATATACATTATTGAGTATTTTAGTATGTATTTAATGTCTGATTTATTAGCTCGTATGTGCAGCTGGGGCTTTTTTTATTCCATGTAAATGTATCACTGACTGTTTTGTTTTAATTGTATGGGATTTTATTATCTGTACAATAAACTATTCATTAATTTATTTAGTCATTCATTCATTTACTAGTCCTCAGAACCAGTTTGTCTGGATACAAAGTTGTGTAATGCGCTTGCTGACTCTCCTGGCTGATGTTATTGCAACCAGAAAAGCAGTTTTGATGGTGAATAGGTGAATTGAGCAGTTGTGCAGCAGCTCGAAGGGAGGGCACATAAGAAATGTTAAGACCAGGTTGAGATCCCATTGGGTCATGATAAATGTTCTCATAGGGAACAGCAGGTGAAATGCCTTAATGTGAGAAACTGGGTTGTTGGTTGACTGGGGTGTGAGCCCCAGTCAACGAACATCCACAGTCCCCCTGCAGGGTGAACCACAAAAAGTCATTGGTTCAACCTGAGCTTAGCCCTAGGTAGCTTGGCACAAAAGGCAGTCAGGCTAAACTTAGAGGCAATGTGTTAAGTATTTATGCAGTACACAAACAGCACCATACAAATCTCAAACCAACTAAAAAAATAGAAAAATTATTTAAAAATTATTTGACACCAAAACCATAAAAATCCAATTAGTAGAACCAGCGTTCTGAATGTGTAAAGTTTAAGGTTCAAAATAGCAAGTCCTCAGCTTTGGAAAATGACCACCTGGGTCCAGGAATGGATGAAGACCCCTTGGGGGTTCAAGACTCACTCAGGCTGGAACCAGGTGCAGGTTTAAGGTGGTAGGGGCCTGTTATGTCCCTGAGGGTCAAAACAGGAGACCAGCTAATCTAGCCCGAGGAGTCATTCCTGAAGTCCTGGGTGCAAGTGATGATGCAGAGCTCTATAGCTTGGCTGGCATCCGAAAGCTCCAAGCAAGCTCCAGACAGCAAAGCAGCCCTTCCAGGTACAGCAGCAGTCTGGCAGAATGCACAGCAGGTCACAGCAGCAGGCAGTTCTCTGAGAGTCCTTCCGCATGTCCAGTAGTGAACTGAGGAACTGGTCTGAGAGCCCTATTTTTATACACTGGTGCCCTGCACCTAGAAGTTGGGTGAAATTTCCAGAAAGGTTTTCCGAAGTTCCTGGAATGTTCTGCCTCCCCTGGCTCCTAGCTGGCCACACTGACAATACACGGTTGTTAAGCCTATTGTGTGGTGGCAAAGCCCAGCCTCTTCAGTTGGAAGTGGTGCTGTTCTTAGCTCAGCCTGCCCCATCAAGTCAGTTAAAGGCCCATTTAGGCTTTGCTAATCCCTCTATTGTGTGACTGTCTGAGGAAAATTTTAAAAGTCTCAACTGTCAGTTACACCGAGTCATGTGACCTAAGGCAGGCTGCAGGCACAGAGGGCTAAGGACAGGATAATGATAACTTTTTAAAAGTGGCATTTTCATACTTGTAATGATAAATCCAACCTTACCATTAATGAGGGTTTATCATTACATGTTTATAGGTACCAAACTTGGCATATCTACCATCTCTGGTTTAGGAATTATAACTTATTAAATATAATAAGGAATCCCCAATTTTATTCTATGGGGGGATCCCCAATGATTTTCTATGGGATCGGAAGGCCTCACAGTAGTGAAAAAAGGAATTTGGGAGTTTTTCACTACTGGGACATATAAAACTAGAAGGTACAAGTCTTACCTTTTAATACCACAGCACCCTGCTCTATGGGGGGTACCTAGTGCCTACCTTAGGGGTGACTTATATGTATTAAAAGGGGAATTTAAGGTTTGGCAAAGGGTTTTAAGTGCCAAGCTGACATGGCAGGGGGGCACTACTTCCGGCTGTAATGACAGGCCTGGGACAGGTTTTAAGGTGTTACTTACGTGGGAGGCAAAATGAGTGCTGCAGGACCACTTGTAGCATTTAATTTACAGGACCTGGCTATATTGTATAGAACTCTACAAGGGACTTGCATGTAAATTAAATATGCCAATCAAAACATGTCTAGGGGAGTGAGCACATGCACTTTAGCACTGGTTAGCAGTGGTAAAATACACAGAGTCCTAAGGCCAGCAAGCAAAAATTCAGAACAATGTAGGAGGAAGAAGGCAAAGATTCTGGGGATGATCCTGTAGAGAGGACCTTTTCCAACACTTAAGAAACTGGGTCACAACAGGTGACTTAAACAAAGAAGGTTGGTTCGAAACTGCAGGAAGGTCGAGTTGGTAGACAAATAAACTTTAACAGTGCCTAGAGCAGCTCCCTGCTGGGAAAGAGAAAGAACAAGCAATACAAACTTGGGAGGGGGTACAGTAAAAGGGTTGATGTTCCTGGATGCATACCATGTCACAAACATGCCCCTACGGCAGATGTATAATATCTTGGTGGAGGGACGCCTAGCTGCCATCACTGACGTTGGGAGGAAGGTCCAAAGTTGTAAACTGTTGCCACTAAATCTTAATGCATGAAAGCAGAGGGTATGCAGGTCCGGTAGCAAAACCCTGCCCTGCTGCTTCAATGAACGATCCTCCCGAAGATGCAGCCTGATTGGAGGACCAATGCTCATGCTCAGGAGTTTGGGATAGCATACTCTCAACGCCAAATCTGAAGCCACAAGAATGACTTGGGCCAGTGGTTTCTGATCTTTCTGAGAACACCGCACAATAGAGGTATTAGCATAAAAGCATACAGGAGGCCTGAGCTCCACTTGGGATGAAAAGCATCTCCAAGCAAGAGCTGCCTTAGAAATTGCAGTGTGCAGAACTGGTGACATTACACATTCTCAGAAGTGGCAAACAGATCTAACTATGGCTCTCCCCAAACGTAAAACAGACCTTGCACTATCTCTGAATGGACGCGTCCTTTGTGATCTGCTACGCATTGGTGGCTGAGTTTGTATGCCCTGGTGTTCAGTGAGCCCATCAGGTGTTCAACCACCTTGAAAATGTTTTGATGTTCCAGCCATGTCCAGAGATGCAGGGTCTCTTGAGAAAGGGCTCACGACCCCACCTCACCCCGTTTGTTGCAGTACCACAAGGTGGTGGACTTGCAAGTGAACACCTACAGCAGCCTTCCCTTGATAGTAGAAAGAAAGGCTTTCAATGCCAACCAGATCGCTAAAAAGTCCAACAAGTTGAAATTAACCCTGCACTTCGCTAGAGACTAAAGTCCTCTGATCTCCTCCTCTCCCAGTTGGCAACCCTAAATCAGGAGTAACATATCTATCTATATATCTAGTTGGGGAAGGGAGCGGGGTCTACAGCTGACCCAATCATAGTTTGTCAGCCACCACTGCAGGTCTTTTGCAGTTCCCACAGAGAGCTGGACCATGTTGGGGAGATTCCCCTGAGGCGGCACCCACTGGAACTTCAGGTACCACTGCAGAGCCTACACATGCCAATGGTTAATGTGTCACTAACAGAATGCAGATGGCCATGAGGCCCAACAGTCTCAGAGTCAGTCCCATCAAAATCCAGGATAGAGGCTGAAACATCGCAATCATAGCCGTACTATCCTGGACTTGCCATTTGGGAGGAAACACCTGAAACTGCACTGTGTCCATAACAGCGCCGATGAAAGGCAGCTTCTGAGAGGGAGTCAAGTGTGACTTAGGCACGTTTATAGTGAACTCCAGCAAATGCAGGAGGTCCGCATAGTCTGGAGGTGGGAGATGACTGCCTGGGGTGAGCCTGCCTTCAATAGCCAATGGTTGAAGCAGGAAAATACTGGAACCCTTGACCTCCGCAGATGTGCTGCAACCACCAGCATCACCTTGGTGAACACCTTAGGGTCACTGATAAGGCCAAAGGGAAGCACAGCAAGCTGAAAGTGCTCTTGCCCCAGCATGAACCACTGGTAACGTCTGTGAGCAGGCAGGACAGGGAAGTAAAAATATGTGTCCTGCATGTCCAACGTTACCACCTGGTCTCCAAAATTCTGGGCAGACAGGGCCTCAGCTAAGGTGAGCATTGTGAACTTCTCTTTTTTCAGGAAGAAGTTGAGAAGGTGCAGGTTTAGAATAGGATGGAGGCCTCTGTCCTTTATGGGCACCAGAAAGTAGTGGGAAAGGCAATTACGACCAACTTCCGATGCTTGCACACTCTCAATGGCCTCTTTGGCAAGAGGGTGGACATTTCCTGAGAGAGCAAGGCAAAACTGTCCTCCATCAGCCTGGTGTAAGTGGGTGGCATGTGTGGGGGGAGTTTGGAAAAAGGATGAAGTAGCCCCTCTGGACGATTTGTAAAATCTATTTATCTGTTTGTTCTGGACTTCCAATGTGCAAGTGATGGCAGAACTTGAATCCCACTGGGTTTTCATGTAGGTAAAAGGGCAAGTTAAAGGGGTTTTGAGGCTCCGGTTACTGGGGGATGGTGGACTTGCCCAATCTTTGGCTGGTATTTCCACATGGTTTGTGGGAATCTTAGCCATGGCTATGAAAAGTCTGGAACGCTTGCTGTCCTTGGTGGCTGGAAGGTAAGGACATGGTTAGTAGACCCTCCAGTAGCCACAGAACATTTGAAAGGCAAACTGGTGTTGACAGGTGGCTCTAGAGAGGCCCAAAGACTTGGCCATAGCTCTGCTATCTTTAAAGTGCTGAGTCTGCCTTTTCACGAAAACGTTGAGAGTGATCAAAGAAGCCAGTGGTTCTCAAACAGGCGTGGCGTCTAATTTCCACTGACTATACAATCGCTCTGCCTAGAAAGTTGTTTTATCCAGTCCACATTTAATGGTGAACGTTGCTGTATCTCGCCCATCAGATATGGCTTGGATGAGTATAGCTTGGGCCTCCTCTGAATATTTTGTTCTTTTTAGCCACGTGGTTCAAAAACATGGCTGAAAAGAACATAATACTCTGTACGTTTCTTGTTTTCAATTTCAGTTAAATGCACATCAAATAATGCAGAAACCTTAAATGAAAAATAAATGCAAATTATGCTAATCGGTTTCATTTGTTTAATGTGATCACTGCAGGTGTGGGGAATAGTGACTTGCTTATTTGTAGTGCTTCTACATCAGAGCTCTGAATCGCTAGCACTGTGAGTATACAAGTCATTATTTTAAAATTGTGTTATACAGAAGTTAGGCTGCTGCAAAATGATTTAGAGGGTCATTATGACCCTGGTGGTCCTGCTCCACCATGCCGGCGTTCACAGTCAGACCGCCGACAGGGTGGTGGTGCAGGACCGCCAAATTATGACAACTGTACCACCGGGGGTAGGACTGCCTGGCCGAAGGTTGTCCACCTTTGACCCGGCTGTTCACCTAACACCGTCTGCAGTATTTTGATTATCCTTAGCCAGGAATTCTGTGGTGGCGGCCCCACCACAAAATCCCTGGCGGTAAGGATACTGACAACAGGAATACTCATTCCTGTCATCCCTACAGGACCCCCCAACCCCCCACTATTTCGAAGCCGCCCCTACTCCCCGACCCCATCAGAAGCCCCCCACCCCCAAGCAGCGACACCCCTCCTCCCTCCATCCACCGTCCCCATACTGTACCCCCACCCCATCCATGCACACATCACACAAACATACATACACGCACACATCCATGCTCACTCATTCACACACACATGCACACATGGCCACGACACTCCCCCACCCCCTGCATAGAAGCACACATACTCCCCAATCCCGCATACACGCAGTCACACAGGCACACAGACACTTGCACACACATGCACACAAACACACACAACACTCCCCTCCATTCACACACACACACACCCTCATTCACGCACACAACACTCAACACCCCACCCCCCTGCCAGTCAATGACCTTAGCTGGTGGTCGTCCAGGAGGGAACGGGGTCCATGGAGCCTGCTCAGCCACCAGCGCCCTGCCAACACAACCCTGCCATGCCATCTACAATGTAGTAATACGGCAGGCCCCACTAGACCGCTGATCACCAGTATGGATGCTGGCGGCTTCCCCGCTAAATAGTGGAGGAAGGCAGCCATAATATGGCGGTCTGAAGAGCGCCAACAATGGTGGTCATGTGGCGGGCGTGACTTTGGCGGTCTGAGAAAACGATCGCCAAAGTCATAATGAGGTACACATTTTCCCATAGGCACAGAATGGGTAAAACCCTTTGATACATATGGCCCTTAGGTGGTCATTCCGACCTCAGCGGTCTTTTCAATAGACCGCCGAGGGACCGCCGTACAGAAGACCGCCAGTGCTGGCGGTCTTCCGCACGGGCCATTCTGACTGTTGGCAGCGCTCCGCCCGTTTCCGGACGAAGCGCCGCCAACAGCCATACTGGCGGCAGGCGGGGAAGTGGAGGTAGCTCCACCTCCACCGCCACGCCAACAGAACACCGCCCAGCGAATCACAATCTGTGATTCGCTGTGGCGGTGTTCTGTTGGCGTGGCGGTGTCAGCGGAGCTGCCCCCATGGGTCCCGTTCCCTCCCGGAGGATCACCAGGAACAGGTAAGGTGATCGTCTGCTAGGGAAGGGGGGTGGGGGGGTGTTGTGAGTTGTGTGCGTGCATGGTGGTGTGCGTGTGTGTATGTTGAGGGGGCGTGTGAATGCGTGCATGAATGCGGGGGTGTGTGTATGTGCATGAATGCGTGCATGAATGCGGGGGGTGTGTATGTGCATGAATGCGTGCATGAATGCGGGGGGTGTGTGTATGTGCATGAATGCGTGCATGAATGCGGGGGGGTGTATGTGCATGAATGCTTGCATGAATGCGTGCGTGTATGTGTGTATGTGTGTGTATATGTTGGGGATCGGGATGGGGGACGGGGGTCCTGCAACCTTTTGGGGGTGGTGGGGGGGTAGGGGAGGGAGTCGGGTGGGGGTTGGGGGTGGGGGAGAACCCTATCAGCGCCAGGGAAGGGATTCCCTGGCACTGATAGTGATTACCCGTCCCAAACCGCATGAAATCCATGGCGGTAAGCCGGGGTCAGGCGGGTTGGAATACCGCCGGCGGTATGTGACGACCGCCGGCCTGGAGACCCAGGTCTCCAGCCCGGCGGTCGTAACCGCCATGGTCAGAATACATGAAAAAAGACCGCCAGCCTGTTGGCGGTCTTACCGCCGCTTCACCGCCGACCGCCACGGTCGGAATGACCAACTTAGTGTTTTAAGAAAAAACAAGTGCTTACAGAGTATGGGGGTCATTACGACCTCGGCGGTCTTGTAAAAAGACCGCTGAGGCCGCGGGAGACAGAATACCGCCATTGCCGGCGGTATTCTTGGCTCCCTATTATTATGTTTACTGCCACGGACAGGCTGGCGGTCGGGGACTCATAATCCCCAGAGCAGCGGTGCTTGCAC
The DNA here is from genome assembly GCF_031143425.1 of Pleurodeles waltl. Classification (NCBI taxonomy): domain Eukaryota; kingdom Metazoa; phylum Chordata; class Amphibia; order Caudata; family Salamandridae; genus Pleurodeles; species Pleurodeles waltl. The sequence goes on from NC_090443.1 coordinate 726,703,531, forward strand.
CGCTGCCCTGGGGATTATGACCGCCAGGTGGAATCCTGGTGGGATATTGGAGGGGCCGGTGGTATGGCCGTGGCAATTCCGCCACGGTCATAATTGCTGGCGGTACACAGCCAGCCTGTTGGCGGTGTTACCGCCACTTTACGGCCGGCTGCCAGGGTCGTAATGACCCCTAATGTATTTTAATAATTGGTAAACTGTACTTAGTATACACATTTTTATAAGTGTCCATTAAAAGTACACTTCCTAGAACCCAGCTTATAACACCTTGACACTACCTAACAAAATAATAACTCTTCACCATGTAGCTTCAAGTGACTGTAGCAATGAAAACCTCTACTGACTCCCAAGAAGCCTTTACATTTGATGATTAACTAACTGAACACAATTACATTTCCATCAGGTAGCAGCCACCCTGGTGAGAAGGCCGGTTTCTTCTTTATCTCACTGTTACTGCCTGAGCTTCACAGCACAGGAAAAACATCTCTCCACCCCACACCTGCCCTACTTTCACTTTTACTCAGAGATATCTCAAGGGCCACAATAACTCTTTAGAGATAGTTGTTTTTTGAACAAATATTATGGGAACTGCTTTTGTAAAATTAAAAAAGTCGGGCAAGTGAGTCCCCATATATCCTGCCCACTTTCACCACTATTTACAAACAGGGCTCCTTCAAGGTGAGTCAAGGGGGTGACAGGGAGAAGGCCAGGAGTGTTTCTTTTAGATGCAGAGTTCTGATCAGCTGGACCCGTTAGGCCTCAGAGCAATGTCCCGGGAGAAAGAGGAAAGTAGTGTGATCCTTGAATAGCATCAAAGAAATGGCCCACAGGAAGGGGCGCTATATGGGGGGGATTTTTTAGCTTACAAACAACAGGAACACCTTTGACAGAGAGATGTCTTGAGGAAGATGGAGAGTTATTAGGGCTCCTTTTTTAAAAAGAAAAGAGTGATTGGTGCAGTAGGTGCTGTGGTATTGGGGCCAGGATTGTGAGGGGGCACCACACCATAATTTTGGCTTTCTGACCAGTACAAATGGCGTGGAAGTCATTTTTCCTTGCTAGCAATAAGGGTAAGGTCACCCTTGTGCAGAGGGAACAGAGCCCAAGCAACAAGGTATGAGAGATTGGACTTTTTGCCCCTCTTTTTTATAGAGAGGGGCAGACAGCCTGCTTTAGGCCTCAGGCCTAGGAGTGATGGTCCAGTTTAGTGGGCAGAGGACAAAGGGGGTCATTCCAACCCTGGCGGTCGGTGTTAAAGCAGCAGCCAACCTGCCAACAGGCTGGCGGTAAAAAAAAAAAAATTCCGACCCTGGCGGAAACCGCCAACAGAGACCGCCACTTCAACACACTGCCCGCCACGGCGGGACAAACAAATAGCGCGGCGGTCAACGCCAACAGACAGGCGGGAGTCAATGTACCACCCACCCTATCACAACCCACCAATCCGCCACCTTTTCCGGGGCGGTAGCCCCGCCGATAAAAACACGGCAGAAACAGCCATTTCGAACGGAAAACGCTCACCTCCATACACCCCACGAGGAATCTGGACAGCATGGAACCCGAACTCCACATCCTCCCAGCGATTGTCTTCCTGCTCCTCTACCAGGAGCACGAACGCCGGCGCAGAAGACAACGGTGAGTACTGCACCTATGACACAGGGGTGGGGGGAGGCAAAAAATTACGGGGACACACATACGCGACACACCCACCCCCACCCTCACCCACTACAACACACATATCAATGCATAGCAATACATCACAGTTACCCCCCCAAACCCCCCGGAAGAATGCACAGACAAAAGGAAATGATTATAAACATTGGAATATAATGTATTACTGGCTTAAAAATATATCACACATCTAAAACTTTTATATACATAAATTGTCAAGTCCGATATTTGTAGCAGGCATTGTTTGAGGACCACTGGGCCCAAATCACATGGGCAAAGCCCACACAGGATACCTGACTCCAACGGAGAGAACACTGCAGGGGCATCAGATAGCAAAACTACAGGCACCTCAGGGGGAAGGGAAGGGAGGGCACCTCAGCCAGATGAGTCCACGATGCCAGATCCACGAGGGGCCTCCATGGCCACTGTTCCATCCTGGGGAGTGCAAAGCCACAGTCTCTCAAGTCTCTACAGTGGGTGGGTTTGCCCACTATTCCATCCTGGGGAGTGCAAAGCCACAGTCTCTCAAGTCTCTACAGTGGGTGGGTTGCCCACTGTTCCAACCTGGGGAGTGCAAAGCCACAGTCTCACAAGTGGATAACAGTCTCCATTGGTACTGGGGGGGACTGGTGCCCAGAGTGCTTTGTGCAGCCCTGCCCGACACAGATGCAGGCCTGCCCCTTGCGCCAATGGGCCAGCGGTGCTTCAGACGGCGGTGCCCAGTTCAGCGGTGCTGGAGATGAAGGGCCCAGTCCAGCGGTGCTTGAGACGGCGGTGCCCAGTCCAGCGGTGCTTGAGATGAAGGGCCCAGTTCAGCGGTGCTTGAGATGAAGGGCCCAGTTCAGCGGTGCTTGAGACGGCGGTGCCCAGTTCAGCGGAGCTTGAGATGAAGGGCCCAGTGCAGCGGTGCTTGAGACGGCGGTGCCCAGTTCAGCGGTGCTTGAGATGAAGGGTCCAGTTCAGCGGTGCTTGAGACGACGGTGCCCAGTTCAGCGGTGCTTGAGATGAAGGGCCCAGTTCAGCGGTGCTTGAGACGCCGGTGCCCAGTTCAGCGGTGCTTGAGATGAAGGGCCCAGTTCAGCGGTGCTTGAGACGGCGGTGCCCAGTTCAGCGGTGCTTGAGACGGCGGTGCCCAGTTCAGCGGTGCTTGAGATGAAGGGCCCAGTTCAGCGGTGCTTGAGACGGCGGTGCCCAGTTCAGCAGTGCTTGAGATGAAGGGCCCAGTTCAGCGGTGCTTGAGATGAAGGGCCCAGTTCAGCGGTGCTTTAGACGGCGGTGCCCAGTTCAGCGGTGCTTGACATGAAGGGCCCAGTTCAGCGGTGCTTGAGACGGCAGTGCCCAGTTCAGCGGTGCTTGAGATGAAGGGCCCAGTGCAGCGGTGCTTGAGATGAAGGGCCCAGTTCAGCGGTGCTTGAGACGGCAGTGCCCAGTTCAGCGGTGCTTGAGATGAAGGGCCCAGTTCAGCGGTGCTTGAGACGGCGGTGCCCAGTTCAGCGGTGCTTGAGATGAAGGGCCCAGTTCAGCGGTGCTTGAGACGGCGGTGCCCAGTTCAGCGGTGCTTGAGACGGCGGTGCCCAGTTCAGCGGTGCTTGAGATGAAGGGCCCAGTTCAGCGGTGCTTGAGGTGGCGGTGCCCAGTTCAGCGGTGCTTGAGATGAAGGGCCCAGTTCAGCGGTGCTTGAGATGAAGGGCCAGTTCAGCGGTGCTTTAGACGGCGGTGCCCAGTTCAGCGGTGCTTGACATGAAGGGCCCAGTTCAGCGGTGCTTGAGACGGCGGGGCCCAGTTCAGCGGTGCTTGAGACGGCAGTGCCCAGTTCAGCGGTTCTTGAGATGAAGGGCCCAGTTCAGCGGTGCTTGAGACGGCGGTGCCCAGTTCAGCGGTGCTTGAGATGAAGGGCCCAGTTCAGCGGTGCTTGAGACGGCGGTGCCCAGTTCAGCGGTGCTTGAGACGGCGGTGCCCAGTTCAGCGGTGCTTGAGATGAAGGGCCCAGTTCAGCGGTGCTTGAGGCGGCGGTGCCCAGTTCAGCGGTGCTTGAGATGAAGGGCCCAGTTCAGCGGTGCTTGAGATGAAGGGCCCAGTTCAGCGGTGCTTGAGATGAAGGGCCCAGTGCAGAGGTGCTTGAGACGGCGGTGCCCAGTTCAGCGGTGCTTGAGACGGCGGTGCCCATCTCAGCGGTGCTTGAGACGGCGGTGCCCAGTTCAGCGGTGCTTGAGATGGCGGTGCCCAGTTCAGCAGTGCTTGAGACGGCGGTGCCCAGTTCAGCTGTCCTTGAGACGGCGGTGCCCAGTTCAGCGGTCCTTGAGACGGCGGTGTCCAGTTCAGCGGTGCTTCGGATGAGTGCCCAGTTCAGCGGATCCGCCCATGGCGTGGAGGTCATTCACCACCTGACCTGTGGCTGGCTGCGCCTTCCTGCCCACCTGGGATGGGGCTGGCGGGGCCCTCCTGGGCTGCAGTACCGGGCCTGTTGGTGTCCTCCTGCCCACCTGGGATGGGGCTTGCGGGGCCCTCCTGCACAGCTGGGCTGCTGGCGGTGTTGTCGGGCGTGCTGCCCTTCCCAGCCTTCCCTGTTCGCCTGTGGCATCTATGTGTGCAGATGTCGCCCATAGGCTTGTAGGCCATGTCCCACGGATTGAGTAGTCGACCCCAAGTGCGCGGTGTAGTGCAGGGGGCTTCTGTGTCTGTCCTGTCCGCCAACGGTGTCGCCAATGCATGCACTCAACATTTCATTATTTTTCCCCACCCCCCTTTTTTGTTGCCTTCCTATTCATGTGTGCATTAGCATCATCAGGCGGAGGAGAAGTGGCATCGGAGCACGAGGGAGCTGCATCTCACATGGCCATGGCGGGCCATGCAACGGAATCGGAATTCACCAGTGAGACGGAGGGCGAGGGGAGCTCCACAGCGGGGGACTCGTGCGGATGTCAGTGACAGCGACTCGTCCTCTGAAGGGAGCTCCCTTGTGGTGGCGGCAACATCTGTGCCCCCCGCAACAACAGGTACAGCCGCCACCCAGCGCCCTCCCAGCAGCCCCTCAGCATCTGCCCCGTGCCCGCTCACCCAGGAAGGTGGGCATCTCCTTCGCCCCAGGCACCTCAGGCCCTGCCCATGTCACCCCTGCTGCCCTCAGTGAGGAGGTCATTGACCTCCTGAGGAAGATCACTGTTGGGCAGTCTACCATTTTGAATGCCATCCAGGGTGTAGAAAGGGAAGTGCACCAGAGTAATGCATACCTGGAGGGCATTCATTCTGGTCAGGCTGCCCTTCAGCGATCGTTCAACACTCTGGCCTCAGCACTGACGGCAGCCATTGTCCCTGTCTCTAGCGTCCCCCCTCCAACTTCCTCCACCCATACCCAATCCCCAGTACCTCTGCCTATCCCAGACACACCATCAGACCAGCCTGCACACATCTCAACACCCAAGGGAAGCTCATCCAGACATAAGCACCACACATCACACAGGCATTCACACAAGCAACATCCACATGCAGATATACCAACACCCACTTCCTCCACTGTGTACCCCTCCTCCTCGTCTCCCTCCTCCCTCCCTGTGACGTCTCCACTCACACCTGCATGCACAACATCTTCAGCCACTACGTCCATCACCAGCACACCCACCAGAACACTCCGCACACGTGCAGTCACCACCCCCACTACCATTTACACGTCCCCTGTGTCCTCTCCCAGTGTGTCTGTCACCCCCTCTTCCAAACCACACAAACGCAAGGAGCCACCCACCCAACAGCCATCCACCTCACGTCAGCCTCCAGCCCAAGCACCTGCACCCAAAGACACCAGACTTCACACTCCTACAACCACATCCTCTTCCTCCACTCTCATACCCACTACACCTAACCGTCCCTCTCTTGCCAAATTGCTTTTCTTTTCTAAACTTGACCTCTTTCCTACAACTCCCCCACCCCGTCCATCTCATAAGGCAGCAATCAGCACCTCAGCCACCACCAAACCCGGACCTATCAGGACTGTTGTCCAAGGACATTGGAGTCCCCCACCCTTAAGGGCAACTACTCCGGCTAGGAGCCAAGGCACGGCCAGCCCACCCCCGGAAAAGCAGCCAAAACTTAGCAGTGCCCGGCGCGAGAGGCCACGGACAGCAGGGATCGAAATCCCTACCCTGGCTCCGTCTGGAAGTGGGGTGCCACCTGGCACACCGCCAAAGGTGTCAAAGGGCCACAGACGACCAGGGAAGGGTGGGAAGGGCAGCACGCCCGACAAGTCCGGCAGCAGGCCAGCTGCCCAGGAGTGCCGCACCAGCCCCCTCCCAGGTGTGCAGGAGGACACCCATAGGCCCGGTACGGCAGCCCAGGAGGGCCCAGCAAGCCAACGGACAGATGGGCAGGAAGGCCCCGCCAGCCACATGTCAGATGGCGAGTGACAGCCATGCCTGGGCCGGAACCGCAGAACTGGGCCCTTTCAAACAAGCACCGCTGAACTGGGCCCTTTCACTCAAGCACCGCTGAACAGGGCCCCGCCGTGACAAGCACCGCTGAACAGGGCCCCGCCGTGACAAGTACCGCTGAACAGGACCCTTCAAGACAAGCACCGCTGAACAGGGCCCTTCAAGACAAGCACCGCTGAACAGGGCCCCGCTGTGACAAGCACCGCTGAACAGGACCCCGCCGTGACAAGCACCGCTGAACAGGGCACCGCCGTCTCTGAACTGCTCTGCTGGGCCCTTCATCTCAAGCACCGCTCCGCTGGGCCCTTCCTGTCAAGCACCGCTCCTCTGGGCCCTTCCTGTCAAAGCACCGCTCCGCTGGGCCCTTCCTGTCAAGCACCGCTCCGCTGGGCCCTTCATCGCAAGCACCGCTCCACTGGGCACCGCCGTCTATGAACTGCTCTGCTGGGCCCTTCATCGCAAGCACCGCTCCGCTGGGCCCTTCCTGTCAAGCCGTCACCACCCCCACTACCATTCACACGTCCCCTGTGTCCTCTCCCAGTGTGTCTGTCACCCCCTCTTCCAAGCTACACAAACGCAGGCAGCCACCCACCCAACAGCCATCCACCTCACGACAGCCTCCAGCCTCCAGCCCAAGCACCTGCACCCAAAGACACCAGACTTCAAACTCCTACAACCACAACCTCTTCCTCCACTCCCATTCCTACTACATCTACCCGTCCCTCTCTTCCTAAAATTCTTTTCCTATCAAAACTTGACCTCTTTCCCACAACTCCCCCACCCCGTCCATCTCATAGGACTCCAGCCAGCACCTCAGCCACCACAAAAGCGGGCCCGGTAAAGACAGTCTGCCATGGACTGTGGAGTCCCCCACCCTCAAGGGCAGCCAGTTCAGTAGGGAGCCAAGGCACGGCCAGCCCACCCCCGCAAAAACATGCGAAGATTGTCAGTGGCCGGCGCGAGAGGCCTAAAACACCAGGGACCAAAATCCCTACCATTGCTCCGGCAGGAAGTGTGATGCCAGCTGGCACACTGCTAAAGTTGGGGAAGGGCCACAGGCGAACAGGGAAGGCTGGGAAGGGCAGCACGGCCGACAACACCGCCAGCAGCCCAGCTGTGCAGGAGGGCCCCGCAAGCCCCATCCCAGGTGGGCAGGAGGACATCAACAGGCCCGGTACTGCAGCCCAGGAGGGCCCCGCCAGCCCCATCCCAGGTGGGCAGGAAGGCGCAGCCAGCCACAGGTCAGGTGGCGAATGACCTCCACGCCATGGGCGGATCCGCTGAACTGGGCACTCATCTGAAGCACCGCTGAACTGGACACCGTCGTCTCAAGGACCGCTGAACTGGGCACCACCGTCTCAAAGACCGCTGAACTGGGCACCGCCATGTTTTCCAAGGTGTTGTCCAGAGTGTTGTCTGCCCTGCTTAAACACATGCGGAGCTACATCGTGTTCCCTGAGGTGGGGGATTTGCCTACAGTGAAGGGTGATTTCTATGCCCTTTGACATATTCCCAACATCATTGGTGCCATTGATGGGACACATGTTGCTTTGGTCCCCCCCAGCAGGAGTGAACAGGTGTACAGGAACAGGAAGAGTTATCATTCCATGAATGTCCAGATGGTCTGTTTGGCTGACCAGTACATCTCCCATGTTAATTCCAAGTTCCCTGGATCAGTGCATGACACGTACATCATGCGGAATAGCAGCATCCCTTAGGTGATGGGTCAACTTCAGAGGCACCGTGTATGGCTAATTGGTGACTCTGGTTACCCCAACCTGTCATGGCTACTGACCCCAGTGAGGAATCCCAGGACAAGGGCAGAGGAACGGTACAATGAGGCCCATGGGCGTACTAGGAGGGTGATCGAGCGGACCTTCGGCCTCCTGAAGGCCAGGATTAGGTGCCTCCACATGACAGGTGGATCCCTGATGTACTCACCAAAGAAGGTGTGCCAGATCATCGTGGCCTGCTGTATGCTTCACAACCTGGCTTTGCGACGCCAGGTGCCTTTTCTGCAGGAGGATGGTCCAGATGGTGGTGTTGTAGCAGCTGTGGAGCCTGTGGAGACTGAAGAGGAGGAAGGCGAAGAGGATGACATAGAGAACAGGAACATAGTAATACAGCAGTATTTCCAATGACACACAGGTTAGAATCCACACCGGCATATTATATTTACTTAAAGACTACTACCTCTCTACTGTCTGACCTTTTCCCCCAGTGTATGGTAACTGAGTTGTGACTTTCCCTTCCGATTTCAGAGATGTGGGCCCCACTACGTGACATCTGCTTTGTTTCCCCATGGACTACAGCTGTGTGACAGCAGTATGTTGGCATCACAATGTAAATAAACATTTTGGCACGGTCATGTCTAATACATTTGTTCAAAATCACAGCCTGACTCCAGATTGTTTTGTGCAATAAGTGTGTTTATTACAGTGCTCTAAATTTGTGGGTGGTTGCAAATCGGTGAGGGGTGATGGTGGTGGATTGTCCATGGCAGAGTCCAGACTATCAGTATCACAGGTGCATTGTCCAAATGCCTGTGGAAAGTGGAGCAGGGGCGGTTTAAGGTTGGACAGGGTGTCAATGTGGGATAGTGGGATGACAATCAGGGAGGTATCCTTTCCTGGCGGGGGTCTTGGCATCTTACTCTGTCTTCTTCCTGGATCTCAGGGCCCGCTTGCGGGGTGGTTCTCCTTCTGCAGGGGGTGGGGTTCTGGTGGCCTGTTGGTCTTGTGTCGGGGCCTCCTGTCCACTAGCGCCAGCGGAGGTGGTAGGCAGTTCTTGGTCCATGCTAGCGACAGGGGCCCTTTTTGGTGCCACTGTGTCCCGCAATGTGGTGACTACCTGATTCAGAGCCACTACGATGGTGCCCATGGTGGAACTGATATTTCTTAGTTCCTCCCTGAACCCCATGTACTGTTCTTCCTGCAGAAGCTGGATCTCCTGAAACCTGCCCAGGACCGTCGCCATCGTCTCCTGGGAGTGGTGGTAGGCTCCCATGATGGAGGAGAGGGCCTCGTGGAGAGTGGGTTCCCTGGGCCTGTCCCCCCCCTGTCGCACAGCAGCCCTCCCAGTTCCCCTGTTTCCCTGGGCCTCTGTCCCCTGGACTGTGTGCCTACTACCACTGCCCCCAGGTCCCTGTTGTTGTTGGGGTGGTGGGTTATCCTGGGTTCCCTGTAGTGGTGGACACACCGCTGATTGACATGTCCTGGGGACAGAGGGATGGGCCCGCTGGGTGGGTGCTGTGCTGGTGTTCCCAGAGGGGGGAAGGTCTGCTGTGGCCTGTGGCTGTCTGAGGGGAACCGACTGTCCCGAGGTCCCCGATGGGCCGGGCTGGTCATCTAGATCCAGGGAGACAGAGGTGCTGTCATCACTGTGGGCCTCTTCTGGGGCTGGAGTGGACATTTGTGGACCCTCCTGCGCGGTGACGTGGCGTTCGGGTCCTGCAGGGGTATCAAAGTATGGTTATTGCTTCTGTGTGTGCCATAGCGTGCAATGGGTGGGTGCCCGTGTACCCAAGTGCTGGCATTCCCTTGTGGGGGCTGTTGTGACGGTGGTTTGGGGGGGGATGGGTATGTGCAGTGGGCATGCTTAGGTGATGGGTGTCCATGCTTTGTGGACGCATGCAGGGCTTGGTGTTGGGATGGGTGGGTTGTGATGGTGAGACATTTGCAAGGATTGGCTGTGATGGGGGTGGGGGTGAGGGTGGGGGTATGAGTTGGCATGCTGGTGGGGTGGGGGGATGAAGTAGTTAAGATTTGACTTACCAGAGTCCATTCCTCCGCCTACTCCTGCGAGGCCCTCAGGATGCAGGATCGCCAAGACCTGCTCCTCCCATGTTGTAAATTCTGGGGGAGGAGGTGGGGGTCCTTCGCCAGTCCGCTGCACTGCGATGTTGTGCCTGGATACCATGGAACGCACCTTCCCCCGTAGGTCATTCCACCGCTTCCTGATGTCGTCCCGATTTCCTGGGTGCTGTCCCACAGCGTTGACCCTGTCGACTATTCTGCTCCATAGCTCCATCTTCCTGGCAATAGTGGTGTGCTGCACCTGTGTCCCGAAGAGCTGTGGCTCTACCCGTACAATTTCCTCCACCATGACCCTGAGTTCAGCCTCCGAAAACCTGGGGTGTCTTTGCGGTGCCATGGGGTGGTGTGGGTGATGTGTGGGGTGGATTGTGTGGTGCTAAGTGTGGTGATGTGTATTGTTGTGTTGTGTGAAGTGCGTGCTAATATTGCTGGGTGACAGTGTATTGCGCGTCTGGGTGCTCGGATCTCTTTTCTCTGTGCGTGTTCACGAATCTCTAGGAGTGGGGGTTTGTGGGTGATGTGGGTGTGTGTTTTATATTGTATTAGGTGTGTGGGAGTGTTGTTTGTATGTGTATCAGGTGTGTGTATTTTGAATTGTCCAATGTGGCTGTGTTTTTGAGCTGTGTGTGTATTTTGAGCGCAGCGGTGTGTACCGCAAATGGAATACCGCGGTTGAAAGACTGCCGCGTGGATTCGTGGGTCGTGATGCCATGAGCGTATTTCTGTTGGCGTGACGGTGGAGGTTTGGTCATCGCCAGTTTCTCGCTGGCCTTTGGTGTGGTGGACTTTTGTGGATGTCTGTATTTTGGCGGTTTGCCTGTTGTGGGTCAGAATGACCATGGCGGTTTACCGCGGCGGTGTTATGGCGGTCTTCTGCACGGCGGTAAGCGCCTTTTACCGCCGAGGTTGTAATGAGGGCCAAAGTCTGCTTCGCAGGGCTGGGTGTATCACTAGTGCTGCAAGTGCAGTGGCACCAGGGCCCAATAATGTAAAGGGCCACCTAAAGCTCACTTATGGCTGTTGCACTGTGCTTTCTTGTTTACAATATGGCCCAATACATAATTGCTGTAGCTGTGGTACTTTGGGCCTTGGACCCATAGCCCAACGGATGTGAAAACTGCTGAGGAGGAGATATCTTAGCTGGGTTTCAGAGATATGCAGAAAGGGAATGGGCAAGATGTGAGTCTGTGTTTTTAGTAAAGGCCAAAAGAGACTGCCTACTTTGCAAGACAGTAGCTATCATTAGTGAAGCTGGAGTTGTGGCACTGTGGCCAGGACTGTGAGGGGCAACTGCACCACAATTATTACTGTAAATCTTTAGAAGAGAAGCATGGGGGCACATTTTCCTTGCAAGTTAGGGCAGAGGGCCCTACTGCTGCAAAGGGGACATGGGAGTCAATTTTTAACTAAAAGAGACAGAGGGGCTGAATTATATCTTGGCGGTATGTATACTACATTGCAACGGTAACAGATTATACATACCACAACGATAAAAGTCCGCCTGCCCAATTTTGATGTGGGCGAGCCTCAAGTTTGGCTATGGCAGTGCCTACTCCATCACCACTATTGCCAAGCTTTTCCGACAGCCCGACAGAATAAGGGCCATTGGACAAATTGCTATATGTGACCCTGCCAAATTTCAAAAAGAAGAACCTGTTTTGGACTTTCTTTTTTAAAATGAAAAATAAAGGGGGTCATTACGACCCTGGCGGCCGGCGGTGTGTTGGCGGTAACACGGCCAACAGGCTGGCGGTGTCCCGCCAGCAATTATGACCGTGGCGGAATTGCCACGGCCATACTGCCGGCCCCTCCACTTTCCCGCCAGGATTCCGCCTGCCGGTCATAATCCCGAGGGCAGCGGTGCCAGCACCGCTGCCCTGGGGATTATGAGTCCCCGACCGCCGGCCTGTCCATGGCGGTACACACCGCCATGGAAAAGCCGGCAGTAAGGGGACTTGAGGTGCCCCTGGGGGCTCCTGCACTGCCCATGCACTTGGCATGGGCAGTGCAGGGGCCCCCAGGCATAGCCCCGTCGCGCATTTCACTGTCCGAATTTCGGGCAGTAAAAATGCACGACGGGTGCTACTGCACCTGCTGCACATCAGCATTGCCGCCGGCTATATTACGAGCCGGCTGCAATGTTGATGTGACATTTCCGCTGGGCCAGCGGACGGTAACACTGTTACTGTCCGCTGGCCCAGCGGAAATGTCATAATAGGGAGACAGAAATACCGCCGGCAATGGCGGTATTCTGTCTCCCGCGGCCTCGGTGGTCTTTTGAAAAGACAGCCGAGGTCGTAATGACCCCCAAAATCTTTTATTGCAGGGCTTTATAATGCAGACGCTGTTTGCTATGTTCGTACTTTTAGCATGGATGATGAGCTACAGAAAAATACCCTGAAATGAATTCATAAGCTCTGTCCCATTTGCTCAGTTCTGCCTCTCCTGCTTCCCCTATTCTTGCCATACATTGCTGGAGTTTGGCCCGACTTTAAAAACATTTTTCTTAGAGTGACTACTAGAGCAAAAAAAGTTTGAAGACCTCTGGTGTAGAGTGAACTCTTTGGTAATCTGCAAGCAGGTTCAAATCACCTAGTTGACATTTGGATACACTCCATCTGATTAGAAATAACCATATTATATTCTGTGGGAAAGACCACGCCACCTAATTGGCGCTTAAACATCATTTGTTTTGGGGAGCAGCAGGTGCTGTGACTTTGTCAAATTAACCGTTTGGTAATCAGTAAGCGGGCTCAATTAGTGGTAGGGATATATTGCGCTTTGGGCAGCACCAATACATATATATGTGAACCCTGTGATTTTCTTGAGGCAGGTTAACAGCAAAGCATAGACATATTGGCCCTCATTCCGACCCTGCCGGTCCAAGATCACCAGGGCCGCGGGCAACGGAAGCACCGCCAACAGGCTGGTGGTGCTTCATTGCCCATTCTGACCGCGGCGGTAAAGCCGCGGTCAGAAAAGGGGATCCGGCGGTTTCCCGCCAGATTTCCCCTGGCTGGGCTGAACCTCCATGGCGGCGCTTCAAGCAGCGCCGCCATGGGGATTCCGACCCCCTTCCCGCCAGCCTGTTCCTGGCGGTTTACCGCCACGGTCAGAATTGGCCTGGAAGCACCGCCAGCCTGTTGGCGGTGCTTCCGCGGTCGTTGGCCCTGGCGGTCAATGACCGCCAGGGTCAGAATGACCCCCTTAGTTAGACATAAGATTAGAAGCACCTGAAGGGCACGCCATAGACATAATAGGATTTTGCAGTTCAAAGTTATGAATGCTAAGATTACGCTCTACGGGGCAGTGAAGGGAGCACATTTACTGGGCCCATGCCACTGGCATGGGCAGTGCAGGGGCCCCCTAACAGGGCCCTAGCATGATTTTCACTGTCTGCATAGCAGACAGTGAAAATCGCGACGGGTGCAACCGCACCCGTCGCACCCCTGCAACACCGCCGGCTCCATTCGGAGCCGGCTTCTGTGTTGCAGGGCCTTTCCAGCTGGGACGGCGGGTGCTCCCTTGGCGGGCGCCCGCCGGCCCAGCGGGAAAGTCAGAATGGCCTCCGCGGTCTTTTGACCGCGGAGCGCCCAAATGGCGATAACCGCATGGCGGGCGGCTACCGCCGCCCGCCGCGGTCAGAATGACCGCCATAGGGGGTTATTACAACTTTGGAGGAGGTGTTAATCCGTCACAAAAGTGACGGTAAAGTGACGGATATACCACCAGCCGTATTACGAGTTCCATAGGATATAATGGACTCGTAATACGGCTGGACGTATATCCGTCACTTTACCGTCATTTTTGGGACGGATTAACACCTCCTCCAAAGTTGTAATAACCCCCATAGACAAGTAGCATTCTGGAGGAGCACCTTAATTTCAGTTGTTAACCTTCTGTAATGTACATACAATATTGAGGTAGATTATAACGTATCTAAAATTGAAACACAATGTGCATGGCATCGGTGATGCACAATTTGTTTGGTACAGTGGTTTGGAGTTATTGAGCACTCGTATTTTAGCTTTTCATTATTCTGTGAATTCTGTGACCTGCTTTATGTGTATTAAGCATCATGCAATTTGATCCTCCACCTGAGATTTACAGCGAAAATGTGAACCTCCAAGGCCGTGGAAGAAGTGACAGAGAAGTTCACTAAGTATTTATATGACAATGGGAATTATGAATGAAGTCTGTGAATAAGGACACATTTGAACGCAAGAACAGTGAAGTGTGTAGGCTAACAAACCACAGAGAGAGAAACCGCACCCCCCCAAAAAAATAAAAACTGACAAGAACAACGTATGTTACCAATCTGGTAGTTTATCTCACAGTGACATGTATAAATTATGTTCTGTCATAAGAAAGTACTGTAAGAAGTTTGGCAATTAGGGACATTTGTGAAGGATGTGCAAAGACGTCAAGATGTTAAGAAAAAAATTTAAACAAAGGAAAGTGGATTGTGTAAAAGATGCACACGAGGAAATAGTCCTCAGTGATAATAGAGTGAACATAATTAACATAGTTTTGTTCTAACAATACCAGATAAAAAGAAGTCTAATATCAAAGCTGGCCCCTGAATAAAAAAAACACCTATGTCAGGGGCCAAGTACCGATTTTGGTGAAGCACTTTCCCAAAATTCTAACGGCAGATTCAGTTTGTCCTTGAACTATTGTTACCAAGGAAATGTTTATCAACCATTTTCAAGGTGTTCTGAATTTAGAAGACTTAGAAGAGTTAGGGGGTCATTCCGACCCCGGCGGGCGGCAGGCACCGCCCGCCGGGCGGAGACCGTCAAAAGACCGCACCGCGGTCAAATGACCGCGGCGGTCATTTTGACTTTCCCGCTGGGCGGGCGGGCGAGCGACCGCCAAAAGGCCGCCCGCCCAGCGGGAAAGCCCCAGCAACGATGAAGCCGGCTCCGAATGGAGCCGGCGGAGTTGCTGGTGTGCGACGGGTGCCACTGATTTTCAGTGTCTGCAAATCTTAATGGGGTCCTGTTAGGGGGCCCCACGACACCCGTTCCCGCCAGCCTGGTTCTGGCGGTGAAAACCGCCAGAAACAGGCTGGCGGGAAGGGGGTCGGAATCGGAGGATTCATTTGGCCAGGGGAAAACCGGCGGGAAACCGCCGGTTTCCCTTTTCTGACCGCGGCTTTACCGCCGCGGTCAGAATTGGCCTGGAAGCACCGCCAGCCTGTTGGCGGTGCTTCCGCGGTCGTTGGCCCTGGCGGTCAATGACCGCCAGGGTCAGAATGACCCCCTTAGTTAGACATAAGATTAGAAGCACCTGAAGGGCACGCCATAGACATAATAGGATTTTGCAGTTCAAAGTTATGAAGGCTAAGATTACGCTCTACGGGGCAGTGAAGGGAGCACATTTACTGGGCTAGAATGAGCAAGGGGAACTAAGCACCTAAATTGGATTGAAAGGGTATTTCACACTGTTTCCCAGACAAGCTGGGAAATTATTCATAGCTTAACAGACTTAACAAAGGGCTGCTCATGTTAAATAGAGATCGAGGAGAGTTCCTATGAATCTGAGAACAGACCTACAAGGAGTTTTGGTATCACCGATAGTTCTGTTAACAGCATTATTTTTGGAATAAGCATTGGTTGTGGATTTACACATCAGGAGGGTCACATTTTGTTTACATATCATATGCGTTAATTCGACAGAGACATTGACATAAACAATTACGGGCTACATGTACGAAGCAGTTTGCACATTGCAAACAGCGAATCGGGCCGTTTGCGATGTGCAAAATGCACTTTGGCGTGTTCCAAACCATTTTTGCAATTCGGTAAACTATTTATCAAATTGCAAAAAGAGATTGAGGGTCGCAATTAGGAAGGGTTGTTCCCTTCCTAATTGCGCCTCGCAGTCCCATGTATGATTGTTTTGTGACCACGAAAGCGGTCGCAGAACAATTGCATTTAGCACCAGTGGCACACTGGTGCTAACTGTAGGAGGCTGGCCTGGCTTATAGTGGGTACCTGATGTTACTTACACCTTGTGCCAGGTCCAGTTATCCCTTATTAGTAGATCAGTAGTATTCTAGCAGCTTAGGCTGATAGAGGTAGCTACAGCAGAGCAGCTAAGGCTGAACTAGGAGACATGCAAAGCTCCTACTATACCACTTATATCATATAGCACTATATCATAAGAATCACAATATTCGGAGTTACTAAAAATCAAGGTATTTTATTTTAGTGACAATGTGCCAAAAATATCTCAGAGGATATACTCCCTTAGGAGGTAAGTAAAATACATAAAATATACACACAAACCAAAATCAAGTAAGTAAACAGTTAGAAAAATAGTGCAAACACTGTAGAATACAATAGGATGCAATATGCCTGGGGGCAACACAAACCATATACTCTGAAAGTGGAATGCAAACCACAAATAGACCCCTAGGCTAGAGTAGTGTGTAGAGGGTTGCTGGGAGTGTAAGGAAACACTAAGTGTGTCCAAGATACCCCACCCCAAGACCCTGAAAAGTAATAGAAAACTGATACCACTTCCCCAGAAACACCATAAACTCGTGATAGAGGATTCTGCAAAGACCACAACTGACTGCAAAGCACTGAAGATGAACTCCTGGACCTGAGGACCTGTAAAGGAAGGGGACCAAGTCCAAGAGTCACGAAAGTGTCCAGGGGTGCCAGGAGCCCACTAAACCCCAGATGAAGGTGCAAAATTGCTGCCTCCGGATGGAAGAAGCTGAAGATTCTGCAACAACAAAAGGTGCTAAGAACTTCTTCTTTGTGCAGAAGATGTCCCACGGAGTGCTGGAGGATGCAGTGTTGTTTCTTTGGAGAAAGACCGCAAGCAAGCCTTGTTAGCTGTAAAGGTCTTGGTTGAAGAAAAAGGGTGCTGCTCGGGCCCAGGAAGGACCAGGATGTCGCCACTTGGGAGAGGAGACAGAGGGGGCCCTCAGCAACAAAGAGAGCCCATGCACAAGAAGGCAGCACCAGCAGAAGTCCTTGAACACGGGTTCAAGAAGAGTGAGCACGGCGGTCGTCTCAACACTACAAAAGGAGGCCCATGAAGCCGGAGGTCAGCTCAGGGAGTTGAGCAATGCAGGACGGAGTGCTGAGGACCTGGGCTAGGCTGTGCACAAAAGATTCCTTGCAAAAGCACACAGAAGCCCTCGCAGCTGCAGTTTACATGGTACACAGGTTTACTGTCTGGAGAGGGGAGGCAAGGACTTACCTCCTCCAAAGTTGGATAGTTGGACCACTGGACAGTCTGGGTCACTTGGGTTCACCGCCTGTGTTCCAGGGGCCACGCTCGTCAGGATGAGAGGGGTCCCAGAATACCGGTGACGCTAAAGTTTGGTGCCTGCTGGAGCAGGGGGAAGATTCCGTCAACCCATGGGAGAGTTCTTCGTGGCTTTCAGTGCAAGATGAAGGCAGGCAGCCCCCAAAGCATGCACCACCAGGAAACAGTTTAGAAAGCCGGCAGGATTAGGCGCTACAATGTCGCTGGTAGGCTTCTTGCTACTTTGTTGCAGTTTTGCAGCGTCCTGGAGCAGTCAGCAGTCGATCCTTGGCAGAAGTCGAAGAGGGAGATGCAGAGGAACTCTGGTGAATTCGTGTAAGTTGTTATCTGAGAAAAAGCCCCTGGAGAGCCCTAAATAGCCCTCAGAGGAGGATTGGCCACCTAGTGAGGTAAGCACCTATCAGGAGGGGTCTCTGACATCACCTGCTGGCACTGTCCATTCAGAGGCCTCCATTGTGCCCTCACACCTCTGGATTCAAGATGGCAGAGGTCTGGGACACACTGGAGGAGCTCTGGGCACCACCCCTGGGGTGGTGATGGACATGGGAGTGGTCCCTCCCCTTTCCTTTGTCCAGTTTCGCGCCAGATCAGGGACTGGGGGTTCCCTGAACCGGTGTAGACTGGCTTATGCAAGGAGGGCACCATCTGTGCCCTTCAAAGCATTTCCAGAGGCTGGGGGAGGCTACTCCTCCCCAGCCCTTAACACCTATTTCCAAAGGGAGAGGGTGTAACACCCTCTCTCAGAGGAAATCCTTTGTTCTGCCTTCCTGGGACTGGGCTGCCTAGACCATAGGAGGCAGAACCCTGTCTGTGCGTTAGCAGCAGCGGTAGCTGCAGAGAAAACCCCAGAGAGCTGGTTTGGCAGTACCCGTTGTCCATAGTGGAGCCCCGGGTGCATGGGATTGGCACCCCAATACCAGATTTGGCATGGGGGGACAATTCCATGATCTTAGACATGTTACATGGCCATATTCGGAGTTACCATTGTGAAGCTACATATAGGTATTGACCTATATGTAGTGAACGCGTGTAATGGTGTCCCTACACTCACAAAGTCTGAGGAAATTGCCCTGAACTATGTGGGAGCACCTTTCCTAGTGCAAGGGTGCCCTCACACTTAGTAACTTTGCACCTAACCTTCACTAAGCGAGGGTTAGACATATAGGTGACTTATAAGCTACTTAAGTGCAGTGTAAAATGGCTGTGAAATAACGTGTGCGTTATTTCACTCAGGCTGCAGTGGCAGTCCAGTGTAAGATTTGTCTGAGCTCCCTATGGGTGGCAAAAGAATTGCTGCAGCCCATATGGATCTCCTGAAACCCCAATACCCTGGGTACCTAGGTTCCATATACTAGGGAATTATAAGGATGTTCCAGTTGTGCCAATTAGAATTGGTGAAAATGGTCACTAGCCTATAGTGACAATTTTAAAGGCAGAGAGAGCATAAGCACTGAGGTGTTGGTTAGCAGAGCCTCAGTGACACAGTTAGTCACTACACAGGTACACACGTTCAGGGCACAAACTATGAGCACTGGGGTCCTGGCTAGCAGGATCCCAAGTTTGACAGGCAAAAACAAACTTACATACATGTAAAAATGGGGGTAACATGCCAGGCAAGATGGTACTTTCCTACACTAACCCATTCGCAAATGGGAAGGGGTCCCCAAGGACCTCTACCCCTTTGTGAATGGCAGTAAAAACATTTTTTAAGAGCAGGTGGTGGTCCGTAATGAAACGAAAAATTTTCATTTTTTGTTTTTGAAATGCATCTCGTTTTCCTTTAAGGAAAACTGGCTACATTAAAAAAAAAAAACTGCTTTATTTAAAAGCAGTCACAGACATGGTGGTCTGCTGTATCCAGCAGGCCACCATCCTTGTGAGGGCCACCATTCACAAGGGGGTCGCAAATTGCAACCTACCTCATGAATATTCATGAGGTGGGCATTTGCGACCCACTTGTAAATCACAAATAGTGTCACGGACACTATGCAACATACGGATTTGCGACTCGCAAATTGCGAGTCGCTCTGACTCACAATTTGCGTGTAGCAAAATTAAACTTTGCTACATGCACCTCTACATTCTTTACAGCAATATGACTTCCAGTGATCTCAATCTAATAAAGAGATTAAGCGCTCTACATCTTATGTTCATCAGCTGATAATGTATTCATGGTTATGATCATCTGAACAAGACATATCGCAGTTGCTGGAACTGTGCAAAGTCGGAGGCATTGTCATGGTGATTCTCCCCACTCTGTTTTCCCTTTTTACATGAATTACAAATGTGCACCATATCTTATACCGTTTATGCATATGATTGTGGATCATTTCTGTCAGTTTTTCCGTGCTGTGTATGGGCCACACTTTCCCCCACCACGTGTTAAGGTGAGTTTGGTAATTTCCACATCTGGGCTATACTTTGATGGGCAGCCAATAGGAGGTCAGTTTTTCTAGTGGGTCGATTATGATGTAAAGTCCCCTGTCACTTGGATGGCCCAGCATTAGCATGAAAGGTTCATGTAGAAGTGTGATGTTTGTCATGACTCTTAATTGTGTGAGTACATCATGCTCTTCTAAATATGGCTGCTACTCCAAAAGCTTCAAGGCTTCCAACCTAGCCATTAAACTGGATTCCAGCCTTGGCATCAATAGTGAGTGTGCTGATGTCAAGGATGCCTGTTGCAGTGCCAGTGAAGCAGGAGCCGGTGTCGGGATCTTACTCCAGGTAGGAGTAGAAAGATTCAACACCAGACAGGATTTATCCGATGTTGGTATCAGCACCGTTGGCACCGTCATCTCTGAAGGTGATGGTGTCTTTCTCAGCGCTGTTCCATACCACTAATATGGAGTCATGGGCAGAAAAGGCATGACTGGAGCCTGCCTATATGGAAAGCCTCTAAGGGTAAAGGCCAAAGGACCTTTTGAGCCTGCAGGTGCGCCAGCAGGGGCCATCCCCCTGTTGAGTATGCTAAACATACCATTTAAGAAATCAGATGGGTCCACTCCAGGAGCTGGAAGGGTCGGACATTCCTGTGGAGGCTGGCCCTGATTTGACTCCTGCTCTTCAACCTCCTGGTTCTGTGGAGTAACAGGAAAGAACTGCACTGCAGGACTTTTGGATGACACTGAGATCTCAACCAGAGACGGCACCGGTGATATCACAGGAGACTTCAGTTGTGGAGGAGACAGGGTGGGACTCATCTCCCAGGTCGAATCGCACAGAAACTTGGAAGCCGGCGACAAAGCCGGAGGGCAAGTATCTCGGGATGAGCAACGCCGAGAGCTGTGGCAACGCAACTTCTTGTGCAACCTCAAAGACTTGTGGGACAATGACTCCTTTCGCGGCCTGGATCTTCAACGGCCCAGCTTTTTCCTAGCCTTTGCTAGGAGCATTTTAACTCTCTTTCCTTTAGTGCCTTTGGGTTCATAATCTGACAAGAAGAGCATTCCCCAATGTTGTGGTCGGAGCTCATGCACCAGAGGCAATTTTCGTGTGGGCTAGGGACTGACATGTTACCTCCACACTTCCTACAAGGCTCAAAGCCCAACGTCTTTGGCTGAGACATTGTTGCACAAAGAAAACTCAACAAAGAAGCTCCCTCAACACATTGTAACCACCTGGAGAGGTTGAAAAACTGTTAGCGTCGAAGGGTCAGAAAATAGGGAACTGACGTCAGCATGCCGGCGAGGACTTCTTATGGCTCCGATGAAGTCAGACGGAGTTGAGTGCGGAGCCGTTTCATTGTGACAGCCTCATCGACATGGAGAGCTAGAAATAAAAAGAAATCAGTTGAATGCTGGTGCAATGGGAGTATTCAGAAGGTGAGGAATCCACAGGTAGATGTATACATCAGAACAGTTGTTATTACCAATTGGATTTCGCTGCATTTGTGACTTTCAAATGTAAGCCATAGAAAAGAAGACATTTTGAAAAATACCCGCTAAATCATATGCTAGTCCGGGCACACACAAATTCAGAGATGTAAAAACAATCTTGGCTCCTAAACTTCATATCTTGTGCTGATTCCTGAAATATAAAGTTTTCCTTGATACACATTTATCACTCTCATATTCCACCTTTTGAATTGGTCTGTACTCAGTAGACAATTAAAAAACATTGTACGGCTCTTGAGGTACTTGGAGAACCTACAAGCTGGTTCTCACAACCAGAATGGTTTAGCAGATGTTATGGTATTTTGCTTATATAAATCAGCCATCCTGACAAAAAGAAAAGGATGAAAACTTTGTCACAAATGTCACTTTATCTTACTCATTTTCAATATTTCTTTATTTCAACAGTTAGTTTCTTTGGAAAAACCTTGAGGGAATCTACACATATGACCCATGCCGAATTCAGATCTCTGTTTACTTTAAAAAAATCCATAACCTTCCTGACTCACCCATAGGTTTCACACTAGTTTCCACCACAAACTGGATGTATGGTGAGAGCACAGAAAATAGGGGAAAAGGGCTACCTCTTTGGAAAATGCCAAAACTGTGGGAAAAATCGTTTTTTTATTTTTATCCAGCTGTGCAGTTTGATGAAAGTTGGGAAGATGGTGACTTAAGCACAGCACACCATGGGTTGATGTCATTTTTAATGAAAAAAGACACTTTAATCCGGAGCACTTTTTCCTATTTTGGCCAAAAACTCAAACTGTAGCTGCATTTTGCCTATTCTCTATGTCCCCTCCAGGGGAATCCACAGGGTACCTTTAGAATCCCTAGTATGCTCAAAAGAAAGATGTAAATTTGGCACGGATACCTTATATGGAAAAAGGTTATGGAGCCCAAAGCCCAAACTAATCCAACTAGCCAAAAAGGTCCTAGCACTTGGGAGGATGGGGGCAGCAGTTAAGAGGTAAAGGACATGGAACACTGCGTGAGATTATTTTAAGATGACATTCATGTTTTCAAAGGGCCTTTAAGAGGTTACTGAGGATCAGTTTATTACAGTTTATCGATGAAAAATTTAAATCTGTTCTACAAGGAAGTAGGTTACTTAGGCCATACCATTTCTGGTGATGGTTCTTGGACAATGAAATCAATCACAATATACCAGACAATAACTATTGTTATTGACTGTGCTGAGTGAATACACATTAGTACATTAGTTGAGAATTTGCTAGAAAAATAAAACAATCATGAAAAGTGACTGGAAAGGTTGCCTGTTTGTATGGGGAGAAGAACAACAGCTACAGGAAATAAATGTGTAATGATGGATGCCAGCATGTATGGACTAGAACCAGTTTTGTCACAGTCATCTTGGGGCAGTGTGGAATGGAATGTGTCACCTGCGACAGGCATACTTAGGCCCAGATTTAATAAGGCATTGCATGACCCTTGAATCACACAAATTGGAGCAAGGGAAACATGAACATTTAAGTAACATTTACTATGCCAAACAAAGCCACCTTGCATTACTTTGTCCAGGGAAGACGTTCATGGTTGGAGCGTGGGTGTTACCATGCATTCACTCACGCTGTGTGGTACAAACAATAGTAAATGTGGGAATGCGTCAAAACGCTACGCCTTCCCAGTGGAGGTGAAAAGAGGAGAAATAGGTTAATTCCTCCTTGTGTTTTCCTCTTTCTCTGTGTGTTGCAATCTACAGCACACATAAACACCCTAGTCAAAGTTTACTAACAGTTGGATGTGTTTAAAATTCAATTTAATAGTAAGGGGGTCATTCTGACCTCGGCGGTAAAAGGCGCTTACCGCCGGTCAGAAGACCGCCATAACACCGCCGCGGCCGCGGTAAACCGCCACAGTCATTCTGACCCGCAACAGGCAAACCGCCAAAAACCCGACATCAACAAAAGTCCGCCACACCAAAGGTCAGCGAAAAACTGGCGATGACCAAACCTCCACCGTCACGGCAACAGAAATACGCCCATTCCATTCCGACCCACGAATCCACGCGGCGGTCTTTCAACCGCGGTAATCAATTGGCGGTTCACACCGCCGGGGTCAAAATACACACACCCTTACAAAACACAACCACATTGGACAATTTGAAACACACACACCTGATACACATACAAACAACACTCCCACACACCCAATACAATATAAAACACACACCCACATCACCCACAAACCCTTACGACCACAATAGCGACTGAAGGACAGAGAGAGACAGCACTGCTTAGAGTAGACCATCACACAGAGGCAAATCACAACATCACCCACACAATTACCACGCACAAAACACCATACACTACCACACACACCACACTCTACAACACATACAACATCCCTCACCTCATCCACACCACCCCATGGCACCCCAAAGACACCCCAGGTTCTCTGACGCAGAACTCAGGGTCATGGTGGAGGAAATAGTTCGTGTAGAGCCCCAGCTCCTCGGGGCACAGGTGCAGCACACCACAATTGCTAGGAAGATGGAGCTATGGCAAAGGATAGTCGACAAGGTCAACGCTGTGGGACAGCATCCACGCAAACAGGATGACATAAGGAAGCGCTGGAACGACCTACGGGGGAAGGTGCGTTCCATGGTATCAAGGCACAACATTGCGGTGCAGAAGACTGGGGGCAGACCCCCACCTACTCCCCCAGATTTTACAGCATGGGAGGAGGAATTCTTGCACATCCTGCATCCTGAGGGCCTCGCAGGAGTAGGCGGAGGAATGGACTCTGGTAAGTCTAATCTTAACTACTTCTTCCCACCCCCTCCCCACCTGCATCCAAAATCATACCCCCACCCTCACCCTCACCCCCACCCCCATCACACCAACTCCTTGCAAATGACTCACCATCACAACCCACCCATCCCAACACCAAGCCTTGCATGCGACCACAAAGCATGGACACCCATCACCAAAGCATGCCCACTGCACACAAACATCACCCCCACAAGCCACCCTCAGAAAAGCCCCCACAAGGGAATGCCTGCACTTGGGTACACGGCCACCCACCCATTACACGAAATGCCACACACAGAAGCAATAACCATACCCTTATGCCCCTGCAGGACCCGAACGCCACCACACCGCCACGGAGGGTCCAGAGATGTCCATCCCACCCCCAGAAGAGGCCCCCAGTGATGACAGCAGCTCTGTCTCCCTGGACCCAGATGACCAGCCCGGCCCATCGGGGACCTCGGGACAGTCGGTTCCCCACAGACAGCCACAGGCCACAGCAGACCTACCCCCCTCTGGGAACACCAGCACAGCTCCCACCCAGCGGGCCCATGCCTCTGTCTCCAGGACAGGTCAATCAGCGTTGTGTCCGCCACTACAGGGCACCCAGGTTGACCCACCACCCCAACAACAACAGGGACCTGGGGGCAGTGGTAGTGGGCACACCGTCCAGGGGACAGAGGCCCAGGAACACAGGGGAACTGGGAGGGCTGCTGTGCGACAGGGGGGGGACAGGCCCAGGGAACCCACTCTCCAAGAGGCCCTCTCCTCCATCATGGGAGCATACCACCACTCCCAGGAGACGATGGCTACGGTACTGGGCAGGTTCCAGGAGATCCAGGCACTGCAGGAGGAACAGTACATGGGGTTCAGAGAGGAACTGAGGAACATTTGTTCCGCAATGGGGACCATCGTCGTGGCCCTTAACCAGATAGTCACCACATTGCAGGACCATATGGCACCCCAAAGGGCCCCTGTCACTAGCCTAGACCAGGAACAGCCTACCACCTCCGCCGGCGCTAGTGGACAGGAGGCCCCCACACAACGAGAGGCCACCAGAACCCCACCTCCTGCAGAAGAAGGACCACCCCGCAAGCGGAACCTGAGATCTCACAAGAAGACAGAGTAGGATGCCAAGACCCCCGCCAGCATAAGATACCCCCTGATGTCATCCCACTGTCCCACATTGTCACCCTGTCCAACCTCAAACTGCCCCTGCTCCATCCTTCCACAGGCATATGGACAATGCACCTGTGAGACTGAGAACTGGACTCTGCCATGGACATTACTCCACCCCCACCCATCACCGTTTTACAATCATGTACCTAAATGTAGTACTTTAATTAAATCACTTATTGCACTCAAAAATTCAGGAGTCTGCTTGTATTCTTAACAAATGTATTAGACATAACGGTGCAAAAATGTTCAGTTACATTGTGATGACAACATACCACTGTCATACAGCTGTAGTCCATGGGCAAACAAAGCAGAAGTCACGCAGTGGGGCATACAGCTCTGAAAAGGGAAGGGAAAGTCACAAATCAGTTAACAGGAACTGGGTGGAAACACCGACAGTAGAGAGGCAGGAGGCTGTAAGTAAATGTAAAATGGTGTGGTTGATTCTTACCTGTGTGCTACTGAAAATACTGTTGTATCACTGTGTCCCTGTTGTCTGTGTCGTCCCCGTCGTCTTCCTCCTCTTCACTCTCCACAGGCTCCACAGCTGCTACAACACCACCATCTGGACCATCCTCCTGCAGAAAAGGCACCTGGCGTCGCAAAGCCAGATTGTGAAGCATACAGCAGGCCACGATGATATGACACACCTTCTTTGGTGAGTACATTAGGGATCCACCTGTCATATGCAGGCACCTAAACCTGGCCTTCAGGAGCCCGAAGATTCTTTCTATGATCCTCCTAGTTCGCCCATGGGCCTCATTGTACGGTTCCTCTGCCCTGTTCCGGGGATTCCTCACTGGGGTCAGTAGCCAGGACAGGTTGGGGTAACCAGAGTCCCCCAATAGCCACACACGATGTCTCTGTAGCTGTTCCATCACATATGGAATGCTGCTATTTCGCATGATATACACGTCATGCACTGACCCAGGGAACTTGGCATTTACATGGGAGATGTACTGGTCTGCCAAACAGACCACCTGGACATTCATCGAATGATAACTTTTTCTGTTCCTGTACACCTGGTCACTTTCTCTGGGGGGAACCAAAGCCACATGGGTCCCATCAATGGCACCTATTATGTTGGGGATATGTCCAAGGGCATATAAATCACCCTTCACTGTAGCCAAATCGCCCACCTCAGGGAACACAATGTAGCTCCGCATGAATTTCATCAGGGCAGACAACACTCTGGACAAAACCTTCGAAAACATAGACTGAGACATCCCTGATGATATGGCCACTGTTGCTTGGAATGATCCACTTGCCAAAAAATGGAGTACTGACAGAACCTGCACCAGAGGAGGAATCCCTGTGGGTTGGCGGATGGGGGACATCAGGTCTGGCTCCAGCTGGGCACACAGTTCATGTATAGTGGCTCTGTCAAGCCTGTATGTCAGTATGATATGTCGTTCTTCCATTGTCGACAGGTCCACCAGCGGTCTGTACACGGGAGGATTCCTCCTTCTCCTCGCAAGTCCCAGCGGATGGTGCCTAGGAAGGACAACATGGAGCACAGACTCAAGCAACCCACAGGTACGTTCACACAGCTTGCACAGTACACGATTCGCTATGCATTGAATGGCTTGTATGAGTGGCAATGCAAGGCCTAGGCCTGTGTGACGCAGTAGAAATTAAGCCATGTGGGCCCTGCCTGACCTGTGAAATGTGACAATGGGATGTGAGGTCAATGCGCTGGCGTGGCACACCGTGGCGGTAGGCAGTCGAACATCGCGGTGCTAAGCCGCATTGGTTAACATTGAACCCTATGGGTTTCAGGAGCCAATGACGATGTGCGCCGGCGGTCGCGGTACGCACCGCCGCGGTACGCACCGGCGCGGGCGTGACCGCCGTTTTCTCACTACTTAATCACTCGAGACCTGATCATCCACAGGAGAGGACCTATACTGCAAGTGCTGCTGTGACCTCGGTCTGGGAGATACAATGGCTGCTGCGACTGGGGAAAGGGCCCCTGCCTTCACATCTGAGGAATTGGAGAAACTTGTTGATGGGGTCCTCCCCCAGTATGCGCTACTCTACGGTCCTCCAGACCAACAGGTAAGTACAAAGGGAGCACGTAGTATGGGCTATGCCTGTGTTGAGTGGGGTGGATGTAAGATGGTGGGGAGGTGAGCAAATGAGGAGTGCAACGCACAACAGATGAGAGCATGTGCCACATGGCAAGGTTGGGGAGGGGGGGCCACTCACATCAACCATGCAGAAAAGTGATGATATTTCTTTTCCCACCCTGCACATGTCACATAGGTCAGCGCCCATCAGAAGATCGAAATTTGGCGTGCCATCGCCAAGGACGTCTGGGCCCTGGGGGTCCACAACAGACGGGGCACCCACTGCCGCAAGAGGTGGGAGGACATCCGCCGCGGGAGCAGAAAGACCGCCGAGGCTCTGCTGGGGATGGCCTCCCAACGTAGGAGGGGTGCCAGCCGCCAATTGACCCCCCTGATGTCCCGGATCCTGGCGGTGGCCTACCCCGATTTGGATGGGCGCGTGAGGACATCACAGCGACACAAGGGGGTGAGTATCAGCACATTCTGCTATCTTTGCGCGCAGTGGAGGTGCCTGGGTGGGGGAGGAGGGCTGTGGCTATCTCTAGGCCAGGGCGCTTTCTGTAGGCTAGGCCCCTCCGTTAGGCATGGCCCTGTGCCCCCGCCCCCCACCTCTGTAGGGTGCTATGTACAGCTATCCATGGTCCGGCCTCAACTATGTGTGCATTTGTCGTCCATAGACCTGTAGGCCAAGTCACAATAATTGAGTAGTGTACCCCGAGTGCGCGGCGTAGTGCTGTGGGCTTCTGTGTCTGTCCTCTCCGCCAACGGTGCTGCCAATGCATGCACTCAACATGTCTTTCTTTCTTCTCCCCCCCCTGTTTTTCTTGGTTTTGCTGTTCATGTGTGCATTAGCATCATCAGGCGGAGGAGAAGTGGCATCGGCGCACGAGGTAGCTGCATCTCACATGGGCCCGGAGGGCCATACAACCGACTCCGAATACACCAGTGAGACGGAGGGTGAGGGGAGCTCCACAACGGGGACCCATGGAGACGTCAGCAACACCGACACGTCCTCGGAAGGGAGCTCCCTTGCGGTGGCGGCAACATCCGTGCCCACCGCAACAACAGGTACAGCCGCCACCCAGCGCACCAGCCCCCCCCTCCCAGCAGCCCCTCAGCGTTCGGCCCGTGCCCGCTCGGCCAGGAAGCCAGCCATCACCTTCGCCCCAGGCACCTCAGGCCCTGCCCCTGTCACCCCTGCTGCCCTCAGTGAGGAGGTCATAGACCTCCTGAGGACCATCATTGTTGGGCAGTCTACCCTTTTGAATGCCATCCAGGGTGTAGGGAGGGAGGTGCATCGGAGCAATGCATACCTGGAGGGCATTAATTCGGGTCAGGCTGCCCATCAGCGATCGTTCAACGCTCTGGCCTCAGCACTGACGGCAGCAATTGTCCCTGTGTCTAGCCTCCCCCTCCAACTTCCTCAACCCAGTCCCACTCCCCTGTTCCTCTGCCTATCCCAGCCACACCTACAGACCAGCCTGCACACACCTCAACACCCAAGGGCAGCTCATCCAGACATAAGCACCACAGATCACACAAGCATTCACCCAAGCAACATCCACATGCAGACATGCCAACAGCCACTGCCTCCACTGTGTCCTCCTCCTCCTCGTCTCCCTCCTCCCTCCCTGTGACGTCTCCACTCACACTTGCATGCACAACATCATCATCCACTACGTCCATCAACAGCACACCCACCAGAACACTCCGCACACGTGCAGTCACCACCCCCACTACCATTTACACGTCCCCTGTGTCCTCTCCCAGTGTGTCTGTCAACCCCTCTTCCAAACCACACAAACGCAAGCAGCCACCCACCCAACAGCCATCCACCTCACGTCAGCCTCCAGCCCAAGCACCTGCACCCAAAGACACCAGACTTCACACTCCTACAACCACATCCTCTTCCTCCACTCTCATACCCACTACACCTAACCGTCCCTCTCTTGCCAAATTGCTTTTCTTTTCTAAACTTGACCTCTTTCCTACAACTCCCCCACCCCGT
The DNA here is from genome assembly GCF_031143425.1 of Pleurodeles waltl. NCBI lineage: Eukaryota > Metazoa > Chordata > Amphibia > Caudata > Salamandridae > Pleurodeles > Pleurodeles waltl. The sequence goes on from NC_090443.1 coordinate 726,732,642, forward strand.
CCATCTCATAAGGCAGCAATCAGCACCTCAGCCACCACCAAACCCGGACCTATCAGGACTGTTGTCCAAGGACATTGGAGTCCCCCACCCTTAAGGGCAACTACTCCGGCTAGGAGCCAAGGCACGGCCAGCCCACCCCCGGAAAAGCAGCCAAAACTTAGCAGTGCCCGGCGCGAGAGCCACGGACAGCAGGGACCGAAATCCCTACCCTGGCTCCGTCTGGAAGTGGGGTGCCACCTGGCACACCGCCAAAGGTGTCAAAGGGCCACAGACGACCAGGGAAGGGTGGGAAGGGCAGCACGCCCGACAAGTCCGGCAGCAGGCCAGCTGCACAGGAGTGCCCCACCAGCCCCCTCCAAGGTGTGCAGGAGGACACCCAGAGGCCCGGTACGGCAGCCCAGGAGGGCCCAGCAAGCCAACGGACAGATGGGCAGGAATGCCCCGCCAGCCACATGTCAGGTGGCGAGTGACAGCCATGCCTGGGCCGGAACCGCAGAACTGGGCCCTTTCAAACAAGCACCGCTGAACTGGGCCCTTTCACTCAAGCACCGCTGAACAGGGACCCGCCGTGACAAGCACCGCTGAACAGGGCCCTGCCGTGACAAGCACCACTGAACAGGGCCCCGCCGTGACAAGCACCGCTGAACAGGGCCCCGCCGTGACAAGCACCGCTAAACAGGGCCCCGCCGTGACAAGTACCGCTGAACAGGGCCCTTCAAGACAAGCACCGCTGAACAGGGCCCCACTGTGACAAGCACCGCTGAACGGGGCCCCGCCGTGACAAGCACCGCTGAACAGGGCCCCGCCGTGACAAGCACCGCTGAACAGGGCCCCGCCGTGACAAGCACCGCTGAACAGGGCCCCGCCGTGACAAGTACCGCTGAACAGGGCCCTTCAAGACAAGCACCGCTGAACAGGGCCCTTCAAGACAAGCACTGCTGAACAGGGCCCCGCCGTGACAAGCACCGCTGAACAGGGCACCGCCGTCTCTGAACTGCTCTGCTGGGCCCTTCATCTCAAGCACCGCTCCGCTGGGCCCTTCCTGTCAAGCACCGCTCCGCTGGGCCCTTCCTGTCAAGCACCGCTCCGCTGGGCCCTTCATCGCAAGCACCGCTCCGCTGGGCACCGCCGTCTATGAACTGCTCTGCTGGGCCCTTCATCGCAAGCACCGCTCCACTGGGCCCTTCCTGTCAAGCCCCGCTCCGCTGGGCCCTTCATGGCAAGCACCGCTCCGCTGGGCACAGCCGTCTCTGAACTGCTCTGCTGGGCCCTTCATCTCATGCACTGCTGGCCCATTGGCAGGGCCGGTTCTGTGTCGAGCAGGGCTTCACAAAGCACTCTGGCCACCATGCCTCCTCCATGACCAGTGGAGTCTGTAATCCACCTGATGGACTGTGGCTTTGCACTTCCCAGGATACAGCAGTGGGCAACCCACCCACTGTAGAGACTTGATAAACTGTGACTTTGCACTCCCCAGGATGTAACAGTGGGCAACCCACCCACTGTAGAGACTTGAGAGACTGTGGCTTTGCACTCCCCAGGATGGAACAGTGGGCAAACCACCCACTGTAGAGACTTGAGAGACTGTGGCTTTGCACTCCCCAGGATGGTACAGTGGGCATGGAGGCCCCTCGTGGATCTGGCGTCGTGGACTCATGTGGCTGAGGTGCCCCCCCTTCCCTTCCCCCTGATGAGGTACTGGGTTTTTCAGAACCGGTACTGATCCGGTAACCCAGCGGTGCCAGGGTACACCCAAAGACCTCGGGTACTTTCCTGATTCAGACCACAGAAACTCAGAGTCTTCTAGGTGAAGTCAGAGATCGAATTTATTGGCTGCAGCCAAGTAACAAGCGTCCTAGAAGTACAACAGCACGGTTTGTATGTTCTCAGGAGACTGCGTTTCAATGCAAAGTCAGGTTTCCTTATATACAGTTTTTTAAGCTTCAGGCAAACATTCTTGACATTTTGGTTGGTCATTCACATGTTTTCACTACAAAGGAAAAAACAGTGTCATGATGAAACCTCATATTTCATGTCATCCAACCCATAATAAATTACCCGGCAAGGCCTAGTATTTTACATCAGATAAGTGTGGACCCCCAATAAAAACGGGCACCTCCCCCTCGTAAAGTAAGAAGAAGAAAAGAGCAGGTGCAGGTGTGAGCAAGATTAGGCAGGGTGTGTGAGCGATAATAAGGGTTTTATGGCATGGTGTGCCTTGATGCTATCTGATTCGGCCACTGGGAGAGGGACTGACCAAACAGGTTTGGCCTGAGGCAATGGTTCCAGCTTGCCCAGGCCAGAGAAAAGTCAATCAAGGTGTACGTGTCCTTGGAATCAAATCTGACTGTATTATAAGACTATGTGAGGGCAACTTTTAAAAATGGCTGCTGTGTATAAAATGGGAGCCACGAGTGCAGGACGAAAATGGCGATTTCGAGGTGAAAACGCTGCTGGAATTGAGCGAAAATGCTCATGCTTAGTGTACTAGTCATTATCGGTCTTTTGATACTAAAATCGTACTGCTGTGGCAAAGTAAATTACATGGGTCCAGAATTTTTAGAACCACACTGAGGTGCCTGTAGTTTTATCATCTGATGCCCCAGCAGTGTTCTCTCCAATGGAATCTGGTCTCGTGTGTGGGCTTTGCCCATGTGTTTGTGCACATTGGCCCACGAACGATGGAACTTTGCCAAAATATGCAGGACTTATAGCCTATGTATATATTTTTAATTATGTTCTTTATTTAATATGTATATTTCATATTTCACATTACTTCATTTGAGCTATAATATACTTCTATTTTAATGATCATTTTATTTTGTCTTTGCATTATTCCGGGGGGTTTGGGGGTGTCACTCTGACTTGTTGTTCTGCATTGGTATGTAGGGATTTGGCAGGGGTGTGGGGGGGTGGGTGTATGGCGTATGTGTGTGCCCGTAACCTTTCCTCCTCCCCCCTCCCCTGTGTCGTAGGTGCAGTACTCACCGTTGTTGTCTGCGCCGGCGTTCGTGCTCCTGGTAGAAGAGCAGGTAGACAATAGCTGGTAGGATGTTTAATTCAGGTTCCATGCTGTCCAGATTCCTCGTGGAGTGTATAGAGGTGAGCGTTTTCCCGTTCGTAGTCTGTTTCAGCCGTGTTTTTATCGGCGGGGCTCAGCGGATTGGTGAGTTGTGATAGGGTGGGCGGTACATTGTCTGCCGCCTGCCTGTTGGCGGTGACCGACGCGCTGTTTGTTTGTCCCGCCGTGGCGGTGGGAGTGTTAAAGTGGCGGGCTGTGTTGGCGGTTCCCGCCAGGGTCAGAATTCCATTTTTTTGACCGCCTGCCTGTTGGCGGGTTGGCCGCCGCTTTATCACCGACCGCCAGGGTTGGAATGACCCCCTAAGTCTCTTTGGATATTCTACATACTATGGCAGAACTCTATGCCACATTAGTTCTTCTTTCATTGAAAAGGCAGCTTGCATAGCCCAGTGATCACTAACCTCACAATTAAGCTAACTGAATTCCTTAATAAACCCAAAGTGACATAATAGTGCATAAATATCATCAATTGTGCAGACTTGATTTCTAACAGAACATGTTTGACCTGCTGGAGCGTCAAAATGGTACACTCTTTAATGCAAACCAAATCATGTTTTGCTATCAAATCGATTATAACTTATGCTTCTACATTGCTCACACAGGAAGGAAACCTGGCAATGGGTACACAAGGGGCTTTAGTAAATCCCTTAATGCATAATCTTTTTTGGAATGAACCATTGCCATTGCCATTGCCATGTTAAAATCAACATCATTGACTTAAATTGACCCTGGTTGTCGGTCTTAAATTGTTCATGATGGTTCCTGTCAATTGGTTAAAAAATATCTATCTATCTATCTATCTATCTATCTATCTATCTATCTATCTATCTATCTATCTATCTATCTATCTATCTATCTCTCTATCTATCTATCTATCTATCTATCTATCTATCTATCTATATACACATATATATATATGTCTACATATATATGTATCTAAATATGTATATAATGTATATATAGCCATCACTATACTTTAAATACTCCACACAAACTCTTCTCTCACAGTCCTCTCAACAATGCATTTCAACAGCACACCTGTGAGAGAGGAGGTCCGGATACAGCGTATGTTTTCCCTGATAACTTTTTTTTGGGATCTGAGAAAAAAGACAGCTTTTCCGACCTCCTCTCTCATGGATATGCTGTTTTGATGCAAGAGGATTGAGAGAAGAGAGCTTGAATAGGGTTTTTAAAGGATAGCAACAGTGTTTTCTCTGAGAGGCTAGAATAGGCTATACTAAATTATTGCAGATTCCTGTATCATGGGGCAATTGGAACTAGTGTGAAAGGTAAAACTGTGTATACATATAAAAACAGGTGACAAAGACAATAACAGTGGATTCTGCTATTTAATCTGATAGCTATATTTTTACACTAAGACTAACACATGACATTGTTGCAGAATACCGTATCATGGCTTGCTAGGAAGTAATGTTGAAATTTTGGCTTAAGAAACTTGAAATTAAATAGAAGCAGGCCTTAATATTGAGAGTGGTGATGACGAGACTTGGGGCCAGATGTACGAAGCATTTTGCATGGCGCAAACTGCGAAATTCGCAGTTTGCACCATGCAAAACGCGCATCACGATGCACAATCCCATTTTGTGAATCGGTTCCGACTCAAAAATGGGAATACGACTCGCAAATAGGAAGGGGTGGTCCCTTCCTATTTGAGATTCACACTGCAATGCAGAATTGCTTTGTGACCGCGAACACGGTCGCAAAGCAATTCGCAGTTAGCACCCATGTCAAGTGGGTGCTAACTCATTCGCAAAAGGGAAGGGGTCCCCATGGGGACCCCTTCCCCTTTGTGAATGTCGCGGTAAAGCCGCGGTCAGAAAAGGGGATCCGGCGGTTTCCCGACGGATTTCCCCTGGCTGGGATGAACCTCCATGGCGGCGCTGCAAGCAGCGCCGCCATGGGGATTCCGACCCCCTTCCCGCCAGCCTGTTTCTGGCGGTTTTTACCGCCAGGAACAGGATGGCGGGAACGGGGGTCGTGGGGCCCCTGGGGGGCCCTGCACTGCCCATGCCACTGGCATGGGCAGTGCAGGGGCCCCCTAACAGGGCCCCAGCATGGTTTTCACTGTCCGACTGCACCCGTCGCACCCCTGCAACACCGCCGGCTCAATTCGGAGCCGGCTTCTGTGTTGCAGGGCCTTTCCCGCAGCGGGAAAGTCAGAATGGCCTCCACAGTCTTTTGACCGTGGAGCGGGCAATTGGCGGCGTAAGTTTGGTGGGCGGCAAGCGCCGCCCGCCAAACTTGGAATGACCCCCTATATGTCCAAAGTGTTAGATGTGCAAAGTAGATATCATATTTTGAAATGTCATTAGATATTCTAGGATGTGTGCCAGGTTTTATACAAAATATTGTGATGTATAAGTGTAATGTGATCTGCTGTATATTTACACTAGTATATTTTTGTTTATAACTATTTTCTGTATTTATAACAGCCTTTAAGAAGAGCTTAATGCACGAAACATGTATTGGCTGTTTGGAAGCTCATGTATAACAATAAACAACAGTGCAAAAAGACACAAGCTTGATACATTATTATTTGTACTCAAATCAAAAGAAAATTGTATTATACTTACCAACATTGGTGGGGTGCCAGTTTTCTGAGAAAAAACCGCTGGGCACTATTCCTGATACCCGCTGTTGTATTGTCTATTGTATTTAACATGAGCAATACGCTCACTTACAGTTGTTAATTGTAAAGTCTAAGCACTATGACAAAAGGGAAGCACTAACAAATAAAGGGGCATATTTATACTCCGTTTGCGCCGAATTTGCGTCGTTTTTTTCGACGCAAATTCGAAGCAAAACTAACTCCATATTTATACTTTGGCGTTAGACGCGTCTAGCGCCAAAGTTCATGGAGTTAGCGTCATTTTATTGCATGAACACCTTCCTTGCGTTAATGATATGCAAGGTAGGCGTTCCCGTCTTAAAAAATGACTGTGATGCATATGCGTCATATTTATACTCCCGGGCAAAAATGACGCCCGGGAGTGGGCGGGACTAAAAAACCCGCATTTGCGCCTGATTTTAGCGCCTGGGTCAGGGCAGGCGTTAAGGGACCTGTGGGCTCAGAATGAGCCCAGAGGTGCCCTCCCAAGCCCCCAGGGACACCCCCTGCCACCCTTGCCCACCCCAGGAGGACACCCAAGGATGGAGGGACCCATCCCAGGGAAGAAAAGGTAAGTTGTGGTAAGTATTTTTTTTTAAAAAAAATGTGGCATAGGGGGGCCTGATTTGTGCCCCCCCTACATGCCACTATGCCCAATGACCATGCCCAGGGGACATAAGTCCCCTGGGCATGGCCATTGGGCAAGGGGGCATGACTCCTGTCTTTGCTAAGACAGGAGTCATGTTAATGGCGTCTTGGTGCCCAAAAACAATGGCGCAAATCGGGTTAAGACGATTTTTTTGCCTCAGCCTGACTTGCCCCATTTTGGGACACCCAAACGCCATTTTTCCCTACGCCGGCGCTGCCTGGTGTACGTCGTTTTTTTTCACGCACACCTGGCAGCGTCGGTCGGCTAACGCCGGCTAACGCCATTCAATAAATACGGCGCCCGCATGGCGCTTCAGAATGGCGTTAGCCGGCGCTAATTTTTTTGACGCAAAACTGCGTTAGCGCAGTTTTGCGTCAAAAAGTATAAATATGGCCCAAAATATTTTCTGGTATTACACCTAAAGTGTCAAATGTTACCAAACCATCTAAAAGTCTGAAGGAGATGTTAATTAACTTAAAACACATTCAGAAAAAAGAGTCCACTAAGTTGTGGGACTCAATGACTCCTGGAACATACTTAGATCCTAACCGCATACCTAGGAGATTAGGCATAAATATATTTCCACCCATGTATGGTTTAGATGAGGAAAAAGCAGACAGATGTGGAGGAAAACCTAGCAAGACATCTAGAGATTTAATGGAGATGCTTATAGAATTTTCAGATGGACAAAGAAAGGTATTACTTAAAGAAATAGATAATAAAAAGATAAAGAAATCTTAAATTGTCCAGAAAATACACAGAAAAAGTATGATATATCAGATAGCATCATGGATAAATATAAGAAGAACTGGAAGAAAAAAAGAGAAATTAATTAGAGGTGAAAGGGACTATAGATATGGTAGGCTTTTTACGCATGCAAACAGAATTTGATGATACAACGAGAAAAGATAACACCATAACTAAAAAGACCTCAAAAGAGAATGTGAGTTTGAGTGAGGCATCAAGCACAGGCCTAAGTAGTAGTGAATCAAACATTGACAAACCTACCACCTTTAAACAAAAATGCAGGACGAAGATCCTCAACAAGCACAGACCAGACGTGGATTGGAGGCAGGCTGTAAGCTACAGATGGCAGTAAGTGCAGAGAAATGCCCACTTTCTAAAAGTAACACAAGATGATGGACAGAGTGCTGAAACTTTTCAAACAATTAACCCTAATCACAGATCTGAGTTAAATCCATAATTTGCTTGCTCACCATGCCACCCCAGTTTGGACCTAGCCATATGTAAATCAGTCATGACCCTGTTCCCCATGGGAACAGTTCAGCCCAAACTGCCAGGCCAGGTCCTCTCTATACCAGAAACAAGCATCCTGAGACTGGTTTTGGGGTATCTAAAAGTGGCATTTCTGAAACAGTAATATTAAATCCAACCTCACCAGTAAGCAGGATTTTCTATTACCTTTCTGGCAATACTCAACATGACAGGGCTACTCCTTTCAGATCAGAATCTACCTCTTAAAAGTATATAAGGGCAATCCTAATGTTGGCCTTTAAGAACAGCAGGCCTCACAGTAGTGGAAAACTAATATGTGAGTTTTTAACTAGCAGGACGTGTAAAACACATGTCCTGCCTTTTATTTTACATAGCACCCTGCCCTATGGGTTACCTAGGGCCTATTTAGGGGTGACTAATATGTAGACAAAAGGGGGATTAAGGCTTGGCAAGTAGTTTTACATGCCAAGTTGAAGTGGCAGTGAAACTACACACACAGGCCTTGCAAATGGCAGGCCTGGGACATGGTTAAGTGGCTACTTATGTGGGTGGCACAGGCAGTGCTGCAGGCCGACTAGTAGCATTTAATTTACAGGCCCTCTGCACCTCTAGTGCACTTTACTAGGGACTTATAGTTAAATTAAATATGCCAATTGGGTAGGAGCCAATGGTACCATGTTTAGGAGAGAGAGCACATGCACTGTAGCACTGATCAGCAGTGGTAAAGTGCTCAGAGTCCTAAAACCAGCAAAAACAGAGTCAGAAAAATGGAGGGAGGCAGGCAAAATGTTGGGGGATGACCACTCTAAGACTGTCAGGCCTAACATGTGTGTCCTCCAGCTGAAAGTAGGGAGAGCTACCCAACCCATTAGGAGTTCTCATCACTAAGGTGGAAGAATCTGGAGAGACCATCAGCATTGGCGTGGTCAGTCCCCGGGAAATGCTCTTCCATAACGTCCATTCCCTGTAGGGAGATGGATATCCTCAAGAGTTTAGGATTTTCACCCCTTATCAGCATGAGCCATCTGAGCGGCCTGTGGTCTGTCTGAATGTGGAAGTGACTCCCAAACAGGTATGGTCTCAACTTCTTCAGTGCCCAGACCACAGCAAATGCTTCTCTTTCATGGGCACTGTTCCCGGGAAGTAACCTTCTGCTAATGAAGGCTACTGGTTGGTCTAGGCCCTCGTCATTCAGCTGTGCTAAGACTGTCCCTATGCCATGCTGTGAAGCATCAATCTGCACTATGAATTCCTTGTAGTAATCAGGGGTCCTGAGCACAGTTGCTGTGCACTTGACCTCCTTGAGGGGAGTCAAAGGCTTTTTGCAAGCCTCTATCCATTTCACCAATCTGGGCTGCTTCTCAGAAGTCAACTCACTTAAGGGAGCAACTAGGGTGCCATATCCCTTAACACAACTTCTGTAGTAGCCAGCCAGGCCTAGGAAGGCTCTCACTTCAGTTTGGGTTTTAAGTGGTTTCCAAGCAATGATTGTTTCAATCTTTTCATGCAGAGGCTGCACCTTGCCACCACCTACCAGGTGTCCCAAATACACCAAGGAACCCTGCCTAATCTGGCACTTACTGGCCTTGTGAGTTCTGCCTGTTACGGGACATGGAGCACCTACTGGAGGTGATGCAGTGTTCCTCCAAACTGGCACTATAAAGGGCAATGTCTTCTAAGTAGGCAGCACAAAATGCCTATTTACCAGGAGCCTGTTAACCAACCATTAGAAGGTAGCAGGTGCATTCGTCAAGTCAAAGGGTATCACTGAGATTTGGTAGTGACCCTCAGGGGTTGAGAATGCTGACTTCTCTTTTGCCCCCTAAATCAAGGTGATCTGTCAGTACCCTGTCTAAGGTACTGAGGAATTTGGCAGCACCTAGCCTGTCAATGAGCTCATCAGCTTTGGGGAAGGAGTGTGTGTCAGTCTTTGGGATGGAATTGAGGCCTCTGTAGTCCACACAGAACCAAAGTTCTGGTTTGGCGCCCGATGGGGCAGCCTGTGGTACCGATACTGCTGGGCTGGACCGGTGACTGTTAGAGGTTTCAATCACCCCTAAAGCTAGCATCTTGGCAACTTCCTCCTTGATGATGGCTCTCACCCTGTCTAGCAACCTGTACATTTTGTTCTTTACCGGGGAACTGTCTCCGGTGTCAATGACTGTCTCTGGTGTTTGCACAGATGTGTGAGTCCAAGGTGAGGGAAAACTGTCCCAGTAACTGATAACAGTCAACTCACCCTTCTAGGGTCCGGAGCCAGACATGTTGACACCCTCCATTGACTCATCACTTTCCTGTGCAGAGAAGAGGTCAGGGAGAGGTTCACTCTCCTCCTCCACACCCTCATCTGTCACAAGGAGCATGCTCACTTTGGACCTCTGGAAGTGAGGCTTGAGTCTGTTTACATGGAGCACCCTTAGGGGGGGTTCGAGGGGTCTGGAGGTCCACTAAGTAAGTGGCCTCCCCCTTACACTCCTTTATTTCATATGGGCCACTCCAGCAGTCCTGGAGAGCTCTGGGCTCTATTGGCTCCATTTGTCACAGTTTTCACTGGGCTTACTGTCAAGGTTGATGAGGGTCGGGGAACGACCCCGATTCCGGCAGGTTCTGCTCTGGCCGAGGTAGGGGCGACCCCTTTCGGTAGCCACGGTGCTGTTTGACAATAGCAAGCCACTACAGTCCGTGCCCTCCAGAAGGAGTCCCAGAGGAAAAACCCCAAAAGGGTAAAAAACCTCCAATAGGAACTCCCTGAAACAGAAGGAGGACACAAGGGCGTTAGAACTGTAGATCCGAGAGTACAGGAAAAAACTGGAGACGAAGACAGGCCAGGAGATACTGGATCCACAAGAGGAAACCAGCCGGCGCGTGACTACCACCAAAGGAGTGTTGCAACTCAATGAGCAAGTAGCTGAATTCCCCTTATATACCCCTAGACAGGAAGTAGGAAACAGGAAGTAGAAACACCACCATCTTGGATTGGGGAAAAGAGTATAACATTGAATAAAGAACATGCGTCCAACAAAAAGAAATAATGCATGCTGGGAAGAGAGGAAGTGGGCAGCATGCTGGGAAATGGAAAAGGCATGCATATAAACACCACCATGTGCAGGTATCTGGCTTTTGCCTGTGAATACTGGTAAGTGGTGAAGCAGAAGGTTACCTAAATGCCTGAATGTAAAGCGTACTAAATGCGCTATGCGCGGCAGGATCTAGACCCAACTCGGGGTCTTATCTCCCGCTGCGTCTGCCCTTGCGGCAGAAACAAAAGAAGGGGGCGCGGCGAGTGCTGCGACCCCTGGCCGGACTCGCGGCTTCCCCCGCGGCCTGCCCGCAAGCCGCGGCTTCCTCGGCTTCCCCCGCAGGCCGCATGCAGGCCGCGGTGTTCATCAACTGCCGCGCGGCGGCTGCCTGAGCCTGCGGCCGCGGCCGCCGCAGCCGCCGTGGCGTGACAGTGGGCCCAGGTTTGTGAGGGAAGGGTCGAAATAAGCGACGGACCAAAGGAGGGGCATGAAATGAAGGGGCATTCTCCCAGGAACACTCACTCATAGGGTAGCCTTTCCAATGAATAAGATATTGGAGGCGTCCATGGAAAAACCGAGAGTCACAGATTTCCTGGACCTCGTACTCGGGCACATTATCAACCAACAGAGGGGGAGGACAGGAGAATTGTCTGTGAAAAGGATCAGGAAGGTAAGGTTTAAGTTGAGAGACATGGAATACAGGGTGTATCTTCCAAGTCCGGGGCAGGCGAAGACGCACAGACACTGGGTAAATTTTTTTGAGAATCAGGAAGGGACCATAAAAACGGGGTTTGAATTTGTTCTGAGTGAGTCGGAGAGGTAGGAATCTAGAGGAGAGCCAAACTTTATCAAGGACGTCTCTTATCAGCTATCTTTTTCATGCGAGACTTAGTGGCCACAAGTTTGTAATGGATAACACGTTGGACACCCCGTAGCTGTTGAACATAGGAGGAGATGGCAGGAAGATTGGACGTATCTTTCAGGGGAGTTGGAAAGGCCTTAGGAGTGAAACCGTAGGAGCCATAGAAAGGGGAGACTTTCGAGGCGCTGTGTATGGAGTTGTTGTAGGAGAATTCTGCAAGTGGTAAATAGGTAGCCCAATTACTCTGCGTAGCATTGCAGAAGCTACGTAAATATTGTTCAAGGCCTTGATTGAGTCGTTCCGTCTGTCTGTTAGTTTGAGGATGGAACCCTGATGACAAGGCCACTTCGATTCCCAAAGTCTTACAGAATTGTTTCCAGAATCGGGAGATATATTGAGGACCCCTATCCGATATAATGACCTGAAGTAATCCATGAAGTCGAAAGATTTCTTGTGTAAAGATTTGACCTAATTCTTTTGCCGTTGGTAACTTTCTTAAGGCCGTGAAGTGAGCCATCTTAGTGAAGGAGTCCACGGTTACCATTATTACGTGATTTCCCATTGAAGAGGGTAATGAGCACGTGAAATCTGTGGAGATGGTGTGCCATGGACTTGGGGGAACTGATAGTGGGCAAAGTAATCCTACTGGTTTAGTATGGGGTGTCTTGGCTTGAGCACATATAGGACAGGATGATAAATATTCTTCAGTATCTGTCTTGAGAGTTGGCCACCAGAAGGAGCGAAGCAGTAGTTCTTGAGTAGCTTTCATTCCTCGATGACCTGCGATGGGGGAATCATGGCACATACGTAAGGCTTCAGTCTGTACTAGTTTAGTGGGTAAGAACAGGGCCTTATCATGATAATAATACCCTTGATCTACATGAAGTTGCGGACACAACTTATTCAGCTCTGTGTCTTCTAGACGGGCATATTCGGACCTGACTTGGTCTAAAAAAGTCTGTACTAAACCAATGATCTTGTTATTGTCAAATAGGTTCTGAACAGGAGACTCGCTGCACTCAGGGTAACGTCGGGACAAGGCATCCGCCAGAAAGTTCTGAGAACCAGGGATGTATGTGATATAAAAGTCATATTGGCTGAAAAAGAAGGCCCATCGAGCCTGCCGGCTATTCTGACACTGAACGTTTCTTAAGCACTGTAGATTTCTGTGGTCTGTCCGGGCTTCAAAGGGTTCTTTCGAGCCCATCAGAAAGTGTCTCCATTCTGTGCATGCGGTCTTTAAGGCGAGTAATTCACGTTCTAGCACGGAATAGTTCCGTTCTGAGTCGGATAAAATGTGGGAAAGGTGGAATACCGGGTGCTCTAAATCATCATCGTCTTGTCTTTGCAGTAAGGCAGCTCCAATGGCTCTTTCGGATGCGTCTGTGACAACAATGAATTGTTTGCTGGTGTCTGGGTGTCGTAGAATGGGGGCTTGAATAAAAGCTTTCTTTAAGTCTTGAAAGGCTAACTCTGCGTCTTGTGTCCAACAAAAGCCCTTCTTTAGATGGTCTTTTTTAAGGGTTTGAGTAATGTAGCTGGTTCTCTGGGCAAAGCCTGCTATAAATTGTCGATAGAAATTGGCTACTCCCAAAAAACACTGAGGTGGTCATTATAACCCTGGCGGACGGTGTTAAAGGTGCGGTAATACCGCAAACAGGCCAGCGGACAAAAAAAGGGAATTATGACCCTGGCGGAAACCGCCAACAAGACAGCCACTTTAACACACCGCCTGCCACGGCGGTACAGACAAGCAACGCAGTGGTTACCGCCAACAGACAGGCGGAAGACAATGTACCGCCCACACTATTACAACCCGACAATCCGCCACCTTTTCCGGGGCGGATTCACCGCGGATAAAAACACGGCGGAAACAGCTTTTGCTATGGGAAAACGCTCACCTGAACACACCCCACGAGGAACGAGGACACCATGGAGCCCGAACTCCAAATACTCCCTGCGCTTGTTTTTCTGCTCCTTTACGAACAACAGCTATGTAGGCGCAGAAGATACTGGTGAGTACTGCACCTACGACACGGGGAGAGGGGAGGCAAAAGTTAGGGGGACACCCACCAAACAACCCCACCCCCACCCTAGCATATCACAACATACACACCAATGCATTATCAAAAATCACAGTAACAACCCACAATCCCCCCGGAAGAATGAAAACACAAAGCCAAATTCGGGCAAACATTGTAATGTGCCAATATACATGTCATAAAAAAAATACAGATAAATATATCTCAAAACTACTCTTATTTACACATACAATCCGAGAAGTAGTGCAGATATGTACACAACAATGTCCGTGCACCAACAGTCCAAAAATGCATGGGCGAGGCCCACAAGAAATACCTGACCAAAATCGGAGAGAACACTGCCGGGGCATCAGATGGAAATAAAACAGGCACCTCAGGGGGAAGGGAAGGGGGGGCACCTCAGCCAGATGTATGCGAAGCCAGATCCACGACGGGGCTCCATGCCCATTGATGTATCCTGGGGAGTGCAAAGCCACAGTCTCTCAAGTCTCTACAGTGGGTGGGTTGCCCACTGTACCATCCTGGGGAGTGCAAAGCCACAGTCTCTCAAGTCTCTACAGTGGGTAGTTTGCCCACTGTACCATCCTGGGGAGTTCAAAGCCACAGTCTCTCAAGTCTCTACAGTGGGTGGTTTGCCCACTGTGCCATCCTGGGGAGTGCAAAGCCACAGTCTCTCAAGTCTCTACAGTGGGTGGTTTGCCCACTGTACCATCCTGGGGAGTGCAAAGCCACAGTCTTTCAAGTATCTACAGTGGGTGGTTTGCCCACTGTGTCATCCTGGGGAGTGCAAAGCCACAGTCTCTCAAGTCTCACAAGTGGGTGGTTTGCCCACTGTGCCATCCTGGGGAGTGCTAAGCCACAGTCTCTCAAGTCTCACAAGTGGGTGGCTTGCCTACTGGGCCATCCTGGGGAGTGCAAAGCCACAGTCTCTCAAGTACATGCAGGTCTCCACTGGTTCTGGAGGGGGACCGGTGCCCAGACTGGATGAGTCTCCACGTGAAAGTACCTGTCCTGTCACTGTCCCAGCTGCACATGGGATAAGGATGCCTGATGTGGCGGCCTTTTCATTCCTACACGGTGTTTGCCCTGTTCAGCGGTGCTTTGCCATGGCGGTCTTTGCCCTGTTCAGCGGTGCTTCACTTTGCTGTCTTTGCCCTGTTCAGCGGTGCTTCACTTTGCTGTCTTTGCCCTGTTCAGCGGTGCTTTGCCATGGCGGTCTTTGCCCTGTTCAGCGATGCTTTGCCATGGCGGTTCTGGACAGTTCAGCAGTGCTTTGCCATGGCGGTCTTTGCCCTGTTCAGTGGTGCTTTGCCATGGCGGTCTTTGCCCTGTTCAGCGGTGCTTTGCTATGGCGGTTCTGGACAGTTCAGCGGTGCTTTGCCATGGCGGTCTTTGCCCTGTTCAGCGGTGTTTTGCCATGGCGGTTCTGATACGGACATTGGTGTGTGGCATGACGATCTCCACACTGGACATTGGTGTGTGGCATGACGTTCCATCATTGCCCAGCGGGGCTGTGGCAACCTGGCCCCTCCTGGGCTGTGACTCCGGCGGTGGTCTCTGGACCAGTGACGATACTTGGGCCTTCCTTGGCTGTGACTCCGGCGGTGGTCTCCTGACCAGTGACGATACTTGGGCCCTCCTGGGCTGTGACTCCGGCGGTGGTCTCCTGACCAGTGACGATACTTGGGCCCTCCTGGGCTGTGACTCCGGCGGTGGTCTCTGGACCAGTGATGATACTTGGGCCCTCCTCGGCTGTGACTCCGGCGGTGGTCTCCTGACCAGTGACGATATTTGGGCCCTCCTGGGCTGTGACTCCGGCGGTGGTCTCCTGACCAGTGATGATACTTGGGCTCTCCTGGGCTGTGGCTCCGGTGGTGGTCTCTGGACCAGTGATGATACTTGGGCCCTCCTGGGCTGTGACTTCGGCGGTGGTCTCCTGACCAGTGACGATACTTGGGCCCTCCTGGGCTGTGACTCCGGTGGTGGTCTTTGGACCGGTGACGATACTTGGGCCCTCCTGGGCTGTGACTCCGGCGGTGGTCTCCTGACCAGTGACGATACTTGGGCCCTCCTGGGCTGTGACTCTGGCGGTGGTCTCTGGACCAGTGACAACGGTGCTGGCGGTTGTGTCTGGACCGCTGGACA
Organism: Pleurodeles waltl; assembly: GCF_031143425.1. Taxonomy (NCBI): domain Eukaryota; kingdom Metazoa; phylum Chordata; class Amphibia; order Caudata; family Salamandridae; genus Pleurodeles; species Pleurodeles waltl. Next base: position 726,748,307 of record NC_090443.1, read on the forward strand.
TGATGGCGCACTTCTCCGCTGTGACACTCACAACAGGCTGGGCAGACTTCCTCTGGACCTTCCCCACCTTTGTTGGAGTTACAGATGACTCACCAATCCCCTTCGATCCCATGTCACTTGTTGTCCCACCAGGGGTCTTAAGACGGTCCCGTCGTCCACTCTCTATTTTAAGAGCCTTTACAGGGGGTGGGCTGCCAGTGCCTTGGCTCCGGGTCCTACTGCCTGCCCTGGTGGACGGTGCACTCCAAAAACCTGGAACACGCACCACTGGTACTGGAGGCTTTTTGGCTGAGGCGCTACGACGGGACTGATGAATTGGAGGGGGGGTGGGGGCAAAAAGGTCAATTTGACAGACGGACAGTTTCTGATGAACACTGGGATGGGTAGCTGGAGGGGGTCTGGGATTGGAGGAAGAGGAGGTGGTTGTAGGAGGTGTCACTTTAGCTGTTTTGGGTGCAGGTACTGGAGGCTGTTGTGAGGTGGATGGATGTTGGGTGAGTGATTGCCGGCATTTGTGTACTTTGGGAGGAGGTGTCATAGACACACTGGGAGAGGACACAGGGGTCGTGTAAATGGTAGTGGAGGTGGTGAGTGCAGGTGAGCGGCTTGTGGTGCTGGGTGTCCTGGTGCGAGTCCTAGTGCCTGTAGATGTGGTGCATGCAGATGTGTGTAGAGACGAGACTGGGAGGGAGGAGGGAGAAGAGGAGGAGGGGGACACAGTGGAGGCAGTGGATGTTGCTGTGTCCGTGTGTGGGTGAGGCTTGCGTGAGTGCCTGTGGTGTGTGTGGTGCCTATGTTTGCCTGAGCTACTTGTGTGTGTTGACTTGTGTGCATGCTGGTCTGTAGGTGTGCTTGGGATGGGCTGGGGTACAGGAGATTGGGTCTGGGTGGAGGAAGTTGGAGGGGGGAGGCTAGACACTGGGACAATGGCTGCCATCAGTGCTGAGGCCAGAGATTGCAGGGTTCGCTGAAGGACAGCCTGACCAGAATGAATGCCCTCCAGGAATGCATTACCATGTTGCAACTCTCGTTCTACACCCTGGATGGCATTCACAATGGTAGACTGCCCAACAGTGAGTGACCTGAGGAGGTCAATGGCCTCCTCACTGAGGGCAGCAGGGGTGACTGGGGCAGGGCCTGAGGTGCCTGGGGCGAAGGTGATGCCCACCCTCCTGGGTGAGCGGGCACGGGGCGATGGCTGAGGGGCTGCTGGGAGGGCGGTGCTGGTGGGGGGGTGGCGGCTGTACCTGTAGAAGTGGGGCACACAGATGGTGCCGCCACCACAGGGGAGCTCCCATCGGCGGACGAGTCCGTGTCGCTGGTTGTTGATCCGGTGGCCTATGTGAAGCTCCCCTAGCCCTCCGTCCCACTGGTGCATTCAGAGTCTGTGGTGTGGCCCTCCATGGCCATGTGGGATGCAGCTCCCTCATGCTCCGGTGCCGCTGTACCTCCGCATGATGATGCTGATGTACAAAAGGACAGGGAGAGCAGGAAAAGGGGGGGAGACAGAAGAAAGAGAGTTTTAGTGCATGGCATTCCGCTACCGTTGGCGGACAAGACAGACGCAGCAGCCCCCTGCATTACGCCTTGCTCCTGACCTCTGCACATCTAATTTCTGGGACATGGCCTACATGGCAATGGTGGAAATCTGCGCACATGGATGCCACAGGGGCAACCATACCTCAATTTGGCACTCTGCAGAGGTGGGGTTGAGTGCCACATGGCCTACATTACGGAGGGGCCTTGCCTACCTAACTCGCCCTGGCCTAGGTACACCCACAGGCCTCCTCCCCCACCCAGACCCCTCTAATGTGCGCAAAGTCAGCAGAATGAGGTTGTACTCACCCCCTTGTGTCTGCTGTGATGTCCTCAAGCGCCCATCCAACTCCGGGTAGGCCACCGCCAGGATCCGGAACATCAGGGGGGTCATGGTGCGACAGGCACCCTCCCATGTTTGGAGGCCACCCCCAGCTCAGCCTCCGCCGTGTTCTTGCTGCAGCGGCGAATGTCCTCCCATCTCTTACGGCAGTGGGTGCCCCGTCTCTGTTGGGCCCCCAGAGTCCGGACTTCCTTGGCGATGGCATGCCAAATGTCCCTCTTCTGGTGGGCGCTGACCTACTGACATGCACAAGGAAAGAGGAGCAGTCATTACCAACTGCACCGTCAATGTGAGTGGCCCCCTCCCTACTCTGGCCATGTGGCCCATTCATTCCCATGCATTAATGTTCTATGAACTGTGGCCCCTTCCCTCTTCCACCCAGCCCTCTCCACCCAGGCCTAGCCCATACAACGTGCTCCATCTGTACTAACTTGTTGGTCTGGAGGACTGTAGAGTAGCGTGTACTGGGGGAGGACCCCATCCACAAGTTTCATCAACTCCTGTGCAGTGAAGGCAGGGGCCCTTTCCCCAGACGCAGCAGCCATCGTCACTTCCAGACCGAGGTCACAGCAGCACTAGCAGTGTAGGTCCTCTCCTGTCAAAGGTCAGGTATCTAGTGATTGAACAGATCGAAAATGGCGGTGACGTCCGCGGCGGGCGCATCATCACCACCAGCGCACCTGTTCATTGGCTCCTGGGACCCATTGGGTCCAATGTTAACCAATGCAGCATTGCGCCGCGGTCTACGACCGCCTACCGCGACAGTGTGCAGCTCCAGCGCAGATACCCCACAATCCCATTGTCCCAGTTTAGAGGTCAGGCAGACGCCATTTCAGGGGCCCACATGGCTTCATTTACTACTGCGTCACACATAGCTAGGCCTATACTCAACACACATACAGGAAGGGGTTTTGTCTGGTGTAGTCTTGTGTGTAACTGTGGGTACATACCTGGAGGAATAGTGACTGGTTCTTCGCTGTTGTCCTTCTTGTCCTTCTTAGGCACCGTCAGCTGGGACATATGAGAAGATGTCGGAATCCTCCGGTGTACCGACCGCTGGTGGACCTGTTGACAATGGAAGAGAGACATGTCATCGTCACCTACCGGTTTGACCGTGCCACAATCCAGGAACTATGTACCCAGTTGGAACCAGACCTGATGTCACTGATCCGCCATCCGATTGGAATCCCCCCTGACTGGTGCTGTCAGTGCTCCATTTCCTTGCAAGTGGGTCTTTTCAGACAACTGTGGCCATGGCATCAGGGATGTCCCAGCCTATGTTTTCCAACGTGTTGTCCAGAGTGTTGTCTGCCCTGCTGAAACACGTAAGGAGATACATCATTTTCCCTGAGGTGGAGGATTTGCCAACAGTGAAAGGTGACTTCTATGCCCTTGGACATATCCCGAACGTCATAGGTGCTATTGATGGGACCCATGTAGCTCTGGTCCCCCCCCACAGGAGTGAACAGGTGTACAGGAACCGGAACAATTATCATTCGATGAATGTCCAGATGGTCTGTTTGGCAGACCAGTACATCTCGCAGGTAAATGCAATGTTCCCTGGCTCAGTGCATGACGCCTACATCCTGTGGAATAGCAGCATCGCTGATATGATGGGTCAACTCCAGAGGTACTGTGTATGGCTATTGGGGGACTCTGGTTACCCCAACCTTTCCTGGCTATTGACCCCAGTGAGGAATCCCAGGACCAGGGCAGAGGAACGGTACAATGAGGCCCATGGGCGGACTAGGAGGGTTATCAAACGCACCTTCGGCCTTCTTAAGGCCAGGTTCAGGTGCCTCCATATGACAGGTGGATCCCTATTCTACTCACCGAAGAAGGTGTGCGACATCATCATCGCCTGCTCCATGCTCCATAATTTAGCATTGCGATGCCAGGTGCCTTTTCTGCAGGAGGATGATCCAGATGACGGTGTTGTGGAAGCTGTGGAGCCTGTGGAGCGAGTGGACAGTGATGAGGATGAAGAAAACGACAACAGGGAGTCAGTCATACAGCAATATTTCCAGTGACACACAGTTGAGAACATTTTCTGGTTTAACATTACATTAACTTTCACACGTCTACCTCTATCCTGTACCTCCATTTCACTCACTATTTGTTAATTGAGTTGTACCCTTCCATTTCAGTTTCACAGGTGTGGTTACCTACGTGTCAACTGCTTGCATCCTTCAAGGGCTTGTGATGTGTGACATTGGTATGTTAGCCTTACAATGGGTACCCATTATGACACTGTAATTGATAATGCAAAGTTCCAAATCATAGACTGACTCCAGATTTCTTTGGCTTTCAAGGGTGTTTATTTAAGTGATAAAAAAATCAAGGAAGGTTGTAAACTGGGGATGGGTGATGGTGGAGAAATGTCCATGGCAGAGTCCAGTCTATTAGTCTCACAGGTGCACTGCCCATCTGGTCATTGGAAGAGGAGCTGGGGCAGTTCAAATCTGGACAGGGTGACAAAGTGGGACAGTGGGGGGACAATCAGGGTGGTCTTATTTCCTGGCGGGGGTCTTGCCATCTTGCTCTGTCCTGTCCCTGGATCTCAGGGCCCGCTTGCGTGGTGGTTGTCCGTCTGCAGGGGGTGGGGTGCTGGTGTGGTGGTCCTGTGGCGGGGCGTCCTGTCCACTAGCGCCGGCGGAGGTGGTGGGCAGTTCGTCGTCCTGGCTAGTGTCAGGGGCCCCTTGGAGTGCCACGGTGTCCCTCAAGGTCTTTTGAATGTCCGTCAGCACCCCTATGATGGTGCCCAGGGCGGAGCTGATGGTCCTGAGCTCCTCCCTGAACCCCAAATACAGTTCGTCCTGCAGACGCAGGGTCTCCTGCAACTTGTCCAGGACCTTGGCCATCGTCTCCTGGGAGTGGTGGTATGCTCCCATGATGGAGGAGAGGGCCTCGTGGAGAGTTGGTTCCCTTGGCCTGTCCTCCCTCTGTCGCACAGCAGCCCTCCCGGTTCCCCGGTGTTCCTGTGCCTCCGTCCCCTTGACTGTGTGCCCACTACCACTGCCCCCAGGTCCCTGTTGTTGTTGGGGTGGTGGGTTAGCCTCGGTGCCCTGTAGTGGTGGACACACCGCTGATTGACCTGTCCTGGGTAGGGAGGTTTGGGCCCGCTGGGTGGGTGCTGTGCTGGTGTTACCAGAGGGTGGCAGCTCGGTGTTGGGCTGTGGCTGGGCAAGGGAAACCGACTGTCCTGAGGCCCACGATGGTCCGGGCTGGTCATCACGATCCAGTAGGGTAGAGCTGCTGTCGTCACTGTGGGCTTCTTCTGGGGGTGGAGTGGTGTTGTCTGGACCCTCTGGTGTGGTGACATACCTTCGGGTTCCTGCAGGGGTATAAGAACATGATTATTGCATGTGTGTGTGTGTCATGGTGTGCAATGGGTGGGTAAGCGTGTACCATGCATTCCAGTGTGGGGGCATGTGTGATGATGGTTGGGGGAGGTGTTCTGGGTATGTGCAGTGAGCATGCTTTAGTGAGGGGTGCCTATGCTTAGTTGTGTCATGCAGGGCTTGGTGTTGGGATGGGTGGTTGGTGTCATGGGTAGATTAGTGAGGATTTGGGGTGATAGGGGAGGGTGTGAGGGTGGGGGTGTGTGATAGCATGCAGGTAGGGTGGGGGATGAGATAGTTAAGATTTGACTTACCAGTGTCTGTTTCTCCACCGACTCCTCCGAGGCCCTCAGGATGCAAGATGGTCAGGACTTGCTCCTCCCATGTTGTTAGTTGTGGGGGAGGAGGTAGGGGTCCGCCGCCAGTCCGCTGCACCGCGATGTTGTGCCTGGATACCGTGGAACGCACCTTCCCCCGTAGGTCATTCCACCTCTTCCTGATGTCCTCCCTATTTCTTGGGTGCTGTCCCACAGCGTTCACCCTGTCCACTATTCTGCGCCATAGCTCCATCTTCCTGGCTATTGATGTGTGCTGTACCTGTGAGCCAAATAGCTGTGGCTCTACCCGTACGATTTCCTCCACCATGACCCTGAGCTCCTCCTCGGAGAAGCGGGGGTGTCTTTGGCGTGACATGGGGTGGTGTGTGTGAGGTGTGGGGTGGTGTATGTGGTGATGAGTGTGGTGAGTGTAGTGGTATGTGGTGTTTTGTGCGTGGATGTTGTGTGGGTGATGGTGTTGTGTGCCTCTGTGTGATGGGGTTGTCAATAGCTGTGCTGTCTCTCTAGCCTTCTCTCAGAAATTCTGGTTGTAGGGGTTTGTGGGTGATGTGGGTGTGTGTTTTATATTGTGTTGGGTGTGTGGGAGTGTTGTTTGTATGTGTCTCAGGTGTGTGTATTTCGACATGTCCAATGTGGCGGTGTTTTGTAGATGTGTGTGTATTTTGAGCTTGGCGGTGTGTAGCACCAATGGAATACCGCGGTTGAAAGACCGCTGCGTGGATTCGTGGGTCATAATAGTATGGGTGTGTTTCTGTTGGCGTGGAGGTGGAGGATGTGTTTCCGTCAGTTTATCGCTGACCTTTGGTGTGGCGATGTGTGGGTGTCTGAATTTCGGCGGATTCCGTGATGTGTGTCATAATAGCTGTGGCCGTCTACCGCGGCCGCGACGGTGTATTGGCGGTCTTCTGCACGGCGGTCAGCACCTTATACCGCCAATGTTGTAATGACCCCCTGAGTCTCCTTGATGGAAGAAGGAGATGGCCAATTCAATATAGCTTGCACCTTGTCTGAATCCATGGCGACTCCAGTTTGGTTAATGCAATACCCCAAGTATTTTACTTCCGTCTGATCAAACTCGCACTTTTCAGGTTTGCAGAATAAATGGTGTTGTCGGAGTCTCTCTAGAACTTGGCGAACATGCTTAGAGTGTTCCTCTGGGTGAACAGAAAAGATTAAAATGTCGTCGAGATCAACCACTACTGTTTGTTGCAAAAGATCGGAAAAGATAAAATCCATGAACCTTTGAAAAATGGAAGGGGCATTGGTGAGTCCAAATGGCATTACTCGATATTCGTAATGACCAAAAGGTGTTCTAAAAGCAGTCTTCCACTCATCACCTTCTTTAATTCTTAAAAGATGGTAGGCTCCTCTGAGATCTAGCTTGGTGAATCTCTTTGCCCCTCTGACTGCTTCTAGGATGTCCTTAATGAGGGGTAACAGGTACCGATCCTTAATAGTGATCTTGTTTAATCCTCTGAAATCAATACAAGGACGCAAATCTTTAGTCTTCTTAGGCACAAAGAAGAGAGGAGCCCCTGCAGGTGAAGAGGAGGGAGCAATCAACCCGCTCTGTAGGTTTTCATCAAGGTATTCTTTAAGAATCTGCTTCTCAGGTTCTGTGAGAGAGTACATTCGCCTGAAAGGAACCACTGCATCTTGTTCTAAAGGAATGGCGCAATCGTATTCTCTATGGGGTGGCAGTTCAGGTCTTTCTGGCTTCTGGAATACGTCGGCATATTCCTGATAATGCTTGGGAACTCCCTGTAGGACGTTAATAGAGCATCCCACCTTAGGGGGTACTGCTAAGAGACCTTTTGGGAACCAATAATCCCCTGCTAGGTAGCAGTGGTGCTGGCAAAAGTGAGAGGATAAAGAAATAGTTCTTGTTTCCCAGTTGATGTAAGGGTTGTGCTGTGTGAGCCATGGAATTCCCAGGATCATGACGTGGTGTGGTGATGAAATTAAATCAAACGAAAGGTTTTCTTGGTGTTTCCCAAACTGTAGACAGAAAGTAGGGGTGGTATATTGTACAGGTCCTGAGGCCAAGAGTGATCCATCCACCGTGTGTACTTGTTCTGGTACTTCCTTAGGTATTTGTGCTATCTGTCGTTCTTTGGCCCATGCTTCATCTAAATAGATGCCACTGGCTCCGCAGTCCAATAAAGCCAGGGTTCTTTCTTCCCGGCCATCAGTTAAGTGAAGGATAACTGGTAAAAGAAAAAGAGCAGTTCCTTCCTCCCTGGAGGAACAAATGGAAGGTATTTCACGACATCCCGTCCTCACCCTTCTCACTGAGGACGGGAGTTGGCGTTTCCCAAAGGCTTGGTTGGACGAATGGGGCAGGTGCGAATTAGGTGACCAGCTGCACCACAATATAGACAAAGTCCCTTCCTTCGTCTGTGTTCTCTTTCACTAGCTGATAAAGGTCCTCGAGCCGTATCAATTTGCATTGGCTCTTCCTCGGTAGCCACCTTAGGTTCAGGACGGACTTCCTCGGTACGATGAGAGAAGGTGCGAGACGTCACTGAGTGTGATGGCAAACGACTCTTCCTTTTCTCCATTCTTCGTTCATTCAACCGATATTCTATCATCAGAGTCTGATCCATCAATCCTTTAAGGTTCTCTATTCTAGAAGAGTGCACCACTTCGTCCTTAATGTCCTCTCTGAGACCTCTGCGGAACCATGTCACCAAGGTACGTTCCACCCAGGATGTTTCTGCTGCTAATTGTCTTAAACGGGTGATGTATTGTAATACATCTTGATTCCCTTGTTGGATATCGCAAAGAGCTTCTTCTGCTGAAGCCTCGAGCCCAGGGCACTCAAACATCTGTTTAAAGGTAGTGATAAAGGTGGAATAATTAGACAGGCAGGGATCATTTCTTGTCACTAAAGGAGTGGCCAAAGCCAAAGCTGGCCCCGATAAGGCGCTAATCAAATACCCCACCTTGGTCTTGTCTTGCACAAATTGCGACCCAACTCTGGGTCTTATCTCCTGCCGCGTCTGCCCTTGCGGCAGAAACAAAAGAAGGGGGCGCGGCGAGTGCCGCGACCCCTGGCCGGACTCGCGGCTTCCCCCGCGGTCTGCATGCAGGCCGCGGTGTTCATCAAATGCCGCCGCGGAGTGACACCATTACCCATACTTTGTTGTCAGGTTGAAACCACCAGAGTGGCCTTCTGGTTATACCAGCATTTCATTACCTCTTGACTGGCCTCAAGGTTGCTTTTGGCCTTATTCCAGAAGCGAAGCATCTGGTTGGGAAGGACCAAAATGTAACTGACCACATCCTGCGGGGTTCCTGGGAGCTTTCTCCCATCCCTTCTTGACAATGCTTGAAGGTCCCCTCACAGGGTGGCCAGAGAGGAGCTCAAAGGGGCTGAACCCTACTCCTTTCTGTAGCACCTTCCGCTAGGCAAAGAAGAGGCATGGCAATGGGACACCTCACTTATGCCTCATGGCCTCAGGTAGGCCTGCAACCATGCCCTTCTAGATCTTGTGGAATTTCTCAACCAGACCATTTGATTGAGGGTGATATGATGTGAGTTACACCACACGCATCACACATGGACTTCATTTATGCAGACATGAAGTCAGTGCCTCTGTCAGACACTTTCTCTTTGGGGAACCCCAAATGGGTAAAGATCCTCATCAAAGTTCTGGTCACCACAGGTGCAGTCACCGTCCTCAGAGGGATTGCCTCTGGGTAGAGTGTGGCAGGGTCTACCAAGACTGGGATGAACCTGTCGCCTAGGGCTGTCTTGGGGTCAAATGGCTTTGATACCAACCCTATCAAAAGGGGTGCCAATGATGGGAAGTGGGATCAAGGGAACTTTCAGCTTCTCCCCTGACCTCTCACTGGCCTAGAAGGTGGGACAGGAACTACAGAATGTATCTGAAGCTGTCTTCATTCGGGGCCAATAAAAGTGTGCGACAAGCCTGGCAAAGGTCTTGTCTTGCCCTAAATGTCCTGCCAGGGCGATGTCATGAGCCAAACCCAGTAGGAGGGCCCGGTAATAATAGGGGTGTGAGAAAAGGCATGGTAAGCCCCACACTTTTTGCCTGATGTATGATGTAGCCTAGAAATTGTAGTGCCCAGGCCCCCTGCTCACCAAGTTCCCTGGGCCAGAACTCTTTACCTAAAACTGTTGTGATGTATTTGCACAACTGGAAACACCTTTAGCTACCACTGTAAGTCCCTAGTAAGTGGTACTTAGGTACCCAGGGCATGGGGTACTAAAGATAGGCCCCTGAGGGCAGCAGCACTGATTGTGCCACCCTCTAAGGCCATGCAACCAGATGCCCCCAGCAATGCCATTAAAGGCTGGATTTTTCTGGTGCAAGCCTAAAACACAAACTCGACATGGCACACTGTCCACTATCCTCTGCATACATAGTTTAGTTTATGGGTTAAACACCTCCCTGGCAGGCCTTCCATCCCTAAGTCAGGGTTCACCATAATATATGTGAGGGCATAGCTGCATGAGCAATATGCCTCCACTGTGTACTTGCCAAAGCTGTGACATAGTGAGTGAACAGAGCAGCCATTTTAATACATGTGCTGGACACTGGTCAATACGATTTCCCCAATTACCTAATGGCCACTCTGAACCCAGGGTTGTTTGGTATCAAACAACTCAGAATGATAAATCCAAATTGGAACCGATATTTGATTTATCCCTAAGGACCCCAGGGGTCCCCTTAGAGGGGCCCCTTGCAAAAGCTAACTACCCTGGCATGGTTGCTGACTGGTTCTATCCAGCCTGACACCCAATACACAAACCTTGGGGGAGATCAGGCTCTCTGGTTTGTGGAACAAAGCCCTTCCTGGGTGGAGGTGACCAACACCCCCTCCCTCAGGAAAGTGCACTGCCCTGGTGGCGAGCTTCAAAGGGCTAATCACCTTTGAAACTTGTTCCCCAGGCCTGCTGCTAGCAGCAGATGGTAATCCCCATGCATACCCCCACTTTTGGTGGGAGCAACAGCAGAAAACTCAAAGAAAGGGTAGGAGGAGTGGCCCCACGTGGCATGCCTAGGGTGTTGCCTGCGATGTAGGGACTCTATTTCATTTTCCTCCATTTACGATGGAAGGAAGATAGCTAATCAGGGATAGGGAAGTGACTCTTCCACAGGAAGTGGTCACTTTAGTGGGTGTAGTGACCCATAGATAGGTGACCCATTGCTCACTACCAGGTTCCTCCTAAAACGCCCACTAAATACAGTATTTAGTGGGCATCCCTAGACCAGGAAATCAGATTTGACAGACAAAAGAAGACCAACACCAAGAAGCTCCAAGGCACGAGAACTGTGGACCTGCTGCAACAAAAGGAAGGCACCAAACCTTGCCTGCTGCACTCAGGACAAGCCAATCACTGCTGAAGAGCTGCTGGACAACTGGAAAAACTTTAAAGCACCCTAAGGGACATCCAGGCTTCAAATATCACCATAGAGCTCCATCCAGAGTGGAGGTACCACTCTACAACAGCAAGAAACCAGCAAAGCAGTGAGGGTCACTTCACTGACCAGCTACTAATTCACAAACAGGAAGTCACAGTGGTACCAAACAATGCACGATGACCTCGAGGACAAACCCTGCAAGTGTGCCAAGTTTGGTGGCACTGTGCCATCCAGTGGTCAAGCTGTACCAACACCCTGGGTATTGGTCAGCTAACATCAGACACCAAGAAAAACTGCCTACTCGTGGATGAAAAAGGACCAGAAGGAATCCCTAATCAAGGGACACCCTAGACCTCCTGCCAGACTGCCCCTGTTGTCCTGCAAACGACCCTTGAACCAACTTACCTCCTAATCTAGAGGGCATCCTTGCGCACAGCAGAATTGCTCTGCACCTGCCTCCCTTGTGCCCTGCAATGAAGAGCCTGCTGTGCCCTAAGAGTCCCCCACCCCTTGGGACCTCAACACTCCAAAGGGACCCCATGGAACCATCTTTAAACTTATCTGTGCAGTGCTTTTCCAAGTGCTCCCCTGCAGTGGCCCTCCACCAGCTCCAGAGAACTTCTCCCGCTGCTCCCGCCAGAACCCGGGAGCTGTCAAACTTCTCCAGCTGGCACAGTGTGCCCACCGATGACCTCAACCAACCTGCAAAAGAAGAACTTGGTAAACCAACTGTACGATTTTATATGTGTATTTAAAGGCACCCTTGCATTGATTCCTATTGTGTAATAACGCATAAAAAGACTATTTTTTAATTAAACTTCAAAAATTCATATCTCAAAAAATACTTAACCAATTTTAATAAACTTGGGCCCTCATTCCGAACCTGGCGGTCCAAGACCGCCAGGGCCGCGGGCAACGGAAGCACCGCCAACAGGCTGGCGGTGCTTCATTGCCCATTCTGACCGCGGCGGTAAAGCCGCGGTCAGAAAAGGGGATCCGGCGGTTTCCCGACGGATTTCCCCTGGCTGGGCTGAACCTCCATGGCGGCGCTGCAAGCAGCGCCGCCATGGGGATTCCGACCCCCTTCCCGCCAGCCTGTTTCTGGCGGTTTTTACCGCCAGGAACAGGATGGCGGGAACGTGTGTTGTGGGGCCCCCTAACAGGGCCCCAGCATGATTTTCACTGTCTGCATAGCAGACAGTGAAAATCGCGACGGGTGCAACTGCACCCGTTGCACCCCTGCAACACCGCCGGCTCCATTCGGAGTCGGCTTCTGTGTTGCAGGGCCTTTCCCGCTGGGCCGGCGGGCGCTCCCTTGGCGGGCGCCCGCCAGCCCAGCAGGAAAGTCAGAATGGCCTCCGCGGTCTTTCGACCGCGGAGCGGCCAATTGGTGGCGTAAGTTTGGCGGGCGGCAACCGCCGCCCGCCAAGCTTGGAATGACCCCCATGGTCTTAAAAATGATATACAAATCTGAAGTATGTTTATAAATTAGTCTCGAGTTATTCTGTTTAGTGTGTGAGTTGCAAGATTGATACTGTGAGTACAACAAACGGTTTGCACTTCTCTAAGATTGGCCCAACTGCTCGACTAAGCTACCTTCAAAATCAGAGCATTAGGTGATCTAGTTTTTTACCCCTATAAACCAATGTGTGATTGCCTGCACCAGCACACATGGTGCCCCAGTACCCAAAGTCCTAGGCTCACTATAAAGGAGATTGCTTCCCAGTAGATTAGGTGATCCCCAGAGACTTCACATGCTGCATGAGCTGAGGCATGTCACCTAAAGCCTTCAAAAGTGGGACACTGTTTCTGCATTTTGCAGAATTCCTCCCAGGTGGGCCCACCCTCAGGTTGCCAGCCAGAAAGTTCAGGTATGTCACCTAGGGTGGCAGTTCTTTCCCCGATTGGCTCAAGGGCCTCCTCCTCAGGGACCCCATAAACCTCCACCACAGGAACTTAAGAGACCGGTTTCCCAAGTCCCTTGCCTCTCTCCTTGGCAGCTGTCTGGGCCATTCTTCCTAGCTTCAGACGCCCTTGACTCCCTTCCCGGGAAGCCATAGACCGTGTGGTCATGCAGACCCACTCAGACAATGCTATCATCTCCAAGTGAGACGGGAAGTCTACCTCTCCCAAGGTAGTGTACTCCGGGTCATTGCATAATAGACGATCTACAGGCATGGTAAGGGTCACAGCTACTTTCAGAGTATCAGCGACCCCATCCAAACAGAACCGGAGCCACCGGTAGATGGCCCTCACAAATGCCAGCGACTATGACTTGGTGGAACATGTTCAGTAGGAACTACTCTGCTGACAGCAGCTGACGACGCTGTGATAACACCAAATTGAAGCATTTGTGTTTCTAAGTGCTATAATGAAGTTTAATCTTTGAAAATGTATAACTTTGCTTGTGTATGTTGATGTTTTGTGATTTTAGTCATGTTTGATTTAGTACAATATTGGCTATTTTTCTAAACTGGTGTTGAGTGCATTTGTGGTGTTTCCCCTGTGTTTCTGTGTGTGTGTGTTGGTACAAATACTTTACACATTGCCTCTGAGATAAGTCTGACTGCTTGTGCAAAGCTACCAAGGGGATGAGCAGGGGTTACCTGAGCTGTGCATCTCCCTTACCCTGACTAGAGTGAGGGTCCCTGCTTGGACAGAGTGCAAACTGACTGCCAACCAGAGACCCCATTTCTAACAGTACTGTTCAGGGTTACCGCCAAACTTTTGACACTCACCCTAAACAGTACATCGAGGCCCACTGAAAACAATGGGATACCCCCTATTAACGGCTGCTCTGAGCAGGCCTTAAGAATGCTGAAGACAATGAAGCAAAGAAATCTTTTAGATAACGGCGGAATGTCTACCTTGAATACATTATGCCTGGTGCAGGCATAATGTGGAGCAAGAGGTTACAAAGTTGGGCAATGCATAAATTTGGATTTCCAATTTTGGCCCAGTTGGGCCATATTAGCATAAACAAAATGATGCTAATGTGGCCCAAGGAGCTCCTAAATATGCCCCTAAGTGTGAACTACCAAATCATTGTAACAGTATAGATTTGAATGAGACAGACCGATGGCACGGAGGCTGGTTGGTAGGTCATTACCGAATTGCATTTTGAATCATGTTGAGTCTGAGTCGAAAAGCTATCTTACATTAGGTTACTACTTTTTATCCACAGAAGCTGTTCGAGACCATTAATGAATTCTAAGATGTCATGAATGGCTTACATAAATAAAAAAATATGTGGTTTGGTCTCAATTGTATCACAAGTTGATATTTGCTGAATCTAAACTAATTCATGTATTCGGAATAGTTTACAATTTGAAATAATTTGTAATGTGTGGGTAGTGCATTATGGTGTCTTTGATAGTGGAATACGGACTTATTGTGTAGCAGTGAGAATTGAAGATAAATAATAAAATGTTCCAAGACTTCTATCTGGTGTATCTATACGCAGAAAAGTTGTGATAGAGAGAGCCTATTGGCAATGAGGCTGGTTGGTATACTTTTTGTAAACTGGGGTTTGAATCCGTTCGAGTCTGAGTAGAAAGGTCAATGCACATTCTTCTTTATTTTTTTGATGTTAGAAAACACCAATGTATTTTTAGACATTTTTTTTTTTTAAATAAGCAAGTAACATAAGAGAGATAGGATGTGGAGTAACAACCTGAGCAGCTGACTTTAGAGCAGTGGGAACCAAGTTCAAGTCTCGACATTGGCTCAATATGATGTCCTTTTGGGCAAATCACTTAATCATCCGTGCCTACAACTCATTACCTTGAGATCCTCATGAGTGATTTGAGTACTTTCCAAATCTAACTGTTTATTTAATTGTATAGGAAAATATGTGCGCAACTGGTAATACTTGAATATGAAATTATGCTGATGGTGTCGGTATATAGATATAGGGGGTCATTACGACCTCAGCGGTCTTTTTGCAAGACGGCTGAGGGACCGCCATGCGGAAGACCGCCTGTGCAAGCGGTTTGCCGCTCAGCGTATTATGAGTGTTGGCTGCTCTCCATCGTTATTCCGACGGAGAGCCGCCAACAGCCATACTTGCGGGTGGCGGGAAAGTGGAGGTTGCTCCACCTCCACGCCAACAGAACACCGCCCAGCGAATCACGTCCTGTGATTCGCTGTGGCGGTGTTCTGTTGGCGTGGCTGTGTCGGCGGAGCTGCCCCCATGACTCCCGTCCCCTCCCGGAGGATCGACAGAACAGGTAAGTCAATCGTCCGTTAGGGGAGGGGGTTGGGGGGGTGTTGTGTGTTGTGTGCGTGCATGGGGGTGTGCGTGTGGGTATGAAGGGGGGGTGTGAATGTGTGTATGCTTGCGGGGGTGTTGTGTGTATGGGAATGAGTGTGTGTATGGCTGTGGGTATGTCTGTATGGATGTGTGTGTGTGTGTTTGAATGTTGGTGTGCGTGCCTAACTGTGTGTGTGGCTGTGGGCATGTATGTCGGGGTGTGTGCGTGTTGGTGGTGCCTGCATGCATGTCGGGTGTGTGTCAGTAATGTTATGTTGGGGGTCGGGGTGGGGAGGGGGACCCTGCCACCTTTGGGGCATGGCAGGAGTGGTGGGGGATGAAGGGGAGGGAATCGGGTGGGGGTGGGGGAGACCCCTATCAGTGCCAGGGAAGAAATTCCCTGGCACTGATAGTGCTCACCGCCATGGATTTCATGGCGGTTCCAACCGCAGGAAATCCACGGCGGTAAGCCGGGTCCAAATACCGTCGGCGGTATACTGACGGCCGCAGGGCTGGAGACCCAGGTCTCCAGCCCGGCGGTCGTTTCAGCCCTGGCGGCGGGACGTAGAACGGGCGGATGACCATGGCGGTAACCGCCATGGTCATAATTCACCTAGGTAAGACCGCCAGCCTGTTCGCGGTCTTACCGCCAGTTTTCCGCCATCCGCCAGGGTTGTAATGACCCCCCTAGTAACATCATTGAGCTTTGGTGTGTGTAGACAAGGGGTTTTTAGAATTATATATTGGTCTCTATGCAGATAGAATCAATATATTTGAAACAGCTGAGTGGCAATAGAGCAGATTGATATGTTTTTTGAGACTGAGATTCAAATCCGGCCCAGTTGTAACAATAGTGTTACTGCAAAATTATTTGTGTAATCTAGTACTTCAACTACAAAATTATTCTATACAAGAAAGAGTTAATTTAGAGAAGTTGTTCAGTGGCCAGTATGTCAAACAACTTGGAATCGTTGAAAATCATCAACAGTACTGTTTAAATTCGTCAGCGCCTAATGGTCGTTTAAAAAAAAAAATGATTAAAGAACAGGTGTTAATGATTACTAGTGATACAGAATAAGTAGCCTGTGTAGATGTAGGTTTGTGGTGAGACAGGAGGTTCGGATATACTGTGTGATGTTTCGATGCATTTTTGCTGACAGGTGAAAGGATTGAGAGCTCATGTAGGTTATTTAAATTATAGCGACAGTGTTTTCTCTGAGGGCCTAAAATTGGCTGTACTAAATTATTGCAGATTCTCATATCAAGGGACAATAAGAAATGAGTGTGAAATGTGATGCTCTGCATACATATAAAGGCAGGTGAGAAGGACAATAACAGTGGATTCTGGCATTTAGGGGGTCATTACAACCCTGGCGGACGGTGTTAAAGGTGCGGTAATACCGCAAACAGGCTTGGGGACAAAAAAAGGGAATTATGACCGTGGCGGAAACCGCCAACAAAGACAGCCACTTCAACACTCTGCCCGCCACGGCGGTACAGACAAGCAGCGCGGCGGTCACCGCCAACAGACAGGCGGAAGACAATGTACCACCCACAGTATCACAACCCGCCAATCTGCCACCTTTTTTGGGGCGGATTCACCGTGGATAAAAACACAGCGGAAACAGCTTTTGCAATGGGAAAACGCTCACCTTAACACATCCCACGAGGAAGGAGGACACCATGGAGCCGGAATTACAAATCCTACCTGCCCTTCTCTTCCTACTCATCTACGAACACCAGGGCCGGCGGCGGCGAAGACAACTGTGAGTACTGCACCTACGAGATAGGGGAGGCGGGAGGCAAAAGTCAGGGACACACACACGCAACACCCCCACCCCCACCCTCGCACATTACAACACACACACCAATGCATTTCCAAACATCACTGTAACAACCTACAACCCCCCCGGAAGAATGCAAAGACAAAACAAAATCAGTTCAAACATTGTAATGTATCAAAATACATGTTTCAAATATATACAGATATATATAAACTCATTCAAAAGTATATACATTACGAGAAGTAGTGCAGATATGCACATCTCAATGTCCGTGCACCACTGGGCCAAAAATGCATGGGCGAGGCCCACACAAGATACCTGTCCACAAACGGAAAGAACACTGCCGGGGAATCAGAGACAAATACAACAGGCACCTCAGGGGGAAGGGAAGAGGGGGGCACCTCAGCCGGATTACAGCACCACGCCAGATCCACGACGGGGCTCCATGCCCATTGATGTATCCTGGGGAGTGCAAAGCCACAGTCTCTCAAGTCTCTACAGTGGGTGGGTTGCCCACTGTACCATCCTGGGGAGTGCAAAGCCACAGTCTCTCAAGTCTCTACAGTGGGTGGGTTGCCCACTGTACCATCCTGAGGAGTGCAAAGCCACAGTCTCTAAAGTCTCAACAGTGGGTGGGTTGCCCACTGTTACATCCTGGGGAGTGCAAAGCCACAGTCTCTCAAGTCTCTACAGTGGGTGGGTTGCCCACTGTTACATCCTGGGGAGTGCAAAGCCACAGTCTCTCAAGTCTCTACAGTGGGTGGGTTGCCCACTGTACCATCCTGCGGAGTGCAAAGCCACAGTCTCTCAAGTGGATAACAGCCTCCACTGGTTCTGGAGGGGGACTGGTGCCCAGAGTGCTTCATCTTGTGAAGGACAGAGGTAGTGGATGGATCTCTCCACTGGTTCTGGAGGGGGAATGGAGCCTAGACTGGATTAGGCTCCCCGTGACAGTTCCTGTCCCGTCACTGCCCCAGCTGTACATGGGATAACGATGCTTGATGTGGCGGTCTTTTCCTTCTGCAGCGGTGCTCTGCCCTGTTCAGCCGTGCTCTGCCCTGTTCAGCGGTGCTTGCCCTGTTCAGCAGTGCTTTGCCATGGCGGTCTCTGGGCTGTTCAGCGGTGCTCTGCCCTGTTCAGCGGTGCTTTGCCATGGCGGTCTCTGACCTGTTCAGCAGTGCTTGCCCTGTTCAGCGGTGCTTTGCCATGGCGGTCTCTGGGCTGTTCAGCGGTGCTTTGCCATGGCGGTCTCTGCCCTGTTCAGCAGTGCTTGCCCTGTTCAGCGGTGCTTTGCCATGGCGGTCTCTGGGCTGTTCAGCGGTGCTTGCCCTGTTCAGCGGTGCTTTGCATGGCTGTCTCTGACCTGTGCATTGGTGTGTGGCAAGATGGTCCATCATTGCCCAGCGGGGCTGTGGCAGCCAGGGCCCTCCTGGGCACTAAGTCCGGCGGTGGTCTCCTGACCAGTGACGATACTTGGGCCCTCCAGGGCACTGACTCTGGCGGTGGTCTCTGGACCAGTGAAGATACTTGGGCTATCCAGGGCACTGACTCCGGCGGTGGTCTCCTGACCAGTGACGATACTTGGGCCCTCCAGGGCACTGACTCTGGCGGTGGTCCATGGACCAGTGACGATACTTGGGCCCTTCAGGGCACTGACTCTGTCGGTGGTCTCTGGACCAGTGACGATACTTGGGCCATTCAGGGCACTGACTCAGGGGGTGGTCTCCTGACCAGTGACGATACCTGGGCACTCCAGAGCACTGACTCTGGCGGTGGTCTCCTGACCAGTGACGACGGTGCTGGCGGTGGCGTCCCGGCCGCCGGGGAGGATGCCGCCCTTCTCCGCCGTGGTGCTCTCACGAGGCTGTGCAGACTTCTTCTGGCACTTCACCGCCTTTGGAGGAGTCACAGCTGACTCTGCAATTCCCCTGGGACCCTTGTGAGTAGTTTTGCCTCCAGGAGTCTTCACCCGGTCCCGTTGGCCACTTGCCAACTTGAGATGCTTTACAGGGGGTGGACTGGCAGTGCCTTGGCTCCGTGTCACACTGCCTGCCCTGGTGGCCGGTGCACTCCACACACCTGTAACACGCACTACTGGTACTGGAGTCTTTTTGGCTGAGGCGCTACTACGGCACTGATGAATTAGAGGGGTGGGGTGGGGGCAAAGAGGTCAATGTTGGTGAGGGAGAGTTTCTGACGAACACTGGGATGGGTAGCTGGAGGGTGTCTGGGAGTGGAGGAAGAGGAGGTGGTTGTAGGAGGTGTCACTTTAGGTGTTTTGGGTGCAGGTGGAGGTACTGGAGGCTGCTGTGAGGTGGATGGATGTTGGGTGTGTGGGTGCCCGCGTTTGTGTACTTTGGGAGGGGGCGTCACAGACACACTGGGAGAGGACACAGGGGACGTGTAAATGGGAGTGGGGTGGTGAGTGCAGGTGAGCGGGGTGTGGTGCTTGGTGTTCTGTTGCGAGTCCTAGTGCCTGTAGATGTAGTGCATGCAGGTGAGAGTGTAGACGATACTGGGAGGGAGGAGGGAGACGACGAGGAGGGGGACACAGTGGAGGCAGTGGATGTTGGGATGTCTGCATGTGGGTGATGCTTGTGTGAGTGCCTGTGGGTTGTGTGGTGCCTATGTTTGCCTGAGCTACTTTTGGGTGTTGATGTGTATGCATGCTTGTCTGATGGTGTACTTGGGACAGGCTGGGGTACAGGGGATTGGGTCTGAGTGGAGGAAGTTGGAAGTGGGAGGCTAGAGACAGAGATTGCAGGGTTCGATGACCAGAATGCATTAGTGTGTTCCAACTCCCTTTCTACACCCTGGATGGCATTCACAATGGTAGACTGCCCAACAGTGAGTGACCTGAGGAGGTCATTGGCCTCCTCACTGAGGGCAGCAGGGGTGACAGGGGCAGGGCCTGAGATGTCTGGGGCGAAGGTGATGCCCACCCTCCTGGGTGAGCGGGCACGGGGCGAACGCTGAGGGGCTGCTGGGAGGGCGGTGCTGGTAGGGGAGGTGGCGGCTGTACCTGTAGAAGTGGGGGGCACAGATGGTGCCGCCACCACAAGGGAGCTCCCATCGGCAGACGAGTCCGTGTCGCTGGTTGGTGATCCTGTGACCGACGTGTAGCTCCCCTCGCCCTCCGTCCCACTGGTGCATTCTGAATCCGTGGTGTGGCCCTCCATGGCCATGTGGGATGCAGCTCCCTCGTGCCCCGGTGCCACTGTACCTCCGCCTGATGATGCTGATGCACAAAAGAACAGGGAGAGCAGAAAAAGGGGGGGGACGACAGAAGAAAGACAGGTTGAGTGCATGGCTTACCGCTACCTTTTGGCGGACAATACAGACACAGCATCCACCTGCACTATGCCGTGCTCTTGCCCTGTACAGAAGCAATTGCTGGGATGTGGCCTACATGGCTATGGTGGACATCTGCACACATGGATGCCACAGGGGCATCTATACATGTACTTGGCCCACTACTGAGGTGGGGTGGAGTGGCACATGCCCTGCATTACGGAGGGGCATAGCCTACGTATTTCTGCCTGGCCTAGGTACATCCACAGCCCTCCTCCCCCACCCAGACCCCTCAACTGCGCGCCAAGTCCCCAGAATGAGCGTGTACTCACCCCCTTGTATCTGCTGTGATGCCCTCAAGCGCCCATCCAACTCCGGGTAGGCCACCGCCAGGATCCGGAACATCAGGGGGGTCATGGTGCGACAGGCACCCCTCCCACGTTGGGAGGCCATCCCCAGCTGAGCCTCCGCCGTCTTTTTGCTCCAGCAGCGAATGTCCTCCCATCTTTTCCGGCAGTGGGTGCCCCGTCTCTGGTGGACCCCCAGGATCCGGACTTCCTTGGCGATGGCACGACAAATGTTCTTCTTCTGTTGGGCGCTGACCTACATGACATTCACAGGGAAAGAAGAGAAGTCATTACCAACTGCACCGTCGATGTGAGTGGCCCCCACCCCTACCCTTGCCATGTGGCACATGCATTCACAGTCCTTCATGTTCCCTGAACTCTGCCCCCTTCCCTCTTACAACCAGCCCTCTCCACCCAGGCATAGCCCATACAACGTGCTCCCTGTGTACTTACCTGTTGGTCTGGAGGACCGTAGAGTAGCGTTTACTGGGGGAGGACCCCGTCTACTAGCTTCTCCAACTCCTGAGCAGTGAAGGCAGGGGCCCTTTCCCCAGACGCAGCAGCCATTGTCTCTTCCAGACCGAGGTCACAGCAGCACTTGCAGTGTAGGTCATCTCCTGTCGAAGATCAGGTATCGAGTGATTGAACAGATAGAAAATGGCGGTCACGTCCACGGCGGTGACGTCCGCAGCGGTGCGTATCATCACCGCCGGCGCAGTTCGTCATTGGCTCCTGGGACCCATAGGGTCCAATGTTAACCAATGCAGCATTGCGCCGCGGTCTAAGACCGCCTACCGCAACGGGGTACAACGCCAGCGCAGTTACCTCACATTCCCATTGTCCCAGTTTAGAGGTCAGGCAGCCGCCATTTCAGGGGCCCACATGGCTTCTTTTACTACTGCGTCACACATAGCTAGGCCTACACTCAACACACATACAGGAAGAGTTTTGTGTTTGGTGTCGTGTTCTGTGTATCTGTGAGTACATTTGTTGACTCTGTGGTCGCTGCTGTTCTTCCTAGGCACCGTCAGCTGGGACATTTGAGAAGATGGCGGAATCCTCCGGTGTACCGACCACTGGTGGACCTGTTGACAATGGAGGAGCAACATTTAATTATCACCTACAGGTTTGACCGTGCCACTATCCAGGAACTATGTACCCAGTTGGAGCCAGACCTGATGTCACCAATCCGCCATCCCACAGGAATCCCCCCTCAAGTGCAGGTGCTGTCAGTGCTCCATTTCCTTGCAAGTGGATCTTTTCAGACAACAGTGGCCATGGCATCAGGGATGTCCCAGCCTATGTTTTCCAACGTGTTGTCCAGAGTGTTGTCTGCCCTGCTGAAACACGTAAGGAGCTACATCGTTTTCCCTGAGGTGGAGGATTTGGCTATAGTGAAAGGTGACTTCTATTCCCTTGGAAATATCCCCAACATCATAGGTGCTATTGATGGGACCCATGTAGCTCTGCCCCCCCCCCCACAGGAGTGATCAGGTGTACAGGAACCGGAAGAGTTATCATTCGATTAATGTACAGATGGTATGTTTGGCAGACCAGTACATCTCGCAGGTAAATGCTATGTTCCCTGGCTCAGTGCATGACGCCTACATCCTGCGGAATAGCAGCATCCCTTATATGATGGGTCAACTCCAGAGGCACCGTGTGTGGCTATTAGGGGACTCTGGTTACCCCAACCTTTCCTGGCTATTGACCCCAGTGAGGAATCCCAGGACCAGGGCAGAGGAACGGTACAATGAGGCCCATGGGCGGACTAGGAGGGTGTTCGAACGCACCTTCGGCCTCCTGAAGGCCAGGTTCAGGTGCCTCCATATGACAGGTGGTTCCCTATTCTACTCACCAAAGAAGGTGTGCCAGATCATCATCGCCTGCTCCATGCTTCCCAATCTTGCTTTGCGACGCCAGGTGCCTTTTCTGCAGGAGGATGGTCCAGATGGCGGTGTTGTGGCAGCTGTGGAGCCTGTGGACAGTGATGAGGAGGAAGCTGAGGAAGAAGACATAGACAACAGGGAGTCAGTCATACAGCAATATTTCCAGTGACACACAGGTGAGAAAATCTTTTTTTCACATTACATTCACGTTTTCACACTTCTACCTCTATCCTGTCTGTTACTTAATAGCAGTATTTGGTCACTGAGTTGTACCTTTCCATTACGGTTTCACAGGTGTGGTTACCAACGTGTGTCATCTGCTTGCATCCTTCAAGGACTTGTGATGTGTGACATAGGTATGTTGGCTTTACAACTGGGAACGCATTTTGACACTGTCATTGATTATACAAATTAACCAACTCACAGACTGACTCCAGATTGTTTTGTGGTTCAAGGGTGTTTATTTAAGTGCTAAAAAATGGAGGGGGGTTGTAAAATGGTGATGGGGGACGGTGGAGAAATGTCCATGGCAGAGTCCAGTCTATTGGTCAAACAGGTGCACTGCCCATATGGGTATAGGAAGTGGAGCTGGGGCAGTTTAACTATGGACAGGGTAACAAAGTGGGACAGTGGAAGGACAATCAGGGTGGTCTCATTTCCTGGCTGGGGTCTTGCCATCTTGCTCTGTCCTGTTTCTGGATCTCAGGGCCCACTTGCGTGGTGGTTGTCCGTCTGCAGGGGGTGGGGTGCTGGTGTGGTGGTCCTGTGGCGGGGCACCTGTCCACTAGTGCCGGCGGAGGTGGTGGGCAGTTCATCGTCCATGTTAGTGTCAGGGGCCCCTTGGAGTGCCACGGTGTCCATCATGGTTTTTTACATGTCCTTCAGCACCCCTACGATGGTGCCCAGGGCGGAGCTGATGGTCCTGAGCTCCTCCCTGAACCCCAAATACAGTTCGTCCTGCAGGCGCTGGGTCTCCTGAAACTTGGCCAGGACCGTCGCCATCGTCTCCTGGGAGTGGTGGTATGCTCCCATGATGGAGAAGAGGGCCTCGTGGAGAGTGCGTTCCCTTGGCCTGTCCGCCCCCTGTCGCACAGCAGCCCTCCCAGTTCCCCGGTGTTCCTGTGCCTCCGCCCCCTGGACCGTGTGCCCACTACCACTGCCCCCAGGTCCCTGTTGTTGTTGGGGTGGTGGGTTATCCTGGGTTCCCTGTACTGGTGGACACACCGCTGATTGACCTGTCCTGGGTAGGGAGGTTTGGGCCCGCTGGGTGGGTGCTGTGCTGGTGTTACCAGAGGGTGGAAGGTCGTTGTTGGGCTGTGCCTGTGCAAGGGGAACTGACTGTCCCAAGGCCCACGATGGTCTGGGCTGGTCATCAGGATCCAGTAGGGCAGAGCTGCTGTCATCACTGTGGGCCTCTTCTGTGGGTGGAGTGGAGATGTCTGGACCCTCCTGTATGGTGACGTTCCTTAGTGGTCCTGCAGGGATATAAGAGCATGATTATTGTATGTGTGTGTGTAATGGTGTGCAATGGGTGGGTGTTTGTGTACCCCAGTGCAAGCATTCCTGTGTGTGGGTTTGTGTGATAATGGTTAGGGGATTGTTATGGGTATGTGCAGTGAGCATGCTTTGGTGAGGGGTGACCATGCTTAGTTGTGTCATGCAGGGTTTGGTGTTGGGATGTGTGGTTTGTGTTATTAGTAAATTAGTAAGGAGTTGGAGTGATAGGGGAGGGGGTGAGGGTGGGGGTGTGTGATGGCATGCAGGTAGGGTGGGGGATATGATAGTTAAGATATGACTTACCAGTGTCCATTCCTCCACCGACTCCTCCGAGGCCCTCTGGATGCATGATGGTCAAGACTTGCTCCTCCCATGTTGTTAGTTGTGGGGGAGGAGGTGGAGGTGCGCCGCCAGTCCGCTGAACCGCAATATTGTGCCTGGAGACCACTGAACGCACCTTCCTCCATAGGTCGTTCCACCTCTTCCTGATGTCCTCCGATTTCTTGGGTGCTGTCCCACTGCGTTGACCCTGTCGACTATTCTGTGCCATAGCTCCATCTTCCTGGCTATGGATGTGTGCTGCACCTGTGAGCCAAATAGCTGTGCCTCTACACGTAGAATTTCCTCCACCATGACCCGGAGCTCCTCCTCGGAAAACCAGGGGTGTCTTTGGCGTGACATGGGGTGGTATGGGTGATGTGTGGGGTGGTGTCAGTGTTGATGTGTGTGGTAATGTGTAGTGGTGTGTGGTGTATTGTGCGTGTAATGTTATATGGGTGATGGTGTTGTGTGCCTCTGTGTGGTGGGGTTCTTTGTTGCTGTGCTCTCTGTCTCTCTGGCCTTCGGTCGTGACTTGTGGTCGTAGGGGTTTGTGGGTGTTGTGGGTGTGTGTTTTATATTGAATTGGGTGTGTGGGAGTGGTGTTTGTATGTGTATCAGGTGTGTGTATTTTGAATTGTCCAATGTGGCGGTGTTTTGGAGATGTGTGTGTATTTTGAGCGCGGCGGTGTGTACCGCCAATGGAAAACCGCTGTTGAAAGACCGCCGCGTGGGTTCGTGGGTTGTAATAGCATGGGCGTGTTTCTGTTGGCGTGACGGTGGAGGTTTTGTTTTCACCAGTTTTACACTGACCTTTGGTGTGGCGGACTTGTGTGGGTGTCTGAATTTTGGCGGGTTCCGAGATGTGGGTCATAATAGCTGTGGCGGAATTCCGCGGCTGTGTATTGGCGGTCTTCTGCACGCCGGTAAGCGTCTTTTACCGCCAATGTTGTAATGACCCCCTTATTCTAACGACTATACTCTTACACTAAGACTAACAAGAATACCATGCTAGGAAGTGGCGTTTACATTCAGGCTTTAGAAGTTGAAGCTAAAGTGAAGCAGGTCTCAATAGTGAGAGTGATGACAAGACTGGGATTGTGATTTGTATGTGCCTAAGATGATGTTTAAATAAATTCCAACATAAATATATGAGGTAAGATTATAAGAAATGTGAGAAAGTCATCCTTATTGCCCTGATCACCCCCATTGTTTTGTCTGATACTGGTGGTTATTGACTCTGACTGTGCCCGGGGCTTTGCAACCAGGGCCAGTGTTCTGTTTAAAAGATACATGGTAATTAGGCATAATTATAATTGGCAATGACAACGTACATGTAAATACCTAGTATATAGTAGGGCATGTAGATTTAGGGACCCCAGTGGAGTTAAGGCACATATGACTGCATTGCTGTGGTGTCTGCTGCCATTTTAAAGCCAGCCCTCCCTTGCAGGCTTTTTTTTTTAAAGTAAAATTAAGCAAGTTTCAAATTACCTTATTTTAGGTATCCATCACCCCCTAAGGTCGGCTAATTTCGTTTTCCACATTGTAGTACATTAGCTCCATATACTAACATGGGAAGGCTTTATTCAAAACTAATAAAGTCCATCTTTTGATATGAGTGAGCTAAAAATGTGATTCAAGGTATCAAAATAATAGTTGAGATAAGTACAACAACTTGCCAATGTTAGATATATCATAACTATTACAGGGAAAGAGTTTTAGAGTGTGTTTCTAAAGTTAGCCCTGTAGCAGCCTCTCCTGATTGGTCAGCCTTTGACAAGCTGGCCAGCTGCCTTAATGATGTGGGAGGTGCCCTGGGCTGAGACAAATGAACTATCTGGTGGGAGGAGAACTGCAGCAGCAGATGCCAGAGCAGGAAGGGGCTGGGTAGTCAAACTGGTCTTTAAAGAGGGAAAACACAGTTGGAACAGAAATCAGACCTCCCCCATTTCCTGCATTTCCAGGCAGATGGAAGCCCTTGAAATTAGATTAGGAGAGGGCCTGGAAGGGGAGTGTAGGGAAAAGTTAAACACACTTGTGGGTGGGCTTAGCCAGACCTGAACCTCCAGGAGAGATTTCCTCTACTTTGAATGTTTGAGAAACTGTGCTTTCTGGGACAGAAATATACCACACTTTGCAGGAGGTGGTCATCACAGAGAGTGGTACCCTGCGTCCCATTGGTCAGGTCTGTTTTGGACCCCAAAGCCTCAGGGACCACCACCTCCCTGGGGCAATGCTCATTGGAGGGGGACTGCCTGTCCCACCTCGCAGACCCACTGATGGCCTTGGGGACTCCCACCCCCAGGGCTGGCTCCTGTTGTGTCCCAGGGTGCCCACCCCATGACATAGCTGTGTGCTTTTGCTTGCTGGGAGCTGACAGCCCCCACCAGGCAAAAGCTAACAAAGTCTGCTTTCAGACAGCAGGAGATGTCAAACAGCTCCCACTGCCAGAAAGTTTTCATCTGTTTCCCTGCACGAAAGAGATGAAAACACTGCTCTCACAAGCAAGGAGCTGCTATTTAAAGCAGCTCTGTGCTTGTAGGAGCAATACCGGCTCCCACAGGACCTGGAGAGCCCATCTAAGACTGCAGGGACCTTCAGGCCCCCCGCTGCCTCTCTCTCTCTCTTCCCTCTCATAGTGGGATTGAAGAGAGAGATTGTCATTGCAATGGTCTCTCCATGCAATGACTTCAAAGCGTCAAACTAGCATGATGTTTTGTACGAATGTTATAGTTACGTTTGGATGCAGAGCAGAACAGAGTCACTTCTGGCCTAATGGTTAAGGTCTTGTACTGTCACTCAGTAGGCTGAAGATCTAATCCTAGTATCGCTTGGCAGTGTGAATATTTAGTAGTGTTTTGACTGTTAAAGCTTCCTAGTGATGAATATTCCGTTTTCTTTCCAATCACATGCATGGGTTGACTGTCATAGGTAGGTCTGGAAGCATCATAGTAACAAGTCACCTATTGTCTGAAGGTTAAGGTCGCCGACCCTCACACTGAAAGATCAGGGTTTTACTTCAGGTTGTCCCTGGTCATTTTCCTTCTTTAGTTTCTTTTAAACTTCAAAAGTTTAAAAGGTTCATAATGAAAGATGATCTCACTCTTTTTAATTGACAAATACATTTTCCTTTTCAATTTGTCCAGAAATATCACATTCTAAGTATATCATTCATTAAAGCCTAAAAACTCTTTCTCCCTTTCCCTTTCCCTCTCTCTCTCTCAATTTTTCTTTTTCAATCTTTTTCCCACTCACATACCCACTCTGACCCTTACGCACTGTAGGAGGCTGGACTGGCTTGTAGTGAGTACCAAGGGGTACTTGCACCTTGCACCAGGCCCAGTTATCCCTTATTAGTGTATAGGGTGTCTAGCAGCTTAGGCTGATAGATAATGGTAGCTTAGCAGAGCAGCTTAGGCTGAACTAGGAGACGTGTGAAGCTACTACAGTACCACTTAGTGTCATATGCACAATATCATGAGAAAACACAATACACAGTTATACTAAAAATAAAGGTACTTTATTTTTATGACAATATGCCAAAGTATCTTAGAGTGTACCCTCAGTGAGAGGATAGGAAATATACACAAGATATATATACACAATAGCAAAAATATGCAGTATAGTCTTAGAAAACAGTGCAAACAATGTATAGTTACAATAGGATGCAATGGGGAAACATAGGGATAGGGGCAACACAAACCATATACTCCAGAAGTGGAATGCGAACCACGAATGGACCCCAAACCTATGTGACCTTGTAGAGGGTCGCTGGGACTATTAGAAAATAGTGAGAGTTAGAAAAATAACCCTCCCCAAGACCCTGAAAAGTGAGTGCAAAGTGCACTAAAGTTCCCCTAAGGACAAAATAGTCGTGTTAGAGGGAAAATGCAAGGAAAACACAAATCAGCAATGCAACAACGATGGATTCCTGACTGAGGGTACCTGTGGTACAAGGGGACCAAGTCCAAAAGTCACAAGCAGCTCGGAGATGGGCAGATGCCCAAGAAATGCCAGCGGTTGGTGCAAAGAAGCTCTTACTAGGCTGAAGAACTGTGAATACTGCAGGAACGACAAGGGCTAGAGACTTCCCCTTTGGAAGATGGATCCCCCACGCCTTGGAGAGTCGTGCAGAAGTGTTTTCCCGCCGGATGGACGCCAACAAGCCTTGCTACACGCAAATCGTGCGTTTGGCGTTTTTGGACGCTGCTGGGGCCCAGGAGGGACCAGGAGGTCGCAAATTGAACTTGCAGAGAGAGGGGACGTCGAGCAAGACAAAGAGCCCTCACTGAAGCAGGTAGCACCCGGAGAAGTGCAAGAAACAGGCACTACGAGGATGCGTGAAACGGTGCTTGCCGAAGTTGCACAAAGGAGTCCCACGTCGCCGGAGACCAACTTAGAAAGTCGTGCAATGCAGGTTAGAGTGCCGTGGACCCAGGCTTGGCTGTGCACGAAGGATTTCCGCCGGAAGTGCACAGGGGCCGGAGTAGCTTGCAAAGTCGTGGTTCCCAGCAATGCAGCCCAGCGAGGTGAGGCAAGGACTTACCTCCACCAAACTTGGGCTGAAGAGTCACTGGACTGTGGGGGTCACTTGGACGGTGTCGCTGGATTCGAGGGACCTCGCTCGTCGTGCTGAGAGGAGACCCAAGGGACCGGAAATGCAGCTTTTTGGTGCCTGCGGTTGCAGGGGGAAGATTCCGTCGACCCACGGGAGATTTCTTCGGAGCTTCTGGTGCAGAGAGGAGGCAGACTACCCCCACAGCATGCACAAGCAGGAAAACAGTAGAGAAGGCGGCAGGATCAGCGTTACAGAGTTGCAGTAGTCGTCTTTGCTACTATGTTGCAGGTTTGCAGGCTTCCAGCGCGGTCAGCGGTCGATTCCTTATCAGAAGGTGAAGAGGGAGATGCAGAGGAACTCGGCTGAGCTCATGCATTCGTTATCTAAAGTTTCCCCAGAGACAGAGACCCTAAATAGCCAGAAAAGAGGGTTTGGCTACCTAGGAGAGAGGAAAGGCTACTAACACCTGAAGGAGCCTATCACAAGGAGTCTCTGACGTCACCTGGTGGCACTGGCCACTCAGAGCAGTCCAGTGTGCCAGCAGCACCTCTGTTTCCAAGATGGCAGAGGTCTGGAGCACACTGGAGGAGCTCTGGACACCTCCCAGGGGAGGTGCAGGTCAGGGGAGTGGTCACTCCCCTTTCTTTTGTGCAGTTTCGCGCCAGAGCAGGGTCTAAGGGGTCCCTGAACCGGTGTAGACTGGCTTATGCAGAATTGGGCACATCTGTGCCCAACAAAGCATTTCCAGAGGCTGGGGGAGGCTACTCCTCCCCTGCCTTCACACCATTTTCCAAAGGGAGAGGGTGTCACACCCTCTCTCAGAGGAAGTTCTTTGTTCTGCCATCCTGGGCCAGGCCTGGCTGGACCCCAGGAGGGCAGCTGCCTGTCTGAGGGGTTGGCAGCAGCAGCAGCTGCAGTGAAACCCCAGGAAGGGCAGTCTGGCAGTACCAGGGTCTGTGCTACAGACCACTGGGATCATGGAATTGTACCAACAATGCCAGGATGGCATAGAGGGGGCAATTCCATGATCATAGACATGTTACATGGCCATATTCGGAGTTACCATGGTGAAGCTACATATAGGTAGTGACCTATATGTAGTGCACGCGTGTAATGGTGTCCCCGCACTCACAAAGTTCAGTGAATTGGCTCTGAACAATGTGGGGGCACCTTGGCTAGTGCCAGGGTGCCCTCACACTAAGTAACTTTGCACCTAACCTTTACCAGGTAAAGGTTAGACATATAGGTGACTTATAAGTTACTTAAGTGCAGTGTAAAATGGCTGTGAAATAACGTGGACGTTATTTCACTCAGGCTGCAGTGGCAGGCCTGTGTAAGAATTGTCAGAGCTCCCTATGGGTGGCAAAAGAAATGCTGCAGCCCATAGGGATCTCCTGGAACCCCAATACCCTGGGTACCTCAGTACCATATACTAGGGAATTATAAGGGTGTTCCAGTAAGCCAATGTAAATTGGTAAAATTGGTCACTAGCCTGTTAGTGACAATTTGAAAGTAATGAGAGAGCATAACCACTGAGGTTCTGGTTAGCAGAGCCTCAGTGAGACAGTTAGGCACCACACAGGGAACATATACATGCACACCTATGAGCACAGGGGCCCTGTGTGACAGGGTCCCAGTGACACATACATATAGGCCACAAACCTATGAGCACTGGGGTCCTGACTAGCAGGATCCCAGTGACACATAACAACCATACTGAAAACATGGTGTTTTCACTATGAGCACTGAGGCCTGGCTATCAGGATCCCAGTGAGACAGTGAAAACAGTGACAAACACCCTGACATACACTCACAAACAGGCCAAAAGTGGGGGTAACAAGGCTAGAAAGAGGCTACCTTCTCACACAACCCCCCCCCAAACGAAGGACAATAAGGCTAACCTTGGCCAGTTGAGACTTTATTGTCTAAGTGGTGATAAGTAGAGAGTAGCTCTGCAATAGACTGGTTACTCCCTTTATCATCCACTATATGGTTACTTCCCTGTGGGGATGTAAACCACCCTGTTTGAAGTTTTTTAGCTAGGCAACAATGTGAAGATGTATTTTCAGAGTTTCTATCAGTAAGTTTTAGTTTAGAGCAGTGGGAATTGTCCACTGAACCTATTTGTAGTGATGGAAATGCCAGACAGGGATGCTGTCTCAGAAAAGCCATGGCTGGGCAAAAACTTTGTCCATTTGGCTGGAAGAGAGAACAGGGATGCTGTTTCTCTTGAGTTGGAGCAGGGCAGGGATGCTGTCCTATGAGCTCCACACTAGGGCAGGGATGCTGTCCTAAGTGTTGTGAGGCAGTACAGGGTTTCTGCACTAAAGTTTCTCTGGGAGGGTTGGAGGGATGCTCCATGTTAACTAAAATGGTGCTCTTTTTGTCACCAATGTTAGTTATCCCACAGAGAGGTACTTCTACCTCAGGGAGTCCAGCTATGCCAGCTGATGATTCCCTTGGAACAGGTGCCACCACAGGAGAGGTTTCTCCCACCACAGGAATGGTATCCTGAATGGTAGGGTGGTTAGGGGATACTGTGATACCCTTTTTACCTGTTGATGGAGAGGGATCCTGAGTTTTCAGGCCTTCTCTCCTTTGCTTTTTCATTTCAGTAGAAATGAGAGGGAACAATTCCTCAGGGATGCCCAGCATGGCTGCATGGGCATAAAACTCTACATCAGCCCAACCTGAGGCCTCTAGGTCATTACCTAAGAGACAGTCTACAGGTAAGCTAGGTGATACCACCACCTGCTTAGGGCCAGTAACTGCACCCCAACTAAACTGAATTATAGCTAAGATTGAGCTCCCTTTCTAACAATCTGTCATCAGGGTGGGTGGGAGGGACATTTCTAGATACAGAGGTATGATGGGAATGAACAGAAGGAGACCTGTCCCTTACCAAGGGCACCCTAACAGCTTGGCTACCAGCATAATGTGAGAGCACATCATCAGTATGATGTGATTCAACCTCTGTACCAACTATGCTAGACTGTCTAGTAATGGGCAGGCTGAGAAGTTTCTTTCCTGAACCTTTTCCTGGGGGAGTCCCTGGATCAGATTGAGAACCATTAGCTACTTTTTCTACAGATTGGGCACTTATGGCCTTATCCTGTACTCTAAGCATATTAATTAACAGTTCTAAGGAAGGATTCTTCCCTACACTCAAACCTCTCTCTATGCAGAGACTCCTTGCTCCTTTCCAGCTAAGGTGATCATATGCAAGTTTGGACAGTTCAACTTTTTGGCCTGTGCCAGACATTTTTAGAGAGAGTTAAAGTGATAGACAAAGAGAAAACATTTTCAGAACTTTTTGGAAAGACAGAAAAAAACTTTTTAAACTTTTAAGAACTTTTTGAAAGTTTAGAAGTACTTTTCAGCACTTAGAAAAGAGTGAAAAGAGGAAATGCAAAACTTTTTGGCTATGTGTATATACACTGACCTTGTTTTGTATATTTTTCTCTTATGAAAAGTACAATGACAAGAGTGGTAAGTAGTCTCAAAGCACTTATCCCACCGCTGCACAACCAATGTAGGAGGCTGGACTGGCTTGTAGTGAGTACCAAGGGGTACTTGCACCTTGCACCAGGCCCAGTTATCCCTTATTAGTGTATAGGGTGTCTAGCAGCTTAGGCTGATAGATAATGGTAGCTTAGCAGAGCAGCTTAGGCTGAACTAGGAGACGTGTGAAGCTACTACAGTACCACTTAGTGTCATATGCACAATATCATGAGAAAACACAATACACAGTTATACTAAAAATAAAGGTACTTTATTTTTATGACAATATGCCAAAGTATCTTAGAGTGTACCCTCAGTGAGAGGATAGGAAATATACACAAGATATATATACACAATAGCAAAAATATGCAGTATAGTCTTAGAAAACAGTGCAAACAATGTATAGTTACAATAGGATGCAATGGGGAAACATAGGGATAGGGGCAACACAAACCATATACTCCAGAAGTGGAATGCGAACCACGAATGGACCCCAAACCTATGTGACCTTGTAGAGGGTCGCTGGGACTATTAGAAAATAGTGAGAGTTAGAAAAATAACCCTCCCCAAGACCCTGAAAAGTGAGTGCAAAGTGCACTAAAGTTCCCCTAAGGACAAAATAGTCGTGTTAGAGGGAAAATGCAAGGAAAACACAAATCAGCAATGCAACAACGATGGATTCCTGACTGAGGGTACCTGTGGTACAAGGGGACCAAGTCCAAAAGTCACAAGCAGCTCGGAGATGGGCAGATGCCCAAGAAATGCCAGCGGTTGGTGCAAAGAAGCTCTTACTAGGCTGAAGAACTGTGAATACTGCAGGAACGACAAGGGCTAGAGACTTCCCCTTTGGAAGATGGATCCCCCACGCCTTGGAGAGTCGTGCAGAAGTGTTTTCCCGCCGGATGGACGCCAACAAGCCTTGCTACACGCAAATCGTGCGTTTGGCGTTTTTGGACGCTGCTGGGGCCCAGGAGGGACCAGGAGGTCGCAAATTGAACTTGCAGAGAGAGGGGACGTCGAGCAAGACAAAGAGCCCTCACTGAAGCAGGTAGCACCCGGAGAAGTGCCAGAAACAGGCACTATGAGGATGCGTGAAACGGTGCTTGCCGAAGTTGCACAAAGGAGTCCCACGTCGCCGGAGACCAACTTAGAAAGTCGTGCAATGCAGGTTAGAGTGCCGTGGACCCAGGCTTGGCTGTGCACAAAGGATTTCTGCCGGAAGTGCACAGGGGCCGGAGTAGCTTGCAAAGTCGCGGTTCCCAGCAATGCAGCCCAGCGAGGTGAGGCAAGGACTTACCTCCACCAAACTTGGGCTGAAGAGTCACTGGACTGTGGGGGTCACTTGGACGGTGTCGCTGGATTCGAGGGACCTCGCTCGTCGTGCTGAGAGGAGACCCAAGGGACCGGAAATGCAGCTTTTTGGTGCCTGCGGTTGCAGGGGGAAGATTCCGTCGACCCACGGGAGATTTCTTCGGAGCTTCTGGTGCAGAGAGGAGGCAGACTACCCCCACAGCATGCACAAGCAGGAAAACAGTCGAGAAGGCGGCAGGATCAGCGTTACAGAGTTGCAGTAGTCGTCTTTGCTACTATGTTGCAGGTTTGCAGGCTTCCAGCGCGGTCAGCGGTCGATTCCTTATCAGAAGGTGAAGAGGGAGATGCAGAGGAACTCGGCTGAGCTCATGCATTCGTTATCTAAAGTTTCCCCAGAGACAGAGACCCTAAATAGCCAGAAAAGAGGGTTTGGCTACCTAGGAGAGAGGAAAGGCTACTAACACCTGAAGGAGCCTATCACAAGGAGTCTCTGACGTCACCTGGTGGCACTGGCCACTCAGAGCAGTCCAGTGTGCCAGCAGCACCTCTGTTTCCAAGATGGCAGAGGTCTGGAGCACACTGGAGGAGCTCTGGACACCTCCCAGGGGAGGTGCAGGTCAGGGGAGTGGTCACTCCCCTTTCTTTTGTCCAGTTTCGCGCCAGAGCAGGGGCTAAGGGGTCCCTGAACCGGTGTAGACTGGCTTATGCAGAATTGGGCACATCTGTGCCCAACAAAGCATTTCCAGAGGCTGGGGGAGGCTACTCCTCCCCTGCCTTCACACCATTTTCCAAAGGGAGAGGGTGTCACACCCTCTCTCAGAGGAAGTTCTTTGTTCTGCCATCCTGGGCCAGGCCTGGCTGGACCCCAGGAGGGCAGCTGCCTGTCTGAGGGGTTGGCAGCAGCAGCAGCTGCAGTGAAACCCCAGGAAGGGCAGTCTGGCAGTACCAGGGTCTGTGCTACAGACCACTGGGATCATGGAATTGTACCAACAATGCCAGGATGGCATAGAGGGGGCAATTCCATGATCATAGACATGTTACATGGCCATATTCGGAGTTACCATGGTGAAGCTACATATAGGTAGTGACCTATATGTAGTGCACGCGTGTAATGGTGTCCCCGCACTCACAAAGTTCAGTGAATTGGCTCTGAACAATGTGGGGGCACCTTGGCTAGTGCCAGGGTGCCCTCACACTAAGTAACTTTGCACCTAACCTTTACCAGGTAAAGGTTAGACATATAGGTGACTTATAAGTTACTTAAGTGCAGTGTAAAATGGCTGTGAAATAACGTGGACGTTATTTCACTCAGGCTGCAGTGGCAGGCCTGTGTAAGAATTGTCAGAGCTCCCTATGGGTGGCAAAAGAAATGCTGCAGCCCATAGGGATCTCCTGGAACCCCAATACTCTGGGTACCTCAGTACCATATACTAGGGAATTATAAGGGTGTTCCAGTAAGCCAATGTAAATTGGTAAAATTGGTCACTAGCCTGTTAGTGACAATTTGAAAGTAATGAGAGAGCATAACCACTGAGGTTCTGGTTAGCAGAGCCTCAGTGAGACAGTTAGGCACCACACAGGGAACATATACATGCACACCTATGAGCACAGGGGCCCTGTGTGACAGGGTCCCAGTGACACATACATATAGGCCACAAACCTATGAGCACTGGGGTCCTGACTAGCAGGATCCCAGTGACACATAACAACCATACTGAAAACATGGTGTTTTCACTATGAGCACTGAGGCCTGGCTATCAGGATCCCAGTGAGACAGTGAAAACAGTGACAAACACCCTGACATACACTCACAAACAGGCCAAAAGTGGGGGTAACAAGGCTAGAAAGAGGCTACCTTCTCACACGCACCCACTCACAGACCTACTCAGACACTCACGCACCCAATCACAGACCCACTCAGACACTGACACACCCACTCACAGACCCTCTCAGACACACACACACCAAGTCAAAGACCCATTCAGACTCTCACAGACACCCTCACAGATCCACACAGACACCGAACAACCCCTTAGACACTGATGCACCCACTCTCACACCCAGAGAGACACACTCACAGCCACTCTCACCACCAGATACACCATCTCACACCTATTCTCACACCCAGAGAGTCAGGCCATGGCTAATTCCCACTGCGCAGGGCCAAAGGGTTGTGTGCAGAGTGGGGTTAGGTGGTTAGGGGGTTTAGCCGTAGAGTCTGGCCGCAGCCCTGGCCATGCAGCCAACCCCCGCCGCACATTGACAAATGTTGTGCACAGCGCAAGGTTGGGTGTTTATAGGGGGTTAGCCTCAGGACCTGGCTACAGGCTAGGCACTGTGACCAACCATGCTGCACAAGGCATGTGCTGTAAGGTAACTATAACTTGTGCCCTCGCCATGCACTGCTAATTACCCTATAAATTAGGGCACTCATCACACCTTTGATAACATCATTGATAATAGCAATGTAATACTTGCAGTAATATTTTTGACCAAAAAAATGTGCATGGCGGGGGCATGAGTTATAGCTACCTTGGGGCACGGGTTACAGTTACTTGAGATAACTTTAACTGTAACAGGTGAATTTCTATGGTTTTGTTGGTTTAAAATGTGAGCCTAACTATAACATCCCTGTAACTTTTGGGTTTTTAAGTGAATAAAAAATATACATATATATATATATATATATATATATATATACATATATATATATATATATATATATATATATAATTTTCGAAGAATGGAGCAACCTAGTAAAGCACCGAAAGACTGCACAATATCCAAGAGCTCGTGGAAAATAGAGAATGAGCACAATTCAAAAAATTATTCATGTGAAAAATCATCAGGTCCATTTATTGAAGAGGTTCTTAAAGGTAAACAAAAATAGAAAAAAGGCACTTCAAAAATACATATAATAATAATCAATTAGGTGTCCAAACCGAACAACACACACACTGTACCGGCCAAATGTCGACGCGTTTCGGCAAAAGCCTTCAACTGGACATTGGATGACATTTTTACACCTATCTATTTAACTCTTCTAGTCCTTCTTTAATTTCAACAATATAACTAAAGAGTTGTGCAACATGGCGGCCATATTGTAACGTAAAAGTCTTCAATTCAAACTATCAAAGATAGTCCATGTTCTTGAGTCAAGATCATAAATGTCACACTATATATATCTCATATGATCCCTTATATCATTCTATTATGAAAACAATCACTTCTAAACATCTGTTCTTCCAATTACTGGCAACAATATGCAAGAAAATATATATATAAAAATGTATATATATATTTTATGAATTATGAATAATTTTTTGCATCACTATTACAGATAATTTATATATAAGTAAATATATAAAGTGTAATATAGACATCAATACATTCATAAATAAGATCAATATCTATGTTCTACAAATAGAATGAATGGTTCCAACATGTATATAAAAAAGAGATGTTAAAAAATTATTATACATCAATAAATACAAATATCATCATAGCTAGTGCCAAAAATTGAATATCTCATTTCATCTCAACAGTGATATCAAATTCATATATAGGCTATAAATAAGATAATTTACAAAAGGAACTATAACCTTACTCAATGTTAATCATACACCAATGGAATGAATCATATTATAATGTAGGTCATATGAATCAAACAAAAGGTCCCTATAAATGAAGAAAAGGATCAATTCAATATAAAGACATGGTCCAAAAACAGACAGCCTAACAATCACCCAAAAATGCTAATTAAAATTAATTTCAATTATTGTGCAAAAGTACTGATCTAGGTGTAAAAAAATAAATACTGATTAAAAATTACTTATTTTACTGATACTGATATTCACAATCACAAAATGGAAAATCTCATGTATATATATATATATGTATACATATATTTATATATATATATATATATATATATATATATATATATATATATATATATATTTCTTTCAAAATGATCAGGTACCACTCATTATACAGCTGCACCACAGCTAAGATCCACAGCTTCTGTCATGGAGCAGAAAAGACAGCTGATGTTCATATTTATCAATCACCGTGTCTTTTATTGCCAATATTGTGCTGCTCCCAAACAAGACAAAGGCCCTCATTATGACATTGGCGGCGAGTGTTAAAGTGGCAGTAATACCGCCAACAGGCTGGCAATAATTACTGTCAAATTATGACCATGACGGTAATAACTCCCATAGACAGCCAATGTACCGCACCAACCGCCAGGGCGTTAACACCACTGACCACGGTGGTAGCCATCAACAGCCAGGCAGAAGCCAAGGTACCGCCCAACATATTGTGACACTGCAATCCTCCACAATTTCCAGGGTGGTACGAATGCCATCAAAAGCCTGGCAGAAACACATCACAGAAGACCAAAGACTCACCATCAGAGACACAGAGAATACCAATGCCGCCATGGAACCAGAACTGCAAGTCTTCTCGATGCTCTTCTACACCATACTCCACCTGGAATACCAACGCCAATGCAGGCGGCGACGGTGAGCACAGTCGCCTAGCACACAAGGGAGGGAGGGAAGAAAAGGAGAGTGACACACATGCACGACACACACCAGACACCCATGCACCACACACACACAACCAGCTGCAGATGTAAACGAATGGCACACGATGCACGGCATAATAATACAAGGACTACAGTTTGGAAGCACTGACATTGTAATAGCAAAGCAACACCCACCATATGAACCAATTTTAGAACAAAGATACATGAACAATTGTCCAGAAAGGACCAATGCCCAGTCTAAACTACATAAGGCCCACATGGCCACAGGGCACAGTCCAAGCCCCAAATTGAACCTGATGAATTTCGCACAGCACTGTGAAGGGGCAACATCTCAGAAGTGGACAGGCACCTCAGGGGGAAAGGGGGTCGGGGGCACCTCAGCTGAAGTCAGGAACTTGCCCACTGCTCCTGGAAGGGGCTCCATGCCTATTTCCCAATGCTGGGGAGTGCAAGGTCACAGTCTCTGAGGTAGGAAACTAACCCACTGCTCTTGGAGGGGGCTCCATGTACAAAAGTCCCTGGAGGGTGGCCTACATGTCCTTTGCTGGAGGTGAGGGCTGCATTGTCTCTGCTGGGGGAGGTGTCTCCTGGGCAGCCTCTGCTGGAGGTGAAGGCTGCATTGTCTCTGCTAGGGGAGGTGTCTCCTGGGCAGCCTCTGCTGGAGGTGACGACTGCATTGTCTCTGGTGGGGGAGGTGTCTCCTAGGCAGCCTCTGCTGGAGGTGAGGGCTGCATTGTCTCTGTTGAAGGAGGTGTCTCCTGGGCAGCCTCTCCCAGAGGTGAGTGCTTCTTGCCTGTCATTGGTGGTTGAGTGGGAACCTTTTCTGACATTGGTGGTTGAGTGTAAACCCCTTCTGACATTGGTAGTTGAGTAGGAATCTTTTCTGACATTGGTGGTTGAGTAGGACTCTTTTCTGACATTGGTGGTTGAGTGGGAACCTCTTCTGATATTGGTGGTTGAGTTGGAACCTTTTATGACATTTGTGGTTGAGTGGGAACCTTTTCTGACATTGGTGGTTGAGTTGGATCCTTCCCTTTCCTGGCTGGTGGAGTGGTATCTTTCCCTTTCCTGGCTAGTGGAGTGGGATCCTTCCCTTTCCTGCCTGGTGGAGTGGGATCCCTCTCTTTAGTGGAGTGGGATCCTTCCCATTCCTGCCTGGTGGAGTGGGATCCCTCTCTTTCCTGGCTGGTGGAGTGGGATCCTTCCCTTTCCTGCCTGGTGGAGTGGGATCCTTCCCTCTCCTGGCTGGTGGATTGGGATCCTTCCCTTTCCTGGCTGGAGGAGAGGGATCATTCCCTTTCCTAGCTGGTGGAGTGGGATCCTTCAGCGTCTTGCCTCCACGACTTGGAGGTGTCTCCACCGTCCCCGCGGACTGTTTGGCTGAGGTGGTGGGCTGGGTCAGTGGGACTCAGCTCTTACAGGCAGGACGGGGGGAATGAGGAGGGAAGAGGTCAAGTTGGGAAAGGAAAAGCTTCTTATTGATGGTGTGGCAGGATAAGGGAGAAGGGATGAGAGTGGAGGTTGAGGGAGTGGTTGTTGGAGGAGTGCGTCTGCTGAACTTGGGTGCAGGTGCATGGGCGGTGTGCTGATGTAAGGTGAATGGCTGTTGGGTGTCTGAGTGCCTGCGTTTGTGTCCTTTGGGAGGAAGGGGCAGACAGGGTGGGAGAGGACACAGGGGACGCGTGGATGGATGTTGTGGAGGTGTCTGCTAGTGAGGTGTGTGTGCTGCTTGGTGTGGTGATGCTGGTTTTGGCTGTTGAAGCAGTGCATGTAGGTGTGAGTGTGGATGTGACAGTGAGGGAGGTGGAGGAGGAGGAGGGGAAGACAGTGGAGGCAGTGGATGTGGACTTCTGTGCAACTGTCTGTTGTTTGTGAGTTTTTGTGGAGTGAAGTGTGGTGGCTGTGTGCATGCTCGTCTGTATGTGTGCATGGGATAGGTTAGGTTTGAGGAGACTGGGAAGTGGTAGTTGGAGGGGGGACGGTAGGAACAGGGACAATGGCTGCCATCAGAGAGGAGGTCAGAGCCTGAATCGATCTCTGTTGGGCCGCCAATCCACTGTGGATGCCCTCCAGGATTGCATCTGAGATGCCAGCCCCTGGATGACATTCACAATGTTATGTTATGTTATGTTATAATGATTTATATAGCGCCTAACTGCCTAACGGCCTTGTAGCGCTTATACTGCCATAACGGTGACATACTGCTTATGTTTATACAAGGGATTTAGATTTTAAATTTTAAATAGCCAGGTCTTCAATTCCTTCCTAAACGACATCTCTTGAGGATTTACTCTCATCTTGAGGGGGAGATTATTCCAAAGCAAGGCGCCTTGGTATGCTAACGATCTTCCTCCCCATCTAGCTTTCCTCGTTGTTGGAATTATGGCCAGATTAGCTGAGGAGGACCTAAGCGACCTGGCTGGAGTGTAAACCTGTGCCAATGCTTTCAGCATTTCAGGTCCCTTATCAAATATGGATCTATGAAAGTGGCACAGGGTCTTGAACTGAATCCTTTCCGCTACCGGGAGCCAGTGTAGGGAAACAATTCCTGGCCGTATCGACTGTAGTTTAGGAATATTTAGTAGCAGGCGAGCTGCTGCATTTTGTACCCTTTGTAGTCTATGAATTACATATTTCGGGGAGCCTATAAACAAAGCATTGCCATAGTCAATCCGAGCGCCAATCAGTGCCTGGACCACCATTCTTCTGGCTGAGAATGGTAAAATAGTTAAAACCTTCCTCAGGGTCCTTAGCAGAGCAAAGGCGGTTCCTGCTATTCTATTCGCATGTTGGGCCATTGAGAGAAAAGGGTCAAGCAAACCCCTAAGCTTTTAATAAGACATTTAGGAGGTGGGAGGGTGGGCACCCCGCTCAGTAGGCTGGAATTGACAGGGGGAATTTTATTTCCAAAAAACATAACTTCCGTTTTGTCATTGTTGAGCTTTAATTTACTTTCAGACATCCAGGATGCAACTGCTTTCATACAAGGACCTAGTGCTGAACCCATATCTGGGCGGGCCTTGGAGAAGGAAACTATCAGTTGCGTATCATCTGCATATGATACTAGATTCAGCCCGAAAGGCTCAACTATACTTGCTAATGGCCGCATATAAATGTTGAAAAGTAATGGACTTAAGGCCGAGCCCTGCGGAACACCACAGCTATTGAAGGTGCTCCTAGAGATATACTCTCTGTCGAGTACCTGAGATGACCTCCCATATAAAAAAGAGCAAATCCAGTCTAACGCGGTTCCGGCAATTCCACAACCTCGCAATCTATCTATGAGGATTTTTAGGTCAACTATATCGAACGTCGCACTTAGATCAAGGAGGATAATCGCAGTCTCCAGACCTTGATCCATCCTTTTCCTTGCTTCTTCTCTAATGGCAATCAGTGCGGTTTCTGTGCCATGTTTGGGTCTAAAACCCATCTGGGTAGGGTGTATAAGTTGATTTTCTTCCAAGAGCGTGGATAATTGAGAGTGTACATGTTTCTCTGCAAGTTTAGCAATTAGAGGCAGTAATGAAATTGGTCTATAGTTGCTCAGAGTCTTAGGATCTAAATTATTTTTCTTCAGGAGCGGCTTGATAATGGCTTGTTTCCAATGATCAGGTACAATGCCATCACTCAATGAGGTGTTAATGAGTTTCTTTATTGTCGGCCCTAATGCTGAAATTCCCAAGGATAGGATCCTGGGGGGGGCAGGATCTAGTGGGGAGTCAGATTTCGTTGAGCTCAGTAGGTTGATAACTCTATCCAAACTGATAGGAGTAAAGTTTGTAAAAAGAGTTACCTCCCCAATCTCTTGGCTCATCTTCTTCTGATCTTTACTAGGGGGATTGGGGAAGGTTCGATAAATATTCTGAATTTTATTTAGAAAAAAACTAGCCAGATCTTCTACATGTTGTTGAGGGAAGTCCTTAATTTCTGCTTCTTCCCTAGGATGAATCAGATCTTTTAGGGCATTAAAGATCTCCTTAGGTGAATTAGCTGCTGCTTCGATTTTTCCTGCGTAATAGGTTGCCTGAGTTTTTTTAATTTCCAAATGATATTCTCGAATCAGATTTTTATAGGCTCTTTTCATGGATTCATCTTGGGTACATCTCCATCTCCTCTCTTGCTTCCTACACTCTCTTTTCTTCTCTAATAAGCAAGCATTGTACCATGGAGCCGACTTCTTACGAAGGGTACTTTTGGACGAGGCGATAGGTATGATCTCCTCTAGGCTGTCCTCTATCCATTTATTAACAGAGTGCGAAAAATCTGTTATGTTATTTGTATTTATACTTCCTGGTCTATTTTTCTCCAAGGTGGAGATGAAATCTGAGGATTTTAATCTGTGCCATTTCCTTTTGCGTGGGGGTACCCCCATGTGGGTGATCCTAGAGTGAGTGAAATGTACTTTCATTTCTAATAGGAAGTGATCCGACCATGCTAACGGGCAGGATGACAGAAATTTTATGCTTGGGTCATTAGAAAAAAACAGATCAAGTGTATGACCCTTAACGTGAGTGGGGCCTTGAATAAGTTGTGTTAAGTCACATGCATTCATGTCTGCAATCAGCATCTTAGTGGACGCATTATCTGTATTCTCA
The DNA here is from genome assembly GCF_031143425.1 of Pleurodeles waltl. Lineage (NCBI taxonomy): Eukaryota > Metazoa > Chordata > Amphibia > Caudata > Salamandridae > Pleurodeles > Pleurodeles waltl. Next base: position 726,791,156 of record NC_090443.1, read on the forward strand.
GCATGTAGATTAAAATCACCCAGCACTAAGAAGTTTGGTTTAGTGTATATTATTTGAGAAATGTTTTCTGCTAGTGACATTAGGAAGTCTCCCATGGGACCAGGAGGACGATAAATCAAAACACCTGAAAGGGTGTAATGAGGGTTCACATTGATAGCGAACGACATACTATTGCAGTCTTTAATTATGTGTGGGAGCGGTATTAATCTTGCACGTGTCTCTGAAAATGACTGCAATGCCTCCCCCTCTACTAGGTCTGTCCATTCTACTGATCTTATAGCCCGTGGGAAGGGCCATAGCGACATCAGGAGCAGAGCTTTCATCCAACCAGGTTTCTGTTAGAAACAAGGCCAGGGGTTTAATTTGTTCAATTAACAGATGAATATCCATTATATGAGCTCCTAGTGAGCGACAATTAACTAGGAAAATGGATAGTTTATCCAAATTCGGCCAACGCTGATCCCCATTGGCCACTGTAATCTATAGAGCTCCATATTAGCCAATGAGGAATTGCAACGTCAGCGGAGTTACCTCACTTCCACCTGTCCCTAGATACAGGACAGGAGGTCGCCATTTCATGGTGGGGGACTAAATACAGATCTTCCATAACTGCGTCATTTATGTGAATTGCACATACATTGCCATACCCACTGTCCCATCACATTAATGTTGTATGCACAATGAGGTGGTGGTTCTATTGTACAAATTGTGACAGCCTACTCACCTTTATGTCCCTTAGATACCTACCACTGTGGATGAATAGGAGGAGGAGACAAACCCTGTGTAAAGGCCTCTTGTGGACTTGGTTACACTGGAGGACAGGCACATTATAGTCACCTATAGACTGGACAGAGCCACAATCACAGAGCTGTGTGCACAATTGGACCCTGACCTGATATCAGCTATCCTTCATCCCACTGGGATGCCCCCTCTTGTGCAGGTTCTATCAGTGCTCCGTTTCCTGGCAACTGGTTCTTTCCAAGTGATGGTGGTCTTGGTAGCAGGAATGTCACAGCCCTGGTGAAAAACATGTGCAGCTACATTTCTTTCCCCAAGTTGGAAAATTTGGCCACTGTGAAAACGGGCTTCTATGCAATGGGACATATTCCCAATATTATTGGGGTGATTGACGGTACACATATTGCATTTGTCCGCCCTCCAGAATGAACAGGTGTTCAGGAATCAGAAGAGTTTCCACTCGTTCAATGTGCAAATGGTGTGCCTGGCGGACCAGTACATGTCTCATGTTACTGCCAAGTATCCTGGGTCGGTGCATGACGCCTTTGTTCTGAGGAATAGAGGCATAGAAGCATCCCAAATGTGATGGCCCAACTACAGAGGCACAGGGTGTGGCTAATAGGTTAGCCTGAGTCCCCATCCACTGTGTGTCAGTGTATGCCTTAAAGTGTTATCCCCATAGCACTGTGTAAGGGTAAATGTTGTCCCTCAGTACTTTCAGGTGACTGTGGCTACCCAAACCTATTGTGGCTCCTGACCCCTGTGTGGAATGCCAGGACAGGGGCTGAGAACCGTTATAATGATACACAGGGGTGAACTAGGAGAATAATCTAGAGGACCTTCGGCCTCCTGAAGGCCAGGTTCAGATACCTGCCCCTCTGCTACTCACCTGATAAGGTGTGTCAGATAGTAGTAGCATGCTGCATGTTGCACAACCTGGCCCTCAGACGACATGTGCCTTTTCTGCAGGAGGAGGGGACTGGAGATCACCCTGTGGCAGCAGTGGACCCTGAGGACAGTCAGGATGAGGAGGCAGAGGATAACGAGGAGGACAACAGAACATCAGTTATACGACAATACTTCCAATGATACGCAGGTGAGACAGTGGAACTGACCATTGCTCTGACTATTGATGTTTTCTGTATGGCTGTAGCATGAAGGCATTCAGTTCCTTTGCATCTCAACTTACTGTCACCTGTGGCTAGTCCTATGTCAACTGTGTTCTGATGTGTTTACTGCAGACAGCTACAGGTCATTATTTGTATGCTGTCACAGTGTTCAGATCATTTGCACTAGATGTGACTGTTCCCATAAATGCACATTTTCAACACACAAAGCGGTGCCACTCAAGTTGTGTTCAATGGTGTTTGTTGTAGTGCAAATCATTGATGGAAAAGTGCAATACAATGGGGTGATGGTAGAGGAAACTCCAGGGTATTGTTCCAGGCTGTTTGTAGCACATGTCCAGTGTCCAAAGGGCAATCAGAAAGGGAGCAAAGGCAGTTCAAAGTGGACAAGGCGACAGGGTGGGACACAAGGGGGAACAATCAGGAGAGTCTCATTTCCTGGCAGTGGTCTTGGTCTTGGCAAGTGTCTCTGGTTTCTGTGTGGGGCGCACGGAATGTTTGTGGGGTGGTTCACCTTCTGCAGCGGGTGCTAGTGGCCTGTGGGTCCTGTGGTGGGGCCTCCTGCCCACTAGCTGCAGTGGAAAGGGAAGGGATGGTCAATAGGCTGGCTAGTGGTAGGGACCCGCTGGTGTGCAGTCGATTCCCTCATGATGTTGGCCATGTCTGCCAGCACCACTGCTATGGAGATCATGATGGTATTGAGAGCCTGTAAGTCCTCCCTGATCTCCTGATGGTGTTCCTCCTGCAGCCGCTTGTTCTCCTGCATGTTGTTAAGGATCTGGCCCATCGTGTCCTGGGATTGTTGGTAGGCCCCCAGGATCTTGGTGAGTGCCTCCTGGAGAGTTGGTTCCCTGGGCCTGTCATCCCCTTGGCACACAGCATTCCTCCCAGTGTCCCAGTTGTTATGTGCCTCTGTCCCCTAAACGGTGTGCCCACTGCTACCGACCCCAGGTCCCTGATTGTCTTGGGGGTGAGGTGTGGACTGGGATCCCTGTACAGGTAGGCACACTGCTGAATGAAGTGTCCTGGAGACAGAGGTGTGGGGACACTGGGTGGGTGCTGTGGTGTTGGATACTGAAGGGGGAGGCTCTGTGGTTGCTTGTGAGTGGGCTGGGGTGACCGACTGACCAGTGGTCCCTGATGGGCCAGGTGGTTCATCCAGATCCAGAAGTCCAGATTTACTGTCATCACTAGGGACATCTTCTGTTGGGGGACTGATTTGTCATGGCTCCTCCTCTCTGCTGACATTGGCTGGGGCACCTAGGGGGATGTAAGTGATGTATTATGCTTAATGTCTGTGACATATTGTATATACCTAGCTTCCACTCTGTCGTTGCCCTGCCCCCTTTGTTTGTGTATTGTGATTTATTGTGGGATTGTTAGTTCTCCATGCTGTGCATGCTTTTGTGATGGGTGTCCATGCAGGGCTGGGAGGGCTGTCCATGCATTGGTATAGCATGCAGGGCTTTACATTGGGGTTAGTCATATGTGTAGGTGCAGTGTGTGGGATGGAGTGGAGTGATGGGAGTGAGGGTGAGGGGGTGAGATGGCATGCAGGTACGGGGTGAAAAGTAGTAAATGTTGACTCACCAGTGTCCAGTCCTCTGGCAACTTCAGTGAGTCGCTCGGGTTGCAGTAATGCCAAGACTTGCTCCTCCCATGCTGTGAGCTGTGGGGGAGGAGGTGTGGGTCCAATGCCAGTCCTCTGTATGGCAAGCTGGTGCCTTGCTGCCAGGGAACATACCTTCCCCGTCATTCCACTTCTTCCTGATGTCGTCCCTTGTTCTTGGATCCTGTCCCACGCGTTCACCCTGTCTACGATTTTCTGCCATAGCTCCATCTTCCTGGCAATGGATATTTGCCGTACCTGTGCTCCAAACAGCTGTGGCTCTACCCTGACTATTTCCTCCACCATGACCTGCAACTCCTCATCTGTGAAACGGGGGTGCCTTTGTGGGGACATGGGTGTTGTTTGGTGTATATAAATATGTGGGTGTTGGGTACTGTGGTTGGGTGTGTGAAGTGGGGTGCATGAGGGATGTATGGGTGTATGTGTCTAGTTGTCGCAGTGGTCTTGGTGTCAGTCTGGTGACAATAATTTGTATTCATAAAGGGTTTTGGGTAATCTGGGTGTGTGTTGTATAGTGCTGTGGGTGGGTGTGTGCGGTGTGTGTATGAGTGTCAGGTGTGTTTTTGGTATTGACCAATGTTGGGCAGTTTAGTATATGGGTGTCCATTTTGAGCGCGCCGGTGTGTACTGCCAATGGTTTACTGCCACTGAATGTCTGCTGTGGTGATTCGTAGGTCATAATGTGGTGGGCGTTGTTTTGTTGGCATAACAGTATGGGTGTTGGTACTGCCACTTTAGCACTGACCTCTGGGCTGGCAAATTTGTGTATGTGGCAGAATTCTGTCGCATTGGTGTGTGTGTGTCATCATTTGGTGAACAGGTGTTCACCTCTGCGGCAGTATGTTGGCAGTCGTCACCGCAGTGGTAAGCAAGATTTACCTCCAATGTCATAATGAGGGCCAAAGTGTCAACTCGTTGCAGCTGATGCATTCTACTGGACTCTCCCCACATCAATACAGCTACCTCAAGTACTGCATTAGTTCTCTGTCTATTGTTGTAACTACACACTCAAGACTCCTCGTGTCGCCATCAAGAAGTGTGAAAAGTATAGAGTTGACAATCATCGCAGTCCACATCCTCTGGTATTCCCAATAGTCCCATTGATTTAAATACATAAATTTAATTTAATAATACAGATCACTAAGAGCATATGCAAGGATAAAAATAATGAACCTAATACAATTTCATCAACCTGTGAAACATATATTCAAATTTACAAACACATACAGATTAATTTGCCCTGTGTGATGTATATGCGTACATTATGTATCCTGTTGAAATAAAGTGACGTGTGCCTTCATATTTTTTTGTAAGTTTAAAATATTATGACCAAAAGAGTGGGACCATAAATCTTTCAACTTATAAACTTTTAAACTGAAACCATGTGGACTACCATTGGATAAAACATGTGTATGGCATGCAAGTTGTGAAGAGTATCCACTCACATCACAAACGTATGCAGCAATTTACATAGAACGTTCCTGCCCTGAAGGTAAATATATATCAGTTCTCACTCTACATGTAAAGTTAGAATAAAGTGACACCAGTGCATATGCAATAATATTGTAAAATGTTATGACTAATCCGATTTATATGGAAACTGCCCAAAAAATCATGTATTCTGCTTAATAGGTAAACTCATTGATGAGTGTTGAACTTATAGATCTCATAACCGATACTCTGAGGGCACCTCATCAATTAATAAATAAATAATATACAACATATTTGCCTTGAAAATGTACATGCCCCACATTATCACACTATGGGGGTTATTCCAACTTTGGAGGAGGTGGTAATCCGTCCCAAATGTGACGGATTTACCACCAGCCGTATTACGAGTTCCATAGGATATAATGGACTTGTAATACGGCTGGTGGTATATCCGTCACTTTACCGTCACTTTTGGGACGGATTACCACTTCCTCCAAAGTTGGAATAACCCCCTATATGTGATATTTGAGTAAAGTGACACTGTGCATGTATTCATAATTCAAACTGATAAACCCAATCAGATCGGAACTGAGACTCCTATAGGTACTTAAATGGGACATCAATCGATAACACTATACATGGTGTCCTAATCATAAACCTAGCGACCTATACTATATGGCACAAACCATGATATAATGACTGATCCACATGAGTGACAATACCATCAAGGTTCTATGTAGTATCAATATGGTATGCCTAGAGGGACCTGTTCACACATATTTGCATAGTTTCACATCCCTGCAGTGACAGTCGATATCCAATAAGCAGGATCAATATTCTAGACTTATAAATGTATCATATGGAGATTGTGGCACAATCATAAAATATCATGGTGTGTAATTAGGCACATAAACCCTAAAATACTAAAACATATTGTACTAACACATAGGATTGTCAACAGATCATCGTTCTGAGCGTAGCACTAGATAAAATTAATAGACATTGGACTCCTAAAAACACCTATTGGTGTATAGTTCCCTGTGATAAAAATAAAAGCCTTTTTCCAATATAAAAAAATGTAAATCTGAAAACAGAGCAAGTCTCAATGATCACAATTTGTGCTGTCTATATGTAAGTTTCATCCTGTGTAATATTACCAAAGGATAACAACCCACATGAAACATAGAACATCTAACATAAAGTGCAACAGTGAATGAATGAACAGAAAATGTGTGTGTAAAGACTCATGCCCATCCTCTATTTGCTGTTATCATACTGATGTAATCCCTATCTGAATCAACCATCTTTTATACATGCACATGTGGTTAAGCGTCTAAGTTGTCTCCCCATGGTTTTTCTTAGCCCAATATTAGAATCAATTTGGATTGTATTCTCCTTAGTTCTAATGTCCTATCACCCATCCTTGAACCTATTTTTATCTGTTTAGTCCCATTGAATCTTAATGTGCTGCAATCTCTTCAATGGGTGTCCCAGAAGTGTTTAGCTAATGGGTAGGATCTATCTTGGTTCTTGATTGCTCTTAGATGTTGCAGAAACTTGTTTTTTTTATCAATAGTACATCATTTTTTCTGACAACCACATTGAATAACATAGCTCACATATTCAGTTTTGCATGTAATCCTGTCTGTAAATGGGCATCTACTTCCTTCAAATGTTTCAAAACTTTGCATATTCACAGCATATCTGTAGGCTTTACGGAGGCTACAATTCCAGAACCTCATGTTCTTTTTGTCAATCAAGATATACTCTCTTTCCTCTCTTCTCACAAATAAGCTCTTAGCTAATTGATCCCCCAGTGATCTGGCTTTCTGATAAGTAATTTGGGAGTGTTGGTCAATTTTCATTCTGATAGGCTGATCTTGTTGCAGGAGATGCCAATTACGTTTCAAAATGTTTTTAAGTGCCTGATGTTGATGATTGCATTACGAAAAGAGTCTAGGTGAAGACGGTCATCTCCTGTATGTTCACAGAGGTACTTATGTTTATAGAGCAGGTGCTCCCTTTTCTTGCATTTGACTCTGTTTTATGCATCGATAAGAACTTTATGTGGATATCCTCTGTATGTATATATATATATATATATATATATATATATATATATATATATATATATATATATATATACACACTCACACACACATACACACATGTCTCTGCAACACCACCAGAGCTGCCGCTATCTCAATGCGGAGGTGCCTCCGATCGTGAGGGTGGCTGTTGGACCTGGCCCATTTAGCAGGGTCATCCCTAATCTTTTTGCCTCCTTCCTCCTATTTTTTATATCTCATTTCGTTGGTTTTAGGACTCTGGGCACTTACCACTGCTACCCAGTGCTAAAGTGCATATGCTCTCTGCGTAAATTGTATTGGTGTTTGGTTTATCCATGATTGGCCTATTTGATTTACTAGTAACTCCCTAGTAAAGTGCACTAGAGGTGCCTGGGCCTGTACATCAAATGCTACTAGTGGGCCTGCAGCACTGATAGTGCCACCCACATGAGCAGCCCTGTCAACATGGCTCAGACCAAATAGACAGGCACTCTGAGACAGGATTGATTTATGCTCAAAAGTGTATTGCCACATACACACAGAACATATGCATTCAACACTCGTCTTCGTCAGTCTTGATGGCCCGCGCAACACCATTAGACTTATAACCTCCCACCATGGAGTGTGGAGGCCATATTCAGATTTCTTATAACAAACAAATAATCAAAGGGGATACAATTCTAGAAATCAAATTTGATTCATGGTGACACCAAAGCACTGGGTAAATCAAACCAATTATTCGAGTGCCAAAAGGAGGTGGGGGAAAACATTACAAGGAAAACACACAGTCCAAACTAATATGAAGCAGAGAATAGAGTCATGAGTGACAAAAAAAAAAATATATATAACTATATGCATGCCATTGCCTCCCTAGAGGAAAAGAAAATAAAGGAAAAAGGACACCAATAAGAAGGAAAAGCTAATAAGAGAGGACAAATAACTCAGGATACCGAACTTAACAAGATTAAAGAAAAAAGTATTCTATAAGACAAAATTGTGATAAAATATCATAGGAAGTATATCAAAAGCACCAGTGTAACCTGACTACTGCCTAGGTAGCTGTATCATCAGTCCCCTACGTGAACCCAGAGCTCCCCTTCACTATTCTGTCTTCCTGGTGTCTCAGTCTGCAAATCAATGAACAATGATATACCTCAACTCTAACTTATGTAACTTCTGAACTCTATTACCCCCTCTCTCAGCCTTGGATATCTGGCCCACACAGAATATCCACAATTCCACACTGTTGCTTTTATGGACCACCTCATAGTGTCTGGCAACAGGATAAGTGGGATCCCTACTCTTAATCGCCTGCATGCATTCAAGCACATGCTTCTTGACAGGAGATGTAGTGCTTTCTATGTACTTCATGCCACATGGGCATACTAGACAATAAACTGTGAACTCAGAATTACAGTTCAACGGTTTATTGATGTTCCTTTTCTTCTTTTTCCCTGGGACCTCATAATCCTAAACTTTACTGCTCATCTTGGAAGCTTTACTGATAAGCTTTACTGCTGGGACAGGGAAAGAAATCAGTAATACCTTCCTTCTCCTCCTGCTTCCTGGTGGTCTAGTAAATGTGTACCAAGTAATCCTCAAGGGAGGTATCCCTCTGATTTTTCACTAGTGGCTTTTCAGAGAATCTGTCCCTAATTATATTATCAGCCTTCAGTATCTGCAAGTTTCTTTTCAATATCCTTGTCAGCCCTTGAGATTTATTTGAAAATCTGGTGACTAGATGTATCTGATTGGTCTAACACTCAATCGCTCAAGAATTCCTATTTAGATTGCTTTCCTGCCTTGGCCTTGGCCTGCCTTTCAGCTGAGGAAGAATAACCTCTAGCTCAAAATCTTCTCAGGGCTTCGGTTTCTGCAACCTGGTAATCTTCATCCCCTATACAATGGCATCTAATCAGTAGGCACTACCCATAACGCATGCTGTTCTTGAGGATTCTAGGATAGAAGCTCCATGCATGTAGTATAGAACTTCCTGCTGCCGGTTTGCGATATAGGACAGTCTGTAATCGATTTTCTTGAACAAAAACAGTCAGATCTAAACATGTGACACTACTGTCACTAGTATGGCTATTACACTTAAGGTTGAGAGTGTTGTTGTTCAGGAATGCAATATACTCTACTGTGGATTCCCTGGTCCGTTTACATACAATAAACAAATCATCAACTATATCTTGCTCCTAGGACACTTAATCCACAGACAATATTTCACCACCCAGGCCAAGTGCTTCTCCCACTAGCCCACAAATAAGTTGTGTAACTGGGGGTGAAGTACATGCCCATGGAGGTCCTCTGTTTCTGTCTATAGAGCTGTCTTGCAAAAGTGAAGATGTTATTATTTAGGCAGATATCAGTCAATTCCAGAATCATCCGGTTATGTTCAAAGAACTTCAAAGAACTGGTTTACAGAAAGAATCTAATTGCTTCCAGTCCTGCAGAATGAGCAATGCAAGTATACAGACTTGTCACAACCAGGGTAGTCAGTAGAAAACTGCCCTCTCACTAAACCCCATCTATGTGTCTCAAAAACTCTTTGGTGTCTCTCACATAAGAGCTTATGTCTGTAATGAAAGGGAGGGGAACAAGTAATGAATCACATATATGGAAGCATACTCAAGTAAGCTATCCTTAGAGGAGACAATCATGCACCTGGGTGGTAGCACTGGGTGCTCATGCACTTTGGGTAGATGATAAAATGTAGGGACCTGTGGATTATCACACTTAAGGAACTGAAACTCCTCAAATTCCAGAATCCTCTGATCTCTCCAGTACTATGGGAGTTGTTCATAGAAAAGCTCAATACTCTGCATATACTCCCCATCTGTGTGGGCACATAGCATTTCTGATCCCCCAACTGTCGCAAGGCCTCCTTTTCATACCGTTCCCTATTGAGCAATACAACACTGCCCCCCTTATAAGAGGGTTTGATAACTAAATACTGGGTATTTTTCAATGCCATGATAGCCTTCCATTGCTCATGGGTTATGTTGCTCTTGGTATTGTGTGAAGAGCCCACTGTTGCACCATTCTAAAAGCTCAGTATGAAAAGCCTGCTTGACCTGTCTTGCCTTGAACATTGTTTTTTTTTTCATAACAACTGACATCCCAAAGTTGACACAGAGCATCCTCCATATACATTGAAAGCAGCCACAGGACAATGTTTCCGCCTTTATTTGCACTTCTCACAACCATATCCATATTAGATTTTAATTTAATTATTAAATTATAGGAGGCAATTCTGTTGGCAGAACGCCAGGGCCTTCATTTCCTCCTGGTACAGTACAAGTCCTTACTCTTCTGGGGGACAAATTCTATTAAAACGTCTAAGCCGTCCTTGGCAAGATTGGAAACAAATGTAGAAGAATAATTAAATGGTGTCACATCTTACTGGTCAACCACAAGATTCATTGTTGAAATGACAGTTTTTTCAGTTACTTCTTCCTGGATGCCTTGAACTTCATTTTCCAGAGCTTGAAGCTCAATCAACAGTTTAATATCTGGCACTTGCAAATTCTCATTGACAACTGAACAGATGCCCCTTTCAGGCTTTTTTAACACTTCTTGTTTGGCATAAAAAAAAAATTCATTTTAGTTTTCTGATTGATTTGTACAGGTCCAATCAAGTATATATATATATTTTCAATCAGAATCAAAGGGCCAGATGAACAAGTTACCTACCTTTGGTAACACCTTATTTGCTAGAGACTCTGGCAGAAATTCCTTACCTTAGAATTATCCCCAGAAGTCAGACAGGATCTGGAAATTGTTTCATGAGCAGCTGCAGTGTTGTCGCCCTCGTTCACACCGGAAGTGACATGCCCAGTGCTTATATAGCAACCACCCTACCATGCTGGCGTTATTTCTTTTTTTCTGCACCACTCAGAGCCGATCCAGAGAGGAGCTACCCTCAACCCCAGTCACATTGGGCCGGGATGCCCAAGAATAAGGCTGGTTTTAAGCCCTGTGGCATATGACACTGGCAAATATCGGTGGTGGATCCACACCTCATCTGCTTCTGTGCTGATTGTCACTCCATGCACCCCAAGACCTTGAGGGAGCTCTCCCTCAAACTCCTCAGCCCTTGACTTGTGCTGCTGCAATGCTCTCGATCCCGGTTGAGAGGAAGGCCCTGGGATCAGTCACAGAGCAACTACAAATGCTCGTTGTTGCATTCAAATTTGTGTGGGTGTGGCGGGGTCTTTTTCCCGAGTCGAGGGGATATTGGAAGAAGGTGACAGACGCGGCACTTAAGGGTGTAGTATGTTTATTTTCTTGCTCGTTTGGGATTATAGCAATAACTTTTCCGCCAAACTGTTATATTCCAAGTCCAAAACTAATATAAAATCCCTTTTCTTTTCAGGGTTCCTTGGTGTCCCTGGGACGGCCTGGTCCGGTTCGGAGGGAGAGGTCTTGTTCACCCGGTTCTCAAGGCCCAGGATTTCCCAAAAACAAAGAAGGAGAAAGGAACAGGTAAGTGGGGAAAATTATTTATACACGGTTAATTGGGGTTAGTAAGGAGTGGGGGGGGGGGTTCTGTGGAGGTGGAGGAATGTGGGGTTTACTTTTCCCTTGTGACTTTCGTTCGTTGTGCCCTTTCTGTGACCCCCTTACACGTTTGTACACTGGTCATTATTCCTTTATTTAACGGTGTTCCTGTTCAAATGGGCTCCCCTTCTTTACACGACCTCAGCCCTCCCTTCTTAGCCCCCTTAAACTCAGCCAACTACCCAGAACCCCAGCCCCAGCCCCGGTACGCTCGTACCTGGCTTGGCCACGCCCCTCCAGGGACGTGGCCGGCTTGTAGGGGATCTCCCGACTTCGCCTCGGCAGGGGCGGGAGGCGCCCAAGGGTTTTCGCTCTCCGTCCGTTGTTCCTCGTCTACGGCGGGGTTTCCCTTCTCTCTGGGTGGTCCGTGGCATTCGTCTCTCCGGCTCTCCTTGACGTCGGCGTCTCCCTCTGGGTCGCGCGGCGCTTTTCTTTTGTCGGCTGTTCTTGTCTGACGGATGACGTTGGACGTCATCACGTCAGGAATCCCTCGGGTGCCCCCGGGGTATCCGCCGGCGGTCGTTCGCTCCGACGGGGAACCGGCGTCCGGAGGCGCCCGGTTACAGTGGGTTTTCAGGTATGTCACACGAACAAAAAAAGAACAAGAAGTCAAAGAGGTCTTCAACTTCACCCCATCTGTCAAAGTCATCCGATGAGATGAGGGAGCATTGGCATTCAAGGCCGAGCTCCATGGTTGAGACTGTGCCTGGGCCGACTCTGGGCCTTCCAGAGTTTCTGGGAGTTGGTACAACCCCCACCCAATCCTGAGAGTTTAATGAGGCCAGGCACCTCATAACTGGGCAGTATGTCCCTACTGAAGCTCCTTTGGTCTCCTGGGTTCAGGAGGGGCCCCTACTGGCACCTGGATTCATGCAGACTCTGGGTCCATCTGGAACCATGCCATCCAGGCTGGAGTCTATACCAGAGGCTATGCCCTATTCCTAGGGGCTAGGACTTGGAGATGAATACTGAAGAATATCAGTCCCTAGGTCTCACTGAGGACTCCTTGTGTTAGGATTTGGTGGATGCCAGTGGACTGGATACCTCCCCAGATACTAGATTGATCCCTGCTCCTACCACTCCTATGGAGGAGGAAGCTTCACGCAACATTCATCTGGGGATAATTTTGAGGTAGGGAATCTGTGGCTAAAAGTCTTTTTCAGATTAAGAGTTTCGTGGACAGGGTAATTCTCCACAAATAGGGTGGAGTACCTTGTCCACAAAAGTAACATCCACTTGCTCAATTTAGAGTTGTTTGTATTGTAATGTTTCCGATTACAGTGTCTTTGGTGGCTCTGTCACTGGAAACCCTGACCTGATGGGCATTTGACCGTCTGCCCTATTTTGGTCAAACAGTTACTTTTTTCAGTTCGAGACCACCAGGAAACCCACTTTGATGGTTTGCTACTGAAATAAAAAAAAAAATGTTGTGCGGCCCTTGAAACATGGCAGACACTAAGCCAACTCTCTGTAGCTTCAGAGGAGCCAATGTGGGCTGGTGGACAGCCTTAAATATGGTGAGCAATAATCCAGCCTAATGAATGGTGGCCTGTCCAATGTATTTAATTGTTCCTGTTCCAATCTCTAATTTACTTGTATCCACTGACTGTAAATATTAATCATAATTACGTTTGTGACAATATTCATTGAAATAAAGGTAAACAAGCCCACCTACCAAAAGACAACCTATTTATTGACCATTTTCACAGAAGGGAACAAAACCTTCAGCTCTGGTGCTTTCAGGCTACTAGGTTTCATGATTTTTGTTCTAATATTAGAACCTGAAACCATGTTTTTATTTTGTTCAAGTCCATGTATATTCCAGCTTATCAATTTAAGGTTGTGAAGGAACTCTTCATATTATGTGATATCATTAAGGGGGAAATGGTGTGAAACATCACGTTCTGAGAAAGCAGGAAATCAGTTAGGTTCCAAGTTCATAAATGGGAGCCCTTCCCAGTTCATTTCAGACATGTTTGTTAAGATAATATGTGATTAGGGTGCAGCTAATGTTGAGACTGGTTATTCCCTTAGATATTTTTATTGCCTTGAAAAGCAGCACTACATATTCCATGAAAGACAACTTAGCCTAAAAATAGTCCTGCAAGGCAACCCAACATCTGGCCATGATTCTGGTTGAGTGCACAGAAGAACATGTGCTTTGGATTTAATTTCAATGCATACTGCACAGATGGAGTTTTTGGCCTTGTGAATAATACATTCTATAAAGGAGGAAGAATGCAAACCTTAGTTAATTCTCTACCAGACACAGTCAACAAACCCAACTGATTTAAAGTCACCAAAATTAACTTCTACAAGCTCAAGATTTGTTTGTGTGATGTTGATGTCTTTGATCTATTTAATACGCAGTTTTTTGCCTTTTTTCTTTTCTTGGATTTAGACAGAGAAGGGCATTGTAGGATTATTTGCAGTAGGGTAGACAGGAACTGCTGCAAAAGTGGGTAGGATTACGCAGGCAAACTTTTATGTCACCGTTTAAGAAGGGGCAGGCATCACCCTCACCCACAGCCTTAAATATGGTGAGCAATAATCCAGCCTAATGAATGGTGGCCTGTCCAATGTATTTAATTGTTCCTGTTCCAATCTCTAATTTACTTGTATCCACTGACTGTAAATATTAATCATAATTACGTTTGTGACAATATTCATTGAAATAAAGGTAAACAAGCCCACCTACCAAAAGACAACCTATTTATTGACCATTTTCACAGAAGGGAACAAAACCTTCAGCTCTGGTGCTTTCAGGCTACTAGGTTTCATGATTTTTGTTCTAATATTAGAACCTGAAACCATGTTTTTATTTTGTTCAAGTCCATGTATATTCCAGCTTATCAATTTAAGGTTGTGAAGGAACTCTTCATATTATGTGATATCATTAAGGGGGAAATGGTGTGAAACATCACGTTCTGAGAAAGCAGGAAATCAGTTAGGTTCCAAGTTCATAAATGGGAGCCCTTCCCAGTTCATTTCAGACATGTTTGTTAAGATAATATGTGATTAGGGTGCAGCTAATGTTGAGACTGGTTATTCCCTTAGATATTTTTATTGCCTTGAAAAGCAGCACTACATATTCCATGAAAGACAACTTAGCCTAAAAATAGTCCTGCAAGGCAACCCAACATCTGGCCATGATTCTGGTTGAGTGCACAGAAGAACATGTGCTTTGGATTTAATTTCAATGCATACTGCACAGATGGAGTTTTTGGCCTTGTGAATAATACATTCTATAAAGGAGGAAGAATGCAAACCTTAGTTAATTCTCTACCAGACACAGTCAACAAACCCAACTGATTTAAAGTCACCAAAATTAACTTCTACAAGCTCAAGATTTGTTTGTGTGATGTTGATGTCTTTGATCTATTTAATACGCAGTTTTTTGCCTTTTTTCTTTTCTTGGATTTAGACAGAGAAGGGCATTGTAGGATTATTTGCAGTAGGGTAGACAGGAACTGCTGCAAAAGTGGGTAGGATTACGCAGGCAAACTTTTATGTCACCGTTTAAGAAGGGGCAGGCATCACCCTCACCCACAAGCTAGTGCCAGGTATACATCTTTATAATAATTGCTGGGTCTGAGGAGGAAGAGAAGAAGAAGAAGAATGGACCTTCTTCTGTCTGTGACCTGAGAGAAGCTGTAAGGGGCTGGTCCTGCTTGAACTGAGGACAAAGAAGTGTCTGGCCTCCTGTTCAAGCTACATGTGTACAATAAACTTTAAAAGGGCTTCCCGCAACTGCCCAGCTGACCAGTTCAAACTGCCCCTGACATTGCTGTTGGCCTTTGGTGGAGTGAGTCCTGACCCACATGTGTTGTGTCTGAGGTCCCAGAACCCTTGGCTGTGCCTGGTTGGTCTTCTCTTACCACCCTAAAAACCCGGGGAACCTTTGAACTTCAAGAAATGAGGGGGGCCTAGACTAACCTACCAAGCGTTTCCAGCCAAGGACATTGCCACAGGACTAAAGATTAGGGTTTCTCTTGTGCAGTGCTTCTCAATAGGAGCAAATTTTATTTCAGCGGGACCTTGGAGAAAATGTATCCAGCCTCATGGAGCTGTCTTTGGCTACAGACTTCACCCTTGCCCCACTGAAGAATTCCATGCTCAGAAAAAGTACTAAAGTGTGAATGTAAAAATCTTGACTGGGCGAATGTGCAAAAAGTATCTAGCTAGCCAGGGACCTTTCCTAGGTATGAAATTCGATTTCCCCCAATTTTGGAGCCTTCCCTCCAAAAACCATTGGTTTCACCAGGACTGCGTCCAATGGCTATCCAACCTCATGGAGCCTTCCTCAGCTGTATTTGTAATTTGGTTTGGGGTTTTTATTGTATTGTGTTTTGACTCTATTACAGTTTTGATACTCCATACATGCATTACACATTGCTCAAGTTAAGCTTGTCTGTTCTAAGCTGTAGCTGCCAGGGTCTTGAACTCAGGTTAATTTAGTGACTTTGAAGGTTCACCTTGACATGGATTGCAATTATTGCTTAAAGTGATCCCCCATGACTAATAACCCATATCTTACAACTCCCAGTACCTTGAGGACTGGTGTAGTGCACTGTTGAGTACACCTGTTGCAGACTAATAGATATAGGGCCATATGTACGAAAGCTTTTTCCCATAGACACAGAATGGGTAAAATCCTTTCGTACATCTGGCCCATAGCTTCTAAAGCCCTTGGTAGGTGTGTACTGAATCAATGAAACATTTAAGTATCAGAGAGATAGTGAATGTATGCCTTTATTGTCTTTCACTTGCAGTCGAAAATATATTTCTTCATGCCTAAAATGCAAAATATATCATCAAATCATTCTTTGGGTTAATGTTCGTAAAGTGCCTTTATAAGATTACCTTTAGACGTTTTACAGGAGGAGCAGATGAAATTGCATTCCGATTCCTCAAATCATATAGGTAAGACGAAAACTTTGAATCACCATGTATCTCAAACTTCTGAGAAGCACCGTGCTTGCCTAAAAATACGTTACAGTTAGTTCATGTCTGCTTACATCTATGATTAACAAATAGCTTTTATTATATGCATATATAATGTTACAATTTGGCAGGCATTCATAAGTAGATGTCTAAACACACAAAAAAACTCTGTAAAAAAGATCACCGACGTCCTCATAGGTTCTTAATAACACAAATGGCTCATCAGTGAGGAGCATACCTTGTTAAACGAGTGGGAAAACAAGTAACAGAAGAAAGAATCTAAGGAGACAGAAACAACGAGCATGCAAAAGGAAATGTCACTAAACCTGTGATTCTAATTCTCTTTTCTGAAATATCCAGTGCAATCATAAGCGCAGAATTGTCATACTCACACAAAGGATCTCATAGCACTTTATATAATATATACATGTATATAAATAAATATATGCAGATTGGCAGGGCCTAATACGCTATTTATTACAATTGTTGCGTGAGGAAAGGGCTATGGCTCGTGAAGCAAAGACTTGAGTTGATCATGACGCCCGTTCACTCCCCCAACATTGGTATTAAATAGCAGATAGTACTATGCAAAGCTGCATATATTGTTTACGTTGTGGTATTTTTATTTATATTTGTTTTAACCAGATCTATTTAACTGTTTTCACATCTCAGTTTTGCATCACTGTGGAAAAAAACTAAAATTTGCCCTTTGCGCTGTAGTAATAGATAAATGTGGAATGTGTGTTAGTACAATTGTTCTGAAGAACAAGTTACGTACCTTTGGTAACGATTTATCTGGTAGAGACACATTCTAATTGCAGATTCCTTACGTTAGAATTTCCCCCAGGTGTCAGACTGGAGCCAGAGATTTTTCTTTGAGCAGTACCCTTGCACACCGTTAAGTGGCGTCGGTCGAATCCACGTCCATTGATGGCATTGTGATCACTGTGATGACGGCGCGGTCATAATTAAGCACCACCGAGGTGCGCTGGTGCACTGGGGCTAAGGGCCTGAAAGGGGAATCCCTGTCCCTAGAAATCAGTCCGCAAGCGGGGAGGATGAGTGGGTCGGTAAGGAATCTGCAACTAGAATATGTCTCTGCCAGATAAATCATTACTGAAGGTAAGTAACTTGTTCATCTGATAGAGACTTCTAGTTGCAGATTCCTCACCTTAGAATAGATAGCCAAACAATACTATCTTCGGAGGTGGGCTGCAGACCAAGATCATACTAAACATTCTTGCAGGACCGAAAGACCAAAGTAGCCGTCTCTCCAGGCCTGAATGTCCAGGCTGTAGTGTTTGGTGAATGTAAGCAAGGATTCCCATGTTGCTGCCTGGCAGATGTCCAGGACAGGAACTCCGCATGCTAATGCAGTGATAGCAGCAATCACTCTGGTAGAGTGAGAACGCAAGCCCTCTGATGGTTGCTTCTTTGCCAAAGCATAGCATATTTTGATGCAGAGCAGCACCCATTGTAAGATGGTACGCTTCTGCACTGTCTACCCTTTCTTCCCACCCACATATCCGACCAGGAGTTGGTCGTCCACTCAGAAAATTAAGTACAATTGAGGTAGAACACCAACCAGACGTGAAGTCTCTCCTCTTCATGAGAGGGATATTGGGGTGTGTAAAAAGTAAGCAAAATGATGGATTGGCCTACGTGAAAAGGCAAAACAACCTTAGGAAGGAAAGAGACCCTTGTACAAAGCAACATTTTGTCAGGATGGGCAGACAAAAATGGTGGCTTGGAAGAAAGAGCTTGAAGCTCACTCACTCTGCGAACAGACGTAATGTCAGTGAGAAAAGCAGTCTTGATTGTGAAGAGCCGTAAGGGACAGCTGTGCTGCAGCTCAAAAGGGGCATACATAAGTTAAGTTAAGATCAAGTTCAAGTCCTACTGGGGCATAAGGAACAGGGTCAGAGGAAACAAATGGGTGAGCCTTCCAAGAATGAGAGGCTTGAATAAGGAAGGTTGGTCAGGCAATCTAAGAAAGGCTGAGATGGCCGATAAGTAACCTTTAAGGGTGCCCAAAACACAGCTCTGCTGGGCCAAAGAAAGGATGAATAAGAGAACATCAGAGAGTGGTGCAGAAAGGGAATCAACAGACTTGTTGGTAGACCATGCCACAAATTTATGCCATTGACAGGCGTATACCATTTTGGTGGAGGGACGCCTGACTGCCAAGATAACACCAAAGACTTTGTGTAGGAGGCTGGCCTGGCTTATAGTGGGTACCTTGTGGTACTTACACCCTGTGCCACGTCCAGTTATCTCCTATTAGTAGAATAGAGGTGTTTCTAGCAGCATAGGCTGATAGAAGGTAGCCATGGCAAAGCAGCTTAGGCTGAACTAGGAGACATGCAAAGCTCCTACTATACCACTTATATCATATAGCACAATATCATAAGAAAACACAATACTCAGAGTTACTAAAAATAAAGGTATTTTATTTTAGTGACAATATGCCACAAGTATCTCAGAGAGTACCCTCACATAGAAGGTAAGTAATATACACAAGTTATATGTACGCAAACCCAAAACAGGTAAGTAACAGTAAGAAAAGTAATGCAAACAGTGTAGAATTACAATAGGATGCAATAGGTGAACATAGGTCTAGGGGCAACACAAACCATATACTCCAAAAGTGGAATGCAAATCACGAATGGACCCCAGACCTATGGGAGCTTGTAGAGGGTCGCTGGGACTGTAAGAAAACAGTCAGGGTGTCCAAGATACCCCACCCCAAGACCTTGAAAAGTAGGAGTAAAGTACCCCTACTGCCAAATATGACACAATAGTCATGATAGGGGGATTCTGCAAGAACCACAAACACCAGCAAAACACTGAAGATGGATTCCTGGACCTGAGGACCTGCAAGGCAAGGGGACCAAGTCCAAGAGTCGCGATAATGTCCAAGGGGGGCAGGAGCCCAGGAAACCCCAGATAAAGGTGTAAAGAGGCTGCCTCTGGGTGAAAGAAGCCAAGGATTCTGCAACAACAAAAAGGACTAGGAACTTCTCCTTTGGATGAAAGATGTCCCACGGCATGCTGGATGTTGAAGAAGTCTTTCCATGCAGAAATACCGCAAACAAGCCTTGCTAGCTGCAAAGGTCACGGTAGAGGTTTTTGGGTGCTGCTGAGGACCAGGAAGGAGCAGGATGTTGCCCCTTGAAGGAGGAGACAGAGGGGGCACTCAACAACTCAGAGAGCCCCCACAGAAGCAGGCAGCATCTGCAGACATACCGGAGCAGGCACTTAGAAGATTTGTGAACCGTAGTCAATTCAGAGTCACAAAGGAGGGTCCCACGACATTGGAGTCCAACTCAGAGGGTTGAGCACTGCAGGACTGAGTGCTGGGGACCCAGGCTAGGCTGTGCACAAAGGAATCCTTGGAAAAGTGCACAGAAGCCAGAGCAGCTGCAAATCACACAGTACATAGGTTTGCAGTCTAGCGTGGGGAGGCAAGGACTTACCTCCACCAAACTTGGACTGAAGGATCAATGGACTGTGGGGGTCACTAGGATATAGCTCCTGTGTTCCAGGGACCAAGTTCGTGGAGATGAGAGGGGACTCAGAGGACTGGTGATGCAGAAGTTTGGTGCCTGCGTTAGCAGAGGGAAGACTCCGTCAACCCACGGGAGATTTCTTCGGGATTTTCAGTGCAGGGTGAAGACAGACAGCCGCACCACCAGGAAGCAGTCGAGAAAGCCGGCAGGATTAGGCGCTACAATGTTGCTGCTAGTCGTCTTGCTACTTTGTTGTGGTTTTGCAGGCGTCCTGGAGCAGTCAGCGGTCGATCTTTGGCAGAAGTCGAAGAGGGAAGTGTAGAGGAACTCTGGTGAGCTCTTGCATTCGTTATCTGAAGAATACCCCAGAGGAGAGACCCTAAATAGCCAGAAAAGGAGGTTCGGCTCCCAAGAAAGGAGGATTGGCTACCAAGAGAGGTGAGAGCCTATCAGAGGGGGTCTCTGATGTCACCTGCTGGCACTGGCCACTCAGAGCAGTCCAGTGTGCCCCCAACACCTCTGAATCCAAGATGGCAG
Source organism: Pleurodeles waltl (assembly GCF_031143425.1). Taxonomy (NCBI): domain Eukaryota; kingdom Metazoa; phylum Chordata; class Amphibia; order Caudata; family Salamandridae; genus Pleurodeles; species Pleurodeles waltl. Next base: position 726,811,704 of record NC_090443.1, read on the forward strand.
AGGTCTGGGACACACTGGAGGAGCTCTGGGCACCTCCCCTGGGAGGTACTGGTCAGGGGAGTGGTCACTCCCCTTTCCTCTGTCCAGTTGCGTGCCAGAGCAGGGCTGGGGGATCCCTGAACCGGTGTAGACTGGCTTATACAGAGATGGGCACCATCTGTGCCCATCAAAGCATTTCCAGAGGCTGGGGGAGACTACTCCTCCCCAGCCCTTCACACCTATTTCCAAAGGGAGAGTGTGTAACACCCTCTCTCAGAGGAAATCCTTTGTTCTGCCTTCCTTGGCAGGGGCTGCCCAGACCCCAGGAGGGCAGAATCCTGTCTCAGGGGTTGGCAGCAGCAGCTGCAGTGGAAACCCCGGGAAGGCAGTTTGGCAGTACCCGGGTTCTGTGCTAAAAACCCGGGGGATCATGGAATTGTCCCCCTAATACCAGAATGGTATTGGGGTGACAATTCCATGATCTTAGACATGTTACATGGCCATGTTCAGAGTTACCATTGTGACGTTATACATAGGTAGTGACCTATGTATAGTGCACATGTGTAATGGTGTCCCCGCACTCACAAAGTCCGGGGAATTTGCCCTGAACGATGTGGGGGCACCTTGGCTAGTGCCAGGGTGCCCACACACTAAGTAACTTGCCACCCAACCGTCACTAAGTGAAGGTTAGACACATAGGTGACTTATGAGTTACTTATGTGCAGTGAAAAATGGCTGTGAAATCACTTGGACGTTATTTCACTCAGGCTGCAGTGGCAGGCCTGTGTAAGAATTGTCTGAGCTCCCTATGGGTGGCAAAAGAAATGCTGCAGCCCATAGGGATCTCCTGGAACCCCAATACCCTGGGTACCTCAGTACCATATACAATGGAATTATATGGGTGTACCAGTGTGCCAATGAGAATTGGTCAATTTAGTCACTAGTCTGCAGTGACAAATTTAGAGAGCAGAGAGAGCATAAACACTGAGGTTCTGGTTAGCAGAGCCTCAGTGATACAGTTAGGCACCACACAGGGAACACATACAGGGCACATACTATGAGCACTGGGGTCCTGCCTGGCAGGATCCCAGTGACAAAAGGGCTAAAAACAACATACATACAGTGAAAAATGGGGGTAACATGCCAGGCAAGATGGTACTTTCCTACAATCCTCCAGCACGCCGTGGGACATCCTCTGTGCAAAGGAGAAGTGCCTGGCATCTTCCGTTGTTGCAGAATCTTCAGCTTCTTCTACCCGGAGGCAGCCCTTTTGCACCTTCATCTGGGGCTTAGTGGGCTCCTGCCCCCCTGGACACTTTTGTGACTCTTGGACTTGGTCCGCTTCTTTTACAGGTCCTCAGGTCCAGGAATCCGTCTTCATTGCGTTGCAGTCAGTTGTTGTCCTTGCAGAATCTCCCATCACGACTTTAGTGTGTTTCTGGGGAAGTAGGGTAACTTTACTCCTACTTTTCAGGGTCTTGGAGTGGGGTATCTTGGACACCCTTAGTGTTTTCTTACACTTTCAGCGAACCTCTACACACTGCACTAGGCCTGGGGTCCATTTGTGGTTCGCATTCCAGTTTAAGAGTATATGGTTTGTGTTGCCCCTAGGCCTATTTCATCCTATTGTATTCTACAGTGTTTGCACTACTTTTCTAACTGTTTACTTACCTGATTTTGGTTTGTGTGTATATTTTGTGTATTTTACTTACCACCTAAGGGAGTATATCCTATGAGATATTTTTGGCACATTCTCACTAAAATAAAGTACTGTTATTTTTAGTAACTCTGAGTATTGTGATTCTTATGATATGGTGCTATATGATATAAGTGGTATGTAGGAGCTTTGCATGTCTCCTAGGTCAGCCTAAGCTGCTCTGCTATGGCTACCTCTATCAGCCTAAGCTGCTAGAACACTACTAATCTACTAATAAGGGATACCTGGACCTGGCACATGGTGTAACTACCATCAGGTACCCACTATAAGTCACACCAGCGTCCTACAGTTCTGCCAACTTACCACAGGAAGTGGTTATGTAGGCAGTGTTCGCCAACCCCCAGGCCGCGGACCGGTGCCGGTCCGTGGATCAATCAGCACCGGGCCGCCCCACTGTGGCGGGTGGTAAATGTTTGATAATTTTTCCGTGGCCCGCTTGTCACACAATGGGACAAGCGGGCCACGGAAAAATTATCAATCATTTACCGGTCCGCGGCGATAAAAAGGTTGGACAACACTGATGTAGGGGGTGTAGTCAACCCAGGAGAACTACCCTACACTGTCCTAAATGCCCCCTAAATTCAGTATTTAGGGGTCCCGCTGACACCAGGGAATCAGATTTGTCTACTTGGTAACAGAAAAAGGACAAAGAAGAGGAGTCATGGCAAGAACTGAGGACATACACCGTACTTAGCCCCAAACCCTGCCCTGCTCCTGGTACCTCCACAATTGCACCAACACAAGTTATCCAAAAGCTGTGCATTCTTCCAAACCCTTGGAAAACCATCCATCGCTTCACCAACCAGCTAGCATTTCCCTTGGGGGGGGGGGAGGAGCCATCCCCCTTCATCTGCACGCACCAACCACATCTGTCTTGTACACTTTTTTGCTGGTCATTTGTTCCACAGAGGGAACATCAAGGCAGGTAGAGTTTTTTACAGCTCTAGAAGGTCAGTCAAATCTCTCTTCTGAGTTTCAAGATGCTAGACCCTCCAGAAGCCCCCTACCACCAATACCCTGGGTACCAGAGCACTTGCAGCAACCACAGCTTGCTGAGTGTCCAGTCCAGACACCACCACTGTCAAAACCATCCTGCACCACATGAGATTTCAGGACAGGTGAGACCACATTAGAGTGTCCCTGCTGTCTTGTTTTCATTCCTGCTGCAGGCCACCCCAAGAAGCGTGAGATCCTCCAATCGAAAGGTCCAGCCAGAGAAACATCTCTGTGCCCGTGCCCCGCAGCCTTGGTTCATGCCAATCAACTGTACCCCCTTGCTCTCAAGACCCTCATGAGCTATGCTCCTCCTTGAGGTTCTGTTGGACTTGTCCCCAAGTCCCACCTTGCAGCTTGTGTTCACATTGCTTTCGACAAGTGTAGCGTTCGATGCTACCGACCAGAGCAGCAACTTTGCAGCCAGACATACCAGGGAAGGTAAATCCAAACTGCTTTGGACCTTGGTGCCGTAGCATCTTAGGTTCCAAAGGGCACACCTAAACTCTTTCTACAAGTACCCCTAAGCAGTAAATGTTTTTGCTTCCGTAGGAAACCATTTCTGTGTTCGAGGCGCATGCCTCAAGAACTGGCATTTGTGCACTTTTTTATATTGTCTTCTAAAATTGCTAACTCTGAAAGTACTTTTCTGATTTTGATGATCTTGGTGTTTAAAATAATATGAAAATATATATTATTTTTAAAATTGGTCTCAGATTTCTTCGTTGAGTATGTGTCTGTGCCATGTATTGACTCTGTGAATGCAACAAATACTTAACACTCTTCTCTGATAAGTCTAACCTGTTCAAACACACTACTACAAATAGAACACTTGGGATAATTAAACAAACCCTACAAAACCAAATTGGGGTTGTCTGCACTTTTTGCATGGTGTGCCCTTACATTGGCCCAATACATAAAAAGGCAGCTGCCTACAATGATGACCCATATGAGTTGACATATGAAAATTATGAACAGAGACCCATGATGCAGGTACCAGTGGACTTGGTTTCTGATCTCAGACTTATGATGCAGGGCTGCTACAAAAGGTTTACGACTTAGACCTAATCAAACAACATCAAACATCTATAAACCATCTCTACCATCTGCACATCAAGAATCAGAGGAGGGGAATAGCCGCCTGCCACAGGATCTGCACCCACTTATCCAGAGGGAAATCTTGCATTATGACAACTATTGCACGAATATAGAGAAAGGGAAAATGCATTCATCCAATTGGTGTAGAGGTGACGAATGGCATGATTGCGTATTGCTGGTTGCAAACTGTGGGAAAGGGGGCTGCTGGTTCATTGGGATGTGAATCCTGAAAAAGAACAGCAGAAAATCCCTTCCAGGATGAACCACAAAAAGTTATTAAATTAACCTGTGTTTAACCCTGTGTAGCTTGCCACATTTGAGTCAGGTTTAACTTGTATAACGTATTTATGCAGCACACAAACAGTAATAAAATAAAAACACAACAAAAGAAAAAACGTAAAACAATTTAGAAAATTAGAGTAAATGTTAATACATTGACACCAAAATGACAAAGATCCAATGGATAGAACTGGAGTTTTGAATTTTTTAAGTTTTAGTAAAAACTAGTGTCTAAAAGATCAGTAGACATTTAGTCATGGAAGACTGGGTCAAAGTTGAAGTTTATGGCTGACAGCGATGGAGCGAGGTTCAGATACAAGAAGTGGATTGGTCCTGGTCAGTGCTTACCTTAGGACTTAAAAGAAATTGTGATAAAAAGTGTCTATGAAGGTAAAGTTCAGTGGCGCTAGGCTGCAGGAGGTGTCTGAGAAGGGAGTGTCATTGTCAGACGGCCCTGGGTCCAAACTACAGTGAAGATTCAAATTTTGGCCTTAGTTGTCTAAATGGAAGTTGAAAATCTCCAGCGGGACAAAGCAGAGGGCTATAGCCAAAGACAGTTCCAAGAGGTTGGATACCTCTTTTGTGAAGGACCGCTGAAAAGCATTAGCTGCTATGGAGAATAATGTAGCAGGAGAAGTGACAATTTGATAAGAGATGTACCCCAGGCAAATACAATTTGGACCCAGTCTCCTCCTAGTTTTTAGAGCAGATTGTGGCCAAACATTTTCCAAGTCCTCAGTTTTGGGATTTGGCCATCTGGGTACCTTTAGCTCCACAACCAAGGGTCCAGGACTCACTCAGGCAGAGTCCAGGTGCAGTTCAAGATGATCAGAGACTTGTGTCCTTTTGACTCTGAACAGGAGGCCAGAAAACTAGCCCTTGGAGTCCCACTGGTAGTCTTCAGTGCAGGTGAAGATGTAGGGCTTAACAGAAGGGCTGAACTCTGAGGATTCAAGGCAAGCCCCAACCAGCAAAACCGACCTTCCAGCTACAGCAGTAGTCTGGCAGAGTGTACTACACTGCAGGTCACAGAAGCAGGCAGTGCTCTGTGAGTCCTTCTGCAGTTCCAGTAGTGAAATGTAAGTGGGTCTGAAGGTCCTATTTTTATATGCTGGTTCCCTTCTTCTGGAAGGTATGAGAATCTTCTAGAAAGATTCTTGAAGTTCATGGAATTTCCTGCTATCCCTGCTCTGGCTCAAAATTGGCTGCAGAGACAACATCAGGTTGTTTGGCCATTTGTGTGAAGGCAAAAGAACATGCTATTCAGTTGGATGTGGGCTGTGCTCAACTCCGCCTCATCCTATCAGCCAATGACCCCGTGAGGCACATTTAATTCTTCTATTGTGTGTCCGTCTGGAAGAATTCAAAAGGTCTGTCAGCTACACCTTGTGATGTGACCCTAGACAGGCTGCAGTCACAAAGGGCTAAGGGCAGGAAAATGGCAACTTTCTAAAAGTGGCTTTTTCAAAATTGTAATGAAAAAAAATGACTATACCATTAAAAAGGGTTCATCATTACAATTTCATAGACACCAAACATATTATAACTACCAGCTCTTACTTGAAAATTACAGATTATTAAACAAAATAAGAGATCCCCAATGTTATCCTATGGGAGGGGTAGGCCTCACAGTAGTGATAAATGAATTGCGCCGTTTTTCACTACCAGGACAAGTAAAATCTTAAAGTGCATATCTAACCTTTTATTTACAATGCCTGTGGGTTAGGGCCTACCTTGGGGGTAACATATATGTAATAGAAGGTGAATTTAAGGCTTGGCAAGGGCGTTTAAATTGCATGTCGACATGGTTGCTTAACATTGCATTCAGGCTGTAGTGACAGACTTGGAAAATGTTTTAAGGTGCTACTTAAGTGGGTGGAACAGTAAATGCTGCAGGCCCACTGGTAACATTTAATTTACAGGCGCTGGATGTATGGTACACCACTCTACAAGGGACTTACAAGTAAAATAAATATGCCAATTGGGTAGTAGCCAATTTACCATGTTTTGGGTAGAGAGGCATACACTTTAGCACTGGTTAGCAGTGGTAGAGTACAGAGTCCTAAGGCCAACAAATACAAATTCAACAAAAAGTGAATGCAAAAAGGCAAATAGATTGGGGGTGACTCTGCAGAGAGGGCCAGGTCTAACACAACCCTGATCCAGTCTCAAACCAGGGGAGTCTAATTAATACCTTGATGGGATTCCTTTCTTAGGCAATAAAATGGAGACAGTGACTCTCTACTGCAGAGGCACTGGTCAGTTCTACGCCCATCTGAATTCAGTTGGACCCTTTGTCCACACTATCCTGAGCCACTGAACTGACCCATCAGTAACCATTCTCCTCACTGTGGACCCCATCTGTGCAGCACCCAACTTTAATTTGTTCACAAATGCACCACAGTAGGCAGACAGTAAAACCATGGCCAACAAAGTGTTGTGGCCCATTCTACCTCTTGATTAGGCTTTTGTCCCCAACCTTTCTGATGGAAAGCAACTAACAGAGGCCCTGACAGCTGTCAATATCAAGAGCCAGGCCCCAGGACGTCCAGGGGTCTCTGACCTCCATGGTTTCTCAGCTTAAGGGGCAACAGCCCAGATGTTAGGCACCCTTTTTCCACTATCCTTCCCGCCATTCCAGGGGAGATAACCTGAGACTGGTCACTCAGCCCAGGATCTGTCCCACTTGGCTGAACAGGGGTAAAGGTGAGTCCATCTTCCATTTGCCCCTCCATCTGGGTCTCTGTAGCTGGTAGATGTCTGAGCTTTCAGGGCACCCTGTGCTGCTGTTCCTCCTCGCTCTTCCATCACCATTATCAATTCATTCCTCAGGATACAGACAATGGACATATGGAGACTAACTATGACTCTTCCCCAGGATACAGTCAATGGGCATATGGAGACTAACTATGACTCTTCTCCAGGTCAGCTTCCTGCCCCACTCCAGGGACACCGGGGACATTGGGCAGACAAAGACCTGCGTCTGGCCCTGAGTTACCCTACACACATGAGCGGTGTACTGCTCTGGTGAAACCAGCCTTTTCACTACCATGGTCTGGCTAGTCCTGATGTCCCTCAGAGCAGTGACAGGGACCCCATTCAGGGACCCCATTCACCTTGACCTCATGGAAATGATGATTTCCACCATCAGGAAACACCAGTCAACCCTGTGACTTCAAATCCCCTCCCCCCAACTAAGGGAGATTGGGCATGATCTACATCCTACCCCAGGGGACTACCTACTCCAAGGCCATATTGACCACCCCTGTAGAGGTTCAACCAGTGTGTGGTTTCTATGGCAGACAAAGACATCCTGCTTGTGTTCTAGCTGAGAACCATCAAAGCAGTAAGGTGGGAAATGGGCTGCTCTGGGCCACGGCCCCATAGAACATCCCTCCCTCCTCTCAGAAGGGGCATGGGAACCCTTAACGTCCTCCTTAGCCTGTGACTTGTCTGTGTCTCCCTTGATCCCATTCATTCGGGAGACACGGACCCAGGTAGGTTTCCCGCTTTCAGGAGCACCAACAACAAAGTAGTTTTGCGCCTGACTACTGTAGGAGGCTGGCCTGGCTTGTAGTGGGTACCAAGGGTTACTTACACTCTGTACCAGGACCAGTTATCCCTTATTAGTGGAGAAGAGGTGTTTCTAGCAGCTTAGGCTGATAGAAGGTAGCTATGGAGAGCAGCTTAGGCTGAACTAGGAGACATGCAAAGCTCCTACTATACCACTGGTGTCATATGCACAATATCATAAGAAAACACAATACACAGATATACTAAAAATAAAGGTACTTTATTTTTATGACGATATGCCAAAAGTATCTCAGTGAGTACCCTCAGTATGAGGATAGCAAATATACACAAGATATATGTACACAATACCAAAAATATGCAGTAATAGCAAAAGGAAGTAATGCAAGCAATGTACAGTCACAATAGATTGCAATAGGAGCACATAGGTATAGGGGCAACACAAACCATATACTCCAAAAGTGGAATGCGAACCACAAATGGACCCCAAACCTACGTGAGCTTGTAGAGGGTCGCTGGGACTGTAAGAAAACAGTGAGGGTTAGAAAAATATCCCACCCCAAGACTCTGAAAAGTAGGTGTAAAGTGCACCTATATTCCCCAGAGAGCACAGAAGTCGTGATAGGGGAATTCTGCAAGGAAGACCAACACCAGCAATGCAACCAAAGTGGATTTCCAGACGAGAGTACCTGTGGAACAAGGGGACCAAGTCCAAGAGTCGCAACAAAGTCGGGATTGGGCAGATGCCCAGGAAATGCCAGCTGAGGGTGCAAAGAAGCTGCTTCCGGATGGTAGAAGCTGTAGATTATGCAAGAACGAAGAGGGCTAGAAACTTCCCCTTTGGAGGATGGATGTCGCACGTCGTGAAGAAGCTTGCAGAGGTGTTCCCACGCAGAAAGACTGCAAACAAGCCTTGCTAGCTGCAAGGGTCGTGGTTAGGGTTTTTGGATGCTGCTGTGGCCCATGAGGGACCAGGATGTCGCCAATTGCATGAGAAGACAGAGGGGGTGCCCAGCAAGATAGGGAGCCCTCCCAGGAGCAGGCAGCTCCCGCAGAAGTGCCTGAACAGGCACTACGAAGAGGAGTGAACCGGTGCTCACCCGAAGTCACAAAAGGAGATCCCACGACGCCGGAGGACAACTCAGGAGGTTGTGCACTGCAGGTTAGAGTGTCGGTGACCCAGGCTTGGCTGTGCACAAAGGAAATCCTGGAAGAGTGCACAGGAGCCAGAGCAGCTGCAAATCACACGGTACCCAGCAATGTAGTCTAGCGTGGGGAGGCAAGGACTTACCTCCACCAAACTTGGACTGAAGAGTCACTGGACTGTGGGAGTCACTTGGACAGAGTTGCTGAGTTCCAGGGACCACGCTCGTCGTGCTGAGAGGGAACCTAGACGGCCGGTGATGCAGTTCTTTTGGTGCCTGCGGTTGCAGGATTCTGTCGTCCCACAGGAGATTTCTTCAGAGCTTCTAGTGCAGAAAGGAGGCAGACTACCCCCACAGCATGCACCACCAGGAAAGCAGTCGAGAAGGCGGCAGGATCAGCGATACAAGTTTGCAGTAGTCGTCTTTGCTACTTTGTTGTGGTTTTGCAGGCGTCCTGAGCAGTCAGCGGTCGATTCCTTGGCAGAAGGTGAAGAGATGCAGAGGAACTCTGAAGAGCTCTTGCATTCGTTATCTAAAGAGTTCCCCAAAGCAGAGACTCTAAATAGCCAGAAAAGGAGGTTTGGCTACATAGGAAGGAGGATAGGTTAGCAACACAGGTAAGAGCCTATCAGAAGGAGTCTCTGACGTCACCTGCTGGCCCTGGCCACTCAGAGCAGTCCAGTGTGCCAGCAGCACCTCTGTTTCCAAGATGGCAGAGGTCTGGAGCTCACTGGAGGAGCTCTGGGCACCTCCCCTGGAAGGTGCAGGTCAGGGGAGTGGTCACTCCCCTTTCCTTTGTCCAGTTTCACGCCAGAGCAGGGCTGGGGGATCCCTGAACCGTTGTACACTGGCTTATGCAGAGATGGGCACCATCTGTGCCCATCAAAGCATTTCCAGAGGCTGGGGGAGGCTACTCCTCCCCAGCCCTGACACCTTTTTCCAAAGGGAGAGGGTGTAACACCCTCTCTCTGAGGAAGTCCTTGGTTCAGCCTTCCTGGGCCAGGCCTGGCTGGACCCCAGGAGGGCAGAAACCTGTCTGAGGGGTTGGCAGCAGCTGCAGTGAAACCCCGGGAAAGGCAGTTTTGCAGTACCCTGGTCTGTGCTAGGGACTCGGGGGATCATGGAATTGTCTCCCCAATGCCAGGATGGCATTGGGGTGGCAATTCCATGATCTTAGACATGTTACATGGCCATGTTCGGAGTTACCATTGTGACACTATACATAGGTAGTGACCTATGTATAGTGCACGCGTGTAATGGTGTCCCCGCACTCACAAAGTCCGGGGAACACATACAAGGCACAATTATGAGCACTGGGGCCCTGTCTGGCAGGGTCCCAGTGACACATAACAAACATACTGAAAACATAGGGTTTTCACTATGAGCACTGGGTCCTGGCTAGCAGGATCCCAGTGAGACAGTGAAAACACCCTGACATATACTCACAAACAGGCCAAAAGTGGGGGTAACAAGGCTAGAAAGAGGCTACTTTCTCACAACCACTGGTCCATGTTGTCCCATGTAGCGCGCTCCCTAATGGGGACGGGCGACAGTTAGGAATGATAGATCCTTCCCATACTAGTGTAAGTGATTGGATACGTTTGTTCTGACAATTTCAGGTTGTAGTTATCCACTTTTTTTATGAATAGGAGATACATATAGTCAACTGGTCCAGAAGAAGCGTCACTGGACCCATATGGGCCACAAGAGACGTGAAACATGTTGACCCCTATGAGGGATGGCTTGGAAGTTCCCCACCCTCTTTTCTTTTTCGTTATAGAGTGATTGACCATTACCTCTGTTTCACTCTTGTGACTATTTTTAATCTTGGCCTCTGACCCCCGTTTGGACTAATAAAAGGATTATTCACTTTAGGTTTAGAGAGTCAATTTTAAACCCCTATCTTTTGATCTCCTTTCTTTACACTTACATTTAGGGTCGTGGCATCATCACTGATAAGATCTCCGGTAAAGAGCCCCCCCATTCGGGGTGGTGCCCGTCAGACATTGCAGCGCCGGTCTGACGAGGAGTAACTCCGATGATGAAGCATGACACCCTTTTGGGTGTGTGAGGTTTTTTGCTTCTAAAAATTAGGACCCCTCTTGAGTATCCTCTCTTTTTTCTAGCTGGAAGAGTGTATTATCTTTATTAGTATAGCTATTGGGAGGCTATACACTGGACCATAAATCCTCCCCATCCCTCCATTTTTTGATCTCCCTTGATCTCCCCTCACTCTTCTGGGTGGAACCTGAACCACCCTTATTTTTGGACACTCTGGTGTTGACCCAGAGGTACACCTTCTCAGCAAGCTTCCTGGGGGTCAGCAAGCTTACTGTCTAGGTGTTGGTGCAGCTCTGTAAAACAGTTATTGAGCATGTGCTCCCTCAGAACCAGATTGTAGAGCCAACCAAAATCATCCACTTTGCGACCCCTCACCCAGCCCTTCAGTGCCTTGCTGGAATAAATTCCACCTAAAGTTTGGTTTGGGAGTTTGTGGCTGGCCCTGATCCTCCATTGGTATTTCTCAGGTGTCAACCCAAATTTGCTCTGAAAAATGGTCTTCATGGGGGCATACTTGGTCTGGTCTTCTACCTCAAGTGTAAGGAGTGCGTCCGTCTACCACCATGGGCATATACCTCTACAAGCTACCCCGCAGTACTCCTCTGGGACCTTCTAAACCCTCAGAGCTACCTCATATGCTGAGAACTATTTATCTTTATCATCTCCCACCACATAACTGAGCACTAGTTGCGTGGGAACGAAGACCCTCACCTCTCCACTGGGCATTGCTGATACACTGCCACCAATACTGCTCGACCCCATCTGTTTTGGTCTTAGGTCCAGCTCTCTGAGACTGAGCTCATGGACACTCCTCCTCTCCTCCATAGCTAGTCTGTTTCTTCTAAGGATCTCCCAGCCTACTCCTTTTCTAGTTTTAACTTGGGTCATTCCATCTTGAGTTTCCTCTCCTCTCTTCTGAACTCCAGCTCCTGTGGGTTCAAGCCCCTGGCAGACACACTGCTCCCTGCTCCATCTTGGGCATCCAGGTCATTGTTGCCATCTGCTGGGGTGGAGTTGAGCTCTCTTGGCAGATCAGGACCCTGCGTTGGCCCTCTCTCTCTTCATCGTCTGCCTGTACTCCCTCCTCCTTATTGCCATCACCATCATCCTTCTCTGAGGTGGACTGCTATCTCTGCACCCCATCAAAGACCCTAAGAGCTACCTGGAGATTCAGTTTGGTAGACTTTTTGTCTCCTTTCAGCCACCTCTGCTGGCAGAGTTTCCGCAGTTCAGCCCTGCTGAGGGTGTCATAGTCGTACAGCTGCTCTTCGTAGTGCAAAAAGGGAGGTAGGGAACTTAAATTTAGAAAACGAAGAAAACCGCCAATGGAAAAACTGAGGAAGAATTTAAAAAGTGGTCACTTTCATCTCAGATTGTTATGTGGGAATTTTGTGCAACACTAATGAATATATGGTACTGCACAAACACAAGTTCTAGTTTTGATCCACATTGCTGAACACCAATGTGAGAAACTAGGTTGTTGGTTGAGTGTGGTGTGAGTCTGGTCAAGCAACATCCACAATCCCTTGCAGGGTGACCCACAAAAAGTCACTAAATTAACCTGGGCTTAGCCCGGGGTAGCATAGCACAAAAAGTAGTCAGGATTAATGTGTAAGTATTTATGCAGCACACAAGCGGTAATAAAGTGAAAACACAACACAAGAAAAATCTCAATCCAATTTAGGAAAATAGAGTAAATCTTAGTCAATTACTAGACACCAAAATGACAAAAATGCAATCAGCAGAACTAGAGGTATGAATTTGTTAAGTTTTTTGTAAAAACTAGCACCTAAAAGATAAACGCGCCAATCACAGAGATCTAGTCGTGTGAGACCGGGTCAAAATTGAAAACTATCACCGACCATGCTGGAGCTGGATTTGGAACAGGTCAGCGTTTATCTTCGTACTTAGAAGGAATTCCCAGAAAAAGTGTCTGAGAAGGTAAAGTTCAGTGGGGAAAGGCTACAGGAGATTTCTGAGGAGGGAGCTCTGTCAGCTGCAGTGAAGATTTCTACATTCGGACTTAGTCATTAGAATGGACGTCGAAAATCTCCAGAGGGACAAGGCAGAGAGCAGTAGCCAGTGACAGTTCCACAAGGACAGATATCCCGCTGAAAATGATTTGCTGCTATGGAGAAAAACATAGCGGGAGAAGCAGCAATGTCAAGCTGACCTGCCATGCACTTTGGACAGATAGGGGAACAAGTTCATCTCAGTCTCCTCCTTGTTCTCAGAGCGGTTTTGTCCGAAATTGTCTTAAGTCCTCAGTTTTGAGAATCAGCCATCTGGGTGCCTTCAGCACCACAACCAAGGGTCCAGGACTGGTGGGACACTTCTTAAGGATCAGGACTCATTCAGGCTGGGTCCCAGTGCAGGTTTAAGATGGTGGGAGACTTTTGTGTGAACAGGAAGCCAGCAAACTAGCCCTTGAAGTCACACTGGGAGTCTTCAGTGCAGGTAAAGCTGTAGGGCTCTACAGCAGGGCTGGCCTCTGAGGGTTCAAGGCAGATTCCAGGCAGCAAGCAGTCCTTCCAATTACAGCAGAAGTCTGGCAGGATGCACAGCAGGTCACAGCAGCAGGAAGTTCTCTGTGTGTTCTTTCACAGTCCAGTAGTAAACTGAAGAGTGGGTCTGAAGGTCCTATTTTTATATACTGGTGCCATTGTTCTGGAAAGTGGTAGAAGCTTCCAAAAACGTTCTTTGAAGTGCATGGATTTCTTGCTGTTGGAAAGTAGCCTCGTTCTAGAATGCTTACCCCCAATTTCGGCCTGTCTGTCAGTGTGTTTTGACTGTGTCCTGGGATCCTGCTAGTCAGGGCGCCAGTGATTATGGTTTGTGGCGTACCTGTCAGTATGTTTCACTGTTTTCGTCAGTATACTTTACTGTGCCACTGGGATTCTGCTAACCAATGTAGGAAGGTAGGCTCTTTCTAGCCTTGTTACCCCCACTTTTGGCCTGTTTGTGAGTATATGTCAGGGTGTTTTACTGTCTCACTAGGATCCTGCTAGCCAGGGCCCAAGTGCTCATAGTGGAAACCCTATTTGTCAGTGTGTTTGATATGTGTCACTGGGACCCTGCTAGCCAGGACACCAGTGCTCATAGTTTGCGGCCTACATGTGTTCCCTGTGTGGTGCCTAACTGAATCACTGAGGCTCTGTTAACCAGAACCTCAGTGTGTATGCTCTCTCTGCTTTTAAAATTGTCACTGCAGGCTAGTGACCATTTTTTATTAATTCTGATTGGCACACTGGAACACCCTTATAATTCTCTAGTATATGGTACCTAGGTACCCAGGGTATTGGGGTTCCAGGAGATCCCTATGGGCTGCAGCATTTCTTTTGCCACCCATAGGGAGCTCATACCAATATTACACAGTACTGCCACAGCAGCCTGTGTGAAATAACGTCCACGTTATTTCACAGCCATTTTACACTGCACTTAAGTAACTTATAAGTCACCTATATGTCTAACCCTCACCTAGTGAAGGTTAGGTGCAAAGAAATTAAGTGTGAGGGCACCCTGGCACTAGCCAAGGTGCCCCCACATTGTTCAGGGAAATTTCCCCGGACGAGTGCGGGGACACCATTACACGAGTGCACTACATATAGGTCAATACATATATGAAGCTTCACAATGGTAACTCCGAATATGGCCATGTAACATGTCTAAGATCATTGAATTGTCCCCCCATGCCAAATATGATATTGGGGTGCCAATCCCATGCATCCCCGGGGCTCCAGCATGGACCCTGTGTACTGCCAAACTAGCTCTCTGGGGTTTTCTCTGCACCTACGCCTCTGCTAACCCACAGACAGGCTTCTGCCCTCCTTGGGTCTGGGCAGCCCAGTCCCAAGAAGGCAGTACAAAGGATTTCCTCTGAGAAAGGGTGTTACACCCTCTCCCTTTGGAAATAGCTGTTAAGGCCCTGAGAGGAGTAGCCTCTCCTGGCCTCTTCAACTTCTGCCAAGGATCGACAGGTGACTGCTCCAGAACACCTGCAATACTGCAACAAAGTAGCAAGATGACTACCAGCAACTTTGTAGCGCTTAATCCTGCTGGCTTTCTCGACTGTTTCCTGGTGGTGCATGCTCTGAGGGCTGTCTGCCTTCACCCTGCACTGAAAGCCAAGAAGAAATCTCCCGTGGGTTGACGGAATCTTCCCCCTGCTAATGCAGGCACCAAACCTCTGCATCACCGGTCCTCTGGGTACCTCTCATCTTGACGATCGTGGTCCCTGGAACACAGGAGCTGGATCCAAATGTCCCCGACAGTCCAGTGGCCCTTCTGTCCAAATTTGGTGGAGGTAAGTCCTTGCCTCCCCACGCCAGACAGTAATCCTGTGTACTGCGTGATCTGCAGCTGCTAGGGGTTCTGGGCACTTTTGCAAGGAATCCTTCATGCACAGCATAGCCCAGGTCCCCAGCACTCCGTCCTGCATTGCTCAACTCACTGAGTTGAACAATTAGTTCATGGAACCCTCCTTTGTAGTGATGAGACAACTGCTGTGCCCAGATTTCTTGAACACCTGTTCAAGTGCTTCTGCAGGTGCTGCCTGCTTCTGCGTGGGCTCTCTGTACTGCTGAGCACACCCTCTGTCTCCTCCTCCAAGGGGCGACCTCCTGGTCCTTCCTGGGCCCGGGCAGCACCCATTTTCTTTAACCGTGACTCTTGCAGCTAGCAAGGCTTGTTTGTGGTCTTTCTGCTTAGAAGCAATTTTGCTTCCTCTAGCACGCCGTGGGACATCTTCTGTGCAAAAGAGAAGTTCCTGGTGTCTTCTGTTGTTGCAGAATCTTTGGCTTCTTCCACCCGGAGGCAGCCCTTTTACACATTCATCTGGGGTTTAGTGGGCTCCTGCACCCCCCTCTGGACACTTGCGTGACTCTAGGACTTGGTCCCCTTCCTTTACAGGTCCTCAGGTCCAGGAATCCGTCTCCAGTGCTTTGCAGTCAGTTGTTGCGTTTGCAGAATCCCCTATCGTGACTTTACTGTCTTTCTGGGGTAGTAGGGTACCTTTACTCCTACTTTTCAGGGTCTTGGGGCAGGGTATCTTGGACACCCTTAGTGTTTTCTTCCATTCCCAGCAACCCTCTACACACTACACTAGGCCTGGGGTCCATTCGTGGTTCGCATTCCACTTTTGGAGTATATGGTTTGTGTTGCCTCTAGGCCTATTGTCTCCTATTGCATCCTATTGTATGTCTATAGTGTTTGCATTACTTTTCTAACTGTTTACTTTCTTGATTTTGGTTGTGTGTATATTTTGTGTATTTTACTTACCTCCTAAGGGAGTATATCCTCTGAGATATTTTTGGCACATTGTCACTAAAATAAAGCACCTTTATTTTTAGTAACTCTGAGTATTGTGTTTCTTATTATATAGTGCAATATGATATAAGTGGTATAGTAGGAGCTTTGCATGTCTTCTAGTTCAGCCTAAGCTGCTCTGCTATAGCTACCTCTATCAGCCTAAGATGCTAGAACACCTCTATTCTACTAATAAGGGATAACTGGACCTGGCACAAGGTGTAAGTACCATCAAGTACCCAGTATAAGCCAGGCCAGCCTCCTACAACCAGTACCCCAGTGCTTATGTTCTCTCTGGTTCCAAATTTGTCCTTACATACTGGTAACCCAGTATTTCACTCCAAATTTGCATACTGGCCCCCCATTATAAGTCCCTAGTATATGGTACCTAGGTACCCAGGGCATTGGGGTTCCAGGCAATCCTTATGGGCTGCAACATTTCTTTTGCCACCCATTAGGAGCCCATACAAAGGCTTCTACAGGACTGCCATTGAAACCTGTGTGAAATAGTCCATGCACTTTTTCACAGCCATTTTCACTGCACCAGGTCACTTATAAGTCACCTATGTGTCAGGCCTTCAGACCCTGAAGGCTGGATGCAAAGTACCTGTGTGTGAGGGCACCCCTGCATTAGCAGAGGTGCCCCCACGTTGTCCAGGCCCATTATCCCGGACTTTGTGAGTGCGGGGATGCCATTTTAAGTGTGTACTGTACATAGGTCAATATCTATGCACAGCTTCACAATGGTAACTCCGAATATGGCCATGGTATGGAACTATACCTCAATATTGATTCCACTATTGGTTGGACAATTCCATGCACCCTGGAGGCTCCACAATGACCCCCAGTACTGCCATACCAGACTTCTGAGGTTTTCACTGCAGCCCCAGCTGCTGCTACCTCACAGACAGGGTTCTGCCCTCCTGGGTGTTGAGCAGCTCAATCCCAGGAAGGCAGAACAAAGCATTTCCTTAAGGAGAGAGGTGTTACACCCTCTACTTTTGGAAATAGGTGTTAGAGACATGGGAGGGGTCTCCTCCCAGAGACTCTTGAAATGCTTTGAAGGGCACAAATGGTGCCCTCCTAGCATAATCCAGTCTACATCGGTTCAGGGACCCCCAGACCCTGCTCTGGCGTGAAGAATGCACACAGGAAAGGGGAGTGACCACAACCCTGTCCATCACCACCCCAGGGGTGGTGCCCAGAGCTCTCCCAGAATGTCCCTGGGTTTTGCCATCTTGGATTCCAAGTTGGTGGGGCACTCTGGCAGCGTCTGAGTGACCAGTGCTAGCAGGTGATGTCAGAGACCCCTCCTGATAGGTGCTTACCTGGTTAGGTGACCCATCCCCCTCTCAGGGCTATTTAGGATCTCTCCTCTGGGTGTTTCTTCAGATTCGGATTGCAAGATTCCAGCAGGAATCCTCTGCATTCTTTACTTCACCTTCTACAGACGGATCAACCCCTGACTGCTCCAGAAACTCTACAAAACTGCAACAAAGGAGCTAAGACAACTTCTGCAACATTGTATCTTCAGCTCCTGCCAGCAACTGAAACTGTTTCCAGGTTGTGCATCCTCCGAGGACTGCATGTTTTCAGCCTGCACCATAAGAACCGAAGGAGTCTCCCGTGGAGTGACAGAGTCACTTCCCTGCTTCTGCAGGCACCTCTCTGCAGTGATGACCGGTGGCTTGGGTCCCCTCTCCAGATGACAAGAGTGGATCCACTTACACGGGTGGTAGACTAAAGTGACTCCAGCAGTCCCAACGTTCAGCTGTCTAATTTTGGTGGAGGTAAGGGCTTGCCGACCCATGCAAAACAGTACCCCGTGCACCGAGTGACTTGCCGTTGCCATGGCTTGTGTGCGACCTTCCAAGAAGTTCTTTGTGCACAGCACAGCTTTGGCCCCAGCACTCCATCCTGCGACACCCTGCTCACTGAGTGGTTCTTCGTAGGTGTGGGAATCCTTTGTGTCGTGCTGCGTGGGCCTCCATTTGCACCTCCTTTGTCCCCGTGCTGTGGGACTCCTGTGTGCACTGCCTGGTCTTCTGAGGACTGTCTGAGTTGCTGAGAGCCTCCTCTGTCTCCCCCTCCTGGGTAGAGGTCACCAGGTCCCTCCTGGTCCTGGGAAGCAACATTTTCCACTAACCGCGAGCTTTGCCTGTGCTAAGGCTTGTTGGTGGAATCCAGTGACGCAAACCAGACTGCATTCATCCATCTGGCGTGGGACATCTTCTGCACCAACCAGGAACCCGCATCTGTCTTCTTTGGTGCAATACTGACTTTGTCTTCACACTGGTGGTTCTTCTTTTGCACATTCATCCGGGTTAGCAGGGGCTCCTTTTCTTCTTGGACTCTTCAGTACTTCTTGGACTTGGTCCCCTTCTTCCACAGGTCTTCAGGTCCAGGAATCCATTGTTGGTGCTTTGCAGTCTCTTCTGATTCTTGCATTATCTTCTATCACAAATTCTAGTGTGTTTTAGGAAAGTTGCTGTGTTTTACTCCTGCTTTCCTGGGATCTGGGGTGGGGTACATTCCTTATGTTTGGTGTTTTCTTACACTCCCAGCGCCCCTCTACCCACTACACTTGCCTAGGTGGGAAACTGACTTTCGCATTCCACTATTTTAGTATACGATTTGTGTTCCCCCAAGACCCATTGCAACCTATTACGATTTTCACTATTTGCACTATTGTCCTACTGTGTACTTACCTGTTTCTGGTTACTAGTGTATATATTGTGTAATTTACTTACCTCCTAAGGAGTATAGTCTCCAAAGTATTTTTGGCATTGTGTGACTAAAATAATGTACCTTTATTTTTATAACACTGAGTATTGTCTTTCATGTGTGTAAGTACTCTGTGACTACAGTGGTATTTTCAAGAGCTTTGCATGTCTCCTAGTTCAGCCTTGGCTGCTCTGCCTACAGCTACCTCTAGACAGCCTCGCTTCTAGACACTGACTACATTTCACTAATAAGAGATAACTGGACCTGGTATAATGTGTAAGTACCTTTGGTACCCACTACCAACCAGGCCAGCCTCATCCACTTGCCCCCCCATGCCCTGGTTTCCAGCTGGCTGCAGTGACAATGTGGGATTGTTGTTTTTCTTGTGTGCAGTGCTCAGCTCTGCCCCCATCCTGCCAGCAGATGGTCCATGGAGGTGCTCATAATCCTTTATTGTGTGGCTGTCTGTCGGCTACGCCCAGGCATGTGCTGACACCCAGCCATGTGCCCCAAGACAGGCTGCAGGCACAAAGTGCTACAGGCAGGAAAATGCCGTCTATCTAAAAGTGGCTTTTTTAAAAGTGTAATGAAAAAATCCATCTTTATCATTAAAGGGGGTTTAACATTACAATTTCATAGACACAAAACATGACATAGTTACCAACCTGTAAATTACAATGAAACTTTTGTTTCAGGGGTGACATATATGTAATAAGAGGGGAGCTTAAGGCTTGACAAGGGGGTTTAAATGCCAAGTTGACATGACAGCTTAACGCTGCATTAATGTGCACTGGCAGACCTAGGACATGTTTAAGGTGCTACTAAAGTAGGTGGCACAATCAGTGCTGCAGGCCCACTTGTAGCGTTTAATGTACAACCCTTAGGTATATGGTATATCAATCTAAAATGGACGTAAAAATAAATTAAGGATGCCAATTGGGTATAAGTCAATTTAACCATCTTATGGGGATAGAGCACAAGTACTTTAGCACTGGTTAGTATTGGTAAAGTGCATAGAGTTCTAAGGCCAACAAAAATGAATTCAACAAAAAGTGGAAGGAAAAGGGAAAAACGTTTGGGGGTGGCTCTGCAGAGAGGGCCAGGTCTAACACAAACCCACCGATTCCACCACCAGCAGATTCTCTGCCAGGTGATATTGGCAGGTTTAATTCCTTGGTCAACAGGAAAGTGAAGAGATTCAACTTTCCAGTGCTAGTGAAATAAACATATTGGGGGTGATTCTAACCCTGGCGGTCGGTGATAAAGCGGCGGCCAACCTGCCAACAGGCCGGCGGTCCAAAAAATGGAATTCTGACCCTGGCGGGAACCGCCAACAGAGACCGCCACATTAACACTCCGACCGCCACGGCGGTACAGACAAACAGCGCGGCGGTCACCGCCAACAGGTAGTCGGCAGACAATGTACCGCCCACACTATCATAACTCACCAATCCGCCACCTCTTCCGGGGCGGGAGCACCGCCGATACAAACACTGCGGAAACAGACCACGAACGGGAAAACGCTCACCGAAACACACTCAACGAGTACGGAGGACAGCATGGAACCCGAATTAAACATCCTACCTGCTCTCGTCTACCTGCTCATCTACCACGAGTACGAACGCCGGCGCAGACGACAACGGTGAGTACTGCACCTACGACACACGGGAGGGGGAAGGAGGAAAGGTTACGCGCACACACATATGCGACCCCCACCCCCCCAAACTATGTACACACCAATGCAGAGCAACAAGTCACAGTGACACCACCCAAACCCCCCGGAAAAATGCAAAGACATAATTAAAATTAGAAAAAATATTTATGTACAGTATAGGCTTTGAAAAGTATTGGTCAACTAGCCAAAAAACAATACCAAAATAATTATATATACAGTGCAATGGATAACCGAGGCAATTAGTCCTGCACATCAAAAGTAAATCGAAGTGTCCGTGGGCCAAAGTGTAACAACACAAGGGCAAAGCCCACACAGGAGACCTGAGACCTTTGGAGAGAACACTGCAGGGGCATCTGATGACAAAACTACAGGCACCTCAGGGGGAAGGGAAGGGGGGGGGGCACCACAGCCACATGAGTCCACAACGCCAGATCCAGGAAGGGGCCACCATGCCCACTGTGCCATCCTGGGGAGTGCAAAGCCACAGTCTCACAAGTCTCTACAGTGGGTGGATTGCCCACTGTGCCATCCTGGGGAGTGCAAAGCCACAGTCTCACAAGTCTCTACAGTGGGTGGATTGCCCACTGTGCCATCCTGGGGAGTGCAAAGCCACAGTCTCACAAGTCCCTACAGTGGGTGGATTGCCCACTGTGCCATCCTGGGAAGTGCAAAGCCACAGTCCATCAGGTGGATTACAGTCTCCACTGGTTCTGGAGGAGGCATGGTGGGCACAGTGAACCGTTAACATTGCTTGACAGGAAGGGCCCAGCGGAGCGGTGCTTGAGACGGCGGGGCCCAGCGGAGCGGTGCTTGATACGGCGGGGCCCAGCGGAGCGGTGCTTGACAGGAAGGGCCCAGCGGAGCGGTGCTTGACAGGAAGGGCCCAGCAGAGCGGTGCTTGACAGGAAGGGCCCAGCGGAGCGGTGCTTGAGACGGCGGGGCCCAGAGGAGCGGTGCTTGACAGGAAGGGCCCAGCGGAGCGGTGCTTGAGACGGCGGGGCCCAGCGGAGCGGTGCTTGACAGGAAGGACCCAGTGGAGCGGTGCTTGACAGGAAGGGCCCAGCGGAGCGGTGCTTGACAGGAAGGGCCCAGCGGAGCGGTGCTTGAGACGGCGGGCCCAGCGGATCGGTGCTTGAGACGGCGGGGCCCAGCGGAGCGGTGCTTGACAGGAAGGGCCCAGCGGAGCGGTGCTTGAGACGGCGGGGCCCAGCGGAGCGGTTCTTGACAGGAAAGGCCCAGCGGAGCGGTGCTTGAGACGGCGGGGCCCAGTGGAGCGGTGCTTGACAGGAAGGGCCCAGCGGAGCGGTGCTTGACAGGAAGGGCCCAGCGGAGCGGTGCTTGAGACGGCGGGGCCCAGCGGAGCGGTGCATGACAGGAAGGGCCCAGCGGAGCGGTGCTTGACAGGAAGGACCCAGCGGAGCGGTGCTTGACAGGAAGGGCCCAGCGGAGCGGTGCTTGACAGGAAGGGCCCAGCGGAGCGGTGCTTGAGACGGCGGGGCCCAGCGGAGCGGTGCTTGACAGGAAGGGCCCAGCGGAGCGGTGCTTGAGACGGCGGGGCCCAGCGGAGCGGTGCTTGAGACGGCGGGGCCCAGCGGAGCGGTGCTTGACAGGAAGGGCCCAGCGGAGCGGTGCTTGACAGGAAGGGCCCAGCGGAGCGGTGCTTGAGACGGCGGGGCCCAGCGGAGCGGTGCTTGACAGGAAGGGCCCAGCGGAGCGGTGCTTGACAGGAAGGGCCCAGCGGAGCGGTGCTTGACAGGAAGGGCCCAGCGGAGCGGTGCTTGAGACGGCGGGGCCCAGCGGAGCGGTGCTTGACAGGAAGGGCCCAGCGGAGCGGTGCTTGAGATGGCGGGTCCCTGTTCAGCGGTCCCTATCTACACGGCGGGCCCTGTTCGGCGGTGCTCTTCTTCACGGCGGGGCCCTGTTCAGCGGTGCTCTTCTGCACGGCGGGCCCTGTTCAGCGGTGCTCTTCTGCACGGCGGGCCCTGTTCAGCGGTGCTCTTCTTCACAGCGGGGCCCTGTTCAGCGGTGCTCTTCTTCACGGCGGGGCCCTGTTCAGCGGTGCTCTTCTTCACGGCGGGGCCCTGTTCAGCGGTGCTCTTCTGCACGGCGGGCCCTGTTCAGCGGTGCTCTTCTGCACGGCGGGCCCTGTTCAGCGGTGCTCTTCTTCACGGCGGGGCCCTGTTCAGCGGTGCTCTTCTTCACGGCGGGGCCCTGTTCAGCGGTGCTCTTCTTCACGGCGGGGCCCTGTTCAGCGGTGCTCTTCTGCACGGCGGGCCCTGTTCAGCGGTGCTCTTCTGCACGGCGGGCCCTGTTCGGCGGTGCTCTTCTTCACGGCGGGGCCCTGTTCAGCGGTGCTCTTCTTCATGGCGGGGCCCTGTTCAGCGGTGCTCTTCTGCACGGCGGGCCCTGTTCAGCGGTGCTCTTCTTCACGGCGGGGCCCTGTTCAGCTGTGCTCTTCTTCACGGCGGGGCCCTGTTCAGCGGTGCTCTTCTGCACGGCGGGCCCTGTTCAGCGGTGCTCTTCTGCACGGCGGACCCTGTTCAGCGGTGCTCTTCTTCACGGCGGGGCCCTGTTCAACGGTGTTCTTCTTCACGGCGGGGCCCTGTTCAGCGGTGCTCTTCTGCACGGCGGGCCCTGTTCAGCGGTGCTCTTCTTCACGGCGGGGCCCTGTTCAGCGGTGCTCTTCTGCACGGCGGGCCCTGTTCAGCGGTGCTCTTCTTCACGGCGGGGCCCTATTTAGCGGTGCTCTTCTTCACGGCGGGGCCCTGTTCAGCGGTGCTCTTCTGCACGGCGGGCCCTGTTCAGCGGTGCTCTTCTTCACGGCGGGGCCCTGTTCAGCGGTGCTCTTCTGCACGGCGGGCCCTGTTCAGCGGTGCTCTTCTGCACGGCGGGCCCTGTTCAGCGGTGCTCTTCCAGTAAGTCAAGGGAGCCAGACCTGGGCTGGACTCCCTGCTCAGTCCCCCTCCGACAGTGATGTTTCTGGACCCTTCGGTGACGGAGTCCTGGGCCCATGGGTGTCCTCCCTTACAGCTGGGACGTGGCATGTGGGGCCCACCTGCTCCGCGCTCCTGCTGCCTGACTTCTCCGCCCTGCTGCCCTTTCACTCCTTAGTTGTGGCTCTCGGGCCCTTGCCTCCACTAGATGTTGTGGCAGGTGAAGTGAGCGAACTTTGCTCCTTGGGGGCAGCCGTGTCAGTCCTCTCACGGCGGCCCTTGTGTTTCCTGGTCCTCTTCCCTGGGGGGGGGGCTGGATGTGTCCTTGCTGCTGATTGAAGTGTCACTGCTGGCAAAGGGTGGACTCCAGAACCCATGCACAACATGGTGGCTGTGGTGCTCTTGGGACTCTTTGCTGATGGACGGGGTGGGTCATCGGAGGGAAAGAGGTCAAGATTAGCGAGGAAAGGTTTTTTAGGACCAAGGTAAAGGGTAGGAGAAGTGGTGATGGGAGTGGAGGAAGAGGATGTGGTTGTAGGAGAGTCAGGTGTGCTGTCATTGGGTGAAGGTGCTGGTGCTGTAGGCTGTCGTGAGGTGGATGGCTGTTGGGTGGGTGGCTGCCTGCGTTTGTGTGTCTTGTAAGAGGGGGTGACAGACACAGTGGGAGAGGACACAGGGGACGTGTAAATGGCAGTGGGGGTGGTGACTGCACGCGTGCGGACTGTACTGGAGGGTGTGGTGGTGATGGAAGCACTGGCTGATGTTGGTGTGCATGCAGGTGTGAGTGTAGACGTCACAGGGAGGGAGGAGTGAGACGAGGAGGAGGGGGACACAGAGGTGGTAGTGACTGTTGGAATGTCTGCATCTGGGTGTTGCTTGGGTGAGTGTTTGTGGGATCTGTGGTGCTTGTGTCTGGATGAGCTGCCCTTGGGTGTTGAGGTGTGTGCAGGCTGGTCAGATGGTGTGGATGGGATAGGCTGAGGAACAGGAGACAGAGACAGGGCGGAGGCAGTCAGAAGAGGGAGGCTGGAAACAGGGACAATGGCTGCCGTCAGTGCTGAGGCCAGAGCATTGAACGATCGTTGATGGGCAGCCTGACCCGAATGAATGCCCTCCAGGTAGGCATTGCTCCGATGCACCTCCCTTTCTACCCCCTGGATGGCATTCAAAAGGGTAGTCTGCCCAACAATGAGCGTCCTCAGGAGGTCAATGACCTCCGCACTGAGGGCAGCAGGGGTGACAGGGGCAGGGGCTGAGGTGCCTGGGGCGAAGGAGACGCCCGCCTTCCTGGGCGAGCGGGCACGGAGCGTAGGCTGAGGGGCTGCTGGGAGGGCGGGGCTGGTGCGCTGGGTGGCGGCTGTACCTGTAGAGGCGGGGGGCACGGATGTTGCCACCACTGCTAGGGAGCACCCATCCGAGGACGTGTCTGTGTCGCTGGTCTCACCACCGGTCCCCGTTGTGGTGCTCCCCTCGCCCTCCGGATCACTGGTGCCCTCGGTGTCTGTTCCTGGGGCCACCGGGGCCTTGTGACTGGCAGCTCCCTCGTGCTCCGATGCCAAATCTCCTCCGGCTGATGATGCTAATGCACACATGCACAAGAAGATGAAGAAGAAGGGTGGGGGGAGAAAAACGAAGACCAGGTTGAGTGCATGCAATGTCAACACTGTTGGCGGAGAGGACAGACAGAGGAGCCTCATGCACTACGCCGCGCATTTGGGGTACACTACTCAGTACTCCTGACTAGGACAACAGGTCTAGAGACCACAAACGCGCACATGTGTGATGCTGGACCATCAATAGCTGTACTTGTCACCCTACAGAGGTGGGGGCCGGGAGCACAGGGCCATGCCTAAGGGAGGGGACTAGCCTACAGAAAGCGCCCTGGCCTAATGTCACCCACAGCCCTCCTCCCCCACCCAGACGCCTCCACTGCGCAGAAAGATAGGAGAATGTGCTGATACTCACCCCCTTGTGTCTGCTGTGATGTCCTCAAGCGCCCATCCAAATCAGGGTAGGCCACCGCCAGGATCCGGGACATCAGGGGGGTCATGGTACGACTGGCACCCCTCCTAGGTTGGGAGGCCATCCCCAGCAGTGACTCGGCGGTCTTCCTGGTTCCGCGGCGGATGTCCTCCCACCTCTTACGGCAGTGGGTGCCCCGTCTGTTGTGGACCCCCAGGGTCCGGACTTCCTTGGCGATGGCACGCCAAATGTCAACTTTCTGATGGGCGCTGACCTATTTGACATGTACCGGGTGGGAAGGAAACATTCATCAATGAACTGCATGTTAGATGTGATTGGCCCCCCCTCACCAACTTTGCCAAATGGCACATGCTCTCATCTGTTGTGCGTTGCACTCCTCATTCGCCCCCCACCCCACCAACTTACATCCACCCCACTCCACACAGGCATCGCCCATTCCATGTGCACACGGTGTACTTACCTGTTGGTCTGGAGGACCGTAGAGTAACGCATACTGGGGGAGGACCCCATCCACGAGCTTCTCCAACTCTTCAGACGTGAAGGCAGGGGCCCTTTCCCCAGTCGCAGCAGCCATTGTCACTTCCAGACCGAGGTCACAGCAGCACTTGCAGTATAGGTCCTCTCCTGTGGATGATCAGGTCTCGAGTGATTAAGCAGATAGAAAATGGCGGTCACGCCCGCGGCGGTGCGTACCGCGGCGGTGCGTACCGCGGCGGTGCGTACCGCGGCGTTGCGTACCGCGACCGCCGGCGCACCTCGTCATTGGCTCCTGAAACCCATAGGCTTCAATGTTAACCAATGCGGCTTCGTATAGCAGTCTTCGACCGCCTACCGCCACGGTGCGCCCCGCCAGCGCATTGACCTCACATCCCATTGTCCCACTTCACAGGTCAGGCAGCCGCCATTTCAAGGGCCCACATGGCATAATTCGTACTGCGTCACACAGGACTAGGCATTGCATTGCCACACATACACGCTCTCAATACATAGATAACTGTGTGCTATGCAAGCTGTGGTGAACGTACCTGTGAGTTGCTTGACTCTGTGCTCCATGTTGTCCTTCCTAGGAACCGTCCGCTGGGACTTGCGAGGAGAAGGATGAATCCTCGCGTGTACCGACCGCTGGTGGACCTGTCGACAATGGAAGAACGCCACATCATACTACGATACCGACTTGACCGTGCCACTATCCATGAACTGTGTGCCCAGCTGGAGCCAGCCCTGATGTCCCCCATCCGCCAACCCACAGGAGTTCCCCCTCTGGTGCAGGTTCTGTCAGTCCTCCATTTTCTTGCAAGTGGCTCATTCCAGACGAGAGTGTTGTCTGCCCTGACGAAACACATGCGGAGTTACATTCTATTCCCTGAGGAGGTTGATCTGGCCACTGTGAAGGGTGATTTTTATGCCCTTGGACATATTTGGTGCCATTGATGGGACCCATGTGGCCTTAGTACCCCCAAAAGACGATGAGCAGGTGTACAGAAACAGGAAAAGTTATCATTCTATGAACGTCCAGGTGGTCTGTTTGGCTGACCAGTACATCTCCCATGTAAATGCCATGTTCCCTGGTTCAGTGCATGACGCGTATGTGATGCGTAATAGCAGCATCCCTTATGTGATGGAACAGCTACAGGGACAACGTGTGTGGCTAATAGGTGACTCTGGTTACCCCAACCTGCCTTGGCTATTGACCCCAGTGAGGAATCCCCGGACCAGGGCTGAGGAACGGTACAATGAGGCCCATGGGCGGACTAGGAGGATCATAGAAAGGACCTTTGGCCTCCTGAAGGCCAGGTTTAGGTGCCTGCATATGACAGGGGGATCCCTGATGTACTCACCAAAGAAGGTGTGCCAGATCATCGTGGCCTGCTGTATGCTTCACAATCTTGCATTGCGACGTCAGGTGCCTTTCCTGCAGGAGGATGGTCCAGATGGTGGTGTTGAAGCAGCTGTGGAGCCTGCGGAGAGTGAAGAGGAGGAAGACTCAGAGGACGACACAGACAACAGGGACAGAGTTATCCAACAGTATTTTCAGTAGCACACAGGTAAGAATCACCCACGCCATTTTACATTTTCTTGAAGACTCCTGCATCTCAACTTTGTCTATTTCCCCCCAGTTCTTTTAGACTGATGTTTGATTTTCCCTTCCCTTTTCAGTGCTGTATGACCCACTGCGTGACTTCTGGTTGGTTAGCCCATGGACTAATGCTTATTGACCTCGGTATGTTTTCAACACAAAGTTAACCGAACATTATTGATCTGTAATGTGTTATACATTTGTAAATAATACAGGCTGACTCCTGATAGATTTCAGTGCAATGAGTGATTTATTTGTAGTGCTAGATAATGGTACATGATATTAAGACGGTGATGGGTGGGGGTGGAGTAATGTCCATGGCAGAGTCCAGTTCTCAGTCTCACAGGTGCATTGTCCATATGCCTGTGGAAGGATGGAGCAGGGGCAGTTCAAGGTTGGACAGGGTGGCAATGTGGGACAGTGGGATGACTTCAGGGGGTATCTCATGCTGGCGGGGGTCTTGACATCCTACTCTGTCTATTTTTTTGATCTCAGGCTCCTCTTGCGGGGTGGTTGTTCTTCAGCAGGAGGTGGGGTTCTGGTGGCCTGTCGTTGTGGTGGGGCCTCCTGACCACTAGCGCCGGCGGAGGTGGTAGGCTGTTCCTGGTCCGGGCTAGTGACAGGGGCCCTGTGTGGTGCCACATGGTCCCGCAACGTGTCTTCTATACGGTTCAGGGCCTGGACTATGCTCCCCATAGCGGTAGAGATGTTGGTGAGTTGATTGCTGAACCCCATGTAGCGTTCCTCCTGCTGTGCCTGGATCTCCTGGAACCTGGCCAGTACCGTCGCCATCGTCTCTTGGGAGTGGTTCCCTGGGCCTCTCCCCCCCCCCTGTCGCACAGCAGCCCTCCGAGTTGCCCGGTTTCCCCCGGCCTCTGTCCCCTGGACGGTGTGCCCACTACCACTGCCCCCAGGTCCCTGTTGTTGTTGGGGTGGTGGGTTAGCCTGGGTGCCCTGTAGTGGCAGACACACCGCTGATTGACCTGTCCTAGAGACAGAGGCATGGGCCCGCTGGGTGGGAGCTGTGCTGTTGGTCCCAGAGGGGGTTGGGTCTGGTGTGGCCTGTGTCTGTGTGTGGGGAACCCACTGTCCAGAGGTCCCCGATGGTCCGGGCTGGTCATCAGGTTCCAGGTCGACAGAGCTGCTGTCATCACTGGGGGCCTCTTCCGGGGGTGGGATGGACATTTCTGGACCCTCCTGACCGGTGTGTTGGCATTCGGGTCCTGCATGGGGTAAGAGAGTATGGTTATTGTTTCTGTGTGTGTTATTGCGTGCTATTGCGTGCGATTTATGGGTGCCCTTGTCCCCCAGTGCGCCCATTCCCTTGGGGGAGGTGTTGTGAGGGTGTTTTGGGGGGGGGGGTATGTGCAGTGGTCATGCTTAGGTGATGGGTGTCCATAGTTTGTGGTGGCATGCAGGGGTTGGTGTTGGGTGGGTTGTGCTGGAGAGACATTCTCAGGGAGGATGTGTGATGGGGGCTTGGGGGTGAGGGGGGTGGTGGGGGTTAGCATGCTGGGGGGGGGAAGTAGTTGAGATTGTACTTACCAGAGTCCATTCCTCCGTGTACTCCAGCGAGGCCATCAGGATGCAGGATGTTTACTACCTCTTGCTCCCATGCTGTGAATTCAGGTGGAGTGGGTGGGGGTCCCCCGCCAGTCTTCTGCACTGCGATGTTGTGTCGCGAGACCATCGAGCGCACCTTTCCCCGTAGGTCGTTCCAGCGTTTGCGGATGTCATCCCGATTTCTGGGATGCTGTCCCACCGCGTTGACCCTGTCCACGATCCGCTGCCATAGCTCCGCCTTCCTGGCTATAGTGGTGTGCTGCACCTGTGAGCCGAATAGCTGGGGTTCAACTCTTATAATTTCCTCCACCATGACCCGGAGTTCTTGGTCCGAAAAGCGTGGGTGCCTTTGGGGTGCCATGGGGTGGTGTGGATGAAGTGTGGGGTGGTGTATGTGGTGATGAGTGTGTTGGTGTGTGGTGCTTTGTGCTTCTATGTGGTGTGTGTGATGGTGTAGTGTGCCTCTGTGTGATGTAGCTCTCTATTCTGTGATGTGTCTCTCTCTCCTTCGTCTCTGATCTTTGGTCGTAGGGGTTTGTGGGTGATGTGGGTGCGTGTTTTATATTGGGTTGGGTGTGTGGGAGTGGTGTGTGTATGTGTATCAGGTGTGTGTATTTCAAATTGTCCAATGTGGCTGTGTTTTGGAGCTGTGTGTGTACTTTGAGCGCAGCGGTGTGTACCGCCAATGGAATACCGCAGTTGAAAGACCGCCGCGTGGATTTGTGGGTCAGAATGACATGGGCGTGTTTCTGTTGGCGTGGCGGTGGAGGTTTGGTCATCTCCAGTTTACCACTGGCCGCTGATGTGGCGGCCTGCTGTGGATGTCGGATTTTTGGCGGGTTGTCAGTTGTGGGTCAGAATGACCGTGGCGGTTTCCCGCGGCCACGGCGGTAGAATGGCGGACTTCTGACCGGCGGTAAGGGCCTTTTACCGCCGAGGTCAGAATGACCCCCATTGTTTCTTGTATTATTTCAAAGAACCACCCAAAAATCAATCAGGTGAATGCCTTTGGTAGACCATATCTAGCAAAAGGGCAAAACGATTATGCAGACTCCAGCTATGTTAGTTGCAATGCTACAGCAAATAAATAAGAAATACAAGATACTGGATAATTTGCCAATATGTTTCACAGACCCCCTAAAGTGGGCTCATTGAAACAGCTCAATTAGGAACTTGAAACTCAATGGCACCTTGTAGAGCACCATCATCCTGAAAGGCGACAGGATAAATATGGAAGGGAAGGGTTTCCTCCTTGGTTCTGTGACTATTGGGGCAGCTATTGCACTGGCTATCATTGGAACATATGCTAGGTAAATGTGGTCTGACATAGCTCCATATTTTGAACTACTGCTGGATCAATAAAAAAACTTCTGAAATCAATCCGACATGTGATAGAAAAAGCCTCAGGGAGGGATGTGTCAAATACAGGATTCATGCAGCTGGCTGGTGCAGTGGTCTTATGCCACCAAGGATGGTTGAGCTCTACTTCCTTTAGGCCAGAGGTCCAAAACAAAGTAATAGACATGCTATATGAATGCAAATGATTATTTGGAAAGCATGAGGATAATGATCTACAAGGAATCAAAGCTGAAATGGAGACACTCAGGTCACTAGAAACCTTGCAGCAACGGAAATTCCAAATTTTCAGGATCAAGGATGATTTCAATTGTACAGATGATCATACCAGGTGTAGGAAAGTACCCCTTTTGACATGGTCGCCCCTACCTTTTGCCCACTAATACTGAGGTTTTTCAACTGAGGTGCACTGGGTCCCTGATAATCAGGTCCCCAGTGGCAGTGCTCTTTCCCTGAAAACAGGTAACAATGTGTATAATTGGCACACTCCTTTACCTGTGTATGTCCCTAGTAAGCGGTACCCCTGGTACCTAGGGCTTGGGTAGGGGAGAGGGTCCCTAAGGCCTGAAGTACATATTGTGCCACCCTCAGGCACTACCCTAAAACAAGATGCACACAGCTGTCATTGAAGTCTGAGTGCATTGGCGCAAGCCAGGTGAAAACATCACACGGCACACCCATCATGTGCAGTGTGCCCAGCACTGCATCTAAATATGTCAGTCACCCCTACAGCAGGCCTTGGAGCCCTAGGGCAGGATGCATTATTTTTGATGTGGGGTCCCATTTGCACAAGCAGATATAAGCCTGTGATGTCCAGCCCCATTGCTGAGCATTGCAAGAGAAAAGGGTCACCATCTTAAGGGATGTGCTGGACCCTCGGCATCACATGTGACCCAGTCACATATTGGCTTCACTGAATCCTATGCTGTTTGGTATCAAAAACCTCATCTTAAAAAATACTGACTTATTCCAGCCTCTGATTTGTTATGATATACAGCCAGAGGGGACCTTAAAGGTACCCCCTGAACCCCACGGGTCTCTAAGTGTGTTGTTTGACTGGTCTCAACCAGCCTGCCACCACAGACAGGTTTCTCACCCCCTGGAGGTGAGAGCCCACACTCTCAGAGGTGAAAAACAAAGCATGCTCGGAAGAGGGGTGTTGTCATCCACCCCAGCAGGACGGCTAGTAGATCTGCATACCAATGCCAGGGACTTCAAAGGCCCTGCCACCCTTGGTATTTACCCCCTGCTCTGAGGCCCATTTGGCACCAGGACAGGTGGGAAAATAATTGTGTAGACATGTACCACCTCTGGGCTAGCCACACCCCTAAGGTGGACTACCTGATGTGGACACTCGAGAAAGAGTTTCACTATCTTGTTTTTGTCTGGAAATAACCTTTCTGGGATGGGAATATGCCCACTCCCCACAGGAAGTGGTAACATAAGGGGTGTAGGCACCCCAGGGGAAGTAGCCCATTGGCTACTACCCTACATACCCTTGACTGCCCCTAATTTGAATATTTAGGTGGCTCCCCAACACCCAAAGATGGATTCTCTGGACCCAAGAAGGAAGATAACGAGGAGCCATGAAAAGCAAGAACTGAGGAGCAGCTATTGACTTGGCCTTGACCCTGTCAGCCTGCCTGTTGTACTGAACAATTGTACCAGAGACGACTCTTCCTGCAGCTGCTCTGTCTCCAGAAGCCTGAGTATACTGACTGCTCTTCAAGAAGCACCAGGATCTCCTGTGGCATAGCAGAGCTACTTCCCTACACCCTGCAGGCACCAAGAAGAACCTTTAGGACTCTAAACTGCCAAAAACACGACACCAGAAAGCATCACTGCACCCGTCCCTCCTAGCCTGAGCCCAAGTGAGCCAATGGTGCCAGTGTGGTCCCCATGCCATCCAGGACATGAGCCCACCTTGAGTTTTGCAAGAGCGTACTCCCCAACACCACTTACATCCTCTTTGTTCAGGCTCCTTCTACCATGACCGTCTTCAGTGACAAAAATCCGACACCTCAGGCTGCCAATGCACCCGGCCATTCCGAACCAAGGAGAAAAGGACAAAAGGTGTTCCTCTGTCCCAGAGCATCACAAGCCCTGAGACCCCCTGTTGGTTCAACTGGACTACCCCCACCCCGTCCTTACCTGCAGCTTCTTTTCCCCAGGACCATTTCCTATTGAAACCAAGGGATACCTGATGTCCTAAAGCACCTCGTCACCCGGAAGCCCCAGAGCTCCCAGAGATGACCTGTTGGTGCCACCTTGGACAGTGCCCCGTACTTACCTTAACTCCTGAAGACTGGTCCTGTATGTCACTGTTGAATACCTGTATGCAATTCATGTGTTTTCATTCCATAGGATTGGATTGCTGCCTTAAAGACACTTCAAGTATTTTGCCTGTTTTCTGCACCAGCATTTATCTTGTAACAGTATTTTGATGTTGAAACATAAGATAAACAAAAGTACTATTTTTCAAACAATTGGTCTTGAGTTGTTTCTTGAGCTTACCTCATGTATTGCCTCTGTGGCTACAGGTACACACCATATCTGCCCTCCTATCAGCCTCCACTATACCACCAAGATTATGCGCAGTCAGCAGAAGTCATACACAGATGAACAACACCAGCTGGCCTACACAAAACAACCTCCAGCATAAAATGCCAGGACAATAGATTCTACTGACTATTTGAAAGCGCCAGATACCAGGAAAGAATCGAATACCAACTTTAGCTTCATAGCAGGAAAGATCTCCGCCTTCATCAACAACTGGAAGGTAAACGCTACAGACAAATGTGATCTAAATGTTATTCAGTACAGATACAGAGCGTTTCACAATGGAATTATGCTTATGGCGGATCATCTCCCTGGTATTATCAAATACCACGCAGAAAACCTTAGCAGAACATTACACAACAGTTATGAGTGGGACTTGAAAGACAGCATAATGAATCAAACATTTCAACATTGGGGCAAGCCAAATATATATCTATTCTCAATGGCGAGCAACAAAAAATGAAGCTTTTACATTAGTAAAGCAGGCACCCACAGCTAAATTACTGGGGCAATGCTCTTCTGATAGAGTGGTACAGGATGTATGTTTGTGTTTTCCCATTGATTCCTTTGTCCAAAAGCTGATAGCCAAAACAACAGCAGAGTCTTCCACATTGATTCTTAGAGCCCCCTACTGGTCAAGACAATATTATTTCTTGCATGTGATCCAATTAGTGCAGTACCAGCCAATTTTACTGAAATCGTCAAGAGATATATCCAGATGTCAGGTACTTCTTCCCAATCGGCAATCACTCAAGTCCGCAGCCTGGCTTCTGAGCAACCTGAATTTGGACAGTTAGACATCCCGCAGGACTGTAAGTCCTCATCTAAGCAACGGATATAGCAAGGGCTACATCAACAAACAAAATATATGCTTCTAAACTGAAACAATTATGTATGTGGTGTACTTCTAGCAGATTCCATTCCTTTCAAATCCAAGACCACAAGATACTTCCTGACCTTTTCTACCTAGCAAAGTCAGGCCTTAAATGTGCCTCCATCAGAATTCATCTTGTAGCTATTTCACGTGCAAACAAACACCAAAGGAACAGAATTGTTAAGTAATTTCTAAAAGATACATTTAAAACGTTCCCACTGTATTGCATACATAATAATAATCTTTATAGTTTAGTTAGAAAAAACCATAACAATCATCTCATAATACAACATGTTTAAAGATAAAACATCTCTAAAATTCTTTAAAAGTCCGTAAATTCCTTGGCCATGAAACCATGCGAGGATCTAAAATCAGTTTATTAATTCTAAGATGCTAAAAAGTGTGTGAGTAAGTATGCATCCCGGATGGCAGGTTTACGTCTTTGGTGTGTGCAGTCAAGAATTTGATAAATTTGCATATTGATTGTGCATCATTAGGATCAAACATTGACATCATCGCTGACCGACAGGAACGAGTCCCATTTCTCATAAAAAGCGGTTTTAATAGTTGTCTGCGGGCTTCTTTTAAGGCTGGACAAATACAAATCAGGTGAACCATATCTTCTTTCGGGCCTTTGCATAGCCTGCAGGATTCTCTCCTCTATTCTTCCACAATGGTTGATCCGCTCTAGCAGGAGATGCTCCCAAACGCAGAGTCAAGAAGTGATGCTTGATGTGAAGTGCAAAGGTTTCAGCCAGGTATTGTGATGGGGCCATGGTGGTATAAGTGTGCATTACCAGCCAGGCGTGTGAGCGTTGCGCAAGTTTAGCTTTATCATCTAGAAAAGATTGGATACTTATTTCCTTTTTTATCGCTCGACACAAAAGGGAATACGACATGTTGGAATCCCATAGGTACTTGGTTTTCGTCTCTTGCAAGGAGTTTTTCAGGTATCTGTTGTATACTGAATTAGGATTGCCGTTTACTGAACTCCATAGTGCCGCTACTAGCGGGCTGACAGTGTTTTTACTTATTTTGTGCCAGATCTTTATTGTGTTGGTCTTCCTGTCGAGCTGCTGTTGTGTTAGACCAAATTCCAGCCTTATCTGTGCTGGGGAAGCAGAGCGAGGAAGATTGAAGACTTGCTTATAGATTTTTATTTGCTGCCTTTCCAGAAGGCTAGCATCTTTCCCGTATTGGGCTGCGCTTCCGTATGTAATTGCTGGAAGGAATTTAGCCGACATAACCGACATTAGCGGTTTATATGATGGGCCCTTTAATCTTTTAGCAAGAGTGCAGAAAGCGAACGCCAAGGCTTTGGACTTCTGTAGAATATACTGGTTTTGCGGCACAAAATTGATCTTATTGTCTACTGTAAGTCCAAGATATTTGTAGCTGCAGATCGTATCGAGAGTGAAACCGTTCAATTTTATTTTGTTTGCAGGATTCAAAGAGCAGCCTATTGACATTGTTTTTGTCTTTGAAGTGATAACCTCTAGTTTGTTTGTCTTTGCAAGTTCGCCCAAGGCAGTAACCAGTCGTTGCAACCCTATTTTTGTGTGGCTCAACAGAACAATGTCATCAGCATACGATAGATGTGTTATAGTCAGACTTCCCATCCTTGGAGAATGTGAGTTAGTTGCGTCTAGTTTTGCAGAGAGATCTGCCATGAAGAGGTTAAAGAGGTGCGGGTTGTAGTAGTGCGTAGTTTGTTCCATAGAATTGCTCTGTCCACACAATCAAAAGCGCTTTTGAAATCCACAAAACAAATGCGTACATTTTTCTTTAAGCACTTTGCTCGGTTGGCTATATCTCCTAGCGCAAGAATGTTAGCCACTGTGCCGTAGCCCTTCCGGAAACCAGTTTGATTCATAGGGACCAAGTTATTTAAATTAGACCAGATGAGCAGGTCTGCTAGGATTAAAGAGGCAAAGTATTTGGCCTCACTGTCAATTAGAGCTATCAGCCTATAGCCAGCTGGGTTTGACCTGCTGCCTCCTTTGTATATAGGATTAATGATGGATCCTTTCCAACTATCAGGAATGGTACTGTTATGTTTGATTTTAGCATATAATATTGACAGAGTGGCTGACCAATAATCGAGATCCGCCTTAAATATGGCTTGGGGGAGACCATTAGGGCCGAGAGCCCCGTCCCTACGGCTCCTTCTGATCACCTGGGCTACTTTATTGGCACTGAATCTCATATCACTCTGTGGAACGTCTGTAGGTTTTAGTGAAGCCTTCAGTTGCTGATTTTCTACAGGAGGGGTTGGCTTAAAAAAGATGTCTAACAGGTAATCCACCCATTTATCTTCTGAAATTGAAGTACAGTTTATTACTCTTGCTTTTCGGTCTATTTCATTCACTGACATCCAGAATTCTCTAGTATTAGCCTTTCTTAAGTTGAAAAGTAATTTGATCCAGAAATCATCCTCCTTTTGGGCTCGTATTTGCCATAGCTGTTTCTTATAATTTTTCTGAAGGGTTTTTATTTGGGCAAATAAAGATTCTGTAGGAGGTCTATCTTTTGTGGATCTGAGTTTACGTCTCAGATTCTTTCTTAATTCTAAGAGATTTGGTGGCATAGTTAGTGGCCTCCGGTTATAATTTGGAGGTTGACGCCTGGCCGAGCCAAGTGATGGTACTAACTGTAGAAAGCTGGCCCACACTTCCCCAGCTGAGAGATCTTGGCATGCTGTTGAATGAAGCAGGATTTATATTTTTGCACAGCTGTGGTAAAGAGGACTCCGTCCAAAACAAGCGGTTTAGATTGACAGAGGTTACTGTTCCTAATTCATTTATGGCTGGAAGAAAACACGAAGCGTTCCAAGCCAATTCTATGTGCTGAAGCGAATGGTCACTGTGAAGAGTAGGTATGATTTTGAATTTTTTAACATGTGCCAGCAGGGGAAGAGAGACGGCAGTATAGTCAATTGTAGTTGCAGATTTTGCACTATGATGACTAAAGCTGGGCGGGACATCACCTTTCACCCTGCCGTTTAGTACCCTCATACTCAGATGTTCTAAGGCCTCGACCAATTGCTTGCCCCTTATATCCAGTTTCATCTGTATTGATGGTAACTGTGGTAGCACTGACCAAATTGCGTTTTCTGCTGCTAATTGCTCGTCCGGTTCTGGAGTATATTTCAGGTTGCTATTAAAGTCGCCTGTTACTAAGATGTCCCATGCTGGATTAGCGCACCGTATCTCTTTTACCTTTTGTAGTAACTTCTCAAAGAGAAGTACTTTGCGATGTTTCCGTGAATGGGCGTAGACATTAAAGATAATTAGTGGAGCGTGACGATTGAAACTAAAATTTATTTTTATTGCCTGTAAGTCCGTTGATGAGAAGGCCAGCTGTTCTGTTGTGACCTGAAGTGCCGTAGAGATGTATGTGGCTAGACCACCGCTTGCCCTGCCTGATTTGTTTGATTTTTTAGCTCCAATGTGGTGTAAAGAATAGCCTCCTAGTTCTATCGGGTCTACCAGCCATGTTTCTTGCAGCACTATTATCGAGTAGTTGCAACTGAACATTACTGTAAATCCTTCTGTAATAATTGCTTTTGCTCCCGCAATGTTCCAGGACATAATAGTAATGGTCAGCCTTTGATCTGTATCTGGTGCATTACATATGGTGGGTCAATTACTTCTCCTTGAATTTAGGGTATGTGCCATCCATCTCCATTTGTCTTGTACTCCATTCCCTACAACTAGGGGGTCAATAGAGGTATTTGAATCTTTTCCCCCCATTTGGATTGACGCTGTTCCGCTTCCCTGACGTCCGGGCCCCATCCGTGCTTGCGGGCCTGTGATTCAGTTTTTTGAATTGGTTCACTTTTCAGATTTAACAATAGGGGAAAAGGATAACGTGGGCTGGTTGGTTGTGATAGCCGTATACCCCAGTTTTCAAACTGTTGCTTAACTGCCATAATTAAAGCAGCGATTTCGCTTGTTCTCCACATAGTCAGAGTTTGTTCCCGGTCATTCTGAGTGCTGTTGGAGAGGAATTTCAGTGATATTAAATCTGGGGACATAATTTTCTTAGTTGAAGGAAGCTCTGCCAAAAGCCTCAGAATGTTGCCCCTGTTCAGGCTATCTTATTGGCCGCGTGAGTCAAAATCTGGGGTTAGAATGACCTGTCTTGATTCCCTTTCATTTTCAATAACATGACTAGATTGGGAATGCTCTATAATTCTGTGTGGCATAGGCCTGTTCCGTTGACCATCCTCCGACTTGTTTCTACTTGGGGCCCTTTTGAGCGTGCATGATTGTTTGCTTAAAAAGGCTTCGTTTTCAAGGTCTGTTGCGGCTATTTGAGTATTTTGAATTGTTACTTTTGTCTTTATTTGTCCATCATGATGAGTAGTTGCGACCCCCCTAGAAAGATATTTGAGATTTAGGGTCGGTGACAGGTGTGTTTCTCTGGTGCGAGGATTGAGTCTGGATTGCGAGTTGTCTGCTAAAGGAGTGAATTTATTGTTCTTTGTGCCTGCAGGGATTACTATAACCTGCCCCGCATTGACCTGGGTGGACGATCTTTGCCTGGAAGATGTTTTGAGACTCGACAAGATGCCCTGGGTCTTGTCCGAAAGGGTTATTGTAGATAGTGAGGAAGTGGCTTGTGCGACAGCTGCATAGGAGGGTGGCTCTGGTGGAATCTTCACTAGTAATTGGGTATCTAAATGGATCTCAGATTTATCCTTGTAGATGCAATTTCCTGTTCCCACTGTATTGATCGCCTCCTGCAACCCGGGAGCTCAATATAGGCCCTCATTACGAATGGGATGGTCTTAAGAATGCCACGCTCACGGTGGCGGTCTTACAACCGCGGACCCGGTGGTAAAGACCGCCACATTACGAGTCTGGTGGTTTGTCCGAAGCTAAAATGGCCTCAACGCCGGCAGTACCGCCAGGGCAATTGAACCGTTGAGCCTGAGGTGAGCACCTCTGGCCTGGAGGCAGCCGTAAGACCACCAGCGGGTTTACGACTCAGCAAACTGCCAGAATTTCCGTGGCTGTCACCCCGTCACGAAAGCCCTGGCGGCAATGCACCCGGTGACAGGAATCCCCATTCCTGTCCCCAGCACATGCACCCCCACATGTCCACACACTTGCAAACAACCCCCACCCATCCACACACTTTCAAGCATCCCCCTACCCATCCACACACTAGAAGACACACCCCTCCACACTTGCAGACACACCCCCCCACACTTGCAGACACACACCCCAAACTTGCAGACACGCACCCCCACACTTGCAGACACACACCCCACACTTGCAGACACGCACCCCCACACTTGTAGACACACACACCCACACTTGCAGAGAAGCACCCCCAAACTTGCAGACACACACCCCCACACTTGCAGACACGTACCCCCATACTTGCAGACATACCCCCCTACACTTGCAGACATGCACCCCCAACCACCCGCATACATCCAGACAACCCCACGCGCTCGCACACAGACACGCACCCTGACTCATCAACACACTCCCTGGCATACACCCCCACTCACTTGAATGCAC
This sequence comes from Pleurodeles waltl, assembly GCF_031143425.1. Classification (NCBI taxonomy): domain Eukaryota; kingdom Metazoa; phylum Chordata; class Amphibia; order Caudata; family Salamandridae; genus Pleurodeles; species Pleurodeles waltl. The sequence goes on from NC_090443.1 coordinate 726,851,089, forward strand.
CCATACAAACACCCCTACTCGCATGCATCTCAATACATACACTTACTCACTCGCACCCCAACATATCTCCCTACCCTCTGCTTCTATTTAGACACACATACCCTCCATGCACACATACATACACACACACACTCACGCACACCCATACCCCTACACATACACTCACACACCACACACATGCACATAACACCCCCCTTCACATCCCCTTTTCGGATGGTACACCTACCGGTCTGGGTGAGGTGGTCATTCAGGAAGGGATGGCTGTCGGCATTTCCACCGCCAGAACATCACCCGCTGTGAAGGAACCACTGTGCCATATTACCTCTCATAATAGGGCAGGCGGAGTTCTTTTGCCGTGATGGTGCTGGTGGTGGCACTGCCTCTCACTGCTGTTAGACAGGCAGACGGCGACAGTGTCAGATTTCGGCCCTTGAGTGGGCAGAAATCCTGTGGTGAGTCCTGATATGGCAGTCTTTGGACCACCAACGCTGGCAGTCTTTTGGCGCCTGCGACTTTCCAAAAGACCGCCGAAGTCATAATGAGGGCCATAGTACTTTCACAGCTAATATGACATGTATTTGAATCTTTCATAAAGCCACCTTAAAATTCCTCACTTGGAAAATTAGGTTCCTTTTGGCGATGGCTCCAGCGAGACACCTTAGTGAGATTCAGGCATTAACTCTTGGTATATTTCTCAGCACAATGTCATGGTTTCCCTGGAAAAACAGGAAATTTCAAGATGGGTAGCGGGTACAATAACTTTCTGTCATACAAAGGCTGGCAGGACCCTAATGCCAATGCCTAATTTGTAAATAAAAACATGCCGGCGCCCAAAGATCTCCTCTGAAACTTCCGGCTGCTGCAATTAAATGTACAAACACAGAACACTGAGGCAGTGTAATCCAAAATCCAACTTGGACCTCTTAATCCATTTACAGCTGCCCCTGACCTTTCATCTCAGCCTTACAGCTTTCTGCTTTCTCCCTTTGTGACTCTTTCTCCTTTTTCTCTTCCTGTCAACACCAGGACAGTGTGCGCTCTATGGGCAACATAATGCAAAGTGGCAAACCTTATGCAATGTACTAATTCATGCATTGTGTGCTGATATTACATATTAACATTTTGCATTGCAGGTATTTATCTTGAAATGTCTTTAATACTGTTTTCAATGTATTGTTCACTTTCAAGCCTTACTTGCAGCCTGGCTGGATGTGGCAGGTGGGCGGGACTTGGGTCTATTTAAGGAACTCAGCCCAGCTCCACATGCTCACTATTCAGAGGTCCTGGTGCAGAGCAGCAGCATTTTCCAGAGCTCCTGTTCCGGAGGCCTACTTGGACATTTCCAGGCCCTTTCCTCATTACCTAGGTGAACCTCAAGCAGGGCAGTAAGGCGGAGGTCGAGGTAGGCCACCGACTCCGTTTCTGTAGATTTTCGAGTTTTTGTCTTTTGATTAAATCGCATGTGTGATTGTTTCTTGGCAATTGACGCGTGCAATTCAGATCGGCAGAGTGCGCAATCATTTTCCCGCATTTGAATCTTGATGGTTGAATCGGCAGCAGTGTGCGCGATTCATTCTTGGCAATTTACCCTCGCAATTCAGATCGGCAGAGTGTGCGATCATTTTCTGGCATTTGAATCTTGATGATTGAATCAGCAGCAGTGTGCGCGATTCATTCTTGGCAATTAACCCTTGCAGTTCAGATCGGCAGAGTGCGCAATCATTTCCTGGCATTTGAATCTTGATGGTTGAATCTGCAGCAGTAAGCGTAATTCGTTCTTGGCAATTAACCCTTGCAGTTCAGATCGGCAGAGTGCGTGATCATTTCCTGGTATTTGAATCTTGGTGGTTGAATCGGTAGCAGTGTACGCGATTGATTCTTGGCAATTAACCCTTGCGGTTCAGATCGGCAGAGTGCGCGATCATTTCCTGGCATTTGAATCTTGGTGGTTGAATCGGCAGCAGTGTGCGCGATTCATTCTTGGCAATTAACCCTTGCAGTTCAGATCGGCAGAGTGCGCGATCATTTCCTGGCATTTGAATCTTGATGGTTGAATCAGCAGCTTTGGGCGCGATTCATTCTTGGCAATAAACCCTTGCAGTTCGGATCAGCAGAGTTGCGCAATCATTTCAAATATTGGAATCTTGATGTACAGTTTGGCAATAAGATGCATAATAATTTCTGGGCAATTGAATCGTGAAATTCAAATCAAAACAGAGTGTGACTTTACAGTATCATTCATGAGTCTTTCGCAGTTTCTGTTTTGTGAATTAATATGTTAATTGATTCTTGTTATGACGTAAATTGCTATTCCAAGAATTAACTTGAGAGAGTTCCCTGTTCAGTGCATAAAATGTTATTCTGGAAACGCTTATATGAAAGTCTGGGTAATCCTTCTTTTACTTCCAGGTATCTAGAACTAAAAAGTCATGTTATTGAAAAGCTCTTGATCTTTCATGTTATCAGAGTATAGATAATTATAACAAAGTTCATGAAGATTAATGTGAATAACTTTGCTATTGTGTTCTCAACTCTTGTTTCCACAGGTCTCCTTCCCTGCTGTTCCCAACCTAAACCCCATCACCCCCTCCCCTTAGCCATTCCTTAACTCTGTGCTATAACGGCTTGTAGAGTTTGGAGCTGCCAAGAGGTGGACATATTGGGAACAGACGCCAACCCTGAGGATCCGGTCTCGCAGACACTTCCTCCATCTATCCCATGTGTCTTTTGCTTGCAGTAAATGCTTGAGGCATAAAAATAAGTGCAGCCCCCAATAATAAGTGCTGATGCCCTCCCCCGGAAACTACAGGCTCAAATAAAGCACTGCCTAATTCAGTGTAAAAGCTTATTCCACAAGAACCCTGGCTCCTTCAATAGCACTCTATTCTAGAGTGTCACTACTGGATATTTGCAGGGCAGTGATGTCAGTGATGTGGAGGAGCACACATACATTCACAAAGCACTACTTACTGGAAGCAATTGCACACAAAGATGCAACAGTGGCAAAAGTGGTTATTTGTCATCTATTCTGTTAAAGATGAGCATGTTTTTTCTCTCCATTCTAGTTTAATGTACATACTGATTAGAAATGGTAATACTACTTGCTATTCTGGCTCAAGCATGTAAATCTATGATAGATCCAATGCTGGAGAAAAAATGAGTTACCTGTAGCTGTGGTTCTTCAAAGTTGGTATCTTTCATAGACTCCCAAGCAACCCACCTACCTATCTGAAAAGTGGCTCTCCTCAGTCATTTAATCTATGGTTGTATATTTCTACTACTTGTGCTAAGAACTCTGAGTCATGAGCTCCTTTTAGCAGGGGTGAGTCACAAGGCACTCCCCCTCACTGGCTGAACTTTGCATATTTATAATGAGGTGGATGTGCTAGTAAAGAGAGCACTGTCTATAACTGGTACATCTATCAGTGCTTAATACTGCTATTGCATATTTACAGAGAGACTTCTACTCTGATGGTGGGGAATGACTCAAGCATGTGAATCTAAGAAAGATACCAACGAAAGGAACACCATAGCTACAGGTAAATAGCTTTTTTCATCTTCACAACATTCATAAATGAATTTCCCAGGAGTGTCTGCTCTCAGAAACATAAAGGAAAACTGAGCAAATATACTAAAGAAATGTAAAATGTCTTCATGTTTTATTTGTTCTATATTTCAGTGTGCCAGCAGATAATTTTGTTCCACTAATTGATTGTCCTGGTTGCTTGAGAAAACACTAGGGACTCTGTTCACAAAGCCATTTACAGCACAAATATCACCATTGATGCATTTTATGTATCTACATAAGGATACCTTGCAGTTGTGAATAGTTTTACCACTGTGTAATTGTATGTTACCACTGCATACAATTATGCAATAGTTTGCCTTGAGAGTTTGTAAATGTCTATAAACTCTAGAGACTCAGAATCTAACCTGAAAATGATTAGAGATTTATTCTGGCAAAGGGCTGGAATAACTTCCTTTCAAAAGTGGAGAGTAGAACAGATCACCCTCACATTTCATGGATATGCAGCAAAATGGGTTTCACTAAAGAAAAAAGGCTTGCCCCTGAAGAAGACAAAATTTGCATTTGAAAAGCAGTCTGTGAAACTCCCAGTAGTATGCCTGGAAAACTTAGATTAGTGCAGCTTTCCAGCTAAGCTGAATTGGCTTGCTAAGTATTGTGGCATTGGCAGGTGGGTCAGCTTAAAAAGACAAATGTGTAGGCTGATGGGCTGCTGTTTCTTTGTGGGGGTGGAGAGGGACTTCAACCCCCAGCATCTTCCGCGGTGGAGGCACTAATCTGACCCTAAGCACCCGGACCTGCTATAAAAGTAACTCGCCTGACCCACGGCGCAGGACGCTGTTTCTTTGTGGGGGAGGAGAGGGACTCCAAACCCCAGAATCTCCTGTGGTGGAGGCCCTGATCGGACCCTGAGTGCCCGGTGGCACTATAAAAACAATGTGCCTGACCCGTGGAGTTTGGATGCTGTTTTTTCTTCTGGGTGGAGAGGGACTCTAACCCCCAGCATCTTCGTGGGGAGGCCCACATCAGAACCTGAGCCATAAGTGCTATAAAAACTATGTGCCTGACCTGTGGAGCAGGGCGCCCCCAGGCACATGCACAGGTGAAGACCTGGCCAAGAGAGGGCCCGTCTTCACTCATCGTTGCCCAGAAGAGGCTGAGCTGGGCCACTCCCCTTTCATCTGCATTTAGCCAGGTTGCTACAGTAAGTGACTTCAAAACACAGCTTAAGCTTTGTTAAATCTATCTTTCCCTTGAGCTGTAGCTGACCAAGGCAGAAGAACTTATTAGCCTACAAAACTGAAGTTTATGGCTTATTTGTTGGTCAAAATGGGGAAGCGTAAACCTGTAGCATCAGCTGATAAAGTAATGGCCAACAACATGTTGGATGGGTTTTACAGAAGGCAGTTGGTGCACTGGATAAGGAGATTGAGACAGCTGAGAGGTGTCTTTCAATTTTAGCTCCTACTCAGACGCCCTCAGACTATGATTCCCCTCAAACTACGGTCTATGTAGCAAGGTTCCCACTTTGCTAAAACCTATTATCCAGGATAATTTGTCACAGGGACCACCTCCTTCTGTTCCTGAAGCACTCGTGGGAAAAGAGGCTGATGTAACAGAGCAGCAGCCTGTGAGTATGGTCATGAGGGGAAAGAGGAAAAGGATGGAAAAAATCACAAAGATCAAACAACCAAGTATAATAACAGATATCCATCATCAAATTACAAACGGGATCGATAAGGTCTGCCCTGAAGGTACACTTCCCCCAATTATAGAAAGGTTTTCTGAGGAACTTGAGAGAAGACTGAGACCAGTTCTAGATTGTATTTCTGCTGTCAAAGAGGCATTGAGGAAGCTCGCCAAATCACTAAAACATGATTCTGTGTCCAAGTTTTATCCCACTGAGCACCTTCTCTGTTATCTACTAAACCAGTTCAACATCACACCCTATGCCATGTTCAGACCTGGCTTCAGCGATAGTTAGCATTGAAACAGAGTCTTATGCAAATGTTTCCATACCCAATGTCAACTTGGGCATTTCAGACCTTCCGGTGAGCACTTTGAGTGTATCTGATCAGAGCCATAATGAGGTGAACTCAGTGGCGTGAGTCAACAGAGGGGTGTAAAGTATAAGGGCATTAGGGGGAACAGTAGGACGAAACTAGGGGCTAGCATACCCAACATTCCTCCAAAAGCAAGCCCCTTGGTGGCTGTATTGGGCAATGTACCTAGTTTGCGTTCAAGTGCAACAGAATCCTTTATGGAATTGAGAAATAAGGTGCTCCATTGGCTTCATGTTAATGCAGTGTTTCCTTATCATTTAGCATCAACTATTCTTATGGTGAGGAGGGTGGAATGGGCGGGCACACTGTCCCCCAAGGGTAAAACAGCTTTTCATCAATTTACACAAGGTGGATCCAAGGCACAGAGGCATGTTTCTGCAACCATTGATAGCATTTTACTCCAGGCCAGGTCTTGTGCAGCCCCCCGGGGATCAGCAAGGTCACTGGCAGATTACCGCATGCCGAGTCAACAAAAATGATCCAACTCATCAAGGGAATTGCAAATACAGGTGTTGTTGCTTCTTGTCAGCGGTGAACTGACGCAGAGGGGTGAACAGCTAAGGTTGGTGGGAGGCTATGGAGATTCAAAATGTTACTGACAATTTTTTTGCTGAGGTGCAGGAATCTCATCTAATGCCCCTAATTCATACACTTCATCCTTTGCCGCCGGGATCACCTTGTGTGCATTTAAAGGCTACTCTTCCAACTAGGTTGTCAGGTAACCAAGCACCTATGATGAAATTACTTAACTGGAGCGTAGCAGGAATCAGGACGAAACTCATGAATCCAGAGTGGGGGAATTTTACAGACAAACACCAGATCTGCACCTTTCAGGAAGCATGGGCTCTGGAACACAAGTATAGGTCCAGTTTTAAAAGTTAGTGGGTGCCTGCTCGAAGGACAACAGCTCGGAGGGCTCTGGGAGGATTACTAATCTGGAGCAATGGGTCCCTTGAATGATCTGTGACTGAACTGAATCTGGGGTCAGATGACTTGTAGCGTCTAGTCTTGTTAATTAACAAAGAGGTCACCTTGTTACTGATCAATCTATACAATAGAAGTGTGGGGGGTAAAAAATCTGAAAAATTGTGTAAATTTGACAACGTCCTTGTCAAGCTCAAGGGAGTCTGTTATTTGATAGTAGCAGGGCATTTTAATACTACGTTTGAGCTCTATTCAGTAGCCCAGGAACTCTGTGTGGATGAGGACAGACTATGGGGTACATGAATTATACATGTCCTGTAAGCGCAAGCTAATGAGAGTAGCACTGCAGTTAGTAGACATTACTTTGATGCATGGGCTCCAGGCCTGTAATGGGCGCTCACATTGGGATGCCCACTTGGCCCCCACATTCAGAAGAGGGAGCTGTGAGAGCCACAACGATTATATACTTCTTCATGTTTGCTGTGGGAATACATGAAAGATATGGAGGTAACGGTCCATGAACAGAGTGATCACAACCCCCTTATACTTACTATCTATAACCTTTTCCCCTGTATTGATGCTGGTGTCCCAAATGGTTTTGCCCAGCAGCTTAAGCTAACTAATAACAGGACCAATGTTCAATGGAAAGCTGTAGAATGGTCCCCAACCACTACTGTTATCTTATACCAGACGCTAGACATACATATGGAAGCTATTGCCTCATTTTGGGGGAATTATAGGAGGATAGTTGGAGAGCATCTGATCTTGTATGACTTTCTTGATACTCTTTTTGTGTCTAACACAATAGGGAAGCCAGAGCCTAAATCTAAAAACAGGTGGCTCACTAGAAGGTACAGAGTAGCCAAACCCAACCTGTTTAAGGCGATCAAAGGATGTGGCAGAAACAAGATCAGGTTAACCAGAACAGATTGTAGGCAGGGATTAGTCCGGGCTAGGCGACAGTAGGAGAATGAACGCTGGGACAACTTACTTGAGGCAGCTAGAAGAAATGACCAGGGCCATTTCTGGAAATCGGTAAACAACTGTCACGGAGACATATTACCCCTTCTGGATCCTCAATATTGCCTGGTGAATGGATGTCACATTTCAGCTCCTTTTATTTAATTTCCGAGGAGTCACAGAATGAGCATGTCAGCTAATCCAGGAAGTAGGCTACAGCCACTTTGGAATTCACCAAACTCTATCAGCTTTTAACTCACTTAAGTTGAGTAAGGCACCAGGTCTTGATAAAGTACTGATAGAGCGGTCCGTAGTAATAATTTACCTGTGTTCGGACGCTCTTTAGGCCGATGAATCTTTTGACTAAGTGGGAACTCTCTGTACTCTTAATCGATCAATTTCCTGAAATCAATAATCAATACCGAACATAAGCAATACCTTGATCAACATAACACTTAACAATTAATCCAGAATAATTTCGGCGAACCCTGACCCTTCAGTCAGGAATAACCACACCAGTTTATTGCAAAGTTAGTGAATTTATTTCCCTATATTAACAAAGCTAGCACAATATATATGTGTCTCAACACCAAATGATAAACATAAATGAACATTAATAGCTGTCCATAACGTCGAAACAAGTGTAATCTATGTAGTATTTGAATCACAAGGCATTCGATAATGGCAATGCAAAGCACTAATACGATAATCTGTAATGAACTAATTGAATACATTTAGTCAGCATAACAAGATCTCAAATTGCATCGTGCAACATATGGAATCCTCATCTAACCTCAAATTAGCATCGGCATGTGGGACTTCATGCAAAAACAATTTAGCAACATAAATTAAGAAAACTCCTAGCTAGGGCTCTTATCAAAATCAGCAGTTGGTTACCTAAAAGGAACACAATGCAATTTTACAATTTCCTCTCATATTTACCAATTACGATCAGCGTACAAGGAAGTCTTCGTCTCACAGGTACCGTTTCTCGATCAGCATGGGTACCGTTTCGATCGGCATAGGATGGGGCAAAGGGGCAGGGGTGGACGGGGCAATTGCCTCACGGCGGCAAAGTAAAACTACTATTTCATGCAAAGGGACAAATCAAAGTTAAAGTCTCTAGGGCCAGAATCATTTAAAGTCTCTTTCTCTCGATTAGAGAAAGCATCAAAGTCTCTCAAAATGGCGTCGCAGCAAAGTGGGCCATAATAGCTACGAAGTCTGCAAAATGGCGGGTATCGAGCTGGTAATGGCCGCAAAAAGGCTCAATGGCTACCTTCTTCTCGTGCACCTGGGTTTTATAGACAACAGTTCGAATCCAGTAGGGTCTCCATTGGAGGGTTCATAGGTTAGCTTCAAATTGTCCAATCAAAAACGACAGTTCTCAAGCTTTTACTTAAGCATACATTATCTTTGGAGATGGGTACGCAAGTTGCAACATTGTCTACCAATTAGCTCACTTTCAGAGCCTCCATTGTCCGCACCTGCAAGTCGACCTTGAAGTAAAGGGAAAATATGCCAGGCTGGCACGAAACTTTAAGATAAGCATGTGAACAGTTTCTGTGGAAAAGTACAGCTTCAAGCAGAAATACACGTTTAATAGCACATTGGAAAAATACGAGCATCTAAACCGTGAGACCAGGCCACTAGGCCAAAGCCTCCGCTAAAGTAATGCTAAGCTAAAGCATTTCAAACAAGCAAATCGTAGCACACGTTTATGATTATGTCGGATTAGTGCAATTCTAATACATCACGTTATATAAAGCACGCGTATAAATGTTGGCAAACTACTCTGAGGGCACATTTTGTCCCCGTACAATCTTTATTAGTTCGGTTAATGTCACACATGATTATTTCACACTACGTTTATGCGTTAATAAATCAAAACCTTCATTTTCTGCTTCATCAATCCCTCCTCTGATGACTACTTGTCATCACACAAATTAAGCCCACAAATTTTATTCCATTAAAATTCTGTCAGTTCTCTTTTCCTTTTAGTTCCCCTAGTTTGCGCTTTGTATTCTTCTGCCATTCTTTTCATAATTTTCTCCTCCTTTCTTCTTTTTATTCTTTCCATAATCATTATTATTCCCCTTTTTATTCCCCAAATTCCAAATACACAAATTATCACTATTAAAATTCCCTCTATTATTTTTAGCAATATTCCATTCCAAATTCCCCCAATCCAATGTCCCACTGAAGCAAGTCCTTTTCCAACCTTCTCCCACACTCCTGGTTCTTTCAGTTCCTTCAAATCTGCACTTTCTTTTGTTAGATTAGCAAGCATAGTTTTAATTTTCACACTATTGTCAGGTATATAGGTACAACAGTGTCGCGCACCAAGCATTTTGCAAACACCACCATCCTTTGCTAAAAGAATGTCTAAAGCAAGCCTATTTTGAAGAGTCATAGCTCTTTTCGCTGCAAGTTCAGCATCTATCAGGATTATAGCACCTGAAAACTTTGTCAACATGTTATCCACTATAGTAGACAACTTTCTTATTTTGATGGAATTCAGCACAACTCCCAATGAAGGAATCATTGCTCCAAATATGTCACCTACCACAGCAGCTGCGGTCTCTCTTTTCTGGATACGATGGGATCCAGATGTCTTTTGAATCATCGATAGGTCATCCAGTTGATAAACCTTTGGGAACACTATACCCAAATAACATCTTCCCCACCATCCCTTTGGAAGACGATAATAGGCATTATACCCACAAATGTAATATACACCTGGAATGACAGGGTCAAGTCCGTCCATCATGAATGTCCATTTGGCCTTAAAGATAAACGTGTGTTTACACTCACTCGCCCCTACAAAAATGTTGTCATAATAAGATTCACCTCGATATATACAAAACTTCCCTACATGCCAAGCATCTAAAGCAATTTTCCCTTGTGTCTTTATTGCAGCAAAATCATAATTATCTATTGAAGTCCTCTTATGTAACTCCTTTTCTAATTTCGCCTTCATTTGAGCCCTTCTATCATCTGTGCGATCTAAAAAGCTTATTTCTACTGCAGAGAGCGAGCAGGTAAGATTTTCCCTATGAGCGTGAGCCGTTTCAAAAGGTAGCATTGGCTCGAAAAATTCCCTCATAATTTTTGCATCCCAATCTTTTGCAGTCTGGCTTAGCTGTGCTATTATAGGAACATAAGCAAAGGTAACATCATAATTTGAGTAAAAATACTGTATGTTAGTTTGACCATAAAACCTAGACATTACTATACTACATGTAATCCCGTATGTAAGAGGCATGTGGTGATATGTCACCCCTTCCTTCACTGATGTCGGTATCTGGGTACACACATAACAATCTTTCGCATCCATTGTCTCAACATATTCTGTTAGTAAGCGATAGAAAACATTATACGAAAGCTCTTTCCTATCATGCAAGAGTCTCTCATCCAGTGCTAGCCTTTTCAATGCGGTTAGTTCAGTGACAGTAACAGGAGCAAAAGTAGAAGCCTCAATATTCTCATTCTCACCCTTTCCATGCATTCCAAGCACAATTGCCATTACTATTAGTACACATGTAATTACCAAACCTATACACACATATCTACAATATTTCTTTCTATTGTTTTGCGTCATGATCTGTATAGAATCAGAGAGCTAGAAGCACTTATAAATGAAACTTATTTAGCAATTCAGTTACAAAGCTGAGCGAGCGCAATGTTCACACCGTCTTCTTCAAGAGGCCAGTCACTTATCGGTTTAGCAGCATTTGTCTCAATTCGGCAATAACTCAGTCTTTATCGGTTTAGCAAATGTCTCATCCGGTTTAGCAATGTCTCAGCTGGTTGTCTATTTCACGTTAGATTGTAGCAAGCAATATCATTTATCACCCTTTCAATCAACACTGTCCATAAAACTTTTCTTTTCTATTGGTATCTCTTCCTCTTCTTCGTTCTCGATGCTTAGAGATACAAACTCGTCAGTCCAATCGTCATTGACTGCATATGCCCATTCTGGACCGGAATACCTTCTGTTCGGTATCCTTTTCCTTTTCAATTTTGCTTCTCTTTTCGATTCTGCCTCGCTGGTACTTTCCTCTTTTGTCAAGTCTTTTTCTTCACTCGAGGTTGGTACCACGACAGACACTTCTTTTCTTTTCTCTTTTACTTTTGGCCTTTCTCCGTCGTTCAAACCTTCTCCGGACCTTTGTTTTACTGGTGATATACTTAGTCTCCTTTTTGCACCATGTCCATTTGATGGACCTGCGACCTTTTCTGTAGAGGTTTGAACTTTTTCGTTCTGCTCTGCCTTGTCCCCTCCTTCTGGGGAATCAATCACGTTCTCTTTCTCTTTTTCTGTATCGTCTGTTTCTGGGAAAGCCCTCCTCTGATCAGGCTCTCCTGCTTTTTCACCTTTTTCGAGCCCTTCCTCACCGTTACTTTCGCCAGGCTCTGTATCACTTTCAGCTGCTTCAGGTTCTTTGTCACCTTCGGCTGCTTCAGGCTTTTTGCTACCCTCAGCTGCTTCAGGTTCTTTGTCACCTGTAGCTTCTTCGTCGCTGTCTGAACTTTCTCCTTGGTCTTCCCCAAGTGAGTCGGACTCTTCGTTCTCCAATAATATCTCTCTCTCTCCTGCTTCTGCCTGTCCGTTTTCAGTTCGGTTTTGTTCCGTCTCAGCACTCGGCACTGTTTTATCAGGCACTGGCAATTTCAGCGCTTCAACTTCCTCATCTGTGGGACACAACACCTTCTTTGTGTGACTGGCGTGAATCCAGTTGGGAACCCCCGCACACTTCACAGCGGTAGTTGTCGTCAGGATCACTTGGAAAGGGCCTTTCCAACGGGGTTCCAGACACGACTTTCTCACGTGCTTCTTTACCACGACCCAGTCACCTGCTTTCAGTGCGTGTCCTGGACCTTGGATCGGTGGCAAGGTGGTTGCTTCCACCTGGTGAGAGAAAGAGCGAACCACGTCAGCCAGACCTTTGCAGTAGTCTAACACCATATCATCTGTAATATTCAAAAGCGCGTTTGCGGGAACTGCAGGAAGTCTCATAGCCCTGCCCATGAGAATTTCGTGCGGAGACAATCCAGTCTTTCTATCAGGGGTGTTTCTCATTGACATTAGCACTAAGGGTAATGCGTCAGGCCATTTCAAATTTGTCGATGCACATATTTTCGCCATTCTTGATTTCAGTGTACCATTCATCTGCTCCACCAGTCCTGATGCTTCAGGGCGATAGCTACAATGCAGTTTTTGCTCAATGTTCAGCGCTTCGCAGAGTAACTTTATCACCTCGTTATTGAAGTGACTTCCCCTATCTGATTCTAAAGAGATCGGGAATCCGAAACGTGGTATCAACTCCCTCAACAATAGCTTGGCAACTGTAAGGCTGTCGTTTCTACGTGTGGGGTATGCCTCAATCCAGTGACTAAAAATGCACACAATCACCAACACATATTTCAGACCTCCATGTACAGGCATCTCAATGAAGTCCATCTGCATACGACTAAAAGGCCCGCTTGCCCTACCAATGTGACTCGCGTTCACAACTGTTCCCTTTCCTGGGTTCATCTGCTGGCAAGTGACACATCGATGGCAAACTGCTTCTGCAGCTTGACGAAATCTGGGGTTAAACCAATCTGTTTTGAACAATCTTATCATGGCATCTCTCCCTAGGTGAGCTTGCCCATGATAGAACCGCGCAAGCTGTGATAAGAGACTGTTTGGCAAAACAAATTTTCCCTCATGTGAAACCCATAACTCGTCTTGTCTCTTTATACATTGTGATTTAATCCAGGAATCTCTTTCATCCTCCCTGACATTATTCTGTAGTGCTTTTAGTTCCTCTATTGTATCTACGACCTTCAAGGCAAATGCTTCAGCTGGTTCTAGTTCTGGCTCACTTATCGAATTCCATTCATCTCTGAGTAATATACAGTTCAAGGCACAAAATCTTGCGACTTGATCCGCATATGCATTTCCCAGAGAAACATAGTCCTGTCCTTTCGTGTGAGCACTGCACTTTACCACTGCAACTTCAGCTGGCACTTGAATGGCATGTAACAATTCCCTTATTCTTTCCCCGTTTTTCACTGGGGATCCTGAAGAAGTCAGGAAACCTCTCTGTGACCATAGTTGTCCAAAGTCATGCACAATCCCAAACCCATATTGGCTATCAGTGTAAATGGTGACTTTCATCAATGCAGACAGTTGACATGCTCTGGTAAGGGCTACAAGTTCTGCTACTTGTGCAGAATAGACTCCTTGGAGCCATCCCGCTTCCAAGACCCCTGTTACAGTGCATACAGCGTATCCTGCTTTCAAAATCCCCATCCCGTCTCTTAGACATGAACCATCAACAAAAAGAATTTGGTCATTTTCATCAAGCTTAGTATCCTTGATGTCCGGTCGAGGTTTTGTGCAAAATTCAGTCACCTGAAGGCAGTCATGCTCGACGTCTTCAGCGTTCTCAATTTCGGCATTTTCTCCAGGAAGCAAGGTTGCTGGATTCAACGTAGTGCACCTTTTCAGCTGCACATTCGGTGAGCCCAGAATTATCGTTTCATACCTTGTGAGTCTTGCTCCGGTCATGTGTTGCGTTCGGGAGCGGGTCAAAAGTATCTCAACTGAGTGAGGGACCATGACTGTTACTGGGTGTCCCATCACTATTCCTTCACTCTGAGTGAGGCTGATACCAACTGCTGCTACGGCGCGCAAACACCCTGGGAGTGCTGCTGCGACCGGATCCAAAGTAGCTGAAAAATACGCTACTGGTCTGTTTACGCCACCATGGGCTTGAGTCAAGACAGACAAAGAACATGCATCACGTTCATGGCAAAACAATGTGAAAGGCTTTGTGTAATCAGGCATACCTAAAGCTGGAGCCCTGCACATGCACTCTTTCAATTCGACAAAAGCATCCATCTCATCTCCTTTCAGTTCAATTTGATCAAAGCATCCTTCTGGGTCAGTTTCAGTAAAGGCTTCGCTAGAGTCGAGAAGTTGGGAATCCACTGGCGACAGTAGCCCACCATTCCCAAAAACTTCCTCACCTCCCTCCTTGTCTTTGGTGGACTCATTTGAAGCACGCTTGTAATTCTTTCCTTCATTATTCTCCGTGACCCCTTCTCTATTTGGTGACCCAAGTATTTCACTTTCTTCTGGCAGAACTGTAATTTGGAAGGAGACACCTTGTGTCCATTCCTTCCCAAATGGTTCAACAGAGCAATGGTATCGGCTGTGCAGCCCTTTTCTGTCTTTGATGCAACCAGTAGGTCGTCAATGTACTGTACTAGGGTTGACTCGAATGGCAACTCTAACTCTTCCAAGTCTTTCTTTAGAATCTGATTGAAGATTGACGGCGACTCAGAAAACCCTTGAGGAATTCGACACCAACTGTACACTCTGTCTAGGAATTTGAAACAAAAGAGAAATTGGCTGTCCTCATGAAGAGGCACAGAAAAGAATGCTTGTGACAAATCGATGACCGAGAACCATTCGGCATCGCAAGGAATTTGAAACATTATCACAGCTGGATTCGGTACTACTGGGCAGCACTTGACTATGATGTCATTTATTTTCCTCAAGTCCTGCACTAGTCGGACCTTTCCACTTGGCTTTATTAGTCCCATTATTGGTGAATTACATGGACTACTTAACACTTCTTTCAGTACTCCTTGTTTTACAAATTCGTCAATAAGTTGAGCAACTTTCATGAGGGTGTCTTGTGCCATGTGGTATTGTGGGGTCTGGGGAAAGATTGCATTGGGCTTTACAGTCACTTTCACTGGTTCCACTCCTTTCATCAATCCCACCTCTTTCCCTGTCATGTCCCACACTTCCTTTCCGACTGTTTCTCGTAATTCGGCTGGAATATCTTCTTCAGTTATCATCGGGAAAAGACAAATCAGAGGATATTCTCCATCTACCGTTTCCATTTCATCCCCCTCTACACTGTCCTCTTCTTCCCCATCACTGCTCGTCTGTATCGTTATTCCTTCGTTCGAACACATGATCGAACATCCCAATTTGCACAATAGGTCTCTCCCTAACAGTGCTATTGGGCTTGAGTCACATATCACAAACTGATGCACCCCTTGATAGTTACCGATGCTGACTGGTACCGGATCTGTTATTGGGTTCGTCAGGTGCCTGTTTGCTACTCCCACCACTTGAACTGTCCTCCCTGAGAGTGGCAAATTTGGTACTTCACTGCTCTTAACAGTTGAACGTGTGGCTCCCGTGTCCACCAAGAATGAAACACGATGACCCATTACTCTTCCCTCTACGTACGGACCCTTTTGATCAACTTCTAAGGATGCTGCAAGCACACAATCTCCTTCCTCTTCTGAGCTCTCACTCTCCCATACATTGTTTATTCCACTCTCACTATGTAATGGGAACTGTTGTACGGTGCCATTTGTACTCATTACCTGACCCGAGACCTGTGGAGGAACCATCACTTGCTGCTGACTCATTGGTGCCAAAGGTATTTGCATTTGCTGATTAGGTACCATGGGTAACTGCTGTTGCATCGGCTGCATTTGCGTCATCTGCATACGAGGCATCTGCATCTGCTGCGGCTGCATAGGTTGTAATCCCTGCAATTGATTTATGGTCTGAACATTTTGGTTTGGACCTCTCATTTTCGGTCCCCTCATTGTCTGAAATGCATTGACATCATTGTTTTGCTGACCAACACCTACACCTGCACCTTCCTGCACCACCATCGGGCACTCGCGTTTCCAATGACCGACAATTCCGCACACGTGACACGGCATCACCTTCTTCATTGCCTGCACACCCGTCACAACAGTGTTTAAATCCGGACCATTATTCACAAAACCTCCTCTGCCTCTGCCTCTCGCCTGTGGCTGAAACGCCATGTTTCCCTGCAACTGCGGCTGCAGTTGCGGTACCTGCTGTTGGAACCCTTGCATCCCTTGCAAACCTTGCAGACCTGTCTGAGCTGCTTTAAGTTGCATCATCATCACCTTCTCTTTCAGCTTTTTCTGTTTCACCTCAATCTCGTCGCTACAATATTTTGCATAATTCAAGACTTCATCAATCGGTTTCGACTGCCAGCAAATCAAATGCGACTTTATCATCTGACTTATCTCTGGTCTCAACCCTTCCACAAATCTGAACACAAAATGAAGCATATCCTTCGCCTCGATTGTTTCCGTGCCACTGTAGTTCTTAAACGCCTTCAACAACCTCTCATAGTAACTATGAATCGATTCTTTAGCCTCTTGGGCAGTTCGATCAATCTTCTGCCAATCCACATTCTTCGCGGCAACCTTCGTCTTCAAATGCTCAATCACCTTATAGTACAAGCTCATCACCATAGGTGATGGTGCACCCGTCTCCCTGTCTCTCTCTGGTTCACTTGTCGGCCAACCTACAGCTCTTTTGCAATCCTCCCACAAATCTGCCGGAACCACGATCTCAAAGAGAGTGTTCAGGTCTTCCCAGAGACATTTTGCAAGCTTCACAAACCTATCAGTCTGTTGATACCATTCAATCGGCTTCACTCTCAGTTTGGGAAAATCATCCGTAAATGACTGAATGTCGCTTCTGTGCCATGGTACATGTATTAATTTTCCCCCTGCTGTCTCCCTCATTGGTAACATGGTTACTGTCTCGCTGCTTTGTGGTCTTTTCTTATTATGCTCTGTAGCACTGTCCCTCCTCTTTTCCTTCCTCTTTACCCATCTGCTTTCCCACTTGTCTAAGCACCTCCACACTTGTGCACTCTGTAGCAATTCTCTAAGGTGTGTCTTCATGCCTGCTGACCTCATGTGTTCAAAATCTGTGGTCCCAAAATCCAACCTGTAGCTTCTGCTCAAGTGTTTCATCTTGCCTATGTCAATCCCGTTTCTGTCCGCTACTTCCTGCAAACTTTTATGTACCTTGTTCACTTCTTTCGTAATCTTTGGACATAGGTATCTCAGCTCTTCTTCCGTGTAGGACTCTAACCTATTCACACCCATAGTCCCTTCCACCAATTCTTGTGCTTCCATGTTCAGCCTCATCCTATTCAGGTAATCTTCTCCTTTCCCACTGTCTGAACTTTGTGTGGAATTCAAACTGTTGAACCACTGTGTCAGCTGTTGCGCATTTACCCCCATCAGTGTAGCATTCACATCGACTGCCATTGATGGTTGCGGCAACTTTTCAGTATTCGATGTTAAAGGTATTATCAGTGGGGGACTCGACCTCACCAGTGTAGACTGAGCACATATGGGACTAAACTCCATCAAGGATCCAGTTCCATTTGGCTGAGCCGCTATAGGAGTTATCCCTGGAGTGTTCTCTATGCACCTTCTTTCTGTCCCATTCTGCAGTATTGATCCCTGACCGCTCATACCTAAGTTAGGCTGACTGTACAGAGGTACCGGTGGACCTACAGTAATGGGTAGTGATATCGCGTCTGGGTTCTGTCCATTTCCCATGTTCTGAGGCATGTTCATTCTCATACTATGGGTCATCATTGCCGGCATGCCCATCTGACTCCCCGTCATCTGAGCATGTGCGTTTCGTCCCTGCATCTGCTTTTGAGGCATCATAAACTGAGTTGATTCAGCCTGTATCATTGTTGGATTGTGACCATTCTGTACTCCCCTTACTGTTTGTTCTAGAACCATTCCTCCACTATTGTCACTGATGTAGTACCCTGGCATCTGCGGTTGATAATTTTCTGCTGGTTTCAACATGGGCACATCTGGATATATTCTCCTAACCTGCGGTATCTGCGGGGTAAACAGTAAACTCGGGTCCTTAGACCCCGATGACGCTCCTGAACTCTGGGTTTCACTGTTCCGTACCGATGCCGGAGGGGCAGAACTGGTACTTGGACCTTGTCCATTCTCCGCATAAGGTGGTGGACGGTCGTTCAGCAATTGCATTATTAACTCCTCATCCTCTAACTCCTCTTCTCTTCTCAACTTTTCCTCGTCCTCTCTATCCTTGGAACACTTCCTGTCTGTCTTACAGGTTGCTTTCTTACCTGTCTCCTCTTCTTCCTTAGTAATTGCTGGAAACAATTTTATCCCCTGCAATACATCTGACCTCCACACCTTCTGCGCATTATCCCACCTAGCATCCGCTAGTGTCTTTTCTACCTTCCTCATCCTTGTTTCAAACTTATTTTTCTGTTGCTGTCTAGCCATTAATTCCCAGATCGCTAGAGCCTCAAACTGGGCTGGCCTTGGAGGCACCTTCATGTCGTACATCGTGAATCTCAAATTCTCTAGGATCCTTATATTGAATGTCCCATGTATCGGGAACGCTACGCTCCCATGTTTCTCTGTCAGTTTGTGCCATTGCTTTAGCCAAAGACACGGAGCTACCCCCTTCTCTTCCATTACAATGTAAGCTGGTGTGCCCTCAGGCGGCGTCTCCTCTCCTACGCTCGCTTTAATGTAAGACTCCCTTTTCATCGCGCTCCTAAATGCTTTAAGGAATTTCATTTTCTCGTCTTTTATTTCACAAAGTTTATGATCAATAGGTCACTTTTATTCCACAAAATTTGTAATCAATAGGTGACTTTAATTCCCGGAATACTCTTCGCTTGCCTTTCCCCTTCCAAACGAGCCCCACGGACTGCGTCCAATCCGTGCGCGACCCGTCTCTGCAACCAACCTATCCCAGCGCAGCTCCTAGTGACGTCACACACACACACACTGCGGCTGACAAAGCCTCGCGGCTAGTCTTCCTTCACTCAGCTCCTCTCGTAACAACTTCTTGCATGTATCGCGAGCTACCAAAAAACTAAAACAGATCTGTCGGTTTACTACAGGAAGGGTAACACAGTCGCTTCAGGACCTTAGGGACCTTTCACTAGCCTCGGCCGCTATTCCGTCTTTCTCGGTCCCCACGTTCGCAAGCAAATCTGACCTGCAGACCTACTCTCAACTTGTCAATGATCTATTCTAGTGCACTTAGAATCTTGTCAAAGCCCGAAGTCGAAGTTTCTTTCACTCCCTAACACACGTACCGACTCGTTGACCACGCCCGATCAACCTACTAAACCGCCCAGACCACAACATGGATCAACATACTCCGGAGTCTCTTGACCTCGCAGGGCCCGTCTCAACAACAACAACCACGTGGACCTTTTTATGCACAAAGCGCCACACGCACATGAAGTTCGACGACTTCCCTACTCTCACACTCGGAGCCGCACCTCCGCTATCTCTATGAAGTTCGACGACTTCTCTACTTCTACACTCGGAGTCGCACCTCCGCTATCCTTTAAAAGAAAAAAAATCCTCTCAACCTTTTCACACACCCTGCGGCAATAAGCTGTGCAAGCGCAAAACCCTAACTTCACTCATACCATCACTAGTACCGCCAACGCTGTTTCCACACCTCCGTTCTCTCCATTTGCAAGCTCCGAGATCCCGGGAAAGTCGCGGTGGACCTAGCCCATCATCATTTTGTCAATCTATTTTACCCAAAAATCTAATTCAACTTCTCGAGTGGAGTCTCAAAATGCGTAACCGTTAATTCAACACCATGTACTTTAAGAGTACAGGGTCCCAAAAGACAAAACCGTCCTCTGCTACCATCTACTGATAGAGCGGTCCGTAGTAATAATTTACCTGTGTTCGGACGCTCTTTAGGCCGATGAATCTTTTGACTAAGTGGGAACTCTCTGTACTCTTAATCGATCAATTTCCTGAAATCAATAATCAATACCGAACATAAGCAATACCTTGATCAACATAACACTTAACAATTAATCCAGAATACATTTCGGCGAACCCGGACCCTTCAGTCAGGAATAACCACACCAGTTTATTGCAAAGTTAGTGAATTTATTTCCCTATATTAACAAAGCTAGCACAATATATATGTGTCTCAACACCAAATGATAAACATAAATGAACATTAATAGCTGTCCATAACGTCGAAACAAGTGTAATCTATGTAGCATTTGAATCACAAGGCATTCGATAATGGCAATGCAAAGCACTAATACGATAATCTGTAATGAACTAATTGAATACATTTAGTCAGCATAACAAGATCTCAAATTGCATCGTGCAACATATGGAATCCTCATCTAACCTCAAATTAGCATCGGCATGTGGGACTTCATGCAAAAACAATTTAGCAACATAAATTTAGAAAACTCCTAGCTAGGGCTCTTATCAAAATCAGCAGTTGGTTACCTAAAAGGAACACAATGCAATTTTACAATTTCCTCTCATATTTACCAATTACGATCAGCGTACAAGGAAGTCTTCGTCTCACAGGTACCGTTTCTCGATCAGCATGGGTACCGTTTCGATCGGCATAGGACGGGGCAAAGGGGCAGGGGTGGACGGGGCAATTGCCTCACGGCGGCAAAGTAAAACTACTATTTCATGCAAAGGGACAAATCAAAGTTAAAGTCTCTAGGGCCAGAATCATTTAAAGTCTCTTTCTCTCAATTAGAGAAAGCATCAAAGTCTCTCAAAATGGCGTCGCAGCAAAGTGGGCCATAATAGCTACGAAGTCTGCAAAATGGCGGGTATCGAGCTGGTAATGGCCGCAAAAAGGCTCAATGGCTACCTTCTTCTCGTGCACCTGGGTTTTATAGACAACAGTTCGAATCCAGTAGGGTCTCCATTGGAGGGTTCATAGGTTAGCTTCAAATTGTCCAATCAAAAACGACAGTTCTCAAGCTTTTACTTAAGCATACATTATCCTTGGAGATGGGTACGCAAGTTGCAACATTGTCTACCAATTAGCTCACTTTCAGAGCCTCCATTGTCCGCACCTGCAAGTCGACCTTGAAGTAAAGGGAAAATATGCCAGGCTGGCACGAAACTTTAAGATAAGCATGTGAACAGTTTCTGTGGAAAAGTACAGCTTCAAGCAAAAATACACGTTTAATAGCACATTGGAAAAATACGAGCATCTAAACCGTGAGACCAGGCCACTAGGCCAAAGCCTCCGCTAAAGTAATGCTAAGCTAAAGCATTTCAAACAAGCAAATCGTAGCACACGTTTATGATTATGTCAGATTAGTGCAATTCTAATACATCACGTTATATAAAGCACGCGTATAAATGTTGGCAAACTACTCTGAGGGCACATTTTGTCCCCGTACAATATTTATTAGTTCGGTTAATGTCACACATGATTATTTCACACTACGTTTATGCGTTAATAAATCAAAACAAGGGACGTCTATAAACCAAATACAAATCTCTGGGTCCCTTACATTAATGCTGTTTGTAATGCAGTGGCAGCCGGTGCTCCAATTCCACGTATGTGCAAGGGGGCTGAAATAGTGCAGATTTTTTAAAAAGGTAACCCAAGCATCCTGTCCAACTTCCGGCCAATTAGTCTTCTAGACAATCTACAGAAGATTTTCTGTAAGCAGATTTTCGGACCGGTTATTGGAATGGTTTGAGGAAAGTGACGCCATCTTAAGCCTGCAGGCAGGCTTCAGGCCAGCAACCTGATGGCCAAGTTGTTTTATTCTTGCTGACCAAATGGAAGTCTGTGGACGTAGGTGGGAGGGACCTGTTTGTGGCTTTCATAGATCTTCAAGCAGCCTTTGAGTTAGTCCTGAGAAAGAAGCTGTGGACAACATTGCTAGAGATCGGGGTTCTGTTAGATTTGCTTGACCTCATTGTCCGTCTGCACGAGAACACATTTGCACGTATTAGGTGTGGCAACAAGGGGGAGTTAACTGAACCAGTAAGGGTTGGGAGGGGAGTTTGTCAGGGATGTGTCCTGGCACAGTGACTCTCCCACCTTAGCTGGGCAAAAATTATGAGGCCTTCTTCTCAATGCAGATGATACTTTTCTCTACTTGCCAAGACCAGGAGGGGTCTCTAGAATTTAGTAGATAATTTTTGTGAGTTCTGTAAAAATTTTGGGCTAGAGATAAATACAATGAAAACCAAGCTGATGATATACACTAGGAGGGGGAAAGTGCATGCCAAGGCTACCTTGAATATTGAAACCTTAGAAAGGGTCAGAGAACTTAATTTAGGAAAACGATTATGGGAATCCGGCGCTTGGGGAGCTCAAATAATGAAAGGTTTGCATGCCACCAGTTATAGAGGAGCTGCAATAGTTAGGATAGCAAATAAAGTGCAGTATTTTCCAGTAAACCCTGCAATAGACATCTAGAAAATGCAGACGCGGGGAGTAGCCCTTACGGGACCGAGCAGTTAGGCCAAAGCAATTTAAAAGCTCTTGCCGTAAATAAAAACAACTTCCTTAAGAATATCACAGGGTTGGGGAGGGGCGCCCCTTTGATTCTGTTCAGATGGAATATCACAGATTTGGGGAGGGCTACCCCTTTGATTCTGCTCAGATTCAATTTAGGAATACGTTCAATATTAGATGTGGCAATTTTAAAAACTCTGCTTTATTGGATTCGTATATGGAGAACGAATGAACTGCACAATTACAGGGTTGGCCTCAGTGATATTTTAAGATGTTTGTGAGCGGCAGAGAAAGTGGGATGGTTGAGGAACCTGAGGTCCACTTGGGCAATGTTAGATCTCATAGAACTTTGGGCTACCCCTGGAACAATACCACCAAATGCTGCACATATTACAAAGCTGAAATTTTGGGAGATGGTTTCCTTTCGCAATCTTCAGTCTGGTGACAGTGGCCGAGTGGTTACAGATTTCCTCCAGCACAAGTGTGAAGTGAACCTTCTATAGAGCCCTTCATGGATGTGATTAGGCCTGCCCCTGCACAATGACTGATTTTACAATTGAGATATGGCATTTTGCCTACACCTCTTTTTACTGCAGGTTGGGCTTCTTTGATAGAGGGAGACAAAAAGTGTAAACTCTGTCATCTGGCTGATGAATTAGCAGAGCATTTGCTCTTCTTTTGCCTAAGATATACTGCTTCCAGATAAAGATGGATAGTGCCCCTTTGTAAAAAAATGTAAACTGAGCGTGTGTCTGCCTATAGAATATGTAAGAGTGACCCTTCATTGATGGTGGTGATAGCAGTGTCCAAATTTGAATATGCAGCTTGGACTATCAGCCATAAAGAACTTACGGCACTAGTCTTAAGCCCTCTAGAAGTACTGTAATTTTTATTTTATTTTATTCAATGATCATATTGCATTGCCTATATGTGGAATATTGTCTTCCCTATATTAGGGATTTTAAATAAGGTCCATGTTAATAATATTAGCTCAGGGGTGCTTTTTACTCTGATAACCTGTATTTTTTAACTGTTGTTTACCTACTGGATCTATTTGTTTTTCTTTTATTGTGTGTGATGATGAATTTATTTAGTTCGATCAATTAATAAACTTTGAACTTTGTGTAGGCTGTTTGTTTCTGGTCTGTGTGTCATGATTATCAAGCTGGCCCATCTGCTTTTCCGGATGTACTACTTGGAGTGTGTGTGAATTACCAAAACTAAACATTTACACCCATTCACAAAGAGGAATCCATCAACTAATAATATTTTGGTGACTTGGGCCGTATAGTTTGGCTGGTTGACCAAGGAAAGTTAACATGCTTGACCAACATCATAGCAAAAGTTAGAAATACATTTACCTCGATGATGTGCATTGAACCCACGAAGGGGCAATGGGTGAGTTACAAGGAAAAGTACAAAATGCTGCATGGGAATCTTCTGGCAGAATACTCAGGACATAGTGCGTACCCAACTACAGCTGACTGCTCAGTGTTTTGCATTATTCTATATTTAGCCTGTATTTTTTAACTGTTGTTTACCTACTGGATCTATTTGTTTTTCTTTTATTGTGTGTGATGATGAATTTATTTAGTTCGATCAATTAATAAACTTTGAACTTTGTGTAGGCTGTTTGTTTCTGGTCTGTGTGTCATGATTATCAAGCTGGCCCATCTGCTTTTCCGGATGTACTACTTGGAGTGTGTGTGAATTACCAAAACTAAACATTTACACCCATTCACAAAGAGGAATCCATCAACTAATAATATTTTGGTGACTTGGGCCGTATAGTTTGGCTGGTTGACCAAGGAAAGTTAACATGCTTGACCAACATCATAGCAAAAGTTAGAAATACATTTACCTCGATGATGTGCATTGAACCCACGAAGGGGCAATGGGTGAGTTACAAGGAAAAGTACAAAATGCTGCATGGGAATCTTCTGGCAGAATACTCAGGACATAGTGCGTACCCAACTACAGCTGACTGCTCAGTGTTTTGCATTATTCTATATTTAGCAAAAAATGATGAAACAGCAATACCTCATAACAAAATGTGAGTGACAGGGTTTCTGCTTACCCACCTGATTTATCTGTCTCTGCTTTGGAGTCTTCGCAGCTCTCATTGTTTAACCGATACTCCGATTTCGTATGGATATTCATATGGGTTTTGGGTCCAATGTAATAGACTGTAAACGTCTGCTCGATGTCAAGTCCAACTTATGGAAAACAAACATTCACAAGATATTGTTTATTTCATTATGTTTGCAGTTTTTCGAGTTTATGCAAGACTAATTTCAAGAAAACGTTGCTTTTGTTTACCAAAAGTAGGCTGGATTAAGAATTAAATGCCAATGAACAACAACCCTTTGATTAAATTTAACTGGTTTTGACATACATGATGCAACATATTATGCATATATCACAGTAGGAATCAGTGAGAAATAAGCAGAAGACAAACAATGATGGGCCAGGAAATAGGCCATTATTTTCCATACCTGAGCTACTGATATTGGGAGTATGTGTTTCACCCGGGGCTGGAAAAATCCTGCTCATTACGGGCAGGGGCGTAGCTTGGTCATTACAGTTTTTTTTGGGGGGAGGGGGTGGTGGGGGTATGTGAGCTTCAGATTTTCCAACAATCATGCTGGCACATAGGGGCCTATTTACCAAATTCTCACGTAGCGCAGCAACCAGAAATACTGCACTGCGCTGTGTGAGAAAGAGAGAGCAGGAGAGCGCCACATTTACAGCAATATGGCACTCTCGTCCCCTCTCTCTAGCACTGGTGCAAAATCAGGTATGCGTGTGCCACGCACACACCATTGTACCACAGAGCAAGGATGGCTGGGTGAGTCTAGCACAGGCTTTGTACTGGATAGGTGTAGGAAAGTACCCTCTTTTTGCCATGATTAGCCCCATTTTCTGCCTGATGTCAGTGTGCTTAACTGTGTTCACTGGCATCCTGCTAACCAGGACCCCAGTGATTATGCTTGCTTTCCTCTAAATTTGGTTGTTGCATACTGGTAACCCAGTATTTCACCCACAATTGGCATACTGGTGCCCCCTTCTAAGTCCCTACTGGTACTTAGGTGCACAGGGCATTGGGGTTCCAGGGGATCCCAATGGACTGCAGCATATATTTTGCCACCCATAGGGAGCCCATGCAAAGGCTTCTGCAGGACTGCCATTGCAGCCTGCGTGAAAAGGTGCATGCAACCTTTCACTGCCATTTACACTGCACCAAGTCACTTATAAGCCAACCCTACGGCATGCCCTCCAGCCCTGAGGGCAGGGTGCAAAGTACCTAAGTGGGAGGGCACCCCAGCACTAACAGAGGTGCCCCCACGACCTCCAGGACCATTTTCCCAGACTTCGTGAGTGCGGGGATGCCATTTTATGCGTGCACTGGACATAGGTCACTACCTATGTCCAGCTACATAATGGTTACTCAGAACATAGGCATGTTTGGTATCAAGCATGGAGGAATCATACCCTCATGCTTTTGCAAGCATTGGGTGTATGATCCCATGCACTCTGGAGGCTCCTTAGAGGACTCCCAGTACTGCCATTACGGCCTTCTGAGGTTTTCCAGGCAGCCCCAGCTGCTGCCACCTCACAGACAGGTTTTTGTCCTCCTGTTGCTTTAAAAGCTCAAGCCCCGAAAGGCAGAACAAACAATTTCCTTTGGGAGAGGGGTGTTACACCCTCTACCTTTGGGAATATGTGTTACTAGCTTGGGAGGGGTAGCCTCCCCAAGCCACTGAAAATGCTTTGAAGGTCACATTTGGTGCCCTCCTTGCCTAATCCAGTTTACGCCGGTTCAGGGACCCCCAGTCCCTGCTCTGGAACGAAACTGAACAAAGGAAAGGGGAGTGACCACTCCTCTGTCCATCACCACCCCAGGGGTGGTGCTCAGAGCTCCTCCAGAGGGTCCCTGGGTTTTGCCATCTTGGATTAAAGGTTGGCAGGGAACTCTGGGAGCATCTGAGTGGCCAGTGCCAGCAGATGATGTCAGAGCCTTCCCCTGATAGGTGCTTAACTGTTTAGCTGACCAGTCTCCCTTTCAGAGCTATTTAGGGTCTCTCCTTTGGGTGGTTCTTCAGATTCGGATTCCAAGGCTCCAGCAGGAATCCTCTGCATCCTCCACTTCAACTTCTCATAGAAGAAACTGCATCTGGACCAAACTGCAACAAAGAAGCAAGACGCCTTTTGCAACATTGTATCTTAAGCTCCTGCAAGCAGCTGACACTGTTTCCCAGTCGTGCACCCTCTGAGGACAGCCCGTCTTCAGCCTGCACCAGATGAGCGAAGGAATCTCTCTTGGGGTGGAGGCATCACTCCCCTGCTTCAGCAGGCACCTCCTGCAATGATGACCAGTTGCGTGGATCCCTCTTTTGCTGAGCTGCATGGATCCTCATCAGGGGTGGTGGACTGATGTGGTCCCGACGGTCCTGGCGTCCTACTGTCCAACTTTGGTAGAGGTAAGAGCTTGCCTCCCCTTGCAAGACAGTATACCCGTGCACCACATGTTTTGCAGTTGCCAAGGCTTGTTGGCATCCTTCCACAAAGTTCTTCATGCATCTTGCAGCTCTGGCCTCGAGCACTCTATCCTGCGACGCACAGCTTCCTGCGTGTTTCTCTGGTGGCGTGGGAGTCTTTGTCGTCGTGCTGCATGGGCCTCTTTTGCACCCTTTTTTGTCCCCATGCTGTGGGACTCCTGTGCACACTGCCTGGTCTTCTGAGGGCTCTCGGAGTTGCTGAGAGCCCCCTCTGACTTTCTCTTCCGGGTAGAGTCCACATGGTCCTTCCTGGTCCCAAGCAGTGCCAATTTCCGCTAACATTGAGCTTTGTGTGTGCCAAGGCTTGTTGGCAGACTCCAGTGACGCAAACCAGATTGCAATCCTCCATCGGGTGTGGGACATATCTTGCACCAACCAGGAACCCGACTCCGTCTTCCTGGGTGTAATGCTGACTGTTCTTCTTCACCGGTGGTTCTTCTTTTGCACCTTCATCTGGGTTAGCAGGGGCTCTTGTTCTCCCTGGACTTCTGTGCTTCTTGGACTTGGTCCCCTTCTTTCACAGGTCCTCAGGTCCAGGAATCCACTGTTGGTGTCTTGCAGTCTCTTCTGGTTCTTGCATAATCTTCTTTCTCATGTCTGTGTATGTTCTGGGAAAGTTACTGTGTTTTACTCCTGCTTTCCTGGGCACTGGGGTGGGTTCTAGTACTTACCTTTGGAGTTTTCTAGTACTCCCAGCGGTTATCTACACACTACACTTGACAAGGTGGGAAAATTACTTTTGCATTCCACTTTCTTAGTATATGGTTTGTGTTCCCCCTACGCCCATTTCTAACTATTGTGATTTTCTCTAATTGCACTGTTTTCTAACTGTTTTGATGCCTGTTTCTGCATACTAGTGTATAGTCTCTATGGTATTTTTGGTATTTGTGTCACCAAATTAAAGTGCGATTGTTTTTGTAACACTGAGTATTTTCTTTCATGTGTGTGAGGGCTGTGTGACTACAGTGATATTGCATGAGCTTTGCATGTCTCCTAGACAAGCCTTGGCTGCTCATCCACAGCTACCTCTAGAGAGCCTCGCTTCTTGACACTGCCTACACTACACTAATAAGGGATAACTGGGCCTGGTGTAAGGTGTAAGTACCATAGGTACACACTACAAATCAGGCCAGCCTCCTACAAAAGGTACCCTTCAGTACAACATACAATGCTTAGAATAACTTTACTACTTTCCCCAATTTTTATGTGTGCTGTACAGTGCAGCACACATGCAAGGTTGGAGAAGAAAGGAGAAATAGAAACTTTTCTCTTTGTTAGTGCCTATTTAAAATGGGTATTATTTTTTGTTGCAAAAATCTATTTACCTTTTTTCAGTAAATATGGTTTTGAGTCAAAAACCATGGGTGGTTGCATTGGAATGCCAATGCACCACCCACAGAATGTCCCCTTGGCGCTAAGTAATGCAAGGTAGTGCTAGGAGCATTTTTGCATTACTTTCAAGTGAATTTCCAACGTAAAACAAGTTTTGCACTGGAAAGTAAATTGGGAAAAAATATTTGCATCACAAAAGTGATGCAAACACAGCACAAAATCTTAGAAAATATACACGTAATGTTAAAATACATTATACGACAAGCAGGGGGCATGAGAGGGGCTTAAGGGGCAGTGGAAATGGACAGTAATGTGGATTGGTAGGGGTACTAAGTGAGAGAAAACACATAGGCCCTTATTACAATCCTGGCAGTCGGTGATAAAGCGGCGGTAATACCGCCAACAGGTCAGCAGTAAAAAAAATTGAATTATGATGGAATTATGACCACGGCGGAAAACGCCCACACAGATAGCCACTTTAACACACCAACTGCCACAGCGGGAGCCACAAGCACTGCGGCGGTAACTGCCAACAGCCAGACGGAAGACAATGTTCCGCCCACTGTATTACAACAGGCCTATTCGCCACCTTTTCCAGGGCGGTACCAACAACATCAAAAGTACGGTGGAAACAGTACACAGAAGGCAAAGGACTCACCTCTGGAGACTCAAGGAAGAACCACAACGCCAAGGAGCCAGAGTTGCACATCTTCCCCATGCGTGTATACCTTCTAATGCACTATGAACAGCAACGCCAGCGAAGATGATCACGGTGAGTACTGCTGCCCAGCACACAAGGGAGGGGGAAGGAAAAAGAGAGTGACACACACATGCAACACGTAGCACCCCCACCTCCACTCCCACCCCCAACACCATACACACAAACAGATGCAGTAACATTACATATACACCTGTATCCCTCAGGAATAATGCAAGGACAAAAGGAATTGATTAAAGTGAGTGTAATAAGATTAAATACTAGAAAATCATGCTTCAAAATCAAAACAGTATATACATATGTACAAATGGAGGGACACTACCCAGTCCTCAACGTCCGTGGGCCAGTCCTCAATGTCCGTGGGCCACAGGGCCACATCACATAGGCCAAGGCCCCACTTGACTCCTGCAACAACAAGGAGAGAACACTGCAGGGGCATCAGGTCGAAAATACACACCCACCTCAGGGTGAGCAGGAACGGGGGGCATTTCAGTCGGAAGATGGTACAACACCACTGGTCCTGGAGGCGGCTACATGCCCTGTGTGATGTCCTGGGAGGGCAAAGCCACAGTCTCTCAAGTGGGTGGTTTGCCCACTGCTTGGTCCTGGGGAGTGCAAAGCCATAGTCTCTAGTGGGTGGTTTACCCACTGCTTGGTCCTGGGGAGTGCAAAGCCACAGTCTCTCTAGTGGGTGGTTTGCCCACTGCTTGGTCCTGGGGAGTGCAAAGCCACAGTCTCTCAAGTGGATGGCTTCTCCACTAGTTCTGGAGGGGGCCTTGTGCCCAGTGTGCTTCATCCTGGCAAGGAGGGGGTGAGTGAATGGCTTCTCCACTGGTTCTGGAGGGGGCCTTTTGCCCAGTGTGCTTCATCCTGGCAAGGAGGGGGTGAGTGGATGGCTTCTCCAATGGTTTTGGAGGGGGCCTTGTGCCCAGTGTGCCTCATCCTGGCAAGGAGGGGGTGAGTGGACGGCTTCTTCCACTGGTTCTGGAGGTGGCCTTGTGCCCAGTGTGCTTCATCCTGGCAAGGATGGGGTGATGGATTGCTTCTTCCACTGGTTCTGGAGAGGGCCTTGTGCCCTGTGATACAGCACTTGGGGAGTGCAAGGTCACATTCTCTCACCTGGGTGTCACACCTATAGGATTTGCAGGGTCCAGGACGCACTACAGCCCATGGAGGCCTGACTACACCTGCGGCGGTGATAGCTGCTCAGTAGTGGCAGTGGCAGTGCTGGTGTCGGGGATGCCAGTGGTGGGGGGAGGCTCCAGCCCTTCCCCTGCAGCCTCGGACAGCTGCCCACTGGGGCTGCTGGCAGTGGTGTTGGTGGCGGTGCTGGTGGTGGTGCTGGTGTCGGGATGCCAGTGGTGGGAGAGGCTCCAGCCCTTCCCCTGCAGCCTTGGATGGCTGCCCACTGGGGCTGCTGCTGCTGGCAGTGGTGCTGGTG
The DNA here is from genome assembly GCF_031143425.1 of Pleurodeles waltl. Classification (NCBI taxonomy): domain Eukaryota; kingdom Metazoa; phylum Chordata; class Amphibia; order Caudata; family Salamandridae; genus Pleurodeles; species Pleurodeles waltl. The sequence continues at coordinate 726,881,754 of NC_090443.1, forward strand.
GTGGTGCTGGCAGTGGTGGGGGGAGGCTCCAGCCCTTCTCCCTCAGATTCGGACGGCTGAACCACCATGGTTGGTGGTGGGGGCTGAGGTACTGGGTTTTTCAGAACCGGTACTGATCCGGTAACCCAGCGGTGCCAGGGTACACCGAAAGACCTCGGGTACTTTCCTGATTCAGACCACAGAAACTCAGAGTCTTCTAGGTGAAGTCAAAGATCGAATTTATTGGCTGCAACCAAGTAACAAGCGTCCTAGAAGTACAACAGCACGGTTTGTATGTTCTCAGGAGACTGTGTTTCAATGCAAAGTCAGGTTTTCTTATATACAGTTTTTTAAGCTTCAGGCAAACATTCTTGACATTTTGGTTGGTCATTCACATGTTTTCACTACAAAGGAAAAAACAGTGTCATGATGAAACCTCATATTTCATGTCATCCAACCCATAATAAATTACCCGGCAAGGCCTAGTATTTTACATCAGTTAAGTGTGGACCCCCAATAAAAACGGGCACCTCCCCCTCGTAAAGTAAGAAGAAGAAAAGAGCAGGTGCAGGTGTGAGCAAGATTAGGCAGGGTGTGTGAGCGATAATAAGGGTTTTATGGCATGGTGTGCCTTGATGCTATCTGATTCGGCCACTGGGAGAGGGACTGACCAAACAGGTTTGGCCTGAGGCAATGGTTCCAGCTTGCCCAGGTCAGAGAAAAGTCAATCAAGGTGTACGTGTCCTTGGAATCAAATCTGACTGTATTATAAGCCTATGTGAGGGCAACTTTTAAAAATGGCTGCCGTGTATAAAATGGGAGCCACGAGTGCAGGACGAAAATGGCGATTTCGAGGTGAAAACGCTGCTGGAATTGAGCGAAAATGCTCATGCTTAGTGTACTAGTCATTATCGGTCTTTTGATACTAAAATCGTACTGCTGTGGCAAAGTAAATTACATGGGTCCAGAATTTTTAGAACCACAAACCCTCCTTTTGCCCTTACATAGGCAATAAACCTATTCTCATGCTAATCTGAGTCCAGGTCTATGTTTATAAGGCCATGGAGATGTTGCTGGAGCAAAATTCTAATACTTGGTAACTCTCTCTGGATAGGTCTCCTCGAACATGAAGGAGCACAAAAGGCCACATATGGCAGGACAAAATAAGGAATACCTCTATCTGCAGTAGGTGGCATAAGATCACACACCCAACAATTAGTGATGTTCACTACTAACTAGTGTTGATGCAGAAGCTGTACAAAAGAATTGCTTACGAATTCTGATCTTCTAACCTGCTCATGTTCAGGAAAAGGGTGAAAAGAGTGCAAAGAAACAATAGTAGGAAAAGATATAGGTTGGGAAGTGAGTGCAGAAGTCAATTGAGTAGAGAAAAACAATCCCACCCATAAATGACAACGTCATGTTTAAAAGACACTAGAAAACACGTTATTAAGAACATATAGACAACGGGAGAAAGTAGTGACCACTATTACAAATGAAATAATAATTTTTCACAACCCTAACCAAAAAGCAAATCCTAAAATTATCTAGTAACATTTTTAGGGCTCCTCTGCATTTCAGTAATTTTTGTATGTTCAGGTGGAACAGTGGTGACTCTCATCAATGCTCTAAGGTGAAAAGGGGGTACTCTTTCCACAGAAAATGGACTTTATTCTGCTTTTACTAAACAGAATAGTACTTTAAAACAATGCCAGCAAAACAATCAGGCCCTCATTCTGACCCTGGCGGTTCTCTACCGCCAGGGCCAACGGGGGCGGGAGCACCGCCGACAGGCCGGCGGTGCTCCCTTGGTCATTCTGACCGCGGCGCTTTGGCCGCGGTCAGAACGGGAAAACCGGCGGTCTCCCGCCGGTTTTCCACTGACCTTAGAATCCTCCAAGGCGGCGCAGCTCGCTGCGCCGCCGAGGGGATTCTGACCCCCCCTACCGCCATCCTGTTCATGGAGGGAAAGCCGCCATGAACAGGATGGTGGTAGGGGGGGTCGCGGGGCCCCTGGGGGCCCCTGCCGTGCCCATGCCAATGGCATGGGCACGGCAGGGGCCCCCGTAAGAGGGCCCGCAAAGTATTTCAGTGTCTGCCTTGCAGACACTGAAATACGCGACGGGTGCCACTGCACCCGTCGCACCTTCCCACTCCGCCGGCTCGATTACGAGCCGGCATCCTCGTGGGAAGGGAGTTTTTCCCTGGGCTGGCGGGCGGTCTTTTGGAGACCGCCCGCCAGCCCAGGGAAAAACTCATAATACCCTCCGCGGTCTTCAGACCGCGGAGCGGTATAATGGAGGGCGGGATCCTGGCGGGCGGCCTCCGCCGCCCGCCAGGGTCATAATGAGGCCCTCAGTCTCCTAACACCTAGGCCCTCATTCTGACCTTGGCGGGCGGCGGAGGCCGCCCGCCAAAGTCCCGCCGTCAGGTTACCGTTCCGCGGTCGAAAGACCGCGGCGGTAATTCTGACTTTCCCGCTGGGCTGGCGGGCGGTCGCCTTCAGACCGCCAGCCAGCCCAGCGGGAAAGAGGCTTCCACGATGAAGCCGGCTCGGAATCGAGCCGGCGGAGTGGAAGCTGTGCGACGGGTGCAGTTGCACCCGTCGCGTATTTCACTGTCTGCGCAGCAGACAGTGAAATACATGTAGGGGCCCTCTTACGGGGGCCCCTGCAATGCCCATGCCAGTGGCATGGGCACTGCAGGGGCCCCCAGGGGCCCCGCGCCCCCCCCCTACCGCCATCCGGATCTCGGCGGTCCGACCGCTGGGATCTGGATGGCGGTAGGGGGGGTCGGAATCCCCGCGGCGGTGCAGCAAGCTGCGCCGCCGCGGAGGATTCAATGGGGCCGCGGTACACTGGCGGGACCCCGCCAGTGGTGCCGGTCCGACCGCGGCTTTACCGCCGCGGTCGGAATCCCCATTGGAGCACCGCCGGCCTGTCGGCGGTGCTCCCGCGGTCCTCCGCCCTGGCGGTCAAAGACCGCCAGGGTCAGAATGACCACCCTAATCTATACAATCACACGGAAACCTCTTGTGAAACCAACTATGCCCAGAGTCCGTTCAAAAAGCCTCTCTGGCAGGCTTCTATTGTCCATCAAATTTTCTTTTGTTGTTTTCTTTTGCATGGGCCTCTCAATTCAGGCCTCTTCGTGAGAAAAGTACTGCTTAGTTGGAGTGCCCTCCTGGCAAACACCCACAGCTCACTCGAAAGTCTCAATGTCTTAAAGCAATGCACCAGTGTCTCTCCTCTGTGGCAGACACTACAAACAATGTGCTCTTCATTGATCAAGGGCACAAATCATCTCGTGCAGACCCAAGCACCATTAATTGGGAAATAGCTCAAGCTCAGCAGCACTTTCAGACTCCAACACTCATTATTTAGTGTCAGAGGACGCTCAAGCTGCTCTTTCATGGGCACCACAATATAGTGCCTTTTTCCAAACTTGAAATCTCCGGTGCACTGCCCTTCTTCCGTTGGAGCAAAGAAAAGGGGGTGTGTGGCCAAAACTCAGGCCAAGGGGCTCAAGGGATTGCACACTGTCAGAGGTTACAAGCACATGACAGGTAGAGAAATGAAACCTCAAAACAGCTCTGCTATCAACAACAGGAATCCTTCTCTTTAGCTCTTTTACACTGAAACTTTGGTTTTGTGATGTCCAACGCCGTCTGATGGAGCAAGTACGATACCATGCGCTGGCGATCGCTGTCCAGCTTTGCTACTTTCTGGGTGCTGAGACTGTAGGGCCAAGACGTTCGTCTTTCATCTGTAGCTGTCACTGATGGGAATTAGGCTTAAATCAATGTCCTGCAGGTTATTATGACTTGATACCCGCAGAATCTAGTGACGTAGGAAATGTGCCACAGTTGTTAGTTTCCTTCAATTTAGTAAAAAAACAGTTCATGGTTTTTAGCAAGGGGACTGCAAGCAGTTGGTCTGCAATCTTCAAAGGAGTAGCCATACACCATGGGCATAAAATACAAAGACAAAGGCAGAAGGGCAAAACAGGGTCTCTAGCATCTTTAATTGGGTTCTCTCCATTATTCTCTGCCATCTATAGCTACATGAGAATTCTATCTGAATGGATTTCCTCACACAGTGGCATTGTCTAATGGAGTAAACACATATTTTCCTCAATGATTAAGTCTAGGTGTTCCTCCTTACCTTAGAACATCTCAATAGAGAAATCACATGATACCGATTATCAGGGACATGTAGAAACCTTCCTTTAAAAACTGTGCATCAGGTGCACTATGCAATACACAGGCTAATAGTCAAATGTGCAAACAAAAAGACAAGAACTAGAGGGTCCTGATATTTGCATGATTAGGACACATCTGATCCCACCAAAAATTAAAGTAGCAGGAACAGAAGGGAACCGAAAACCAAATAAAAATATACATTGAAAATTCATCATGTTCAAAAAGGTAAACATAAGATATCTCCTATTGAAATGGAAAACTTGTCTTACTATAATATTGAGTCAGTTAACCAGTCTATTGCTACCCTGACAGTCAGGCTGGAAAACATTGAAGCAGGCCTAAGGCAAATTCTTGAAAACCAGTCTGGTCATACCAAAGGGAATTATACATAACATGGGGGTCCCTGGTACATCACTGCAGTCTGGAAATGTGAACCTGAACAATACATCAATAATAATAAAAGGGCTGACTGGTGAAAGGAATTCGAAAAAGAGAAATGGGACTAGGACATAGCTAAAATCTCAATAACTAAGCATGATGCGACATTGGTCAGGGGAAGTAACAAAAGAAAAAATCTATAGGAAGAACAAAAATAATTATTTGGGTGATAGTCAGGCATGTGACACAACACCGAGAGTACGGGTGATACACAAAGGCCAAAGTTACACAAATTTTAACTCTACCGTTGGCGACTACACCATATACGGTACTCCTAGCTAATGTTTCAGTTCCTTCTTCAGGAAAAAATGAAAACCTGGTTTTCTTTTAAGGAATGAAAGCCATATGCTACTTAGGAAACAGAACATCATTAACTAATGTAATATAGAAATTAGGCCACCTTGAGTCACAGATCTATAATTTCATCCTTAGGTCCAATCAAGGCTACATAAATGTAGGGCTGCCTGTTCCTTTAAGGGAAGGGGCAGTAACGTGACTAACTGCAGGTGACACACTTTGATCCTGTATATCTCTTTTTATTTTCCTTCAATACCATTATAGCCAAATAGACATGCACTGGTGAAGTGTTGTCTCTTATGTTCACAGCATGAAATATCATTATCTGTAGAATTTAGTAACCAGAACAAGTTCAACCAACTGTTGCGTAGCGATGGGCATCGTCATGACCATCCCCTTACAACACAGGGGAGCTTGTAATAGTATCAAAAGCAACAACAAACATGCAAAAAACAAATAAAAAATAATAAAAACGCACAAAACGTCAAGCCATCAGATATACTTGCTGTATATCAAGCACAAAAAGCATAGACAAAATAATAGCATGTGTGAATAAGCGGTGACACACAACACCATGTCATGTACTTTATGCACTGTAAACCTGCAGCCCAAAACCCAATATTTGGGCCTGTTTAATTTGTCAGGTTTAAAATCCTTACCCTCCTTTTGACAGTAGATCACCAGGCAATGGAAATCTGCTGTCAAATATAAGTTTACTGTTTCTCTTCTAACATACAGGACCAGCAAAAACAATTCATGATAGGACCAAATACATGAAAATAAATTTCCATTTCTTAACTGTTACCCTCTTGTCAGTTACTTCGCAACATCAAGCCACCTTAGTTTTACCTTTCTAAAAGTAAAAATTGTTACACTGACACTCCATATTAATTTGGCACCTACAATTTCCACTGTGAAAAATGTCTTAATTGGCAAATCGTTCTCATTAAGGCATGTAGCCTTCAAAATTTTAGAAAAGGGCTGCATCTTATTTTCTGTCTAAGACTTAATGCAACACTTCGTTTTCTGTCAAATAAAAGCAACTAGCAGGCATCATTTTATTTTTTTAGAGCGGAGACACAAATGTATCAGTTCTGCAGAGCATTTAACATGATGTTGGGACTTTCGAAGAAACCCCTTTTTTTTATATTTTCCCTTTGGACTTAAGTTCTTTAATTGTATTGATGTTCTTCTGGAGAAACCAGAAATCCCACTTTTAGAGGCCCGTAGGGTCATTCTGCATTTCACAGAGACAATGCCCTAATTTAAAAGGTCACAAGTGTCAACATGACAGCCTCCTCCATTGTTTATGGGAAAACTAAAGATAGCATCTCAGCAGCGTGACTTGAACCAGCCTCTGTAGCTCTCCTTGCTTCTGCCACTCTGAATCTATCTTCCTATTTTCCTTCTAACCTGCAATAATTCACTCTATTTAAAAAAAAAAAAAAATTCCTTTTTAGGCGCTAAAAAAATTATCTCTATTTCCAGATTATTAAACTACATTTACTGTGAATAATTCACAAACCTTAATAACACACATACCAGTTGTTAGAATAAATGCTTGTTGCAATCCCATGCAATGGTACATATTTCATCAACCTCGAATGAATGAACGTCTCAGTAGGCCCAGCTGAAGTTAGAACCTTCAACCTTGATATTAAAACAAGCCTTTGTACTTGCACATTGACTCATTGAATCATAAGAAGGCACAACCTGCAAATATATATCAAACCTAAATGTATGCATTTACTGAAGCCTGAGACACTTTAAAAAGTACTCTGAATGAAAGAAAATGCAGTTTAAACAGTGCTTTTGCCCAAAATCGACTTTGATATTTTAGGCATTAAAAAATCAATATCCTACAATTTTCTTGCATAATATGCATTACCAGAATGTCTATTACACAATCCATGAGTCAGCCATTGAAAATATTAACTTATACTTTATAGAAATGAGCTTGTTTGCTCCTGCGCCAAGGGAAAATTGCACATACAAATGTCATTTTAGCGGTGCAACATAACTTAAATTAAATTTTAATGTTAGGAGGTCATAGTATAGGTATTAAGCTTTATAAATATTAAAAAACGATTTTGAAAGGCACTTATTTTTTAAATAATTTTTCCATAATTAATAATTTTCTTTAAAAAAAAATAAAAAAAAAATTATTCTTTTTTTGTGATAATTCCACATATAAAAGCAAGCTGCATCCCTTGCCTATTATTTGGGATACATTAACTCACAAGCCTAAGCGCATAAGCCTAACTTGAAATGCGTCACATTTTTGCGCCACTTTCATTTAAAAGGAAGGTTATGCAAAATTCCACCCATGTTTAACTGGGAAAGTGCTGGCTGAATTGAACATTCCTATCAAATATACTGCAGCTGAAAAGTTTGCCTGTGAACATCTAATACAATGCATCTAAGAAAAATGCTGTAAATGTATTTTTTTTTGTTTTTGCAAAAATAGATAATTTCGTTTTTTTTTTTGGGGCCCTATTTATATCTATTGAATGTGTTTTCTAATTTATTAAGCATTTAACGTCAGTTTTGTATATGTGCACAATTGCTCATTCTATAAATGAAAGAGCAACATATAGCTATGTTAGCACATCACATGGTTCATTTCTGGATTTTTTCTAAGTTTCTACCTAATATTAATTAACCAACATTTTACTTAACAAACTGTAAACATCAAGAAGACCCACAAACACACATTGAGCTCATTTCAGATATAAACAAAAAACACTCAGTACACACAATACAGCGCGCTTTAGCCATTTTTCATAAATAGCGCCGTCGCAATTTACTTACAGAACCGTTTGCAGATCCTAGTTGTAAGTCATATTTACAAGAAAAAAAGAAAACTTTTCTCAATTATTTCCAAGAATAGCGGACCCATACTTTATTAAACGTGATGGGGCCTACTCCGTGCTTCACATATAGTTCATAGGTTGGAATTCCAATCGGAGGAACCGGACATGAGTCCTCCAACCGGGAGTCCCTTTTACAACCAAGACAAAACAAATTTCCAAGTCTGCTAACACCAGGCATCTTCGCTCACTAGTCTAGCTTCAAACTTCAAAGGATTATCGTTTACGATAGTCTTGTGAATACACGAGTCCTTCGGCTTTGGTACTTGCAAGTTCCAAATCAAAGTGATCCCGAAGGGATACCAAACCAAATGTCCAACTAAGGACCAAACCAAGTGTCCAACTAAGGACTGGGAGACGCTCCACTTATACTTAACTGAAAATATCGATGACGTCACCAGACGACTCGTCTTATCGTTTCGCTCTACCAAACATCAAGGGTCCAAATCAGGGCGATAGCCAGGGCAGCAGTCCTTTGTAGCCGTCGGGAAGTGGGGAACCTCGCAGCAAAGACTTTCGGACCACGTCGACATGCAGGGGTTGATGAAGTGGCGGCCTTCCTCCAGAATTTTCACACGAAGCTCCCCACGGACCTCAGGCTTGGACCGGTACCGCTGGTATCACCCCACGTTGGGCGCCAACTGAGGTACTGGGTTTTTCAGAACCGGTACTGATCCGGTAACCCAGCAGTGCCAGGGTACACCCAAAGACCTCGGGTACTTTCCTGATTCAGACCACAGAAACTCAGAGTCTTCTAGGTGAAGTCAAAGATCGAATTTATTGGCTGCAACCAAGTAACAAGCGTCCTAGAAGTACAACAGCACGGTTTGTATGTTCTCAGGAGACTGTGTTTCAATGCAAAGTCAGGTTTCCTTATATACAGTTTTTTAAGCTTCAGGCAAACATTCTTGACATTTTGGTTGGTCATTCACATGTTTTCACTACAAAGGAAAAAACAGTGTCATGATGAAACCTCATATTTCATGTCATCCAACCCATAATAAATTACCCGGCAAGGCCTAGTATTTTACATCAGATAAGTGTGGACCCCCAATAAAAACGGGCACCTCCCCCTCGTAAAGTAAGAAGAAGAAAAGAGCAGGTGCAGGTGTGAGCAAGATTAGGCAGGGTGTGTGAGCGATAATAAGGGTTTTATGGCATGGTGTGCCTTGATGCTATCTGATTCGGCCACTGGGAGAGGGACTGACCAAACAGGTTTGGCCTGAGGCAATGGTTCCAGCTTGCCCAGGTCAGAGAAAAGTCAATCAAGGTGTACGTGTCCTTGGAATCAAATCTGACTGTATTATAAGCCTATGTGAGGGCAACTTTTAAAAATGGCTGCCGTGTATAAAATGGGAGCCACGAGTGCAGGACGAAAATGGCGTTTTCGAGGTGAAAACGCTGCTGGAATTGAGCGAAAATGCTCATGCTTAGTGTACTAGTCATTATCGGTCTTTTGATACTAAAATCGTACTGCTGTGGCAAAGTAAATTACATGGGTCCAGAATTTTTAGAACCACAGGGCTCAGAATAAGTCCCAGCACCAGGGCTCATGTCCTTCCTGCCTGCAGGTACAGGCCCCTTGCCCTTCACTTCACAGCTGGTGGTGCCTCCTTGCACTTCCCCTTGGCAGCTGGTGGTGCCCCCTTGCCCTTACCCTTGGCAGCCGGTGGTGCCTCCTTGCCCTTCCCCGTGGCAGCTGGTGGTGCCTCCTTGACCTTCCCCTTGGCAGCTGGTGCATGCGCAATGTCAGTGCTGATGGCTGGTTCCCTGGAGCCTCTCACACCTGCAGTAGCTGCTGACACTACTGTGGCTGTGGACTGGGTGGCTGAGGTGTTCGCCTGGGTTCTGACCACCGTGGTCTGACGTGAAGGATGGGGGGAGGGGTATCAAGAGGTCAACGGCAGAGAGAAAAAGCTTCTTAGGGACACTGGGGTGGGAAGAGGGTGAAGGTTTGGGAGTGGAAGAAGAGGGAGTGGTTGGAGGAGGTGTCTGTCTGCTGTGTTTGTGTGCAGTTGCATGGGCTGGATGCTGTTGTGAGGTGGATGGCTGTTGGGTGTCTGAGTGCTTGCGTTTGTGTACTTTGGGAGGAGGGCGCACAGACACAGTGGGAGAGGACACAGGGGATGTGTGCATGGACGTGGGGGTGGTGACTGCCAGTGAGGGGTGTGTAGTGATAGGCGTGATGGGGTAGCGGATGAGGATGGAGTGCATGCAGGTGTGAGTGGAGATATGACTGGGAGGGTGATGGACGAGGAGAAGGAGGGGGACACAGTGAAGGCAGTGGATGTTGATATGTCTGCATCTGGATGGTGTTTGTGTGAGTGCCTGTGGGATGATGTGTGGTGCTTGTGTTTGCCTGAGCCACTCCTGTGTGTTGTATTGGGTGTATGCTGGTCTAAATGTGTGCTTGGGATAGGTTGGGCTTGAGGGGAATGGGACTGGGTAGAGCAAGTTAGAGGGGGAGGCTAGAGACAGGGACAATGGCTGCCATCAGGGAGGAGGCCAGAGCCTGGATTGATCTCTGTTGGGCCACCATGCCAGAGTGAATGCACTCCAGGAATGCATTTGTTTGTTGAAAATGGCCTGCCAGCCCCTGGATGGCATTCACTATTGTTGACTGCCCAACAGAGATGGATTGCAGGAGGTCAATAGCCTCCTCACTCAGGGCAGCAGGGCTCACTGGGGCAGGTCCTGAGGTGCCTGGGGCAAAGGAGATGCCCACCCTCCTGGGTGAGCGGGCACGGGAAACTCACTGAGGGGCTGCTGGGAGGGCAGTGCTGGTACGGGGGTGGCGGCTGTACCTGTAGTTGGAGTGGGCACAGTGGTGTCCGCCACCAGCAGGGAGCTTCCATCAGAGGAGTTATCACAGTCAGAACTGTCCCCTCCTGTCTCCGCAGTGGTGCTCCCCTCGCCCTCCATCCCACCGGTGCCCTTACCGTCGGTGGATTTGGCATCCTGGGCCCTGTGGGATGCAGCTCCCTCCATCACCGGTGCCTCTGCTCCTCCACCAGATGATGCTAATGCACATAAGGACAGGGTGACAAAACAAAAAGGTGGGGAAGGAGACAAAGGATACACTTGGTCAATGGCAGCAACAACACCACCGTTGGCATACATGACACACACACACGGACAGGGAACAGCCTGACGCATTAGGCGATGTACTACCAATCACAATGCTAGTCACCAGCCCATGGAAAGGAATACCTAACACCAACAGCAGCATACCTGACACTCACAGACACCTGTCCAGTAGTGGATGCCTACTAGCTTGGCTGGAGGTGGTTCATATTATACCCTGTCCAACATGGGACCTACCCTGCAATGTCCGGCCTGGCGTAGGGGCACCCACAGGCCCACATCCCCCATCCGGAGACCACCCATCCGCGGACCAGTATTAAATTGGGAAACTGTACTCACCCCCTTGTGGCTGCTGTGATGCCCTAAAGAGCCCAACTAGCTCCAGAAAGGCCACCGCCAGTATGCAGGCCATCAGGGGGGTCAGGGTTCGATGGGCACCCCTTCCTCACTGGGAGGCCATCCCAGGCTGGGCCTCCACTGTCTTCCTTGCCCAGTGTCTCAGGTCCTCCTACGTTTCCGACAGTGGGTGCTCTGCCTGCCGTAGACCCCTAGGGTCCACACGACCTTGGTGATGGCACGCCATATACCCTTTTTCTGATGGGTGCTGACCTGCAGAACAAGAAACATAGAAAAAGGTTTCAGTCATACCGTCCTGCCTGTTACACTTATGGCCCACCATAGCCCTCATATCCCTTTATGCACAGACAGTGCCCACCATACATGCAGCACGTTGTCCAGAACCCTTCCACCAACCCCCCCCACAAGGCCCTCACACACAGCACTCCATGCATTTATGCCCCTTGCATCGTGCTCACAGTGTACTCACCTGTTGGTCTGGAGGCCCATACAGCATTCGGTACTGGTGTTGGACCCCATCCACCAGTCTCTCCAACCCCTCAGCGGTGAAGGCAGGGGCCCTTTACCCAGTGACACAAGCCATGGTCGGTTCCAGACACAGGTCACAGCAGCACTTGCAGTGTAGGTCCTCTCCTGTTGAATGTCAGGTAGCAAGTGAGTGGACAGATAGAAAATCGCGGTCCCTTCCGCGGTGGTGCGTACCATCACCGCCGGCTTACATCACCATTGGTCACTGTAACCCACAGGGCCGAATGACAACCAATGAGGAGTTGCACGGCGGTACTCGACTGCCTCCCACAACGGTGCACAACGTCAGCGGCATGACATCATTTCCACATGTCCATCCACACAGGACAGGCGGACGCCATTTCAGTCGGGGGCAGGCCATGGCACCTAACTGCGTCACAGTACACATAGGCACCGTTTGGGCCTATACAACAACATACTGTTACAGTCACAACATGCAATGTAGTGTAGTGTTTGGAAATGTGGTATACTGACCAGCTGCTCCCCATTTTGCCCCCTAGATTGCAACTGCTGCGGATGAATAGGAGATGGAGACATCCCCCGTGTACAGAACCCTGGTGGACTTGGCAACAATGGAGGACAGGCACATCATCCTCACCTATGGACTGGATAGGGCCACAATCACAGAGCTGTGTGCCCAATTGGAGCCTGACCTGATATCTGCTATCCGTCAGCCCACCGGGATCCCTCGTCTTGTGCAAGTCCTATCTGTGCTACATTTCTTGGAAACTGGCTCCTTCCAAGTGACAATGGGCTTGGCAGCTGGAATGTCTCAGCCAATGTTCTCAATAGTGTTGACCAGAGTGTTGTCTGCCCTGATTAAACACATGCCCAGCTACATTGTTTTCCCCCAGGTGGAGGATTTGACCACAGTGAAAGCTGACTTCTATGCAATGGGACATATCCCCAACATTATTGGGGCTATTAATGGTACACATATTGCATTTGCCCCCCACCCCCCCGGGGAAATGAACAAGTGTTCAGAAATTGAAAGAGCTTTCACTCAATGAACATGCAGATAGTGTGCCTGGCAGACCAGTACATCTCCCATGTTAATGCAAAGTATCCTGGCTCTGTGCATGATGCCTACATCCTGAGGAATAACAGCATCCCATATGTGATGGCTCAACTCCAGAGGCACCGGGTGTGGCTAATAGGTGAGCCCTGGTTCCAACCCAGTGTATGTTGGTGTATGGGGTGGGCCCTAAGGGTTAGTGTGTGTCTAACAGTTGTTGCTTGATATTTGCAGGTGACTCTGGTTACCCCAACCTCTCATGGCTACTGACCCCTGTGAGGAATCCCAGGTCAAGGGCAGAGGAACGTTACAATGAGGCACATGGGCAAACAAGGAGAATAATAGAGAGGACACTTGGCCTCCTGAAGGCCAGGTTTCATTGCCTCCATCTAACAGGTGGATCCCTGTACTACTCACCCAAGAAGGTGTGCCAGATAATCATGGCATGTTGCATGTTGCATGTTGCATAACCTTGCCTTGGTGCCTTTTCTGCAGGAGGATGAGGCTGGAGATGGACGTGTGGCAGTAGTGGACCCTGTCGACAGTGAAGATGAGGAGGCAGAGGATGAGGATGAGGACAACAGAACAGCTATTATATGACAGTACTTCCAGTGACACACAGCTAAGACACTAACTTCACTTTGTATTGACAGTTTTGTATTTGACATTGTACATGGCAGGCAGATTCTCCCAATTCTATGGCCACTTACTATATCCTTTGGCATCTCTATTTTCAGATATCTGTGCCCCACTCTGGCACCTGGTGTGTTGAGTGCAGCCATCTACAGGTCATTTCTATGTATACATTACTGTACAGTTGTATTGCAGTGTTTAAACCTTGTTAAACAAATACATAGTTAAATCATTTGACATACTCCATGCTTGTATTTTTACAAAGGGTGTTTATTTAAGTGCTGATAAGTAGAGGGGTATGTGCAATGGACTGGGGTGATGGTGGAGGAAAGTCCAGGATATAGTCCAGTCTATTTGTATCACAGGTTCATTGTCCAAGGGGGTATAGGAAGTGGAGCAATGGCAGTTCAAGGTGTACAGGGTGACAGAGTGGGACACAAGGGTGACAATCAGGAGAGTCATATTTCCTGGTGGGGGTCTTGGCAATGTTCTCTGGCTTCTGGCTTCTGGCTTCTGCCTGGATCGCAGGGACCGTTTGCGGGGTGGTTCTCCTTCTGCAGGGGGAGGGGTGCTAGTGGCCTGTTGGCTCTGTGGTGCGGCCTCCTGTCCACTAGCGACAGCGGAGGTGGAGGGCTGTTCATCAGTGTGGTTAGTGTCAGGGGCCCGGTGGTGTGCCACTGCCTCCCTCATGGTGTTGGCCATGTCTGCCAGAACCCCTGCACTGGTGTCCAGGGTGGTGTGGATGTCTTTCAGGCCCTCCCTGATCCCCAGGTACTGTCCCTCTTGCAGCCGCTGGGTCTCCTGCAACTTGTCCAGTATCTGTCCCATCGTCTCCTGGGAATGGTGGTATGCTCCCAGGATGTTGGTGAGTGCCTCCTGGAGAGTCGGTTCGCTAGGCCTGTCCTCCCCCTGTCGCACAGCAGTCCTCCCAGCTTCCCTGTTGTCCTGTGCCTCTGTCCCCTGAAACGTGTGCCCACTGTCACTGACCCCAGGTCCCTGATCACCCTGTGTTTGTGGTGTGCCCTGGGCTCCCTGTAGTGGTGGACACACTGCTGAATGATGTGTCCTGGGGACAGAGGTATGGGCTTGCTGTGTGGGTGCTATGGTGGTGTTTCCTGAGGGGGGAGGCTCTCTGGTGGTATGGGACTGTGCCTGGGTAACCGACTCTCCAGAGATCCCTGATGGGCCAGGTTGGTCATCCAGATCCAGGCATCCAGAGCTGCTGTCATCACTGTGGACCTCTTCTGGGTGGGGACTGGATGGTGCTGGCACCTCCTCTCCAGTGACGTTTTGTGGGGGACCTTTGGGGATGTAAATGCAGTGCTATTGTTTCTGCGTGTGACATCTTGTGCATGGGTGTGTTGCCCTGTATGGTTGTGATTTCCCTGTCAGCTTTGCCTTGTGTGAGTAGTGATTTAGTGAGCTAGGTGATTCTCTCTAATGTGCATGCTTTAGTGATGGGTGTCCATGCAGGGCTGTGAGTGATGTCCATGCATTGGTGGTGCATGCAGGCCTTGGTATTGGGATGGGTGGGTTGTGATGATGGGGTGTATGTGAAGAGGTGGAGTGATGGGGGTGAGGGTAGGGGTGGGAGTATGTGATGGCATGCAGGTAGGGCGAGTGAAAGTAATAGAGATTTGACTTAGCAGAGTCCAGTCTTCCTGCTACTCCTGCCAGGCCCTCAGGATGCAGTATTGCCAAGACTTGCTCCTCCCATGTTGTTAGTTGTGGGGGAGGAGGTGGGGGTCCACCGCCAGTCTTCTGTACAGCTATCTGGTGTCTGCAACCACGGAATGCACCTTCCCCCATAGGTCGTTCCACCTCTTCCTGATGTCAACCCTTGTTCTGGGGTGCTGTGCCACGGCATTGACTCTGCCCACGATTCTCCGCCATAGCTCCATCTTCCTAGCAATCGATGTCTGCTGCACCTGTGATCCGAATAGCTGTGGCTCTACCCGGATGATTTCCTCCACCATGACCCTTAGCTCTTCCTCTGAGAACCTGGGGAGTCTTTGTGGTGCCATGGGTGTAGTGTGAGTGGTGTGTGTGAGGGTGTGTGGGGTGATGTGTTGGGGTGTGTGCTGTAAGGTGCGTGGATGGTGTATGGGTGATGGTGTTCTATGGCTCTGGTTCTGTGGGTGGTCTTGGTGTGTGTCTCTCTCAGTTGTAAAAAAAAAATTGAGTCATAAAGGGTTGTGGGTAATGTGTGCGTGTGTGTTTTATAGTGGTGTGTGTGTGTGGGTGTGGTGTGTGTATGTGTGTCAGGTATGCGTAGTTTGAATTGTCCAATGTGGTGTTGTTTTGTTTGAGTGTGTATAGTTTGAGCACAGTGGTATGTCCTGCCAACGGTTTACCACGGTTCAATGTCAGCCGCCGTGATTCGTGGGTCATAATGTGATGTTCATAGTTCTGTTGGCGTAACGGTGTGGGTTTTGGTACTGCCAGTTTATCACTGACCTTTGGGCTGGCAGACTTGTGTGTGTGTCTATAGTGACGGATTGATATGGGTAGTGGTAAACCACAGCAGCGGCGGTATGTTGGCGGCAGTCGGCATGGCGGTAAGCGGGATCTGCCGCCAATGTCATAATGAGGGCCATAATTTTTTTAAGTAACCAACATTTTTTTCATTTCTTTCCAAACAGAGAGAGGGAGAGTGTATGTGTGCGTTTTTAATCTGTGTGCTTAGAAATCTGACATTCGGGGTCATTACAACATTGGCGGTAAAAGCCGCTTACCGCCGTGCAGAAGACCGCCAATACACCGCAGCGGAATTCCGCCACAGCTATTATGACCCACATCTCGGAATCCGCCGAAATTCAGACACCCACACAAGTCCGCCACACCAAAGGTCAGTTATAAACTGGCGAAAACAAAACCTCCACCGCCAACAGAAACACGCCCATGCTATTACAACCCATGAATCCACACGGCGGTCTTTCAACCGCATTATTACATTGGCGGTACACACAGCCGCGCTCAAAATACACATACATCTCCAAAACACCGCCACATTGGACAATTCGAAATACACACACCTGATACAAATACAAACAACACTCCCACACACCCAACACAATATAAAACACACACCCACATCAACCACAAACCCCTACAACCCAAAATCAGAGACGAAGGCGACAGAGAGAGAGAGCACAGCAATAGAGAACCCCACCACACAGAGGCACAAAACACCCACACAACATCCACGCACAAACTTCCACACACCACTACACATCACCACACTCATCACCACATACACCACCCGACACATCACCTACACCACCCCATGGCACGCCAAAGACACCCCAGGTTTTCCGAGGAGGAGCTCAGGGTCATGGTGGAGGAAATCGTACGGGTAGAGCCACAGCTATTTGGATCACAGGTGCAGCACACCTCTATAGCCAGGAAGATGGAGCTATGGCGAAGAATCGTCGACAGGGTAAACGCAGTGGGACAGCACCCAAGAAATCGGGAGGACATCAGGAAGAGGTGGAATGACCTACGGGGGAAGGTGCGTTCAGTGGTCTCCAGGCACAACATCGCGATTCAGCGGACTGGCGGCGGACCCCCACCTCCTCCCCCACAACTAACAACATGGGAGGAGCAGGTCTTGACCATTATGCATCCTGAGGGCCTCGGAGGAGTCGGTGGAAGAATGGACACTGGTAAGTCTAATCTTAACTGTCATATCCCCCACCCTACCTGCATGCTATCACACACCACCACCCTCACCCCCTCCCCTATCACTCCAACTCTTCACTAATGTACTTATAACACAAACCACCCATCCCAACACCAAGCCCTGCATGACACAACTAAGCATGGACACCCATCACTAAAGCATGCCCACTGCACATACCCATAACACCCCCGAACCATCATCACACAAGCCCCCACACAGGAATGCTTGCACTGGGGTACACGCACACCCACCCATTGCACACCATGACACACACAGATGCAATAATCATGCTTTTATACCCCTGCAGGACCACTACCTAACGTCACCAGACAGGAGGGTCCAGACATCTCCACTCCACCCCCAGAAGAGGCCCACAGTGATGACAGCCGCTCTGGCCAACTGGATCCAGATGACCAGCCCGGACCATCGTGGGCCTCGGGACAGTCGGTTCCCCTCGCACAGGCACAGCCCAACACTGACCTTCCACCCTCTGGTAACACCAGCACAGCACCCACCCAGTAGGCCCATACCTCTGTACCCAGAACACGTCAGTCAACTGTGTGTCCACCACTACAGGGAACCCCGGATAACCCACCACCCCCATCAACAACAGGGACCTGGAGGCAGTGGTAGTGAGCACACGGTCCAGGGGACAGAGGCACAGGAACACAGGGGAACTGGGAGGGCTACCGTGCGACAGGGGGCGAACAGGCCAAGGGAACCCACTCTCCACGAGGCCCTCTCCTCCATCATGGGAGCATACCACCACTCCCAGGAGACGATGGCAACGGTCCTGGCCAAGTTTCAGGAGACCCAGTGCATGCAGGACAAACAGTATTTGGGGTTCAGGGAGGAGCTCAGAACCATCAGCTCCGCCCTGGGCACCATCGTAGGGGCGCTGAAGGACATACAAAAGACCATGAGGGACACCGTGGCACTCCAAGGGGCCCCTGACACTTGCATGGATGATGAACTGCCCACCACCTCTGCCGGCGCTAGTGGACAGGACGCCCCGCCACAGAACCACCACACCGGCACCCCACCCCCTGCAGACCGAGAACCACCATGCAAGCGGTCCCTGAGATCCAGGAACAGGACAGAGCAAGATGGCAAGACCCCTGCCAGGAAACGAGACCACCCTGATTGTCCTCCCACTGTCCCACTTTGTAACCCTGTCCATATTGGAACTGCCCCGGCTCCACTTCCTATGCCCATATGGGCAATGCACCTGTGAGACTAATAGACTGGACTCTGCCATGGACATTCCTCCATCATCAGCCATCACCATTTTGCCACCCCCTCCAATAATTAGCACTTCAATAAACACCCTTGAACCACAAAACAATCTGGAGTCAGCCTGTGATTTTGAAAATGTGTATTAGCTATGACAGTGACAAAACCCGTTCTCAATAGTAATGTCAACATACCTATCACAAGTCCATGAAGGATGCAAGCAGATGACACACGCTGGTAACCACACCTGTGAAACCGTAATGGAAATGTATCACTCAGTTAGCAGATACTACTTCAAATTGACAGACAGGATAGAGGTAGAAGTGTGAAAGTGAATGTAATAGTAAAAAAATTGTTCTCACCTGTGTGTCACTGGAAATATTGCTGTATGACAGAGTCCCTGTTATCAATGTCTTCTTCCTCTGCTTCCTCCTCATCACTGTCCAAAGGCTCCACAGCTGCCACAACACCGTCATCTGGACCATCCTCCTGCAGAAAAGGCACCTGGCGTTACAAAGCAAGATTGTGACGCATCGAGCAGGTGATGATGATCTGGCACACCTTCCTTGGTGAGTAGAATAGGGAACCACCTGTCATATGGAGGCACCTGAACCTGGCCTTAAGGAGGCCGAAGGTGCATTCGATCACCCTCCTAGCCCGCCCATGGGCCTCATTGTAGCGTTCCTCTGTCCTGGTCCTGGGATTCCTCACTGTGGTCAATAGCCATGACAGGTTGGGGTAACCAGAGTCCCCTAATAGCCACACACAGTGCCTCTGGAGTTGACCCATCACATACGGGATGCTGCTATTACGCAGGATGTAGGCGTCATGCACTGAGCCAGGTAACATAGCATTTACCTGCGAGATGTACTGGTCTGCCAAACATACCATCTGTACATTCATCGAATGATAACTCTTCCGGTTCCTGTACACCTGTTCACTCCTGTGGGGGGGGACCAAAGCCACATGGGTCCCATCAATGGCACCTATGATGTTAGGGATATGTCCCAGGGCATAGAAGTCACCTTTCACTGTAGCCAAATCCTCCACCTGAGGGAAAACGATGTAGCTCCTCACGTGTTTCAGCAGGGCAGACAACACTCTGGACAACACGTTGGAAAACATAGGCTGGGACATCCCTGATGCCATGGCCACTGTTGTCTGAAATGACCCACTTGCTAGGAAATGGAGCACTGATAGCACCTGCACTTGAGGGGGGATTCCTGTGGGATGGGGGATTGGTGGCATCAGGTCAGGCTCCAACTGGGTACACAGTTCCTGGATTGTGGCACGTTCAGACCTGTAGGTGATGATTAAATGTTGCTCCTCCATTGTCAACAGGTCCAACAGCGGTCGGTATACCAGAGGATTCCGCCATCTCCTCACATGTCCCAGCTGACGGTGCCTAGGAAGGACAACAGCAACCACAGAATCAACAAATTCTGAGGTATGTACCCACAGCTACACAGAACACGACACTAAATACAATATCCTTCCTGTATGTGTGTTGCGTGTAGGCCTAGGTATGTGTGATTGGTTAACATTGGACCCTATGGGTCCCAGGAGCCAATGACGAAGCGCGCCGGCGGTGATGATACGCACCGCCGCAGACGTGACCGCCATTTTCTATCTGTTAAATCACTCGATACCTGATCTTCGACAGGAGAGGACCTACACTGCAAGTGCTGCTGTGACCTCGGTCTGGAAGAGACAATGGCTGGTGCGTCTGGGGAAAGGGCCCCTGCCTTCACTGCTCAGGAGTTGGAGAGGCTCATGGACGGGGTCCTCCCCCAGTACACGCTACTCTACGGTCCTCCAGACCAACAGGTAAGTACACAGGGAGCAGGTTGTATGGGCTATGCCTGGGTGGAGAGGGCTGGATGTCAGTAGGAAGGGGGCAGAGTCCTGCGAGCATGTAGAAGTGTGATTGCATGTGCCACATGGCAAGGGCAGGGATGTGGGCCACTCACTTCGGCGGTGCTGTTGCTAATGACTTCTCTTCTTCCCCTGTACATGTCATGTAGGTCAGCGCCCACCAGAAGAAGGATATTTGGCGTGCCATCGCCAAGGACGTCTGGACCCTGGGGGTCCACCAGAGACGGAGCACCCACTGCCGTAAAAGATGGGAGGACATTCGCCGCTGGAGCAAGAAGACGGCGGAGTCTCAGCTGGGGATGGCCTCCCAATGTGGGAGTGGTGCCTGTCAAACCTTAACCCCTCGGATGTTCCGGATCCTGGCGGTGGCCTACCCTGAGATGGATGGGCGCTTGAGGGCATCACAGCAGACACAAGGGGGTGAGTACACTCACATTCTCATGACTTTGCGCGCAGTGGAGTGGTCTGGGTGGGGGAGGAGGGCTGTGGGTTTCCCTGGGCCAGGGCGAGTTCCGTAGGCTAGGCCTATCCGGAATCCAGGTCATGTGCCACTCCACCCCACCTCTGTAGAGTGCCAAGTACAGGTATACATGCCCCTGTGTCACCTATGTCATCTATGTGGGTAGATGACACTCATAGCCATGTAGGCCATATCCCAGGAACTGCATCTGTAGAGGCCAAGAGCACGGCGTATTGCAGTGGGCTGATGCGTCTGTATTGTCCGCCAACGGTAGCGGTAAGCCATGCACTCAACCTGTCTTTCTTCTGTTTCCCCACCCCTTTTTGTGCTCTCCCTGTTCTTTTGTGCATCAGAATCATCAGGCGGAGGTACAGTGGCACCGGAGCACGAAGGGGCTGCATCCCACATGGCCATGGAGGGCCACACCACGGACACAGAATACACCAGTGGGACGGAGGGCGAGGGGAGCTTCACGTCGGTCACCGGATCAGCAAACAGCGACACAGACTCGTCCTCCGATGGGAGCTCCCTTGTGGTGGCGGCACCATCTGTGCCCCCCACTTCTACAGGTACAGCCGCCACCCCCCCTACCAGCACCGCCCTCCCAGCAGCCCCTCAGCCTTCGCTCCGTGCCCGCTCATCCAGGAGGGTGGGCATCACCTTCGCCCCAGGCACCTCAACCCCTGCCCCAGTCACCCCTGCTGACCTCAGTGAGGAGGCCATTGACCTCCTCAGGTCACTCACTGTTGGGCAGTCTACCATTGTGAATGCCATCCAGGGTGTAGAAAGGGAGTTGCAACACAGTAATACATTCCTGGAGGGCATTCATTCTGACAGGTGCCCATCATCGAACCCTGCAATCTCTGGCCTCAGCACTGATGGCAGCCATTGTCCCTGTCTCTAGTCTCCCCCCTCCAACTTCCTCCACCCAGACCCAATCCCCTGTACCCCAGCCTATCCCAAGCACACCATCAGACCAGCCTGCACACACCTCAACACACAAGGGCAGCTCAGGCAAACATAGGCACCACACATCCCACAGGCACTCACACAAGCATCACCCACATACAGACACAGCAACATCCACTGCCTCCACTGTGTCCCCCTCCTCGTCGTCTCCGTCCTCCCTCCCAGTGTCGTCTACACTCTCACCTGCATGCACTACCACTACAGCCACTAGGGCTTGCACCAGAACACCCAGCACCACACCCCGCTCACTTGCACTCACCACCCCACTACCATTTACACGTCCCCTGTGTCCTCTCCCAGTGTGTCTGTGACGCCCCCTCCCAAAGTACACAAACGCGGACACCCACACACCCAACATCCATCCACCTCACGACAGCCTCCAGAACCTGCACCTGCACCCAAATCATCTAAAGTTACACCTTCTACAACCACCTCCTCTTCCTCCACTCCCAGACCCCCTCCAGCTACCCGTCCCAGTTTTCGTCAGAAACTTTTCCTGAGCAACCTTGACCTCTGTCCCACCACCCCCACCCCTCAAATTCATAGGTCCCGTACTAGCACCTCAGCCAAAAAAAGTCTGGTACCAGTGGTGCGTGTTAGAGGTATGTGGAGTGCACCGGCCACCAGGACAGCCAGTGTGACACAGAGCCAAAACACTGCCAGTCCACCCCCTGTAAAGCACCAGAAGTTGGACAGTGCCCAACGGGAGAGGGTGAAGACTCCTGCCGGCAAAGCCACCCACAAGGGTCCCGGGGGGAGTGTCGAGTCAGCTGTGACCCCTCCCAAGGTGGTGAAGGGGCAGAAGAAGTCTCCAAAGTCTGGTAAGAGCAGCACGGCGGAGAAGGCCGCCATGCTCCCCGCTGGCCAGGACGCCACCGCCAGCCCCATCGTCACTGGTCCGGAGACCACCGCCAGAGTCAGTGCCCTGGAGGGCAGCACTATCGTCACTGGTCCGGAGACCACCGTCAGTGTCAGTGCCCTGGAGGGCCCTGGCACCCACAGCCCCGCTGGGCACTGAGGGACCGTCATGCCACACACCGCTGCACAGGTCGCAGACAGCGAAGTCAAGCACCGCGTAACAGGGCAAAGACCGCCATGGCAAGCACCGCTGAACAGGGCAAGCACCGCTGAACAGGTCAGAAACGGCAAAGTCAAGCACCGCTGAACAGGGCAAAGACCGCCATGGCAAGCACCGCTGAACAGGGCAAGCACCGCTGAACAGGTCAGAAACGGCAAAGTCAAGCACCGCTGAACAGGGCAAGTACCGCCAACTCAAGCATCGTTAGCCCATGTGCGGCTGGGACAGTGACGGAACTGGGACCGTCACGAGGAGCGTGAGGCACTCTGGGCACCAGTCCCCCTCCAGAACCAGTGGAGAACTGCATCCACTACCTGAATCCTTCACAGGATGAAGCACTCTGGGCACCAGTCCCCCTCCAGAACCAGTGGAGAACTGCATCCACTACCTCTGTCCTTCACAGGATGAAGCACTCTGGGCACCAGTCCCCCTCCAGAACCAGTGGAGACTGTTATCCACTTGAGAGACTGTGGCTTTGCACTCCCCAGGATGGTACAGTGGGCAACCCACCCACTGTAGAGACTTGAGAGACTGTGGCTTTGCACTCCCCACGATTGATCAGTGGGCAACCCACCCACTGTAGAGACTTGAGAGACTGTGGCTTTGTACTCCCCAGGATGGTACAGTGGGCAACCCACCCACTGTAGAGACTTGAGAGACTGTGGCTTTGCACTCCCCAGGATTGATCAGTGGGCAACCCACCCACTGTAGATACTTGAGAGACTGTGGCTTTGCACTCCCCAGGATGGTACAGTGGGCAAGCCACCCACTGGAGAGACTTGAGAGACTGTGGCTTTGCACTCCCCAGGATGGTACAGTGGGCAAACCACCCACTGTAGAGACTTGAGAGCATGTGTGACTTTGCACTCCCCAGGATGGTACAGTGGGCAACCCACCCACTGTAGGGACTTGTGAGACTGTGGCTTTGCACTCCCCAGGATACATCAATGGGCATTGAGCCCCGTTGTGGATCTGGCTTTGCACTCATCCGGCTGAGGTGCCCCCTCTTCCCTTACCCCTGAGGTGCCTGTTGTATTTTTGTCTGATGCCCCTGCAGTGTTCTCTCCGTTTCTGGACAGGTATTGTGTGTGGGCCTCGCCCATGCATTTTGGGCCCAGTGGTCCACGGACATTGAATTGTTCATACCTGCACTACTAATCGTGATGTATTTATTTGGAATGTGTATATATTTCTGTATATATGAGCTTACTGTATTTTTATTCATTACAATAGTTATACTGAGTCCCTTTTGTCTGCATTCTTCCGGGGGGAGGGGTTGTGGGTTGTTACTGTGATGTTTGGATATGCATTGGTGTGTGTTGTAGTGGGTGAGGTTCGGGGTGGGGTGGGGGTGTTGCGTGTGTGTGTCCCTGACTTTTGCCTCCCCCTCCTCTATGACGTAGGTGCAGTAGTCACCGTTGTCTTCGGCGCCGCCGTTGCTGATGTTAGTAGAGGAGCAGGAAATCAAGCGCAGGGAGTATTTGGAGTTCGGGCTCCATGGTGCCCTCCTTCCTCGTGGAGTGTGTTAAGGTGAGCGTTTTCCCACTGCAAAAGCTGTTTCTGCAGTGTTTTTATCCACGGTGAATCCGCCCCGGAAAAGGTGGCGGATTGGTAGGTTGTGATACTGTGGGCGGTACTTTGTCTCCCGCCTGTCCGTTGTATCGGTGACCGCTGCGCTGCTTGTCTGTACCGCCGTGGCGGTCGGAGTGTTAAAGTGGCTGTCTATGTTGGCGGTTTCCGCCACGGTCATAATTCACTTTTTATCTCCACTGGCCTGTTTGCGATATTACTGCAGCTTTAACACCGTCCGCCAGGGTTGTAATGACCCCCATACAGCTCGCTATACCCGGCTAAAAGTGCCTGCACCCAACTATTTATCAAATAATACATTTATTAGGTGGGTGTAACACCCCAAACACCCCCTGAAGATACGCCCCTGATTACTGGTTGGACTCTGGAGATTCACAAAGAAATGTGGAATTGTATTGTATTTACATACCATGAACCTAGCTATGAAGCAACCGAGCGCTGTACTTTACATGGACGATTGGGATAGAATCTACAAGCTCATGTCCATCAAGTTGAGATTACACAAGCATATTTCACACACATTACATTTCACATTTTCAGGCTCAGGGAGATTAAGGCCCTCATTACGACCCTGGCGGATGGCGTTAATTTTGGGGAAAGGTACTGCCAACAGGCTGGTGTTACCTTTTCCCAAATTATGACATTGGCGGTTTGGCTCAAGTCAAACCGCCAATGTACCACTCCGGCCGCCAGGATGGTAACGGCCGCTGGGCTGGAGACTTCGGTCTCCAGCCAGGCGGCCATCACAATCCCACCCTCAGGATTATGACCCCACCTACCGCCACGGTTTTCGTGGCAAGTGTACTGCCACGAAAACCATGGCGGTAGGCACTATCAGTGCCAGGGAATTCCTTCCCTGGCACTTCTAGGGGTCTTCCTCACCCCCTCCACCTCCCTGGAGTCCTCCCCCACCCTCTCCCTCCCTCTCCTGTCCTCGCGTACATTTACAAATCCACACACATGCACATACGCAGTCATACACACACGCATACCCACATCCACCCACGCATGCACTTATACACACCCACACACCGCAACACACACCAACATACATTGTTGCACACACGCATTCACAACACACAACATACCCATACACTCACATTCATTCACGCCCACACACGCACACACCACCCCCACCCCTCATCCTGTCAGAGAACCTGACTTACCTGCTTGCAGGGGGTCCTCCGGCAGGAGATGGGACGCAGCGCTGCTGCCAGCAGCAGCATCTGCCAGAAAAACACCACCAGGCCATATCATTGCTCATGATACGGTTTGCAGTGTTTTGCTGGTGTGGTGCTGCTGCCGCTGTCCACAACCATGACCGTCAACGCTATTCTGGCTGCATTCTGGTGGAATTCCGTCTACGGTCATAATGCGGGTGGGCGGCTGGTAGCCACGGTGATGGTATGTTGGCGGCCGTCGCTGTGGCTATAGGTGGCAGTTACCGCCAAAGTTGTAATGAGGGCCTAAGTGATTTGCCCAGAATCAAACACTGTTAAGTCAAGTGACACGGCTGGGGCTCTAACCTGAGTCCTAATTTCCAAAACTGACAACTCTAGCCACTAGGCCGCATCTCCACAATTTTACCAGAGAAATCTGTAGTTCTGGCTCTAATTACTCCTGGTAATTTCTCATTTTGGCCTCGACTTTCACCCTGTTTTGGCTGGTTTTACAAGCCACAAACTGGTGTAAATACACATCTCAAAAACCAGAAGAGACCAGTAACTGCCATTACCAGCCTCATCAGAATTAGGTGGCCCCTCATAATGAGGACCTTCACAGTGGCGAACCCAAATCGTTCAAGAGAATGTATTTTTTTACTGTTTAATCCCATACTAGGACAAGTGTGGTCAGAAATGAAGTGTGTACTGAAAATGATTAGAAAAGGGGAGTTTGTTGCTGAATCACTCATTGTCTGTCATATGTTTGACTCTGCAAGATGACTGTGATACTGAATATCGACATGAGCAATTTCATGGTACGACAATACTGAGGACAGACAATGGAAGAACAAAATAATGAATAGTAAGTGAGCATAGGGAAGTATAGTTTTACTACTCATATCTCCGAATTTGGGTACCTTGATGATATATGTATCACATACGCGCCTATATGTGGAGTTGAGTATAGAAAATATAGACTTACATTGTCTTCAATATTTCGTACCATCAATATTCTGGCTGTGATATTTCGTATGCACACCTGGAAGATCATTGCAGGATCAACACTCCTCTACTTGCCTACAATGTTAATAATCTGCTGAAAGGAAGTTCACATGCTTCTAAACCAATGGTTAGTTTTAAACACAGCATCTCCCACCAAAGTCAGTGCCAGATATGGCTGCATCAGTCGCACCACCCTAAAAGCAGTCATGGATCTAGCACTCGCCCTGCTCGCCAAGTGATGACATTTCTCGATCAACACACAAGGTTCTGTGAAAGAAACTAGACACTCAGGATAGTGCATAGACGTCTAACACGTTTACTTCAAAAGCAGCCATCAGCAAGTAAATAAAGTCAGTATGCCAGATCAATAGATCTGAGCTTTGCCCGCTGGTGAGTTGGAGCTATATAATGCTAAACTCCATACATTTTATAGTGCCGTGAATATTGGCACACCATGTATATACACCCTGTTTATCATGTTGTGTAGGTTCTCATTATCCTAATGAAACTACTGGATTTTGGAGGGAGAATCACCTGAACTGTAGGGTACTGAGTACAATCTCACACCATGTGGCGCCTGTCGGCCTAATCCAACTAGCAATGCCTCATCTCCACACGAAAGCGGGGAGGATTGTGGCAACCGGGCGCATTAGGAATAATATATATATTTCCTACCTAAACTATGTTAGAGCACAACATGTTAAGCCCTAATCTGCCCTTCAGGTTTCCCCCTGAGAAGACATCATCCCCCGTACCTGAGCAAGGAAGCCTGTTGTCTAAAAAGACGCCATCCCCATATAGGCCAGGGAATTAGCAGTTTAAGCAAGCAGCTGTAGTGAAGATGTTCAGCAGTCAGCATGCAGTAGTGGTCATCTGGCTGGAATCTCCCTCTAACGTGTATGGGGCAGAGAAGTGTTTTTATAATGTAACAGTTGATGTTCTAAGAAAAGGTCCCCACGTAAGGATATGTTTCTGTGACTGTCGAAGACACAGCGTACCACTTTTGCTGGCAACCTCAGCTGACTGCAGCCTTGAGGAGAGCACAAGTGAAGTGAATGCTATGCTAAGAACGTAATGCTTTCCTAGGCGAAAGAACAACCAGATGGGAAAATAAAACAACACCACAAATGTGGCTAATGCTAGACAAATAAAGCAATGCTGAATAAAATGTAACAGGGCTAAAGTGCATAACGGCAGGGTTAATTTGCTAAAATAACATGTTGAAAACATGGCTAAAATAGCTATACAACATTCAATGCAAGTGAATGGAAGCAGGAACACATGACAGTAAGAAACCTACAGATAGGCACTAATGATCAGGTGCCAGGCTCTTCTCGTGGGAACAATGTAAGAAGGCCATGGAAATATGCTGCAAGTTTCTTGAGTAAAGCGCAGCTCTATAGCTCTACTATTGTTTGCAATCCTAGCTTTGTTGTGCCAACTTCAGAATGAGGCCATCATTACTCGGAAGGCCAAGCTAAAATTAAAAGTGTACAACACAGGATAACACAACGGCAACTTATGTAAACTAGTGCAAATATGTAATTATGCTAAGGGTTAATGAGCTTTAAGAGGGTTTGAAAACAAATTTGCAACTGATTAACAAACAATATATTAACACATGTTAAGGAACATGGGGAATTATGTTCTCACCTTGTATAAGCAATTATTAAGGCACATACAACAACTGAAATAACAAAATCAAAAATATCCCAGAAAACCAAGACGAGATGCCACTCAGGTTTAACCAAAGCCATTTTGAATCTCATGCAGTTTCATCTCACTATCCTTAATGTGATTTTTTCACTTGTGTATGCTAAGAGGTGCTAGTGAGGTGGGTACAACACTCAGAGCCTATTATACATAGATAAACAAGTTACTTACCTTCGGTAACAAAGTATCTGGTAGAGACTCTATCTAGCTGCAGATTCCTTACCTTAGAATTCCCTGGCGTCAGCTTCGAATCCGGAGATTTTTGTGAGCAGTACACTGTGCGCGCGCCGTCGGACGGCATCGTTCGGATCCCCGTGCGCCGACCAGCTCCGCGTGCGTCGCCAGTGTCGTTGGAGTCGTCTATGATGTCACGGTTGTCTATATAGACGCCGTCTCGGCGCGCGTACGTCAGTTCTTTTCCACAACTTCCCGCGCCAGAAGCACAGAGTCATGGAAGAACCAACTAATACACTTTTAACCTCTTTGACTGTTTGGAGAAAAACACTATCATGCCTGTAAGAAAGGCAAAAGTTGCCAAAATGAAACATATATATATATATATACATATATATATATATATATACACATATGCACATGAGAAAAAGTTTCCCCAGAGCGGCGAGGCCTGGGAGGGTGTAAGGAATCTGCAGCTAGATAGAGTCTCTACCAGATACTTTGTTACCGAAGGTAAGTAACTTGTTCATCTGATAGAGACTTCTAGCTGAAGCTTCCTTACCTTAGAATAGATACCCAAGCTATAGCACATGGTGGTGGGTCTGAAGGCGATTTTTTTTTTTTTTTTATATTAGGAAGTCCTGCAAGACAGTACGGGCAAAATGCCCCTCTCTCCTCACCTGGCTATCCAGGCAGTAGTGCTTTGCAAAGGTGTGTAAAGAAGCCCAAGTTGCGGCCTGACATATGTCCACCACCGGTACGCCACGTGCTAACGCAGTGGTAGCAGCTTTCCCCCTAGTGGAATGAGCTCTCAAGCCCTCAGGAAGCTGCTTCTTCGCCAAAGCGGAGCATATTTTTATACAGAGAACGACCCAGCGCGAAATGGATCGTTTCTGTACTGCCCGACCCTTCTTTGCACCAACGTACCCGACAAAGAGTTGGTCGTCCACCCGGAACTCTTTAGTGCGGTCAAGGTAGAACGATAATGCTCTTTTTGGGTCCAGTCGATGGAGACGCTCCTCTTCCTTAGAGGGATGCGGTGGTGCAAAGAAGGTGGGCAGGGTGATACTTTGACCCAGATGGAAAGGGGTCACCACCTTGGGGCGAAAAGACGCACGAGTTCTTAACACCACCTTGTCAGGATATATCATTAGATAAGGAGGTTTAGAAGATAAAGCCTGCAGCTCACTCACTCTCCTGGCAGATGCAATTGCCACCAAAAAGGCTGTCTTAATAGTGAGCACCCGGAGAGGACAGTTATGCAAGGGCTCGAAAGGAGCACACATAAGGAAGGTTAGAACTAGATTAAGATCCCACTGGGGCATAACGAAAGGCACAGGCGGGAACAGATGTACAAGCCCTTTCAAAAATCTCTGTAATATAGGTGATTTAAACAGAGATGGTTGATCAGGTAACTGAAGAAAAGCCGATAAGGCTGCAAGATAGCCCTTGAGAGTCCCCAAGGAGGAACCCTGCTAGGCGAGAGACAAAATAAACAAAAGGATGTTAGACAGAGAAGAAGAAAGAGGATCAATAGACCTCTCTGAACAATAAGAAACAAAACGTTTCCAACGGCAGGCGTAGATCGACTTAGTAGAGGGACGCCTGACTGCCAGAATGACATCACAGACCTCGGGAGGGAGGTCATAAACCATCAACTGTCGCCGCTCAATCTCCATGCATGAAGGCGCAGAGTTGACAGATTTGGGTGGAGAACCTTTCCCTGCTGCTGCGACAGAAGATCCTCCCGAAGAGGCAGCCTGATCGGAGGAACGATGCTCATTTTGAGAAGCTCTGGATACCAAACTCTCTGTGCCCAATCTGGAGCCACAAGGATTACTTGGGCCCGGTCGTTCTTGATTTTCTTGAGAACTCTGGGCAGAAGTGGTACAGGCAGAAAAGCGTACAGAAGGCCTGAACTCCACTTGCGACGAAAGGCGTCGCCTAGCGATAGCCCCCTTGGAAACTCCAACGCGCAAAACTGCTGACATTGCGCGTTCTCTGCGGATGCGAACAGATCTAACCAAGGCTCTCCCCACTGCTGAAAGAGTCCTTGCGCCACCTCCGGATGGAGACACCATTCGTCATCCTCTAAGCATTTTCGGCTGAGTGCGTCTGCTCTGGCGTTCAGAGAACCTGCCAGGTGTTGAACCACCAGGGTCATGCCCTGCTGTTCCAGCCATGTCCAGAGGCGTAAAGCCTCTTGACAAAGGGTCCACGACCCCACACCGCCCTGCTTGTTGCAGTACCACATTGCGGTAGTGTTGTCCGTGAACACCTGCACCACCTTCCATTTCACAACAGGAAGAAATGCTTTTAATGCTAGCCGGATCGCCCGAAGCTCCAACAAGTTGATGTGGAGCCCGGATTCTGCCGGAGACCAGTGACCTCTGATCTCCACCTCCCCCAGATGGCCGCCCCATCCCAGAAGTGACGCATCTGTCACTACCGTTAGATCTGGTTGGGGAAGGGAGAGGGGTCTGCCCTTGACCCACTCGCAGTTCACTAACCACCACTGCAGATCTTCCGCAGTCCTCTCCGAGATCTGAACCACGTCGGTAAGATTTCCCTGATGCTGTGCCCATTGGAACTTCAGGTCCCACTGCAGAGCCCTCATGCGCCATCTGGCATGCTTGACCAACAGGATACAGGAAGCCATGAGTCCCAGCAGCCTCAGAGTCTGTCTCACCGAGATCCAGGATAGAGGCCGAAACATCGGAATCATAACCTGAATATCCTGAACCCGCTGATTGGGAGGATAAGCCCGAAACTGCACTGTGTCCAGAACAGCTCCGATGAAAGAGAGCTTCTGAGAAGGAGTCAGGTGTGACTTCGGCACATTTATAGTGAACCCCAGCGAATGCAAGAGGTCCGCCGCCGTCTGGAGGTGGGTGACGAGAGCCTGGGGCGTAGGAGCCTTCAACAACCAATCGTCCAGGTAGGGGAAGACTGAAATCCCTGACCTGCGCAAATAAGCTGCCACCACCGCCATCACCTTTGTGAACACCCGAGGGGCACTGGTGAGACCGAAAGGGAGCACGGTAAACTGAAAGTGCTCGTGGCCCACCTTGAACCGCAGGTAACGCCTGTGGCTTGGCAGGATAGGAATATGGAAATACGCATCCTGCAAATCCAACAATACCATCCAGTCTCCTTGGTCTAGGGCAGACAAAACCTGAGCAAGAGTGAGCATCTTGAATTTTTCCTTCTTGAGGAAGAGATTGACATCCCTTAAATCCAAAATAGGGCGAAGGCCTTTCTTCTTTTTGGGAATCAGAAAGTAGCGGGAATAACAACCACTGTCTACTTCTGATATCGGGACTCTTTCTATGGCTCTCTTGGCAAAAAGAGCCGTAACTTCCTCGCGGAGCAAAGCTAAATGGTCCTCCATCAGCCATTCCTTTGTCGGAGGGATAGAAGGAGGGAAAGACTGGAAGGGAAGGGAGTAGCCCTTCCGTATGATCTGCAGGACCCACTTGTCCGTGGTGATGGAAAGCCAGTGAGGGAGATGAAAACGAATCCTCCCTCCAACTGGACGGACGTGATCCCGCAGGACCATACTAGGAGGGCTTGGACGCAGTGGAGGGGGGCTGTGTGGCGGTCGACCTCTGGCCAGACCCTATAGGTCTGATGGCACCACGACCACGTCCTCTTCTGGGATGCTGTGAAGCCTGAGGACGGTGGCTAAATTGTGGCTGGCGTGGCACCACGCCCCTCCTGAAGCCTCGGAAGTGGCGAAAGACAGACTGCTGTCGTGCCGGCGTTGAAAGGCCCAAGGATCTGGCCGTACCTCGAGAATCCTTGAACCTCTCAAGCGCAGAGTCTGCCTTTTCGCCAAAAAGGCGAGAGCCATCAAAGGGCATGTCCATCAAGCTGGACTGGACATCCCCTGAAAAACCAGTAGAACGTAGCCAGGCGTGGCGACGAAGGGCCACTGACGATGAAATCGCTCTGCCCAGCGAGTCGGTCGTGTCCGAGCCACACCAGATTGTAAACTTGGCTGCATCTCTCCCATCCTTTACAGTCTGGGTGAGAGTGTCCCGTACGCCCTCCGGGACCTGGGGCAGCACTTGCGCCACCGTATCCCATAAAGTATGGGAATAACGGCCCAATAGGCAAGAGGTGTTTACAGACCTCAATGCCAGGCTGGAGGAAGAAAACATCTTTTTCCCAAGCTGATCCAGCCTCTTGGATTCCCTATCCGGGGGAGCGGAAGGGAAGGCACCACGTGAAGTAGAGGCTTGGACAACCAAGCTCTCAGGAGTGGGGTGCTGTGTCAGGAAACTAGGGTCGCTGGGAGCGGGTGTATGGCGGCGGCTGACCGTCCTATTCACAGGAGCGCCTGTGCTGGGTTTGGACCACGTACCCAGAAGGACGTCTGTAAGAGCCTCATTGAAGGGCAACAACGGTGCCGATGTTGACACCCTGGGCTGAAGCACTTCTGTCAGGATAGTTGTCCTGACTAGCACCATAGGCAAATCTAGGTCCAAGACCTCAGCTGCCCTATGCACCA
This sequence comes from Pleurodeles waltl, assembly GCF_031143425.1. NCBI lineage: Eukaryota > Metazoa > Chordata > Amphibia > Caudata > Salamandridae > Pleurodeles > Pleurodeles waltl. The sequence continues at coordinate 726,914,608 of NC_090443.1, forward strand.
CCATACCGAAAGAAGCCCCCTCCTCCGTAGCCACATTAGGAGGAGAGAGCATACCAGTATCTGAAGATGTGTCCAGTCCACTGGCCTCCCCTAGATCCACATACCAGTCCTGCTGCAATCCTGATTCTAAAGGCTCCTCAGACCCCTCCCATTCCCCTCCTGCATCTGGCTGTCCCAAATAATGCTCAGACAATGATCTGGGCTGAATCAGCTCGCTCTGGATCCTCTTGAATAAGGATGGGGCTGCCACCGGTGGCGCCGGTGGTGGAATCGTCGACGTCGGACCCGGCGCGAAGGAGGTCGACTGTGAGAAACCGGTGCCGGTCCATATCCGTTAACAGATCCTGAGGTCCCCAACGGCGCCGAGGCCGAAGCCGCCGGCGCCGAATCAGAAGGGGCCCCTTCTGACCCTGCGGGCCCGAAGACCCACCCAAGGGTACAGCCCGCTCAAAGACGAGACACATGGCCTCGTAAAATTCTTTAATTTGAGTGGGGGTCGATCCGGTCCCCGGAAAGGGGGGAAGACGCGGAGTCGACCCTGGCGACGGCTCCGCAGAACCGTGCTCGAAACGTCGACGTTCCCTAGACGCCTCGTCGGTCGACGGGCGTGGCGAAGACGAAGTCCGCTTGGACTTCTTCTTCTTCTTGTGCCTCTTACCTTCCGATGACCTCGAATGCAAGGAAGAGGACTTGGGGCTCCGGGAGCGGTGCCGCGACCTCCTCCTACTGCGAGACCGTGACCTCCGCGGGGTCGCGCCGACCGAAGACAAATGTCGGGCCGCAAGAAGCTTAAGGGATCTCTCCCTCAAGGCCTTCGGCGCCATGGCCGACATTTGGAGCACGAGGTGGAATCGTGGTCCTTGTCCAGGCACCAAAGACAAACTCGGTGCGGATCCGTCACTGACATGGTGCGATAACACGCACCACACGGCTTGAATCCTGTCTTTCTCGAAGACATGACTCCAAACAGTCAAAAAAGCGTTGACAAACCGTCAAAGCAGGGTAGCTCTTTCCAAAACTGCGCTTAACCGGTGCGGAAGGAAAAGAACTGACGTACGCCCGCCGAGACGGCGTCTATATAGACAGTCGTCATAGACGACTCCAACGACGCTGTTGACGCACGCGGAGCTGGTCGACGCACGCGGATCCGAAAGACGCCGTCCGGCGGCGCGCGCGCAGGGTACTACTCACAAAAAAGTCCGGATTCGAAGCTGACGCCAGAGAATTCTAAGGTAAGTAAGCTGCAGCTAGAAGTCTCTATCAGATCTCAACTTTGACTGCAAGGATATAATCTAAAGCCACTCTATTCTGCAAGAGCATGGTATTCTGAGCATTAAACTTGATATCTAACCTAGGGTGAAGGCAGTGGCATTGGCTACTTCTTTTAGTGTCTGAGCACTGTGTTTAGTTTTTCAAATGGCCCATCCTATGCCAAAATTGGGTACCGTAAAGGAGAAGAATCTGTTCTCTGAGAGACCGTGAGGCACCTTATACCTCCTGGAGAGGGTGAACATTAGAGTATTCCGATAGTGGGGATGATGTAGCCAGATGAGCAGACCCAGCCCTTTCTTAAGGCAGACAAGGATAGGCATTCTTTCCTTCTTTCCACAGATGAAATGTGCATGTTTTTTTAACATCAAGACTTGTAACACACCATGCTAGTGGGGAGATGGTGTTTATGCAGGGCTGCTTCATGATGTATTGTATCTACAACAATGTCACATTCTATTTTATCCACAAAGACACTCCAGATAGTGTTTTGTCGATGTTCACAAAATTGCCTCTGTTCAGAGAAGGCTAAGTGAGCAACACTGGGGCACAGTCGGAGTCTCCAGGGCTGTCCTAAAATTAAGTTTAAAGGTTCTGTGTGATCTAGCTAAATTTGAGCAGGTCAGCAAAACTGGGTTTATTTAAAACAGGGTTAAGGCAATCAACCACAGACACAATATGACCCTCCCACACCCAGAGGTTCTCCTCTTCCCCTCTCATTGTCCTCCCTGCTCTCCCCATCCCTTTCTTGGTTTCTTCTCTTGTGGGGTCTCCCTGCCTCTCCCCTTCCTCTTCACAAACTGCTGCATATTCTGTAATATCAAAGACAGTTGTTTAGATATAATAAAGGTAACAAAAAGATGTTATTTATTAATCTAAGCCACTGTTAGTTACTCAGGGCACATGCCAAATCATCATTATTTTACACACCATGCCACCTCAGTTTGGACCCAGTTATTTGCAAATCAGTCCTGACCCTGCTCCAACGTTAACAGTCCAGCCTGAACTGCCATTTGCCGGTCAAAGGTGGCTTTTACTTTGGAGACTGCCTTTTGTAACAAGTTGTTTGATAACTTTTTGTAGCAACGTTGGGCAAACCTTTCAGATGTTAGCACAGGTGAGGGGTCAGCGTGTAACATCATACTCTTCAATGGGTTGACCAAGTCTTTCCACAGTACAAACAGTAGTTTTGCGTTTTCACTGCCAGTACAAAAACATTTTTTTTTTATGTCCACTTTGATAGGTCCTGATTTGGGTGTATCATATGAAGTGATTGTGCGTAACACACTTACCAACTCATTTAGAACCAGTTGGTTTTGTTTGCTAATCCCTCTAGCTCATCCCAAGGTATCTGTGAACAAGTGTGGATCATTTCAACAGCACCAAAACAATTGAAGCGCAAATACATGAGACACTCAAGAAATTCAACACCAATATAGAAAAATAGACTGTACTTTTATACCTTTTTTGATACCACATTGAAAAAGATCCACCAGAGGATCCTGGAGATACATATTGTACAAGGTACAAAGGTACAGTACGTATGCACTTTTTACTCAACAAGCATTGACATCAAATTTGACACTCAGAAGCTTTTTTGAGCAAAGACTTGTGGCTAGTTGTATTGCAGATGCTTAGGGTTAATTTGGGTGGCCAACTCCAACAGGGAGCCAGCCAGAGGGACCAATCAGGCCATCAGAAACACTTACCTCAGCAGGTGAAGCAGACCAGTAAGCTCTAGGCATGTTTATCCTTTTGCTATAGGTTCCTGTGGAAGTGGTCCTGATGTAATGGATATAGGATGCTGTGGATGCAATGTGGCCAACTGAGTTATTTCTGCAGCTACTCCTCAGTCCATACAGGGGTAAAGCAGTCCTGGCCATTTGGTTGACCTCTGTTGCAGTCCTCTAGGTACTGGCAGAAGTACAGTCACCACTGGACTACGAGCTTCACGGTGTTGTGGTCACAGCCAAATCCTTCGCTAGATGATATCTCATCTTCTGGGGGACCAAGCTACACTCTGACAACTCTTTCCTATCCAGAGGACTCGGTAAACTTTGATCATTGGATTCTGGTCTCTTGTGCCGCACGGTGGCAGCTGGAGGCGGTCTGAAGATTCTCGGCTATGAACTTCTTCCGGCAGGCTTCTTCAAGTGCTGTGGCCCTGTGTTGCAAAAAGGAGGTCAGCGAAATGAAGTCTCTGTAGGAGGCTGGCCTGGTTTGTAGTGGGTACCTTGGGTACTTACACCTTATACCAGGTCCAGTTATCCCTTATTAGTGAAGTAGTAGTGTTCTAGCAGCGTAGGCTGATAGAGGTAGATACAGCAGAGCAGCTTAGGCTGAACTAGTAGACATGCAAACCTCTTGCAATACCAGTTATAATTACACAGTACTTATACACAAGTAAAGACAATACTCAGTGTTACCAAAAATAAAGGTATTTATTTGGGTGACACAGTACCAAAATTATCTTAGAGGCAATACTCCTTCTGGAGGTAAGTATTATACACAATATATACAATAGACACCAAAATTAGACAAGTAAATAGTCATAGAACAATAAAAACAGTAGGAAATGCTATAGAATGCAATGGGAGAAAATAGGTCATGGGGAAACACAAACCATATACTAAGAAAGTGGAATGTGAATTCCCCCTTAGACAAGAGTAGTGGGTGCAGAATCTCTGTGAGAGTAAGAATACAGTAAAGCAGGGGTAAGTACTGCAAGTTTCCTTAGGACACACTACACCTCGTGAATGGGATTATGCCGTAACCAACCAAGTCTGCAAACAACAACTGCTGGATTCCTGGACCTGAAGACATGCAAAAGAAGGGGACCATGTCCAGAAGTCGAAAGAGGTTCCAGGAAGGACAGGAACCCCTGCCAACCCAGAAGAGGGTGTAAAAAAAGAGTCCCCAGTTAGTAAAAGACTGCAGGAATGCACCCTAGGAAGATGCCAGCGGGTTCCTGCATGATGCAAAGGATGTCCTATGACGTGAAGATGGATGCAGATGTGATTTCGTGTTGAAAGTCACCAACAAGCCTTGGTTACCACAAAAGTGCATTTTGGATCAAAATGGTGCTGGCTGGACCCAGGAGGGACCTGGGGGCCTCAACTCTGTGTGAGGAGGAAGAGGGATCTCTCAGCACTTTAGAGAGACCTCTTAATGCCAGACAGCACCCACGGGAGTCCCAGGACACAGGGACAAAGAAGGTGCAAAATGTGGTTGGTACAGCACAACAAAGGAAGGTCCCACGCCACCGGAGAACAACTCAGAGAGTTGAGCATCACAGGATGGAGTGCTGGGGACCTGGGCCAGGCTGTGCATGAAGGAATTTTGCAAATAGTGCACAGAGGCCTCAGGAGGTGAAGAAGATGCAGTACACAGGGGTACAGTCGCTCTCAAGGAAGGCAAGGTCTTACCTCCTCCAAATTGCAGGACCTCAGGACAGTCTATGTCAAAGGGATCCAACCTCTGTGTCCTTAGGATCATGCTCATCGCTGTGAGAGGAGTCCAAGGGTACCAGTCGCCGTCTTAGAAGGTGCCTGCTGGAGCAGGGGAGTGACTCCGTCACCCCACGGGAGATTTCTTTGGTCCTTCTGGTGCAGGATGAAGACAGGGAGTCCTCAGTGGAGGAGTGTGGCACAATAGTTAGAGCGGCAGGCCCTGATGCAGAGATCTGGCCCGGGACCAGGGTTCAATTCCCACCTCGGCGGGTCTTGGGCTCAATTCCCTTGGGCCAGATAATTCTCGCCTCGGAGCCTAATCTAATTAACGGGTCCCACTCTGTAACTCTTGCCAATAGCTTGCTTAATCTCCCCAACGGCCCTCACATTGCTTGGATGCCTGGCTTCACCCTGGGTTTGTCCAGGAGTGGGCGCCTCACAGGGAAAAGCCAGGAAGGGTTTCCACAGTGGTATGCGTACAGTGACTTGAGACCCTAACGAGTGAGTAGTGTGCTATACAAGTGCAAAGTTTGCAGTTTACACTGTGGAAACTATTGCAGTTGCTGGCTGGAGCTGAAGTTGCAGAGAAAAGGCATCCCTTGTGGATACTTTCTTGCTATTACAGTGGTTCCTGGAGCAAGCTGTGGTTGATCCGAGGTCAGAGGATAATGAAGTAGTTGCAGAGGACTCCTGAAGGAAACTTGCAAGCAGAATCTGAAGAGAACCCAAAGGAGACACCCTAAATAGCCCTAAGAGGGGGCTTGGCAACCTTATCAGGTAAGGACCTATCAGGAGGGGTCTCTGATGTCACCTGCTGGCCACTCAGAGCCCTCCTGAGTGTCCCCACACCTTTCAAAGCAAGATGGCTGAAGTCTGGGACATACTGGAGGAGCTCTGAGACCACCCCTAGGGTGGTGATGGACAGGGGAATGGTCACTTCCCTTTCCTTTGTTAAGTTTCATGCCAGAGCAGGGGACAAGGGGTCCCTGAAATGGTGTAGACTGGCTTATGTAAGGAGGGCCCCATCTGTGCCCTTCAAAGCATTTCCAGAGGCTGGGGTGGCTACCCATCCCCAGCCTGTAACACCTATTTCCAAAGGGAAAGGGTGTAACACCCTGCTCTCAGAGGAAATGCTTTGTTCTGACTTCCAGGGACTGGACTGCCCAGACCCCAGAAGGGCAGAACCCTGTCTGTGAGGTGGTAGCAGCTGTAGCTGCAGTGCAAGCCTCATTGAGCTGGTTTGGCAGTACTGGGGGTCCATGGTGAAGCCCTTAGGATGCATGGAATTGGCGGCTCCCCAATACCAGATTCGGAATGTGGGGACAATTCCATGATCTTAGACATGTTGCATGGCCATATTCGGAGTTACCATTGTGAAGCTACACATAGGTATTGACCTATATGTAGTGCACAAGTGTAATGGGGTCCAGCCACTCACAAAGTCCTGGGAAATGGCCCTGAACTATGTGGGAGCACCTTTGCCAGTGCAAGAGTTCCCTCACACTTAGTAACTTTGCATCTAACCTTCAGCAAGTGAAGGTTAGTCATATAGGTGACTTATAGGTTTCCTAATTGCAGTAAAAATGGCTGTGAAATAATGTGTGCTTTATTTTACACAGGCTGCAATGGCAGGCCTGTGCAAGGGTTTGTCTGAGCTCTCTATGGGTGGCAAAATAAATGCTGCAGCCCATATGAATCACCTGGAACCCTAAAGTCCTGTGTACCCTAGGTACCATATACTAGGGACTTATAAGGGGGGTCCAGTGTGCCAATTGAAATTGGTAAATGGAATCACTAGCCTATAGTGACAAATTTAAAAGCAGAGAGAGAGTAAGCACTGAGGTTTGGATTAGCAGAGCCTCAGTGACACAGTCAAGCAAGCACTATACAGACACAGACATTAGGCCATAAACTATGAGCACTAGGGTCCTGACCGGCAAGTTCCCCCGTGAGACAGGCAAAAACATACTAACATACAGGTAAAAATGGGGGTAACATGCCAAGAAAGATGGTACTTTCCCACACAACCCCCCTAAACGAGGGACAATAAGGCTAACCTTGCTCAGATGAGTCTTCATTGTCTAAGTGGAAATATCTTGAGAGTCCATCTGCATTGGAGTGGGTACTCTCAGGTCTATGTTCCACTGTGTAGTCCATTCCCTGTAGGGAAATGGACCACCTCAACAATTTAGGGTTTTCACCTTTCATTTGTTTAAGCCATTATAGAGGTTTGTGGTCTATCTAAACAATGAAGTGAGTCCCAAACAAGTAGGGTCTGAGCTTTTTCAGTGCCCAGACCACAGCAAAGGCCTCCCTCTCTATGGCAGACCAACGCTTTTCTGTAGGGGTCAACCTCCTGCTGATAAAAGTAACAGGTTGATCCTGGCCCTCAGTATTAAGCTGTGATAGCACTGCCCCAACCCCCAATTCAGAAGCATCAGTCTGGACTATGAACTTTTTGGAGTAGCAAGGGCTTTTTAGGACAGGTGCAGAGCATATGGCCTGTTTGAGCTCATCAAAAGCTTTTTGACAGCTAGCTGTCCACAATACCTCTTTAGGCACCTTCTTACTAGTGAGGTCATTAAGAGGAGCTGCAATGGATCCATAATTCTTAATTAACCTCCTATAGAACCTTGTGAGGCTTAGAAAGGCTCTCACCTGGGTTTGAGTTGTAGGGGGATCCCATTCCATAATGGTCTGGATCTTCCCCTGCAGTGGTGCAATCTGTTCCCCACCTACCAGGTGGCCCAGATAAACCACTTTCCCCTGCCCTATCTGGCACTTTGAAGCCTTGATAGTGATGCCTGCCTTTTGCAGGGCCTCCAAAACTTTCCACAGATGGACCAGGTGCTCATCCCAGGTGGAGCTAAAGACAGCTATGTCATCTAGATATGCTGCACTAAAAGCTTCCAAACCTTGTATGACTGTGTTCTCCAACCTCTGATAAGTGGCAGGTGCATTCTTCAAACCAAAGGGCATCACAGTGAACTGAGCATCTTCTGATAATTTAATCTGCCAATACCCTGCAGTTAAATCAAAAGTGCTTAAATACTTGGCAGAAGCCAGTGTATCTATTAGCTCATCTGTCCTGGGTATAGGGTGAGCATCTGTTTTGAGAAGAGTTCAGAAAAGTGACGTAGGAGATTTACACAGTTGTCCTTCTGCTCAGCAGTAGGGAAATCTGCAAGTACTACTTCCTCCACTAAGTCATCAGCTTCAGTGGTGGAAAAGAGATCAGGGAGAGGGTCACTCTCCTCTTCCTGTCCCTCATCAGTTGCCATGAAAGGGTGAGATCAGCCCTGTCGTAGTAGGGTTTTAGGCGGTTGACATGGAACACCCTAAGGGGCCTCCTGGCAGTGCTCAGGTCTACCAGATAGGTAACCTCACCCTTTTTCTCAACAATTAGATGAGCCCACTCCATTTGTTCTGGAGTGCTCTTGGGGCCACAGGCTCCAATACCCACACCTTCTGTCCTGGGTGGTACTGGGTCAGGACAGCCTTCTGGTCATGCCATTGTTTTTGCAGCTCCTGGCTGGCCTGGAGGTTTTTACTGGCCTTTTCCATGTACTCAGCCATTCTTGATCTTAGGCCAAGTACATAGTCCACAATGTCCTGCTTGGGAGCTTTTAAAGGTTGTTCCCAACCTTCCTTCACAAGTGCAAGGGGACCTCTCACAGGGTACCCAAAGAGGAGTTAAAAGAGGCTAAAGCCCACTCCTTTTTGGGGTACCTCCCTGTAAGCAAAAAGGAGGCAAGGCAACAGTACATCCCATCTTCTTCTGAGTTTTTCAGGGAGTCCCATTATCATACCTTTGAGAGTTTTTTTAAAACTCTCAACCACACCATTTGTTTGTGGATGAAAAGGAGTAGTGAACTTGTATATTACACCACACTCTTTCCACATAGCTTTGAGGTATGCAGACATGAAGTTACTACCTCTGTCTGACACCACTTCAATAAGGGGGGGGCCTACTCTGGAAAAGATTCCCAGGAGGGCCTTTGCCACTGCAGGAGCTGTAGTGGTCCTTAAAAGGATTGCTTCAGGATACCTAGTGGCATGGTCCACTACCACAAGGATAAACCTATTGCCTGAAGCTGTTGGAGGGTCGAGGGGGCCAACTATATCAACCCCTACCATTTCAAAGGGCACCCCAACCACAGGAAGTGTAATTAAGGGGGCCTTTGGTGTGCCACCAGCCTTGCCACTGGCTTGGCAGGTCACACAAGAGCGACAAAACTCTTTAGTGTCTTCTGACATATGAGGCCAGTGAAACAATGGAACAAGTCTGTCCCAAGTTTTACTGTGACCCAAATGCCCAGCCAAAGGAATGCCATGTGCCAAGGTAAGAAGAAACTCCCTATACTGCAAAGGGATGACCAATCCCCTGGCAGCTCCAGGTTTAGGGTCCCTTGGCTCAGTATACAGGAGGTTGTCTTCCCAATACACCTTATGGCTATCACTGACATCCCCATTCTGGTGTTTGGCAGCTTGCTGTCTCAAACCCTCTAGGGTGGGACAGGTCTGCTGTGCCACACTCAGCTCTTCCCTTGCAGCCCCACCCTGCACCCAAAAGCTCAGCAGTGTCTGCTGCTAGCTCCTCTGGTGTAGGTTCTGCACAGGTAGAGATTTCCACTTCCTCAAAAGGGGAATCTTCTGGAGAGGGAGGGATAGTGGGCAAGGATTTACCCTTACTACCCCTAGCTTTTGGGAGCACTTGGTCCATTGTTTCAGGATCCAAGTTTCCCTGTCCTTTTTGCTTCTTGGCCTGAGCCCTTGTCAAAGCAAAAATATGCCCAGGAATGCCCAGCATTGCTGCATGAGCCTCCAACTCCACTTCAGCCCAAGCTGAAGACTCCAAATCATTGCCTAGTAAGCAATCTACAGGTAATTCAGTGGCTACCACAACTTTCTTTGGACCAGTACCCCCCCCCCCAGTTGAGATTCACAATAGTCATGAGGTGGCCAAGTTTGTTATTGTGAGCATCAGTCACTTGGTACATATGACCAAGTAGGTGTTGATCAGGGTGAACGAGTTTCTCTATCACCATAGTTACACTGGCTCCTGTGTCCCTTTAGGCCTCAACACCATTTATGAGGGGAAATTGCTTGTACTTACCCATATTAAGGGGACAAGCAACTGTCAGCGAGACCGGATCCTCAGGGTTTGGGCCTGTTCCCAATATGTCCACCTCTTGGCAGCTCCAAACTCTACTTGCCATTACAGCACAGAGTTAAAGAATGGCCAACCATGGGATGGGGTTTAGGTTGGGAACAGCGGCAAAGGAGACCTGTGGAAGCAAGAGTTAAGAACACAATAGCAAGGTCATTCACATTAATCTTCATGAACTTTGTTTTAACTCTTTATGCTCTTAAAACATGAGAGATCAAGAACTTTTCAATAACGTGACCTTTTTATAATCAGATACTCTGAACATTGAACTTTCTCAAGTTAATCCTTAAAATAGCAATTACATCACAACAAGAGTCAATGAGTACATTTGTTCCCAAAGAATTGACTGCTATAGGATTCATGAATGATACTGTAGAATGAGCAAACTGACTAAACTTGTTTTGTCTAGAAAGATTACACTCTGTTTGATCTAAGTTACAAGATTCAATTGCCCAGAAGTGATTGCGCACCTTATTGCTAGACTGCACATCAAGACTTAAGTACCTGGAATGATTGCGTGCTCTGCCGATCTGAACTGCAAGGGTTAATCGCCAAGAATAAATCGCGCACACTGTTGCCGATTCAACCATCAAAATTCAAATGCCTTGAAATGATCGTGCACTCTGCCGATCTGAACTGCAAGGGTTAATTGCCTAGAATGAATCGCACACACTGTTGCTGATTCAACCATCAAGATTCAAATGCCTTGAAATGATCGCGCACCCTGACGATCTGAACTGCAAGGGTTAATTGCCAAGAATGAATCACCCTCACTGTTGCCGATTCAACCATCAAGATTTAAATGCCTCAAAATTAACATGCACCATGCTGATCCGAACTGCAAGGTTTAAGTGCCAAGAATAAACCGCGCACACTGTAAATCACAAAGCCAAAAACTCTAATGTTTCTAGAAAAATGGAGTCGAGGTCTATCCTGAACTCCGCCTTACCGCCCTGCTTGAAGATCAGCAAGATAATGAGGACAGGGCCAGGAAAGGTCCAAGTAGGCCTCCGGAACAGGAGCCCTGGAAAATGCTGCTGCTTTGCACCGGGACCTCTGAATAGTGAGCACGTGGAGCTGGGCTGCATTCCTTAAATAGACCCAAGCCCCGCCCACATGCCACACCCAGCCAGGCTGCAGGAAAGGCTTGAAAATGAACAAGCTTGAAAATGAACAATACATTACAACCATCATTAATGACATTTCAAGATATATACCTGTAATGCAAAAAGTGAATATGCAATATCAACACACAATGCATGAATTATTACATTGCATGAGGTTTGTCAGTTTGCATTATGTTGCCCATAGAGCGCACACTGTCCTAGTGTTGACAGCAACCAAGGTGACAAAGTCAATGCCACCATCAGAGACTAAAACAGCCTCTGTGGTCTCCCGAACAAGACCAACCCCAACTACACTACGAATGGTGAGCCCAGCTACACCCTTTGATTGGTTGTTTGTAGTAGACTTCCCACCACCACTGCTATTACTAGGGACACTAGAGGTTGCAGTTGGGGTTGTGGTAGTGGGAGCCTTGGTGTTTTTCTTTGGACAAGTGGCATCACTTGCCCAATGGCCTTTGACTTTACATAAATAACACCATGTTTTTTTCTGATTGTGAGAAGAGGATTTGGACCCTCCACCCCCAGAGGATTTCTGTGGACCTGATGAAGACTCAGAATGTTTTTTATATTTGTCCCCACCCTTGTCATGTGACTTACCATCTGTCTTCTTGCCATCCTTGTCACCCCCTGTATGAACATTTCTGTTCAGTCTTGTTCTGACCCATTTGTCTGCCTTCTTTCCCAATCTTTGGGGAGAGGTCAGATCTGAGTCTACCGATTACTGGTGCAACAAATCAGACACACAATTGTTCAAAATATGCTCTCTCAGGATTAGATTATACAGGCTTTCATAGTCAGTCACCTTACTGCCATGTAACCAACAGTCCAAGGCATTCACTGAACAGTCTACAAAGTCTGTCCAGTCTTGAGAGGACTCTTTTCTGGTGTCTCTGAACTTAATCCTGTATTGTTCAGTGGTTAAGCCAAATCCATCCAAGAGTGCATCTTTCAAAACTTTGTAGTTATTAGCATCACTTTCTCTGATGGTAAGGAGCCATTCCCTACCCTTACCAGTGAAAGATAGCCACAAGATAGCAGCCCACTGCCTTTGAGGGACCAACTATACCAGACAAGTGCAGCTAACGACTTGTTAATGTCATCCCCCTCCTTGTAAGGGGGGACTATCTTATGCAGATTTCTTGAATCTTGCTCTCTAACAGGGTTGCTATCAAAAACACTGCTGCTGCCACCTTGGGAAACTAACCCCAACCCCTGTCTTTCCCTCTCTACTTCCAGAGATCCCCTGTCTAAGGCCAGCTGCTGCTGTTTTAGCTTCAGCCTGGCCTCTTCCAACCTCAGCTTTCTGAGTTCCTTTTCCATAATGTTATCCTCAGGCTGGGAGGCTTGGAAAATATATGACACAGACAAAATATGGGAATTGGGAGAGTGTGACCTGTCCCTAACTGGCTGGACTCTGGTAACCTGGCCTTTAGGAGTGAAAGGTGCCCTACTATTGTGTGACCCCCTCCCACTGCCAGTGTCACTAGATGGCCTGTTATCTGGCAGGTCCTTGGAAGAACCCTCCCCAGCATCCTCAGGGGACTCCTCTGAGTCTGGCTGGTTACCCCCATCCTCTACCTCCTGATCCTGGGATGGGCCAGAGTGGTTCTGGTCACTTTCTTTGAGAAGGCTAAGGAGAAGATCTTTTGTAGGATTCTTACCAATACTTAAACCTCTTTCAATGCAGAGACCCCTCACACTTTCAAAGTTTAAACTACCACAGGTTGCCTGGACAACTGTGGGAGTAAGTTCTACTGCAGACATGATTGTTAGAAAGGGTTTAAGACAGACAGAAAAAAGTTTAGAAATTTTTAGAGAAAAGATAAAAACTTTTCAAAACTTTTCAAAACTTTTCTAAAACTTTTTAGAAAGTTTAAAGAAGGAACGCTAAACTGTTTAAGTTAACTGTGTATATTCTGAAGTATTTGGTATTTGTTTTTCAAATGAAAAGCACCAATGACAAAGTGGTAAAGCAGTTACAAGTACTTATCCCACCGCTGCACCACTAATGTAGGAGGCTGGCCTGGCTTATAGTGGGTACCAAAGGTACTTACACCCTGTGCCAGGGCCCGTTATCCCTTATTAGTAGAATCGAGGTGTTTCTAGCAGCTTAGGCTGATAGAAGTTAGCTATGGCAGAGCAGCTTAGGCTGAACTAGGAGACATGCAAAGCTCATGCAACACCACTCATAGTTACACAGTACTTATACACAAGTAAAGACAATACTCAGTGTTACCAAAGATAAAGGTATTTATTTGGGTGACACAGTACCAAACATATCTGAGAGACAATACTCCTTCTGGAAATAAGTATTATACACAATATATACACTAGACACCAAAATGAGACAAGTAAATAGAACAATGCAAACAATTGGAAGTGCTATAGAATATAGGGGAGAAAATAGGTCTAGCGGCAACACAAACAATATACTAAGAAAGTGGAATTCGAATCACAAATTCCCCCCTAGACAAGTGTAGCGTGTGCAGAATCGCTGGGAGAGTAAGAACACAGTAAAGGTAAGTAAATGACCCCACCCCAGAGCCCAGAAAAGCAGGAGTAAAGTTTCCTTAGGACACACTACACCTCGTAATTGGGATTATGCAGTAACCAACCAAGTCTGCAAACAACAACTGCTGGATTCCTGGACCTGAAACCTGCAAAAAAAGGGGACCAAGTCCAGAAGTCAAAAGAAGTTCCAGGAAGGACAGGAGCCCCTGCCAACCCAGATGAGGGTACAAAAGAAGAGTCCCTGGTTAGTCGAAGACTGCAGAAATGCACCCTAGGAAGATGCCAGCGGGTTCCTGCATGATGCAAAGGATGTCCCACGACGTGACGATGGATGCAGATGTGATTTCATGTTGGAAGTCGCCAACAAGCCTTGGTTACCACAAAAGTGCATTTTGCATCAAAATGGCGCTGGCTGGACCCAGGAGGGACCTGGGGGCCTCAACTCTGTGTGAGTAGAAAGAGGGGTCTCTCAGCACTTTAGAGAGCCCTCAGGATGCCAGACAGCACCCTCAGGAGTCCAAGGACATGGAGACAAAGAAGGTGCAAAATGCGGTTGGTGCAGCACAACAAAGGAAGGTCCCATGCAGTCGGAGAACAACTCAGTGAGTTGAGCATCGCAGGATGGAGTGCTGGGGACCTGGGCCAGGATGTGCACAAAGGAATTTTGCAAACAGTGCGCAGAGGCCTCAGGAGATGAAGAAGACGCAGTACACAGGGGTACCGTTGCTCTCAGGGAAGGTAAGGTCTTACCTCCTCTAAATTGCGTCAGCAGGACCTCAGGACAGTCTATGTCAAAGGTGTACAACCTACCTCAGTGTCCTTAGGAGCACGCTCGTCGCTGTGAGAGGAGTCCAAGGGTTCCGGTCTTCGTCTTAGGAGGTGCCTGCTGGAGCAGAGGAGTGACTCCTTCACCCCACGGGAGATTTCTTCAGTCCTTCTGGTGCAAGATGAAGACAGGGAGTCCTCAGAGCGTGCACACTGTGGAAACTGTTGCAGTTGCTGGCTGGAGCTGAAGTTGCAGATGAAAAGTATCCCTTGTGGATACTTTGTTCCTGTTACAGCAGTCCCTGGAGCAGGCTGCGGTTGATCTGAGGTCAGAGGATGAAGAAATAGTTGCAGAGGATTCCTGCAGGAAACTTGCAAGCAGAATCTGAAGAGAACCCAAAGGAGACACCCTAAATAGCCCTGAGAGGGGGAATTGGCTACCTTATCAGGTAAGGACCTATCAGGAGGGGTCTCTGACGTCACCTGCTGGCACTGGCCACTCAGAGCCCTCCTGAGTGCTCCCACACCTTGAAAAGCAAGATGGCTGAAGTCTGGGACACACTGGAGGAGCTCTGGGTACCACCCCTAGGGTGGTGATGGACAGGGGAGTGGTCACTTCCCTTTACTTTGTCCAGTTTCGCACCAGAGCAGGGAACAAGGGGTCCCTGAACCGGTGTAGACTGGCTTATGCAAGGAGGGCCCCATCTGTGCCCTTCAAAGCATTTCCAGAGGCTGGGGAAGGCTACCCATCCCCAGCCTGTAACACCTATTTCCAAAGGGAAAGGGTGTAACACCCTGCTCTCAGAGGAAATGCTTTGTTCTGCCTTCCTGGGACTGGGCTGCCCAGACACCAGGAGGGCAGAACCCTGTCTGTGAGGTTGCAGCAGCTGTAGCTGCAGTGCAAGCCTCAGAGAGATGGTTTGGCAGTCCTGGGGGTCCATGGTGGAGCCCCCAGGATGCATGGAATTGGTTACCCAATACTAGATTTGGAATGGGGGATAATTCCATGGCCGTATTCGGAGTTACCATTGTGAAGCTACATATAGGTATTGACCTATATGTAGTGCACACGTGTAACGGCGTTCCCGCACTCACAAAGTCCCGGGAAATGGCCCTGAACTGTGTGGGGGCACATTTGCTAGTGCAAGGGTGCCCTCACACTCAGTAACTTTTCACCTACCCTTCAACAAGTGAAGGTTAGACATATAGGTGACTTATAAGTTACTTAAGTGCAGTGAAAATGGCTGTGAAATAAGGTGTGCGTTATTTCATGCAGGCTGCAATGGCAGGCCTGTGCAAGGGTTTGTCTGAGTTCTCTATGGGTGGCCAAAGAAATGCTGCAGCCCACATGAATCTCCTGGAACCCCAATGCCCTGGGTACCTAGGTACATATACTAGGGAATTATAAGGTGGGGTGTCCAGTGTGCCAACTGAAATTGGTAAATGAAGTCACTAGCCTATAGTGACAAATTTAAAAGCAGAGAGAGCATAAGCACTGAGGTTCTGATTCGCAGAGCCTCAGTGATACAGTCAAGCACTATATAGACACACACATTAACCAATAAACTATGAGCACTGTGGTCCCAGGGAGACAGGCAAAAACATACCAACATACAGGTAAAAATGGGGGTAACATGCCAAGGAAGATGGTACTTTCCTACAGTCTCTTGCTTCAGTCGGGCTTTGGAGATGACTCCTCCATGAGCAGGATACAGCAGGGACCGACCCTTCTCCTTTGCCTGCCATTAGGTTAAGCAGGTGCAGCTCATGGTGGTCCAGCTTCTCCTTGCTGGTTCCATAGTGCAGCAGGGCAGCCCTTCTTCAATCCTTCTCCAGTACAGTTGAGTTTTTGGTGCCAGGGGTGCCCTATTTATGGTCATAAAATACCCTAGAATAGGATAAGTTTAGTAGGCAATGAGCTAACAGGTTCCCTCCCTCCTGATTACCACTTTCTGTGAAGTGTGGCATCTGGCTATCCCAAGATGCACCAATCTGCCCACTTCCACCATAGCAGAACCCTTCTCTCTGTGTCCAGAGCTCTATAACATAAACCAGAGGTGTGGCTACCAAGGGGGCTACATGCCCCTGAAAAATCTTGTCTACGGGTTTTCCCTTCCCTGTCGCTAGTGCCAGCCTGTCTGCCTAGACAATGGGTGAGCCCCTCTCTACAGGTGTTACCCATTTTCTCTTCAGTGGCAGTTTCTCATTTGAAGCTCAACTTATGGACCAACAGCAGTGGGATGGAGATAACAACTCTCTTAAGAGCAAGCCTCTATTGTTTCCTTTCCAGGGAGTCATTAGCACACCTTCCCAGGAGGGCAGAAAGCTGTCTCTGGGACAGGATCCTTGTGCAACCGTTAAGAGCACATGAGATTTACAGGCACCAAAGTAGCAACGTTGTACAAATTGCACACTGCCAAATGTTACATTAATTGCAACATGAAAATCAAATGGAGGTTAATGTAACAGGTTGTTTGATACCTTGTTTTATCACCTTTAGCCACACTCATTCAGGAGTTAACACGGCTGAGCGGTCAGCATGTAATTCTACACTCAGTAATTGGATGACTAAAGCATTCCACGGTAGAAACCTCAGTTCTATATTTTTACTGCCACAACATGTGAAATATGTGTTCTGTCTGTGAAATATGCTGCATCCTGCCTTCTGACTCTTTAGTCCTGCCATAGGGGTGTGTAGGAAAGTACCCTCTTTCTGGGCATGGTTACCCACTTTTTCTGCCTGATGTCAGTGTGATTGACTGTGTTCACTGGGCTCCTGCTAACCAGGACCACAGTGATTATGCTCTCTCTCCCAAAACTCCGTATTTCATCCACAACTGGCACACTGGTGACCCCTTATAAGTCCCTAGTATATGGTACCTAGGTACCCAGGGCATTGGGGTGCGAGGGGATCCCCATGAGATGCAGCATATATTTTGCCACCCATAGGGAGCCCATGCAAAGGCTTCTGCAGGGATGCCATTGCAGCCTGCCTGAAAAGCTGTAAGCTTCCTTTCACTGCCAATTTTCACTGCACCAAGTTACTTATAAGTCACCCATACAGCAGGCCCTCCAGCCCAGAGGGCAGGGTGCAAAGTACCTGTGTGTGAGGGCACTCCTGCACTAGCGGGGCTACCCCCACAAACTCCAGGCCCATCTTCCTGGATTTGTGACTGTGGGGATGCCATTTTATGCTTGAACTGGACATAGGTCACTACCTATGTCCAGCTACATATTGGTAACTCCGAGTATAGGCATGTTTGGTATCAAGCATGTTGGAAATCATACCCCAAGGTTTTTGCAAGCATTGGTTGTATGATTCCATGCACTCTGGGGGCTCCTTAGAGGAGACCCAGTATTGCCATTACAGCCTTCTCAGGGTTTCCAGGAAGCCCAAGCTGCTGCCACATCACAGGCAGGTTTCTGCCCCTGTTGCTTGGAAAGCTTGAGTCCAGGGAGGCAGAACAAAGGATTTCCTTTGGAAGAAGGGTGTTACACCCTCTCCCTTTGGAAATAGGTGTTACAGGCTTGGGAGGGGGAGCCTCCCCAAGTCACTGGAAATGCTTTGAAGGGCACATTTGATGCACTCCTTGCATAATCCAGTCTACACCGGTTCGGGGACCCCCAGTCCCTGCTCTGGCACAAAACTGGACAAAGGAAAGGGGAGTGACTACTCCCCTGTCCTTCAAGGGTGGTGCTCAGAGCTCCTCCAGAGGGTCCCTGGGTTTTGCCATCTTGAATTCCAAGGTGATGGGGCACTCTGGAAGCATCTGAGTGGCCAGTGCCAGCAGGTGATGTCAGAGCCCTCCCCTGATACGTCTCACCTGGTTAGTTGACCAAGCCCCCTTTCAGGGCTATTAAGGGTCTCTCCTTTGGGTGGTTCCTCAGATTCGGATTGCAAAACTCCAGCAGGAATCCTCGGCTTCCTCCACTTTGACATCTGACCAAAGAAACTGCATCTGGACTCTTTAGAAACCTACAAGCTGCAACAAATAAACAAATATCCTCCTGCAACATTGTATCTCCGGCTCCTTCCAGCAACTGCCAAATTTCCCCGGTCGTGCATCCTTTGAGGACAGCCCGTATTCAGCCTGCATCAGAAGGAACAAGGAATCTACCTTGGGGTGAAGGAGTCACTCCCCTGCATCTGCAGGCACCAACTACAACGATGACTGGCTGTGTGGATCCCCTCTCCTGCTGAGCTACCTGGATCCTGCATCACGGGTGGTGGACTGAAATGGTCCAGACTGTCTTCTCTTCCAGCTGTACCACTTTGGTGGAGGTAAGACCTTGCCTCCCTAAGCAAGACAGTACCCCATGAACCATGTCTTTTACAGCTGCCAAGGCTTGTTGGCATCCTTCCTCTAAGATATTCGTGCATCCTGAAGCTTCGGTCCCCAGCACCCTATCATGCATTGTACAGCTTCCTGAGTGGGTCTCCGGCGGCGTGGGAGCCTTTGTTTTTAGTGCTGCATAGGCCTCTTCTGCAAATTTCTTGTCCCCATCCTGTGGGACTCCTGTGTGCACTGCCTGGTGTTCTGTGAGCTCTCTGTGTCGCTACGGGCCCCGTCTGACTCCCCCCCGGGTAGAGGCCACCTGGCCCCCGGCAGCACCATTTTCTGCTAAACGTGAGCCTTGCATGTGCCAAGGCTTGCTGGCGGACTGCGACGACGCAAACCCAACTGCAATCCTCCATCTCTTGTGGGACATCATTCCAGGAACCCGACTTCATCTTCTTGGGTGCAGTACTGACTTTTCTACTCCACCGGTGGTTCTCCTTTTGCTCCTTCATCCAGGTTAGCAGGGGCTCCTGCTTTTCCTGGACTCTTCTGTGCTTCTTGGACTTGGTCCACTTCTTCCACAGGTCTTCTTGCCCAGGAATCCACTGTTGGTGTCTTGCAATCTCTTCTGGGTTTTGCATAATTCTTCTTGTTTCTGTGTGTGATCTGGGAAACTTAAAGTGATTTACTCCTGTTTTCCTGGTTGTTGGGGTGGGTTGTGGTACTTACCTATGTGCTTGCCTAGTACTCCCAGCTCCCCTCTACACATTACACTTGCCTAGGTGGGGGACTGAGTTTTGCATTCCACTTTCTTAGTGTACGGTTTGTACTCCCCCTAGGCCCATTCCTAACTATTGTGATTTTCACTAATTGTGTTTGTGCATGTTTTTGCATACTAGTGTATATAATTTGTTTATTACTTACCTTCTAAAGGAGTATAGTCTTTATGGCATTTTTAGTATTTGTGTCACTAAAATAAAGTACCTTTATTTTTGTAACACTGCGTGTTTTCTTTCATGTGTGTTAGTACTAAGTGTGACTACTGTGTTATTGCATGAGCTTTGTATGTCTCCTAGATAAGCCTTGACTGCTCATTCACAGCTACCTCTAGAGAGCCTGGCTTCTAGACAATGACTACACTTCACTAATAAGGGATAACTGGACCTGGTATAAGGTGTAAGTACCATAGTTATCCACCACACACCAGGTCTGCCTCCTACAGAGTGAGTTACACATATCGCAGAGGAAAATGTGGCTTTTCCATTGCTTTAAATGGCAAACTTTGGCTAGTAGTTCAAAACTGTTTTTCCAGTCTGCAATGGCAGACTGTGAGGCTTGTTTTACTTGTGTCACACTTAGGGTGGTACAACCAGTGTTGCAGTCCCTTGGGCGACCTTCTAACACACATGCCCTGGGTGCCATATTCTAGGGAGTTGTAGGTAAGTTAGCCTCTGCCAATTGGGTATAGGAATGCAACATACACCTTTTGGAGTCAGGGAACTGGCACTGAGGTCTGTTTAACAGGCCTCAGTGCATTCTCAGAGTCAAAAAATCAGCAGCATTGGACCAAAAACGTGGGGATGTACATACAAGAAGAGGCATTTCCTTACAACTAGGAAGTATCTAGATTACAAACCGATCTTTCAATACAGTTTTGGGACTATATTTAAAGTTCTCTTCCGTGCATGGTTTGGATATCTGCTTTCAGCAAATGTAAATATTTGTGTTGTATGTGGGAGGTGATGTTGTCAGAAGATGTTGAATGAACTCCATCGTGTGCCCGTACTGTATAACATCAAGAACACATTTGTTTTGGGTGTGGCAAGGGTGCACATGGAGTTGGCTGCCGAACTGAGCAGCTCCTGCACCCGTGGCCTGAGAATACATTTATCCTGCCTCGCGGATGATTAAGGCTGGGGAAAGGCTGGACTACAGCAATCCAGGGGAGCAGCAGATCTAGAGCTCCGAGAGAGGAGCCCAACAATGGTGACTGCGCTGAAGGTGTAGGTATAGGTGTGACACGAGTGCTGAGGCAGAGACAACTGGGCCGAGCAGAGACAAATCGGCCTTGTCCCCACGTGGAGCTAAATTTATGCTGAGTGAAATATTTGAAGAGTGTAGCAGTCACGGCCTGCACTTACACAGCTCAGGGTCACAGCAAAGCTTCTGGTAGGGGTGTCTGGGACTCCTGTGAATCATGGAAACATGTATTGATTGATATTGCTGTATAACTCCATTGCTATGGTGCTTTCCAAGGTGATCACAGATCGTCTGCAGGTAGTGAGTCTGGATTCGGACACCCCGACTAGGATGGCTTTATGCCTCACAGATCTACTAGGCTCAATCTCCGCTGCCTAAGTAAGAACATTACCGCAGCTAGGGGGATGAATTTCCCACTGGAGGTTGTGTCATTTTACACAAACAAAACATTTGATTCAGTGGAATGGCCATTCCTTCTAGAAATTCAGAACAAAAAATGGGCCTCAGACCCAAATGTTTATGGTTTAGGGTTGGGCTCCTCTAAAAGACTGAGGGTCCAGATTAAAGTGACCTGTATTCTGTCTCAGAAGTTCTTCACTGGCTCAGGTACAAGGCAGGGGTGCCCCCTGTAGCCTATGCTATTTGCCCTGGCAATAGAGGCACTGGTAGAGGGGATTAGGGTGGACGCCCAAATATGGGGATGGTGATGGGGGGAACTCATAGGAGGAGATGATATTCCTCTATGCTGATGACGTCCTCTTATATTTGTCAGAGCCAGAGCTGTTCCTGGCTTGGGTCGGGGAGATCTTTATGATTTATGTTAGGCACACTGGATTGGGTATCAACTGGAATAAGTCCCTCATATTCCCAATAGGGACTTGTAAAGGCCGGTGTGGTTGCCCCAAGCAGTTTAAGGTGGTGGGGGACCACTTTCAATACCTGGGTCTCTGGATTTCGGTGGACGGGAATACTCACTATGAGGATGACTTAGCCCCACTTCTACACAGATTGGACATTGTGGTCACCCACTGGAAGGCACTTCTGCTGTCCCTGATGGGTTTAGCAGCTCTCTTCAAGATGGTCAGCCTTTCCTAACACATGTATATTTCTCAGAAAAGTTCACATGGTATACCAGTAGTGTTCCTTCGTAAAATGAATATCAATGTGAAGACAGTGCATTGGCTGTGTGGCCCGCTGCATAGCTTTCCACACCCTCCAGCGGTCTAGAAACAATGGCAGACTAACTCTGCTGGAAATCCACAAATACTATGAAGCCCCCAAGTCAGTATTGTGAATGAGTGGGCATATCAGGCATCGGAGGATGCAGTCTACCAGTATGATTGTGATGCCTTAGGTACCAGGGGTTACCTTCACATGCTTTATAGTAACAGGATCAGCCCGTGTGTACCGGTGACGATTACAGCAGTGCTCTTAGTTTGGTGTACCCTACAGAGGGAAATCAGGTGGGAAAAAGAATGTCACCCAAAATCCCCCTGTGGTTGGGTATGAGGTTAGGCACAGTATCTTCTCTGCAATCTTATCAGCCTCTCCACACTAGAGGATGTGTGGGAAGCTAATTGTATAGTCCTGTTTGCTTACCTAAGAGAAGAATATATCCTAGCACCCACACAAATCTCTAAATATTATCAGCTGAGACATGCCCTGCAGGCAAGAACAGCCCCAGATGAGGAAACTATGGTAGACTCCCCGTTTGAGAGACAGCTATTGGACGGCCATATGATGGCCGAAGCAATTTCCCTTTCCTATACGTTGCTCATGAATAATACCCTTGAAGCTTACTCACTTAAGGAAAAATGGCAGGCAGGTGAAGGGAAGCTAGAGAATGATGATTAGCAGGAGGCATTGCAGTTTCCCGGGGAGGTGGCCTCAAAGGCACAGTGTCCGATTCAATTTTACAATTCTCTACAGAATATACTATATTAGGGTACACTTTCATAATATAGGCAGAGCTGTGGATGATGCATGCCTATCTGCTTGCGGCCATCGGGGTTCCTTTTTGTACAAGCTGTAGGACTGCCCAATGATCTGCGCATTTTGAGAAGGGGTTTGACCTCAAATTGAAACAGCCATTGGGATGCCCATAACAAGTCAGGCCCCACTGATGTTGTTGGGAGTGTGGGGCATTTTTGACTTTACATCCTACCAGAACACTTTGGGGAAACTTGGCTTTCTGCTGGCAAAAAGAAGTCGGGAATTGTAGTGAGCCCACAGCTGCGGAGATTGAACTGGGAGATGGCTGTATGCTGTGTTCGGGAGGAATTCGTGCATGATGCCCAAATAGCTTTAAGAAAGTGTGGGGAGCCTGGTCAGTGGGAGAATGGGGACAGGGAGCCATCGCACCTCACATCGGGCCCTTGGTGGGCCGAGCACAGTGGAGGTGAAATGGTAACACAGAACCGGGTACTTGGAAGTGCCTCACTCAGCATGATACTCTAGTGCACGACTTTATCCTTCAACAGAGGATAGACACGCGTGCTAACCTCCAGGGTTGAGAAGGGAGACCATTTGGGGTAGGGAGGCTTGGGCATCACTGTAATGCTTTTCTAAGTTGCTTATTTGTGTATTTTCTTTGAATATCAATAACATATGTTTAAATAAAAATGACACATTTGTTAGTAATGACTGTCTTCCGCTTGCTAATGAAGACAGATATCTTCACTGCTACAAAGGCTTGAAGTTGATATTCAATCTTTTCTGGTATCGGGCACCTGGAAATTCTCATTGGTGTCAAGTGTTTGAGCTTTTTTGCTGGGATGTATGTGTTTGCGTTTATCTTAAATCTAATTGCTCCTGTTGCCTATATGCGTATGACTGCTGGATACAAAGTGCATTATCTTAGTGGCATGGTGGTGGGTGATAGAAGGGCGGATATGCTTAATACATAAAGCCCTAGCATGATCCTTGGTGCAACTGAAATCTTCCTCGACCCTGAAAAGGCAGAAGTCTCCATAGCCGCAAGATTTCTAGTGACCTGGCTGTCTCTGTGTCGGCTTTAATATCTTATAATGTGTCACCCACATGCTTTCCAAATAACTATTTGCCATCATACTGAATGTATATGATTTTGTTTTGGACCTCTGGCCTTAAGGAGGTT
The DNA here is from genome assembly GCF_031143425.1 of Pleurodeles waltl. NCBI lineage: Eukaryota > Metazoa > Chordata > Amphibia > Caudata > Salamandridae > Pleurodeles > Pleurodeles waltl. Next base: position 726,938,274 of record NC_090443.1, read on the forward strand.
GTTTCAACCATAATTGGGGGTGTAAGACTGCTGTAACAGCCAAATGCCTGAATCCTATATTTGAGAAATCATGAGCTGAATCAATCAGAGCTGCTGAGGCATATTCACCTCACGTAGGAATGAATTAATCCCTTGTTTTTTTTATTGCATTAGTTTGAAATATGGAGCTATGTCAGACCTCCTTTACAGATCATATCATCCATGATAGCCATGGAATTAGTTGCACTGAATAGTCATAGCAACCATGGAGAAAAATCTCTTTCCTGACATATCCATCCTGCAGCCTTCCTAGTCTGGTGGTGCTGTACAAGGTGCCATCAGATTTCTAGTTCTGTGTTGAGCAGCTTGCACAATAACAGAGTCTATTTTAGGGTATCCCATGAGGCATATTAGTGAACTGTTCAATATCATATTTTTTTATCTATTCACAATAGTAGCACAGTTACTGTACCTGGGGTCTGCATAGTCCTTTTGCCTTATTGCCAGATGTGGCCTACCAAAGGAATTGAACTGATTGATCTTTTGGCAGGTTCTTTGAAATCCCTAGCAAAATGCAGTCATCACATTTATTACCTCCAAGCCGATCGGATGGGTGTATTTCCCATTCCTCTACATCTATGTATTGGTCATCATCATCTGAGGTGTCCGCTAGGAGTGGGCAATACATTCTGCTTTGCTGGAGAAGTTGGCAGCATTTTGACCACTTTGCATTATGCTTGTAACATGGAGTTCTGTCATTATTCTGCAAAGAGCCACGTTGTTCATAGGGTTATGAGTTTTTTCCTTGCGGGTAGCTCCCCAGTGGTATTTTGGAAAGCGCTAGCAAGAATTGTTGTCCCCTGGTGCGATTTTGAGTCATTAAGTGGGCACCCAGCAAGATTTTCTCACTGCTCACAGTTGCAGTGAGAAAATCTCGCTGGGTGCCCCTTTAGTGCCTGAATTTGCACTAGGGGACACCAAGTTGCACCATTTGCCGTGAGAAAGGCGCAGCACGAGTAGAAAATCTACTAAAGCAGTAGCAAAAGCAACTTGAGCAGTGGTGCTCTCTGGCGCCCCACATATTTGCTCTGACATTTCAGTGTGGGACAAGCTCCTGGTGCTAAAAATCAGCACAAGCACTGCAGCATGCCGATTTCCTCCCATTTGTGGAACGCTGCAGAGTCTTGCAGATTTTTCATGTTACTCCACGGAATCTTGCAGAGTGAAAATCCACATGAACAGCCCACCCCAAGCGTGCACCTGGACAGGTGGTTGTGGAAGACCAAGAACTGCTGTACTGGGTGCAGATGCTGCTTTAGGTGGCTATTTCTATCCTGGGGATTGAATGATGAGATGCGCTGGACAACTCTCTCATCTTAAACCACAATCTTGCATAAAAACCCATCTGATAATGACCCATTAATCCTCTGTTAAATAAAGGTCCGATATGACTATATATCAACCCACCATAACTAAGGGTGCCGATTAGTTTGAAGAATGAAAATGTCTTTACTTATACATATTCCGTTATAACACTCTGGCATGTCGAGTATTTCATATCCTCTGTTGTCCTACTATGAGGAGGGGTTTTTACAATACTACAATATCTTTTAAAGAACCTTCAATTGAGTTCTAATTTTCATCACCAGTATTGTTCACGACCGAATGTTGTCCCACTTCTGTTACCTTGCAATGTTAATATGCCTCCGTTTACAATTCGTTAAAAACTGGTGTCCACTTTCTATGTCGATTACTGACAAAAACGTCCTTTCTCAGTTTCTATGCCTTGGGACGCACGCGAGTCGGAAGACACCTGCACTTCCGTGTCTTGCGGCGTTTATTAGAGCTCCAACAGCGTCCGTTTGTTATTATACGGGAACGCTGCCCGGAGGGTAGGTCTATGGTTCAGGACCGCTGATGTGGTTGTGAGTACTTAATTTTTGTGATAACTCTACCACCTCACTAAAGGTCGACTTCCATGCTCGCCGACCCCCTTTTTTCGAAATTGACAGACGAATATTTCTTGGCTTTTGTCAATACTTAGGATTACGATTTTAATTAAATCAGGCACCCATATTTTATGATAGCAACGATCTATGGATTCAGCTGGTGTTAGATAGATACACAAATGACACATATATTTTTAGGACACCTATGATGTTCCCAGTCCTTATGAAAGTCTATATGTTTACATATGAAAAGATGAAGCAAGAATGATTGTTAATCTGTCTTTAAATATATTGGTGTGATAACATTCACCTATTTTTATGATTACTGTATATGAACAGCGTCAGCTTTAGTCCCTGGCATGTGTTTCCCAAGGATCTACATCTCGAATTTGGGTATGATAAGCTTAATTCTTTAAGTTATAGTGTGACCATTCACCAAACACTATTTTCACTTGAGCACACGAATCACTACAGGTTGGGCATTATTGATATTTGCACTCTTTGCTTTCTAGGGCGACCTATTTTGACTTAGCCAGTTGACTTAAAGTAAGTGACTGTGTCTTAATTCCCACAGTAGGGTTTATATTTAATTACGTTATTTGGAAAAGCTGTTATTTTTTATTTTTATTTTTTGGTCCTGATGAAGCATCGATGGATCCGGCTGGACCACTAGACGCGAAACATGTTGACCCACGATTAGAGGTACCATAACAGTTTTAGTCCTCTTGTGTTTTCTGTTTCTTTTTTTAGAGTGATTGAGCATCATCACTCAAATCTTTACTTTCACTTTGGTTTTAATCTTGCTCTTCGTCTCATTCATACTGATTAAATTTATGATGTGTTTTGAGATGAAGAACCAATTTTAATTTTTGTTCTCTCCTGTTTGTCTTGCTGCCTGTAATAAGGTATCCTTCTCTATATAGTCTGAACCCACAAGTCACTATAAGAGCAGTACGGTTAAGAGCCCCCCGTCGGGGAGCCCATCAGCCATTGCAGCGCTGGCCTGGCGAGAAGCATTCCCGATGATAAAGCCAGTCATCCATTGTGATGCATGAGGTCTCTTGCTCCTGAACCAACAGGTCCCCTTGAACTTTTTCCATGTCTTGGAATAGTGTACCCTTTTACTTTTTGTGATTACCATTATTGGGGGATAGTACACTGGACCATTAACCTGCCGGTCCCTCCCCCCCCTTTTAGTCTATTTCTATCCTGTTACAGTTTATGTTCACATGGTATAGAAGTAGATGTTTGCAGTGGAACAGATAATGCTGTTTATCTAGGGCTGGACAGAAAACATTTGTAGTAGTCCTTTGTCATAAGTCTGAGATCAGAAACCAGGCCCATTGGTACCTGCATCATGGGTTTCTGTTCATAATTTACGTTTGCTGACTTATATGGGTCATAATGAAGATCATAATATTTGATGTCATCCCAACATTGGAGTGTGTATTGTGAGCAGAAGGATTCTTTTTGATGGTGTTGTGGAGAATTTTCCATATCTTCTTCTGCTTCCTGACATTTTATGTGAATTTTGCCCGGGCTATAAGTAGTGCCAAAGGGATAGTACAGATTTGATTCATCCTCAGCTTTCATTTCTAGAAATTTTGCCAGAGGGTGTGGTGTTATCTTGCTTGCCGATGTGCGTTCTGGCTATAAAGGAGTAGTGGATTGCCTTGTCAGTGATGTCTTGGTTAATGACATGAGTGCCATGGGGGGGGGGGGGTCATTGATAGAATCATTGAATGGACCATCAAAAAGATCGTTGGAAGAATGGCAGATGGTGCTGTTGTCTGGGGTGTCGACGGGAGTGCAGTTGAAGGGAGCACAAATTATTCAATTGGACAGATCTGTTGATGAGTATGTCAATGGTGTCATTGTCTCCTTCATTGGTGGAAGAGTTATCATCAGATCCGTCATTGATGCATCCACCACCTTTTCATGGTGATTCTTTATTTTTACTACCATAGATGAGGATTCACCTATGGATAAAGTTGACAAAGTCATTGACGGGACTGGGCCATTTTCACAAAAAGGGCTGATTTTCAGTTTCTTACACAGCAGAGATACTGGAAGGGGCTTAAACGTTGGGCAGTGCCTTTTTTTTCCCCTTTTTCTGGAGGAGATGTATATGATGATTCTGAACCCAAGCACTTGGAGCTTTCAGTTATCTGTCATAACCGATTTGCCCCACTGCTGAATTCTCCTACGGAGATTCAAGATAATCTGGTTCAAGCATTAAAAGTTAGCCTCGAGGAAGTATTAGAGAAAGGCAAAATAGTTAGTGCTTATTCTACACTTAGAGGGCACAAAGGCACTAGTAGGAACTCTTTTCTACCCACTACTGGTTCCAAACAATCAAATAACTCAACCAGATGAGCGCGTCTGTTTCTGCGTCAAGCACCATCAGAGATCTCTAAAGGACCAATGGCCCTAGACTCATGAACAAGAAATATCCTGGAGACATTCAAATGACGGGAAGCGCAGAGAGTGCTCTGCATGTTACACAACAATCCTCTCTAAGCGGTTGTAATGGAAGGATAGTTTACACCAGCAAGGCCCCTGTACATAGATGCTCTCAGACCCACAAACCCAATTTAATTTGCCAACATCAGGATTATAGTAACGCTAGAGTCAAAAGTAGTATGGCAAGCAAAAAAGGTGTGATAGTTTATATGATCAATGTGTTGAAGTGCAGGGAGTATACTGGGAAACATACTGACTCTCTAATCAACAATGTGATCTATAACTGTCGTCATTGTGACTCGCTAATTCATTCAGACATATCTTTCGCTAAATGTTTCTCACAGAACTCCACTCCATTTGACTACATTAAATTAATTTAGAAAAATTCAAGTCATGCAGAATATCTAATGGCGCTGGATGCCTGTACTGTCCTGCATAATGGCTTGTGCATCCACCCTAAATACAATCCAGCGACCATGCCATTGAATCCCAACCAACAGCGCACTTAAAAGACCTCCAGCTCTTTCCCTGGAACGTTGCATGGTTGCACCATAAGGTCGACGACCCTGCATTGGAAGATTTTATCAAAGCTCACCACATTTGCATGTTCCAAGAAACATGGGCTACTGAACCCATTCATAGGCAGGGCTTTCTGACATCCAGCATCTAGGTTCTTTCATCCGTTTTCAACAGAGCTTCTGGGGACAAATCTGTCTAAACTGTGCGATCAAAAACTATGTATTAGCTTCCCCAATATTATAGGGCTAAATATTTAGGCTTGGAATAGGTTCTCTGTTCATTGCCAAAGAGCTAAGGGCCAGATGTATGAAACTTTTTTGCACTCGCAAACGATGCGAATCGCAAAAATCGGCCGTTTGCGAGTGCAACAAAGTGGTCTGCGATACATGAAAGGCATTCACAGACCAAAAATAAGAAATCGCAAAAATTGCGATTTTTTCGCTGCCACCTGGTTTTGCGACTCGCAATTTGCAATTCGGTATTTCCAGTAGGGAATTGCGAGGCACAAATTGCGAGTCGCAAAATCCAAGTCGCAAAGAGATGCATCAAAAATTCGCAAATTGCGATTATTCGCAGAATGGCATGTTGCACATGCAAAATACCATGAACTAAAACTAGGTGGTAACCAGGTGCAACCTATATAAAGGGGCCCAGAATGCCTCAAACTCTTTTCAACAATGGCTGCACCCTACGTCATGGCGAGGAGGATGAGGATCTTGGCAGGTTTGAGGAGAGGGAGGAGGAGGCAGGAGCGCATTTTCAGAGTGCGCATTACACTTTTTAACTTGACAGAGGAGGAAATATATGAGAGGTATAGGTTGAACTCAGCCATGATACTTGATCTGATAGCTGAGGTACAACCCATACAGCAGCACAGAACACTAAGGACTCACAGCACACCCACCCATGTGCAGGTATTATGCTCCCTCCACCTACTTGCCTCAGGGAGCTATCAAGGGGTCATAGCAGCAGCTGGAGGGGTATCACAGAGTACCCTCTCTAGATTTTTCAATGCATTTATCAACACCATGCTGAGCAAACTACACCAGTACATCAGATTCCCCCACACCCCACAGGAATTACAGCAGACAAAAATAGAGTTTTACCAGATAGCACAGTTCCCCCATGTCCTAGGTGCCATAGATGGCACACATGTGGCAATCTGTCCACCATCAGCCACTGAGTATGTGTACAGCAACAGAAAATACCAACATTCCATGAATATACAGGTGATATGCAATGCCTCCTACATCATTACTGATCTCGTGGCCAGGTACCCAGGGAGAACACATGATTCTTACATCTTTTGCCACAGCGGAATTCACACAAAACTGCTAGCTGGGGAGTTTGGTGAAGGATATCTACTAGGTATTGTCCCTCTGTACACTGACGCATTGATGGCGTGCCGATGTCAGATGGCTCAGTTACTCAACATACCCTCTGTCCCTTCCAGGAGACAGTGCCTACGCAGTGCGCACCTACATGATGATGCCCTACCTCAATCCTGCAACACCTGCTGAACGGAGATACAATGAAGCACACAGGGCGACCCGCAATGTGGTGGAGAGCACATTTGGACTGCTGAAGAGTCGCTTGCGGTGCCTCCACAAAAGTGGAGGGGCACTACAGTACAGCCCAGATACCACATGTAGAATAGTTGCTACAGGCCCCTGGGGATGAATGGAGTCCCATTCCCTAATTGCGATTCAGTAATAGCAATTGTGATTTTTAAGAAATCGCTATTACCGAATCGCAATTTTCATACATCTCATTTTGCATTTCTTAAATAGCGATTTCTTAAAAATCGCTGTTTAGGAAATGCAAACCGGGACTTTGATACATCTGGCCCCATGAGTCTCCATTTATACTTCTCCTTGATTATCATCATTCAAACCTTGCAGTCAGAACCTCTCCTATTATTGTGGATGAATTAATGTCACTTATGAACATGTTGATTGCATTGACCTTATCACTGAACAATAGCACGAAGTCTTCAGCATTCCTCAACTTGACGTCAAACCTATTAAATATTTGCCAGTAGTTTCTATCCAACTTGCCTGGCTACCACTTATATACAGTCTTTGTGCTTGCAATGGCCACTCGTTTTCATACAAATATAGATTTCATACTTTTTAACAGAGGACTTCATTGAAGTAGAATAGATTACATCATCCTGGATGTAGCACTATGGCACAAATTTGTGGACCCTGAGATAAGTAGAAATGAAAGCAACCTGAGTGCCTTATTCTTAACCTGCAAGTAGACAGGACACCACTCATGTGATCCTAGACTATGCTTTCTAGACTTAACAGTTGGGAATACTGGAAGGACAGTTGAAGAGCCTACAATAAAAGCAAATCCAGAAAGCCTTGCTCAAATCTACAGCACCTTTTACATTCTTCTGGCACCTTATGCCCACCTACCTACTAGTGAAATTCCAGTTACAGTAATGCATAGTGTAAGAAATTACTCTCTTTGCACAATCACTCCCAAAGTTTTGGACTGATGCTGCTGTTTTTTCGACAGTGAAAGTGCACTGAGTCCTGCCAAGCAGGCATCAGTTCCAGTGATCTGACCCGTAAAGCATGTTTTTCTGATCGGTTCACCCACAACTGGGATACGTTAACTTACTTATAAGCCCCTAATGTATGGTACTAGTGATACCCAAGTCCTGTAAGTTAATGTATCCGCAATGGAGTGCAGCACTTATTGTACCACTACAGGTGTGGCAAAGCATGACTCCAAGCCTGCACTGCACCTGCTGCTTCTTGGACTAACAAAGAGAAGAGTGTGCCTGTGGTGCCCGGCTTGTGGAAGTCATCCTCAAGCCTCAGTGAGAAGAAGTGACTCCTGTTGCACCTACAGGGCCAACAATGTTGAAGAAGCCTGCCTTGGTGGGTTAGTAGCTAAGATTGCCAAATTGCCGCTGACTGCTGAAGTGCAGCTTGGGAGAGGGAGTCTGGGTCATCAAAAGTTGCACCCAAGTCGGCTAGACATGCAAGAGTCATGAATGTGCAGTTTGTTCACTCAAGCCACAGGTTCCCACCAGTTAAGAGGGCCGCCTGTTTTGCAATAACCAGAGACCAGTAGATCAGTGTCAACTGTTTTTTGGGTGACCTTCAACCGGATACCTGAGGGACTTCGAACCCTGTGGGCAAAGTCACCCCACTAAGATGGTGGACCAAGGATGAGCCCCAGAAAAACTCCTCTCACCTGATCAGCATCCTTACCATCTTAAGAATTCTGTATCCCTTGCATCTGGGGCACTGTACTGAAGTCTATGGCGGTTCACCTATAGAACTTGGAACTGGACTGGAGACTGCTTTGACTGCGAAATAACTGCCCCAGCAAACCTAATTGGCTTCTGTGACTCACACTCTGCTGGAGTTGGATGCCCAAAGTCAGCCGGAGTGGTACTTTACATCACAAAAGTTTCAAAAGTTTTCAAAGTAACCGCTAACTGCTGTAGTTGCCAATGCTTTCTTGCAATTGAATAAAAAGCAGTGATTTATTATTTGCTTAATAATTTATATCTTTAAAATCCTTTGGTGTATTTTGTACATTCTGGTGTCTAAAGCATCATAAAAATAAGAGCTAGTTTTATAAAGTGATGTTGGATTTCCTTTGTGTCATGTTTTCTTTGTATTTAACTGTTTTGGTACTTTTAAATGCTTTACAATTGTTTCTTTGAGAAAACCTGACTGCTTGAAGCCACAGCTACCCAGAGTTAAGCTAAAGTTTAGCAAATTAGCCTGACTGGTTCAAAGAAAGGTTGGGGGAGTTATTGCATGGTGAGGTAGCACAATCACGCCATATAATAAACCACTTTCCTCACACATACTACTCTATTTGGTTTGCTAAAAATCTCTTACTGGTGGCTCCCCCATCTGTCACAATAGCTAGATACTCACCGTGGCATACAAGTGAATTTCACAAGGCAAAATCCTTATTGGTTGCTGCTATCACATTCCCTAACCCTCCAGTTACTAGAACGGCTAGGTTATTACACTAAGGGGCCCATGACACTAGTAAAAGGAAATGGGACAAGGCTAACCGGAAAGATCTTGATGTGTAACCTCAGAGCTCTTAAAACCTTCTGGCACATATTTGCACATGGCAGTTTGCTTGGCAAACCACCAAGACATCATTACATCCAACAGCTAAGTTGGGCTGTGTACTTTGTCACCTTTGTAAAATTAGACCTGCACATCTACTAATGACATTTTAGTATTTTCTCTTCCTGGCACCAAGAATGAAATAGAGATCTTGTTGGTGAGGAAGACCCCTGATACAGATAAGTTTCAAGGGGACCTATATTGCACAGAGGTTACTGTCTGGGATTCATATATAAACCGGTTGCCCAATGCTATGCTGGGCAGAGCCAATGACCTGACTCTTTGCATAGGGCAGAAACCATCCATATGTATGAAAAAGGAGACAGGGGTGTCCCTGGCAGTTGCAGACCAATTAGCCTGCTAAACAATCTGCACATTTTTTTTCTGTAGACAACTGTTGGCCATTCTCCAACTCTGGATAGAGGAAACACAGATTTGATCTCCTCTCCAGGCTGGATGCAGGGCCAAAATGAACACAACCAATCAAGCCTTAGATTATCCTTAGTTCTTCGGAAAGTATATCAAGATATGTAAGGAGCATCTCTTATGTAGCATTTGTTGTCCTGAGGGCAGCATTTGATTTTATTCCTCTGCCATGAACGTGCACCTGTTTTTACAAGTATTTCGATGCCAACATCAAAAAAACTGATCACCTGGAAGCACTTAAGCCTCTCATGTTTTGGGTGAGATTGTGGTTCATAGCAGAGTTGGCTTCGTACAAAAATGGCCTAATGGAACTAATAAATCTAGATAAGGCACTAACTCTGCCTTTGCCGAAAACCCGTGAAAAATTAGCTTTGTGCCTTGGGCATGAACACCTGTGGCTGGATGTCTATCAATCAAGTGGGCCTCTAGGGTTCTTTTGAAATCAGTCTATTGGAACTTCATAATGGAAATGTGGAAGCAGAATACAAAACATGGTAGACTTTCTGACAAATTGTTGGACATCGTACCTGTCCTTTCCTTCTAACATTATATTCGATTAAATTATACCACGTCAGGCTAAAGCCTTGTACATCAGATTTAGTGTTGGGAATCTATTAATTATCTATTTCATGTGTTAATGGAAACTCTGTTGAAGATGTTTTTTGTACATTTTGCAACATCATCAAGAATACCAAACATGCACACCTACATGCAAGGAGGAAATGGATTTGCTCACTCTGTTTTAAATTGGTCATTAGGGACTGATGAGTTGGGCTGGTATTCATGTACAAATCGCTATGTATGTATTTTTTATGTAATGTATTTTATTTCATGTATATCTCATCCGCTACTCCAGTAGTGAGTTGAGGGCTCTTCACCTGTACTTTACTTGTCATAGTACTTTGGATTTAGAGATTTACCCTGGACTCGTTTCTTGTCCAGTGTGCCATTTTGAATCCTCTTTGGACAGCCTGACACTTACTTCCTTCCCTGAGCCCAAGTTAGGCTCTTCGAACAATCTGTCGGGAAGGTGCAATTTAGGAAATGAAATATCTGCCATCCTAATTAATGTTCGCTCCCTTCATAAGCACGTCTGTCATAGCTTTGACCTACTTAACAGTGGTAGGCTAGATGTGCCTTTCATGATAGAGACATGGTTGAATGAGTCCTCTGCTCTGGATATTGCTTTAACTATCCCTGAGGGATATGCATTGGTCCACTGTGATGGAAGTCACAGATAGGGTGGGTGTGTGACGATAGCTTTCAAACATCATGACATGCTCCACATTTGAACTTGCTGATCACCAGGGGGAGCAGAGAGCCTAGGCTTTCACCTCATGCTATCTGACTAAACCTCCTTCTTTCTGCCACTGATTTATCATCCTCCAGGCCTGGCTGGGGATTTTGTTAGATCCCTAGAATAATCCCTGGCTCCTTACTCATTGCAATGGGCCAATCCTAATATGTTAAGGGGCTTTAATCTTCATGTTGATGATCCACAGGACCAGTCAGCATTTACGCTTATAGAGCATATGTCTTCATTAAATCTGCCTATTTCATTGCTCAATCAATCAAAGCCCTACTTAAAAGCAAATCAGGCTCCCCTCTGGATGCCTATCTCCCCGTATTATTAGCTGCAGCAGTAGATGTCATCAAACCAGTGATTAACTCCATCTTCAACTAATCTATTTCCTCAGGGGTTGTGCGTGCTGCTTGGAAAGAGCATAACAGGTTCTTCTTCTCAAGAAGACAGCATTGGATCCTAATATCTTTCGCAATGACAGGTCTATTTCTCTACTTCAGTCCTTTACTAAAATGCTAGAAAAACTGGTCAATGCCAAGCTGTCTGATTACATTGAGCAAGGCAAGCTGTTACATCCTAGCTAGTCTGGCTTTTGCCCCTGCTATAGTACAAAATAAGCAGCATTGGAGATTTCCAACTATATAAAGTGGTATTTGGATTCTGGGCAGGTGGGGGGGGTTACGCTACCTTGATTCTTTTGGATCTATTTGCCACTTTCAACACTTTCTTGCACTCTAGCCTCCTGAACTGGCTGACCTCTGTGGATGTTGGGGGTGTTTTGTGGGACTAGTGTAAGTCTTTTCTGGATTCTAGAAGCCAATCGGTTTGGCAATCGGTTTGGCTCACCCCTTTCTATTCTGGGACCAAGGCAGTTAACCAGGGGTTGCTGCAGGGCTCCTGGCTAAGCCCTACCCTTTTTAATGTTTTCATGTCCCCTCTGGCTGCTGTATGTATCAAGCACTAACCTGATCGTCCCACAGAGACACAATGTTGGCCAAGCTGCTTGTTCCCAGTTCCACCTAAACGTTGCATGTCTCCCACTTAAATACACATGATCAGCACCGCAACGTTACGGAAGATAGGGGATGTATGAGAGAAAGAGAGACACTGGAGTTGCAGGGCTGGATCAGGATGCTTAATGATGGTCTTTCCTATGATAAATTACACATCAGTCAAATAACTAATATCTCATAACCCATGAATACTCTACTTTTAAACTATGATGTACAAGCTAAATGTACCTGCTGGGGTCCCCTTTCCTGCTTTTGATGGCTCTCCCTCTCTCTAGGAATTTTCAGAAATGATGTGGATTACCTGTAATTAAATGAGAGCCTTGAACCTCCTATATAGTCTATAACTACTCCCACTGTGATCTCTGATTAGTCCCTCATCACCTCAATTAAGCCTAGCTAGATGTTCCTTGATGTTCAGTGGATATTTTGTGTGTTTCACCTCGATGATTTTTGCTAAAATGCTGACTCCCTCATCACATAGACATTTACATAAGCAACAATAATAAGAACAAACTCTCAGGGAATTCGATTCTCCAGATAGTCATGGGTTAATCATTGTACTGTGCTAGTATTGCAAGGAGTGCACTCCAGTGTTTAAATCACCCTGAAAACATAGGGTTAATATCAAGGATTATGGTTCACGTTGTATTACTATGAAAACATAGGGTTAATCAATAGCGTTCAACTTCATGAACAACTGGCTTATCACTGTTACATCACAGCGTAATTATTCAGCATGTCAAAAATAAGCTTCAACTTTAAGAGCCAAACACAGAATTTTTCACATCACCAGCAACAATTTGAAATAATGCAAATGCCACTTTTAACTCAGTGATAATAACCATATTCACAGTACATTCTATTGCTAAAAACAGTAGCAATGCCACATTAAACTCAGCAATAATAAACGTATTCACAGTATATTGTTTTCATAATTGTTCAATAGAAACTCCTTTCTGTGGTATAATGCAAGCAACTACAATAAGCGTTATAGCATGATGAGCAGCAAACATCCCAAATGAGCTTAAAACCCAAAGATGTGCCCTTTTAGGTGCATCGTGTCCTGGAACATTTGCTTATCAAGTTTACAGTCAGGAAGTATCAAGTTTTAGCAATAAACGTTCTTAACATTGCACACAGCGCGTTACCGCCGTTTTTAAGGGTTAATTCCCTAAGTCCCTTCTTTTTCCAGAAGCGGAATCCAAGATGCTGGACAGAACAGAATGTGAAGATCAAAAGCAGAGAAGCAAAGAATCCATCTCTGCAGTTGGTGACCTTTACAGCAAGCAATTCCCTCAGGCGGGGTGAAGTTTAAATACCTGCTGCATCCAGCCACACCCAGTCTGAGTCATAGGGAGCCACCGCCAATCTGAGTCATAGGGATGCTAGATGCTTGTTCAACACATGTTCCCAACCAAGCATTGGTCTCTAACAAGCATTAGTTCCCACAAGCATTGGTCTCTGCAAACAAGCATTGGTTTCTGTAAACAAGCATTGGTCCCTGCAAAGGCAAATGATCAACTCAGAAGTTTTTTACTGGGTTTGCAGGCCTGACTGTAGGTGAGTCTTCTGGATGCAAAATCATGCCACCAATACTCAGGTGCTCTTTGCCTTTGATGGTTCCCATACCTCAATTGCTGCACCTTTTATGTACTATTTTCACACCTTTTTTTCGACGGGATACAGGGTAGCCAATTCAAATGTAATGCGGAGAAGATGGAAATAATTTTATTTGGCTCATGTGCCAAACTGGTGGGAAGATTTATGGCTCCCAGCTCTGTTGGCTTTGCTTCCCCCATCTTCAGTGGTTAAAAACTTGGCGGTGAAGCTGGACACCACCCTATCCATGTGATTGCAGATTTCCGTGGTGATCGGTCAGTGGTTCGCTATTCTCAGCATATTGAAGAAATGTCTTCCACTACTTCCTTTGGAGTCTAGGAGAGTTGGAATCCATGTGCTGATCACTTTGCGCTTGGATTGCGCAAACACTCTGTACTTAGGACTGGTAGAGGCTGTGGTGAACCATCTGCCGCTGGTCCAAAATGCAGCTGTTAGGCTGATTGTATGCCTGTCTAGCTGCTCTTCTATTTCATCTGTGTTGAAAGCCCTCCATTTTCTTCCTATCATGAAACAAATTCTATTTAAAGGCCTGATTCTGGTCCATGGGGCAGTGTTTCTCTCCAGTCATGGTTAATTGGCGAAGAGATTTTTCCAGTACCTCTGTTCCAGGATGCTGCACTCTGCCTCTACTTCGCTCCTACTGATCCCACCTTTAAAATTGTTGAAGGAGCAGTTAAGCCTTCTCTTTTTATGCTTCCAAAGCCTGGAATGAGCTCCCATGCAAATTGCGTTTCATCCGCCTTAAGACCACGTTCCTCAAACAAAATCAAAAACTTGGATCTTTTCTATGGGGCAGTATGGTCTTAGCTACTGGGTACATACCATGTGCTGACTCCTCTGGCATGGGACACTCTTCATAGTACTTGTGCACTGTACAAATTTCCCATTCATTCATTTTCTAGGGTGAATCCCTGAAATAAACATTATTATTGATTGATTACTTTGAATTAATTCTCCACATCACTCTGTGGTGGAGATTTCCCTATGGTAAAATGTAGGGAAAAGTAAAAAAGTTTATTAAAACTGAAAGAAATTATTGACAATATTTTAATGTTAAATGTGATTGTAAACTCATTGTGTGTATTCATTTTAAAGTGGAATAAAAGAAAAAAGGTTACAGCATTAATAACATAATTTAAATTTAAATATTTGGAATATAATAAATTTAATTAAAATCTTTTTCCTGAAGTTTAAACTTATAAAAACAAATCCCCACCTAAAGTAAAAGAAAACATTTTTACTACGTAATGATTATTAAAATTAATTTTACGATATTTAAATATTTTGCTTAATTTAACATTATTTACTGTGGGGTTTTATTTTAGTTCCTACGTCTATTGTTTTCGATGAGAAGCTGTTGCAGTATTAGTTGTTGGCCATGTGTGATGCTGTACTTACGGCTGCACATTTTTGGTTGTAGTAACTTTCCACTTGTAAATTTGGCTCCACTTCCTGGTTCAGGGGATGGAGACATGTAAGTCTGCACTTTTAAGTAACTTTACAATTGTAAATGGTGTATAACCCAAAGTAGTAAATGTATTCCAAAGTGTAGGCGTAAACTTACAGATATAGAATTACTCATATGAAAGTTTACTTGGTAAAAAGGCCTCTTCGTGAGTAGGCACTAGACAAGAGGTTGAGTGACTTCAGAAAGTGGTGCAGGATCTGGCTGTTGTGTCTGGAAAACAGGTATAGATGGACCGTCAGTGGGACGGATGGACATTTAGACAGCTAAGTGAGCTCTGCATACCAGACCTGTTGTAGCCAAAATGGGATCACTAAAAATCAGCATGCACAACTTCACCTGGGCCTTCCTAATGAATCTGCTGATGAGGAGAAATGACAGAACAGCCAAAGCTAAGATGTTCAACAATGTTAATGAGAAAGCATTGCCCTTGAAGCCTGGTTGCTTTTACCTGATATCTAATTTCAGCATTTCTTGTGTTTTTTCTGGGAGGCAAACAGGTCTAAGGTATGAGTATGAATCCAATTTATAGAGTACACAGCTACTCCCAGGAGTGTCCCAGAGTGAAACGGTGAGGTCATACAGAAGAAGCATAGGTTATTGCAGCACAAAAAGCCTTGTTTTGAGTTTTTCCTGAACACCGTTGTGTCCATCGCTGCACTCAGCTCCAGTGGTAGCTGAATCCATAAAGTTGAACCCAGATAGGTGAGAGGTCTTCCATCTATTCCAGCATGCTGGATTCAAGGAATGGCTGTCAACACTTTATTTGCGGCTTTGAGATAAGATGCACCCTTTAAGTACAGAGTATCAAGGACCAAAACAAGCACTTTAAACTAGATTCTCTTCCTGATTAGCAGCCAATGTAGCATCTGTAGGTATGGGGATATGCATGTTCTGACTGGAATGTTTAACAGGAGGTGGGCTACAGCGTTTTGGACTATTTGGAGCATCTCCAAAAGCTGCTCTGGCAATCCCAAAAATAGGGCGTTACAATAATCTAATCTAGAGGTTATTAAGGCCTGCACCACCAATTTTTGGGATTGGAGGGACAGATAGGGGAGTACTTTCCTTAAAGACTTCATGATTCCAAAACAGGAGTCTACCAATGCTTTAATTTGAGGATCAACAGATCACTATTTTTTTTTTTACTACACCCTTCGAGGGGCCGGAGGGGAGGCATCTTCCGGCCAGAAACTTTGCCAAAAGTCTGAAAGAATATTCCCAAAAATAGAGATTTTCAGTTTTATCTTTATTGCATTTTAGTTTATATTAGGCAAGCCAATGAAAGACTGCTTTTAGACAAGATTTGATTTTAGTTGGTAATGCTATCCAACTCCTTGCCCCAAGAGAAAAGCAGTTAAGTGTCATTTGCGTAGGATACCACTTTTGCTCTTAAAACGTCTGCTAGATGGGCAAAAGTGGTGAGGTGGATATTGTTCAAGGTAGGCCTTAAGGCAGAGCCCTGAGGGACACCCACTGACAGTTCCTATGGATTCACAGAGCAAAGAAGAATCCAAACTTGTTGACTCCTCTTTGTCAGAAAAGACGCAAGCCAGCTCAAAGCTATTTGTAAGCCCAGTATCATAAAGGTGCTGCAGCAGCTTATCACGAGGACAGTATTAAATGCTACTGAGAGATTTGACATAATCAAGTACTGTGCAGCCTCCAGAATCCAGGGTGGCTTTAATATCTTCTGCGACCTCCATTAAAGCTGTTTCGGTGCTATGTGGACTAACACCCGACTGGCTGGGGTGTAATAAATTGCTCGCTTCCAAATATTGTGAAAGCTGTTTTTTCACCTGTTTTTCTAAGATCTTCAATAGAGCTGGTAAAAGAGAAATAGGCCTGTAATTCAAAAAAACCTTAGGGTCTGCTAACGGCTTCTTTATTAAAGGTAGTATTTTTACCTGCTTCCAACAGCTAGGAACCAAAGCATGAGATAAGGAAGCATTGAGGATCACGTTGACAGTTGGAATAACAATGGTAGCCCCCAAAGCTAATAGGTCAGTGGGACATGGATCTTCCAGGGAGCCTGATTTAAGCACCTTCAAAGCAGCCTAAAAGCACTCCATGGAGACTGGCTTGAATTTGGTCAATTTTATCATAGATTGCTAAACCAGACTAATTTGCAGTTTGTTTTTTGGCTCTAAATCCAGCTTGTACATGATGCAAGATTAGCTTGAATCCTGGAGATTTTGGTTTGAAAAAAAACTGGCTAACTGTTTGCACCACTCAGTGGAAGCCTGATGTAAGCTGACACAAGCTGAGGGAGATCTAAAGCTCTTAACATTAAAGAAGATTTATTTTTGCTTTATTCCCTGCATTTTCAATCTTGACCTCATAAAATGTTTGTTTAGCTGTTGTTATCGCAGTTTGGTATTGTTTTAGTGCCAATTTATATGCCTCACTATCCTGAGGATTATATTCTCTTCTCCATTTCTGTTCTAACATCTTATAATGCTTTTTACTTGCTTTAAGATCATCAGAGAACCATGGACTAGACGGTTTCCTTCTACTTGATCTTTTTGGTAGATCCAGAGCTAAGTTGTCAGGCATGGTTCTAATCCAATTTTTAAAGCTTGAACTTTAACTCTCCATCACACCAGACATCACCAGGGTGTTCTCCGTCAAAGTACTAAGGCTTTATTGTAGGATAGGCCAATTTAGTATTAGAGGACTACCTCTGCAGATCCCTGCCAGGAGAATCTAATTAGAAAAAGATCCTCTATATGTAAGGCAGTGTTGGAGAATACTGATCCAATATGTGGCCACCTTGATGGGTTGGCTTAGTTACATAATGGTGCAGGTCTAACATGGTTATCACCTCTTTCAGTTCTAAGGTCTCTGTCATCCAACTTATCAAGGTGAATGTTGAAATCTCCTAAATCATGAACTGTGAGTAGCTCAGGGAAAGGTGGGTAAATACCTTATCTAGAGAGTTCAGGAACAGATGGAGAGAGGCAAAAACCCATAGCTTCAGCTCCAAGCAGATCGGGCACCTCAAAAGTTTAACAGTTTAACAGTTCCAGTCTTCCCTCAAAATCGGTGCAAGCCCACCTCCCCCCCAAGTGATCTCTTATGGATCTAAAAAACACTGGGGATAGAGATAGCAATCAAAGGATTGGATACTTTGGGGAGCCATGTTTCCTTCTCAAATAATAAGTCTATGGTGCCTTCATTTAGGAAATCAAAAATATCTTAGGCATGCTTCTGCATAGAGCTGGCATTAATCAGCACTGCTTCATGGGATGACCACATTTACTGAAGATATGTCTCAGTTTGTCCTGGTAGAGTTCCAATTTGTGGCAGTCTAATAATGACTGACTGAGTGCATCGGCTTGTTCTGAGCAGTGGGAAGACACACCACTGCAACATCTAACCTGTTTGTTATGGCCCAGTTCCACAGCTGTTGCGCCTACTTCAATACAGTACATAATCTCAGGCCTCAATGTTTCACAATGTAGTACGTGGAGGTTGTGTTGTTGGTCCTGATAAGGACAGCTTTGTTCACCAGTCCAGGTGAGAATGGCTGCAAACGCCAGGTGATCACTCTTAATTCCAGGGCGTTGATAGAAAGTGACTTGACCTCCTCCGACCACAGCCCTCTGATTGACAGTTCTTACATGTGAGTCCCCCAATCATCCATTGAGGCATCGGCTGTCATGATCAGTCTGTCTGCAGCCAGTTGAAAAGGCAGTCATCTATTGGGGCTTTTGGAAAATCTCCACAATAATAAGCCCGCTATAGATTTCAAGTGTCTTCCACAACGTTGTTCCATGAACCTGCTGACTGGCGTTCATTAGTGGTCTAGTTTTTTCTGAATCAACCTCATCCGAAGTCTGCAGAATGAAATCTGCCACATGCAGGATGATGCTAAACCCCAGGGGTGATTTGTAAGTCCTGTCTGTAATCCTCTGTTGTGAGAATTGGTTATAGACAAGGATTGCAGCTTTAAAATTTGTTTCACCAAGGAGAATGCCTTCCTTAGCTGGGTGTTTAATAACACCTCCATGGATTGGAGATGAGTGGTTGTCACAGTGGCCAATTTTTAAAGATTGCGTGTTAAGCCTAGGGGAACCATCAGTCATTAATAATTGTGGTCAACTTCAAAGCAAATTCTGAAATACTTCCCCTGATGACCTGAGTGAGGGTCAATGTAAGTGGCAGTATTGGAGAGTCAGGCATGCTTTTCACTTGTTGCTATCCTTGGTGCACAATTGGGAAGCACCCTTCTTCTTTCCTGTCATTTTTTGGTAGTTTTGACAGTCATGGCCTACACTGTGGATTAACTATGGTCATACACATGTTGTTTTTATTGGTAGTGTTATTGATCTTGTCCCTATATTTCGGCTATGAACTTCAATCCAAGTCTGTCAGTGTCTGGATCCTCAGAATTAAGATGAAGATGGGAGTATGTACTTCAACAACATTAACTCCTGAGGACTATTGCCCAGGCTGACTGGTAAAAAGCAGAAATAGCTACACTCCTGGCTGAGTGGATAATGGTTGCAGAGATGCTAGCTCCTACTTGTCTACAACATTGACCTTCTCCCTTCTGTATTCAAGAATGAGGGCCACAGGGGGACATGTGCCACACGTTACGGCACATAATGACTGGGAATAGCCAAAGTATGTGCAGCTTAAATGGATGTAGCAGCCAGAGAACTGGCTCAGCATCCCAAGTTGTCAATTTTCCTTCTCCCCAATCCAGGGGAGTGTAACTATTGTGATACAGTTCTTAGACCTCCTCAGCGCAGCACCAGTTATAATTAAGTCTGGTTTGAGGTGGCCAGTCAGGCATGCTGGTGCCTTGTATTTTTTTATTTGGGCATTGAACAATTGCATGACCACCTGAACTGTACCAAGGTTCTAGTTGATTCTTTGTTCCAGACGTAGTCCTGGATAAGAATGGACATAGTGGTCTTCCTTGGCTGCTTCATAAAGTTCACTGACGTTACTGACAAATAAAATGTATTTTCTGCACAAGGAAGTGGGCACTATCATCGGAGGGGAGAGGAATCACGCAATGGCGCATTTTTCCCTTCTTTTGGAAGGAAAAAATCCATCTATTATTCCTAGTCCTAACGGATGCTTCTGCATACGAATCCTGCTCTGGCATCTCTTCTGCATACTTTTTGGGATGAGTAGCCTGATCACTGTCCGCTGGATTGCCTTCACCCAGCTCTCTATTCGCTGTGGGAACAAGTTGAGCTGCAGGTGTAGGCTCAGGTAGATCCTGTGGTACTGATGGACATTTTTGCTGTGCTTTTGAGGATGTTCTTTCGGTTGCCTCTGAGCCCTCAGCCAGTTTGAAGGTTGAAAGGCAGTACAACCAGTCTTTGAAATGCTCCTATCATTCGGAGTAAGTGCTAAGGAAGGAAACCAGCCCCTTCATCACAGGCTTTTTTCTACAGTGGTACTTGGGCTTAGAATGGTCCTAGTCCTGTTTATGAATCACTGGTGGAAGATGCCTCGGTGCATAGTCATTGTAGGTCTGTGACTCATAAAACAATCCTCCATGTCTCCAATGTGTGACGACCTCCCATATTTCTCTTGTTTGAGCATCGAGATGTACTGTCCATCCATCTGCATCAAGCTGTAGGCTGTGCCAGAGGTTACTCCTCATCAATGACAATGAATCCAGGTTGTGGATAGAAGATGCGCAGAAACCTTCAACGGCAAGAGGGAAAATGTTGCCTATTGTGCTGGCAACTCAAGTTCTTCATTTATAAACAGCATCCTCAACAGGATGAGAATTGTCAATGGAGGATTTACGGTATAGACAGGTAGGAATGACATTGTTGTCATTAATAGGGCTATCATCAATGGTGTTATCAATGATGGAGTCATCATTGACTGCTCGTCAACAATGCAATCTTCCTGGTCGTCAACACTGTTCTTGTCAATGACAGGGTGGTCACGGTCTTCTATATCATGGTGTGGTCGACGATGAGTCCACCAACATTGATAGTGACAGAGGAGATATTATCAATGATACTATCTTTTTTGATGATAGCAGTAGGCTTCCCACTAATGACCATTTTGGTGGGAAAGCTGCAAGACCTCAAAAAAATCAGTTTCCATCCCATCTTAAATGCATGCTTTTCCTTGACTTTTTTATTGATGCCATTCAGGAAGGGGGTGTGAACCTCCCCTTCACTGAGGTGGAAAGAGGGGATTTCTTCATGCACTCCAGCTCAGGAAGGTCGGTGTCCTTGCTTTTTTCATACACATTGGTAGACATGCTTGGAGAAGCACTTTGCAGGACATCATTTCCCTGTCCCATGATGAGTGGGTATATTCATCTCAAGGACGTATAACAATTGCTGCCTTTATCTGTCCTTCAGGATATTAGGAGGAAAGGTCTTACAGATGTCACATTTGGCGCATTGGTGAGATGGATACAGACAGGAGATTCAATTCACTGTCAATGTCGGTTATCAGTGTGGATCTTCCTCTGTTTACAAACTGAGCACATCTGTATGAGAAATAATGCCAGATTGCAACTAAAGTCGGGCACTGCTCCAGGAAGCAACCCAGCAAAAAGTAAAAATTAGAGACCAGGTAAAAAACCATTAGGCTAGTTCAAAGGGAAGGCAAAGTAGCAAAGGAAAATTTGATACACTGGAATCCATTGAAGTAAGGAGCGAGCAACAGCAAGAAACAACTGCAATGCAACTGGACTGCTGAATGGATTTGCTTATGTAGCAGAGAACACAAAGTGACCAAGTTCAAGTAAAAAGGGCGGCCATCTTGTACTGAGAAGTAAAAATGAAGGTTACAAAAACTTCTAAACTGTTCATTAAACCTAGTCAAGTACAGAAAATGTGCTGTATTCGAATATATATTAACCCTTGATGTACTTCCTTAATATTCCCGCATGCGGCGTATGCCAGAAGCCAGCACACAGGACTCCTCCCAGAATGACCTACAGGCTTTGCAATGAGCAAGAAACATTAGGATAGGTGAGGGCACTGTTGCATCCTCCCCAACGAAGAAAACTCCCAGAGGGAGCCACCAAGAGCTGTATGCTTGGAAAGGAGAATTTCCTTAAACTCTGCCCTCTCTTAGGATCGCCAGGTTTACTAGGGTGTTGCAAGAAAAATTGTTTAATCATCTCCAGGTCAAGAACCTGACCTGCTGGTTCCTAAGAACTTTCACAAGGATTATAACTATTCCAGTAAATTAAATATTGCAGTTTCCCTTTTCTCTACCAGGAGTCACAAATGTCCTGAACTTTGTCCATAGGCTTATCATTAACAAGTATAGGAGGCAGGTTGTGTAGGTATGGTAAGGTTTTAAATGGGACACATGAAAGAAGGAATTAATCTTTCAAGAGGATGGAAGTTTTAAATGTACTGTGACTGGATTTAATATTTTGAATATTTCAAAGGGGCCATATTGCCTTGGAGAAAATGTTGACCAGAAAATAGTATGTGGCAGGTTATCAGATAATAACCTGACCTTATCGCCTACCTGGTACAAAGATGCTAGTCATCTATGCTTGTTAGCTTGAACCCTTAGGTTGTCCTTTATCTTTTATAAACTAAGGATTATTTTTCTAGTTCTTTTTCTAGTTCTTTTCTAGTCCCAATAATCTTGAACTGCAGGGACAGAATCTTCGATTTTAGGAGACTCCAAAAAAATTCAGGGATGGAAACTGGTTAAAGCAAAAAAGGATGGAAACCCAGTCGAGGTGTGAATCACATTATTATATGCAGACTCTGCTGGTAGTAGAAGGTATTTCTAATTATCTTGAGTGGCAGAGATATAGCATCTTAAAAACTCTTCATGAGTTTTGTTTAATCGTTTGGACTGGACATTGGACTGGGGATGAGAACTTAAGGTCCGGGCCCTTTGAATACCTAGTTTTTGGCACAAACAGTTCCAGAATGTGGAAATATATTGAAGGCGTCTATCAAAAATGATTTTTAAAGGTAGCCCATTATTAAGTTTAAATATGTGCGAGATCTTAGCTTTTTTAGAGTTTTTTGATAATTTAGAGGAGGCAAAAAAATAGCCATTTTAGTAAATGAATCTATGGTAATTATTATCGTAGTACAACCTTCAGAGACTGACAATTCTATGATAAGATCAGTTGACATTATTTCCAATGGTAATCCTGCTTTCGTTTTTGTTTCAGATTTAACAAACTTGCTGATTTCTATGTAAAGAGATGACCATCAGAATTTTCTTTCATTGAGATCTTCAGTAATTTGTTGACCCTGATGACCCGAGATTGGGGCATCGGGCGTTGTTGCAACTTGTATTTCTGTGATTGTTTTGTGGAAATATTGAGTTTTATTTGTACAAAAATTAACTTATCGATTTCTTTGAATTGAGAGTGTTAATATAGTTATTTGAATCTTTGTAGACTATTTTGTTTCTAGACAAACTGTTTCAGGAAATGTAGATGTAGTAGGGGAAACAGCACAAGGGTAAATGATATTCTCAGTATTCTTAACATTGCCCGAGTCTGGATAACACCTGGATAATGAGTCTGTGACCAGATTTTCAGAACTGGGAATGTAGTTGATGGTAAAATGGAATTGCTGAAGGAAAATGCCCAAAGGGGTGGTCGACTGGGACCCAAGCAAAACATATCTCCACTCTAGGAATGCTCCCTTAATAACAAGGAGTTTTTTTCCCAGTACAGAGTAATTTGTTTCAGGTAGAGAATTCTTTTCGGAAAAAGGCCACAGGATTTTTGTCTCCTTTCTAACCGGGTAGAAATAGAACAGGTCCCATTGCCTGATCTTAGGCTTCTTGTTTAAATGACAGAAAGCTTGGTAATGTTAGGTTGTTTTAAAATTGGAGCCTTAATGAATTCAGATTTTAATCTTTTGTAGGCGATAGATGCATTTTTAGGACGACTGAAAGGATTTATTATTCTTTCGTAGGTCTCTATCACCAGCTTTACTGAGGTGTTTCAATAAAAATTGTTTAATAATCTCCGGGTCAATAACCTAATCTGCTGGTTCCTAAAAACTTTCACAAGGATTATAACTATTCCAGTAATCTAAATATTGCAGTTTCCCTTTCTTTTCCAGGAGTCACACATTTCCTGAACTTTGTCCATAGGCTGATAATTAACAAGTATAGGAGGCAGGTTTGTAGGCATGGTAAGGTTTTAAATGGGACACATGAAAGGAGGAATTAATCTTTGAAACGTACTGTGACTGGATTTAACATTTTGAAATTTTTTAAAGGGGCCATACTTTGGCCAGAAAATAGTGTGTGGCAGTTTATCAGATAATAACCTGACCTTATCGCCTACCTTGTACAAAGGTGCTAGTCATCTATGCTGACTAGCTTGAACCCTTAGGTTGTCCTTTATCTTCTATAAACTAAGGATTAGTTTTTTTCCGAAAGTCTCCCAATAATCTTGAACTGCAGGGACAGAACCTTCGATTTCAGGAGACTCCAAAAAAATTCAGGGATGGAAACTGGTTAAAGCAAAAAAGGATGGAAACCCAGTCGAGGTGTGAACCACATTATTATATGCGGATTCTGCTGGTGGTAGAAGGTATTTCTAATTATCTTGAGTGGCAGAAATATAGCATCTTAAAAACTCTTCAAGAGTTTTGTTTAATCTTTTGTCCTGGACATTGGACTGGGGATGAGAATTTGAGGTCAGTCCCCTTTGAATACCTAGTTTTTGGCACAAACAGTTCCAGAATGTGGAGATATATTGAAGGTGTCTATCAAAAATGATAATTAAAGGTAGCCCATTAAGTATAAATATGTATGAGATCTTAGCCTTTTTAGTGTTTTTTGATAATGTAGGGAAGGCAAAGTTTTTTGCCATTTTAGTAAAATGAATCTGTGGTAATAAAGATTGTAGTACAACCTTCAAAGGCTGACAGTTCTATGATAAGTTCAGTTGACATTATTTCCAGTGGTTTATAAGGAATTGTTTGACTTAGTAACAATCCTGCTTTCGTTTTTGTTTCACATTTAACAAACTTGCTTATTTCTATGTAAAGAGATGGCCATCAGAATTTTCTTTCATTGAGATCTTCGGTAATTTGTTGACCCTGATGACCTGCGATTGGGGCATCGGGCGTTGTTGCATTATGTATTTCAGTGATTGTTTTGTGGGAATATAGAGTTGTATTTGTACAAAAATTAATTCATCGATTTCTTTGAATTGAGAATGTCAATTCTTATTTGAAGCTTTGTAGACTAGAACGTTTTGTTTCTAGACAAACTGTTTCAGGAAATGTAGAGGTCATAGAGGAAACAGGCATAAGGTGTGAGAAGGTAGCCTCTTTCTAGCCTTGTTACCCCCACTTTTGGCCTGTTTGTGAGTGTATGTCAGGGTGTTTTTACTGTCTCACTGGGATCCTGCTAGCCAGGGCCCAGTGCTCATAGTGAAAACCCTATGTTTTCAGTATGTTTGTTATGTGTCACTGGGACCCTGCTAGTCAGGACCCCAGTGCTCATAAGTTTGTGGCCTATATGAATGTGTTACCTGTGTAGTGACTAACTGTCTCACTGAGGCTCTGCTAATCAGAACCTCAGTGGTTATGCTCTCTCATTTCTTTCCAAATTGTCACTAACAGGCTAGTGACCATTTTTACCAATTTACATTGGCTTACTGGAACACCCTTATAATTCCCTAGTATATGGTACAGAGGTACCCAGGGTATTGGGGTTCCAGGAGATCCCTATGGGCTGCAGAATTTCTTTTGCCACTCATAGGGAGCTCTGACAATTCTTACACAGGCCTGCCACTGCAGCCTGAGTGAAATAACGTCCACGTTATTTCACAGCCATTTTACACTGCACTTAAGTAACTTATAAGTCACCTATATGTCTAACCTTTACCTGGTAAAGGTTAGGTGCAAAGTTACTTAGTGTGAGGGCACCCTGGCACTAGCCAAGGTGCCCCCACATTGTTCAGGGCCAATTTCCCTGACTTTGTGAGTGCGGGGACACCATTACACGCGTGAACTACATATAGGTCACTACCTATATGTAGCTTCACAATGGTAACTCCGAATATGGCCATGTAACATGTCTAAGATCATGGAATTGCCCCCTCTATGCCATCCTGGCATTGTTGGCACAATTCCATGATCCCAGTGGTCTGTAGCACAGACCCTGGTACTGCCAAACGGCCCTTCCTGGGGTTTCACTGCAGCTGCTGCTGCTGCCAACCCCTCAGACAGGCATCTGCCCTCCTGGGGTCCAGCCAGGCCTGGCCCAGGATGGCAGAACAAAGGACTTCCTCTGAGAGAGGGTGTTACACCCTCTCCCTTTGGAAAATGGTGTGAAGGCAGGGGAGGAGTAGCCTCCGCCAGCCTCTGGAAATGCTTTCTTGGGCACAGATGTGCCCAATTCTGCATAAGCCAGTCTACACCGGTTCAGGGGACCCCTTAGCCCTGCTCTGGCGCGAAACTGGACAAAGGAAAGGGGAGTGACCACTCCCCTGACCTGCACCTCCCCTGGGAGGTGTCCAGAGCTCCTCCAGTGTGCTCCAGACCTCTGCCATCTTGGAAACAGAGGTGCTGCTGGCACACTGGACTGCTTTGAGTGGCCAGTGCCACCAGGTGACGTCAGAGACTCCTTCTGATAGGCTCCTTCAGGTGTTAGTAGCCTATCCTCTCTCCTAGGTAGCCAAACCCTCTTTTCTGGCTATTTAGGGTCTCTGTCTCTGGGGAAACTTTAGATAACGAATGCAAGAGCTCATCCGAGTTCCTCTGCATCTCTCTCTTCACCTTCTGCCAAGGAATCGACTGCTGACCGCGCTGGAAGCCTGCAAACCTGCAACATAGTAGCAAAGACGACTACTGCAACTCTGTAACGCTGATCCTGCCGCCTTCTCGACTGTTTTCCTGGTGGTGCATGCTGTGGGGGTAGTCTGCCTCCTCTCTGCACTAGAAGCTCCGAAGAAATCTCCCGTGGGTCGACGGAATCGTCCCCCTGCAACCGCAGGCACCAAAAAGCTACATTACTGGTCCCTTGGGTCTCCTCTCAGCACGACGAGCGAGGTCCCTCGAATCCAGCAACTCTGTCCTAGTGACTCCCACAGTCCAGTGACTCTTCAGTCCAAGTTTGGTGGAGGTAAGTCCTTGCCTCACCTCGCTGGGATGCATTGCTGGGAACCGCGACTTTTGCAGCTACTCCGGCCCCTGTGCACTTCCAGCGGAAATCCTTTGTGCACAGCCAAGCCTGGGTCCACGGCACTCTAACATGCATTGCACGACTTTCTAAGTTGGTCTCCGGCGACGTAGGACTCCATTGTGTAACTTCGGGTGAGCACCATTTCATGCATCCTCCTAGTGCCTGTTTCTGGCACTTCTCTGGGTGCTACCTGCTGCTGAGAGGGCTCCTTGTCTTGCTCGATATCCCCTCTCTCTCCTGGTCCAATTTGCGACCTCCTGGTCCCTCCTGGGCCACAGCAGTGTCCAAAAACGCTAACCGCACGATTTGCAGCTAGCAAGGCTTTTTGGCGTTCTTTCGGCGGGAAAACACTTCTGCACGACTCTACAAGGCGAGGGAGATCCGTCCTCCAAAGGGGAAGTCTCTAGCCCTTTGCGTTCTTGCAGAAACCGCAGCTTCTTCTGTCCAGTAGAAGCTTCTTTGCACCCACAGCTGGCATTTCCTGGGCATCTGCCCATCTCCGACTTGCTTGTGACTTTTGGACTTGGTCCCCTTGTTCCACAGGTACCCCAGATTGGAAATCCAGCGTTGTTGCATTGTTGGTTTGTGTCTTTCCTGCATTATTCCTCTAACACGACTTCTTTGTCCTTAGGGGAACTTTAGTGCACTTTGCACTCACTTTTCAGGGTCTTGGGGAGGGCTAATTTTCTAACTCTCACCATTTTCTAATAGTCCCAGCGACCCTCTACAAGGTCACATAGGTTTGGGGTCCATTCGTGGTTCGCATTCCACTTTTGGAGTATATGGTTTGTGTTGCCCCTATCCCTATGTTTCCCCATTGCATCCTATTGTAACTATACATTGTTTGCACTGTTTTCTAAGACTATACTGCATATTTTTGGTATTGTGTATATATATCTTGTGTATATTTCCTATCCTCTCACTGAGGGTACACTCTAAGATACTCTGGCATATTGTCATAAAAATAAAGTACCTTTATTTTTAGTATAACTGTGTATTGTGTTTTCTTATGATATTGTGTATATGACACTAAGTGGTACTGTAGTAGCTTCACCCGTCTCCTAGTTCAGCCTAAGCTGCTCTGCTAAGCTACCATTATCTATCAGCCTAAGCTGCTAGACACCCTATACACTAATAAGGGATAACTGGACCTGGTGCAAGGTGCAAGTACCCCTTGGTACTCACTACAAGCCAGTCCAGCCTCCTACATTGTTGTGCAGTGGTGGGATAAGTGCTTTGAGACTACTTACCACTCTTGTCATTGTACTTTTCATAAGAGACAAATATACAAAACAAGGTCAGTGTATATACACATAGCCAAAAAGTTTTGCATTTCCTCTTTTCACTCTTTTCTAAGTGCTGAAAAGTACTTCTAAACTTTCAAAAAGTTCTTAAAAGTTTAAAAAGTTTTTTTCTTTCTTTCCAAAAAGTTCTGAAAACTTTTTTTCTTTTTCTATCACTTTAACTCTCTCTAAAAATGTCTGGCACAGGCCAAAATGTTGATCTGTCCAAACTCGCATATGATCACCTTAGCTGGAAAGGAGCAAGGAGTCTCTGCATAGAGAGAGGTTTGAGTGTAGGGAAGAATCCTTCCTTGGAACTGTTACTTAACATGCTTAGAGAACAAGATAAGGCTATAGGTGCCCCATCTGTTGAAAAAGTACCTAATAGTTCCCAATCTGATTCAGGGACTCCCCCAGGAAAAGATTCAGCAAAGAAACTTCCTAGCCTGCCCATTACTAGACAGTCTAGCATAGTTGGTAATGATGATGAGCCACACCATACAAATAGTGTTGTCTCACATCATAGCAAAAGCATTTATTCTCACCATACTGGTAGTAATGTTTCTGTTAGCCAAGCTGTTAGGGTGGCTTCTGTAAGGGACAGGTCTCCTTCTGTTCATTCCCATCATAACTCTGTATCTAGGAATGTCCCTCCCACCAACCCTGATGACAGAATGTTAGAGAGGGAACTCAATAAATTGAGGGTGGAACAAACCAGACTGAAGCTTAAAAAGCAACAGCTGGATTTGGATAGACGGTCTTTTGAACTAGAGAAGGAAAGACAGAAGCTGGGTTTAGAAACCCATGGTGGCAGCAGCAGTATTCCCCATAGCCATCCTGTAAAAGAGCATGATTCCAGGAATCTGCACAAGATAGTTCCACCTTATAAGGAGGGGGATGACATTAACAAGTGGTTTGCTGCACTTGAGAGGGCCTGTGTTGTACAGGATGTCCCTCAAAGGCAGTGGGCTGCTATCCTATGGCTATCATTTAGTGGAAAAGGTAGGGAGACGCTCCTTACTGTGAAAGAAAGTGATGCCAATAATTTTACAGTTCTTAAGAATGCACTCCTGGATGGTTATGGCTTAACCACTGAACAATACAGGATAAAGTTCAGAGAAACCAAAAAGGAGTCTTCACAAGACTGGGTTGATTTCATTGACCATTCAGTGAAGGCCTTGGAGGGGTGGTTACATGGCAGTAAAGTTACTGATTATGACAGCCTGTATAACTTAATCCTGAGAGAGCATATTCTTAATAATTGTGTGTCTGATTTGTTGCACCAGTACTTGGTGGACTCTGATCTGACCTCTCCCCAAGAATTGGGAAAGAAGGCAGACAAATGGGTCAGAACAAGGGTGAACAGAAAAGTTCATACAGGGGGTGACAAAGAGAACAATAAGAAGAAAGATGGTGAAAAATCTCAAGATAAGCATGGGGATAAGGGTAAAACCAAAGATCCCACTTCAAATCTTAAACACTCTTCAGGGGGTGGGGATAAAACAAATTCTTCCTCTTCTTCTCAATCTACACAATTTAAAAAGCCTTGGTGCTTTGTGTGTAAAAACAGAGGCCATAGGCCAGGGGATAAGTCCTGTCCAGGTAAACCCCCTGAGCCTACCACCACTAATACATCAAGCTCTAGTGCCCCTAGCAGTAGTGGTACTAGTGGTGGGACTGCTGGCAACAGTCAAGTTAAGGGTGTAGTTGGGTTCACTTATGGGTCCATAGTAGAAACTGGGGTAGTCAGTCCCAAGACAGTTTCTGTCACACCTAGTGGCATTGGCCTTGCCGCACTGGCTGCTTGTCCCCTTACAATGGATAAGTACAGGCAGACAGTTTCAATAAATGGTGTTGAGGCCTTGGCCTACAGGGACACAGGTGCCAGTATCACTTTGGTGACTGAAAACCTAGTGCACCCTGATCAACACATCATTGGACAACTGTATAAGGTTATTGATGTCCGTAACTCCACTAAGTTTCTTCCCTTAGCTATAATTCAGTTTAGTTGGGGTGGAGTTACTGGCCCTAAGCAGGTGGTGGTATCACCTAGCGTACCTGTAGATTGTCTCTTAGGTAATGACCTAGAGGCCTCAGGTTGGGCTGATGTAGAGTTTTATACCCATGCAGCCATGCTGGGCATCCCTGAGGAATTGTTCCCTCTCATTTCTACTGAAATGAAAAAGCAAAGGAGAGAAGGCCTGAAAACTCAGGATCCCTCTCCATCAACAGGTAAAAAGGGTATCACAGTATCCCCTAACCACCCTACCATTCAGGATACCATTCCTGTGGTGGGAGAAACCTCTCCTGGGGTGGCACCTGTTCCAAGGGAATCATCAGTTGGCAAAACTGTACTCCCTGAGGTAGAAGTACCTCTCTGTGGGATAACTAACATTGGTGACAAAAAGAGCACCATTTTAGTTAACATGGAGCATCCCTCCAACCCTCCCAGATAAACTTTAGTGCAGAAACTCTGCACTGCCTCACAACACTTAGGACAGCATCCCTGCCCTAATGTGGAGCTCATAGGACAGCATCCCTGCCCTGCTCCAACTCAAGAGAAACAGCATCCCTGTTCTCTCTTCCAGCCATATGGACAAAGTTTTTGCCCAGCTATGGCTTTACTGAGACAGCATCCCTGTCTGGCATTTCCATCACTACAAATAGGTTCAGTGGACAATTCCCACTGCTCTAAACTAAAACTTACTGATAGAAACTCTGAAAATACATCTTCACATTGCTGCTTAGCTAAAAAACTTCAAACAGGGTGGTTTACATCCCCACAGGGAAGTAACCATATAGTGGATGATAAAGGGAGTAACCAGTCTATTGCAGAGCTACTCTCTACTTATCACCACTTAGACAATAAAGTCTCAACTGGCCAAGGTTAGCCTTATTGTCCTTTGTTTGGGGGGGGGGGGGGGTTGTGTGAGAAAGTAGCCTCTTTCTAGCCTTGTTACCCCCACTTTTGGCCTGTTTGTGAGTGTATGTCAGGGTGTTTTTACTGTCTCACTGGGATCCTGCTAGCCAGGGCCCAGTGCTCATAGTGAAAACCCTATGTTTTCAGTATGATTGTTATGTGTCACTGGGACCCTGCTAGTCAGGACCCCAGTGCTCATAAGTTTGTGGCCTATATGAATGTGTTACCTGTGTAGTGACTAACTGTCTCACTGAGGCTCTGCTAATCAGAACCTCAGTGGTTATGCTCTCTCATTTCTTTCCAAATTGTCACTAACAGGCTAGTGACCATTTTTACCAATTGACATTGGCTTACTGGAACACCCTTATAATTCCCTAGTATATGGTACAGAGGTACCCAGGGTATTGGGGTTCCAGGAGATCCCTATGGGCTGCAGCATTTCTTTTGCCACTCATAGGGAGCTCTGACAATTCTTACACAGGCCTGCCACTGCAGCCTGAGTGAAATAACGTCCACGTTATTTCACAGCCATTTTACACTGCACTTAAGTAACTTATAAGTCACCTATATGTCTAACCTTTACCTGGTAAAGGTTAGGTGCAAAGTTACTTAGTGTGAGGGCACCCTGGCACTAGCCAAGGTGCCCCCACATTGTTCAGGGCCAATTTCCCTGACTTTGTGAGTGCAGGAACACCATTACACGCGTGCACTACATATAGGTCACTACCTATATGTAGCTTCACAATGGTAACTCCGAATATGGCCATGTAACATGTCTAGGATCATGGAATTGCCCCCTCTATGCCATCCTGGCATTGTTGGCACAATTCCATGATCCCAGTGGTCTGTAGCACAGACCCTGGTACTGCCAAACTGCCCTTCCTGGGGTTTCACTGCAGCTGCTGCCAACCCCTCAGACAGGCATCTGCCCTCCTGGGGTCCAGCCAGGCCTGGCCCAGGATGGCAGAACAAAGGACTTCCTCTGAGAGAGGGTGTTACACCCTCTCCCTTTGGAAAATGGTGTGAAGGCAGGGGAGGAGTAGCCTCCCCCAGCCTCTGGAAATGCTTTCTTGGGCACAGATGTGCCCAATTCTGCATAAGCCAGTCTACACCGGTTCAGGGGACCCCTTAGCCCTGCTCTGGTGCGAAACTGGACAAAGGAAAGGGGAGTGAGCACTCCCCTGACCTGCACCTCCCCTGGGAGGTGTCCAGAGCTCCTCCAGTGTGCTCCAGACCTCTGCCATCTTGGAAACAGAGGTGCTGCTGGCACACTGGACTGCTCTGAGTGGCCAGTGCCACCAGGTGACGTCAGAGACTCCTTCTGATAGGCTCCTTCAGGTGTTAGTAGCCTATCCTCTCTCCTAGGTAGCCAAACCCTCTTTTCTGGCTATTTAGGGTCTCTGTCTCTGGGGAAACTTTAGATAACGAATGCAAGAGCTCATCCGAGTTCCTCTGCATCTCTCTCTTCACCTTCTGCCAAGGAATCGACTGCTGACCGCGCTGGAAGCCTGCAAACCTGCAACATAGTAGCAAAGACGACTACTGCAACTCTGTAACGCTGATCCTGCCGCCTTCTCGACTGTTTTCCTTGTGGTGCATGCTGTGGGGGTAGTCTGCCTCCTCTCTGCACTAGAAGCTCCGAAGAAATCTCCCGTGGGTCGACGGAATCGTCCCCCTGCAACCGCAGGCACCAAAAAGATGCATTACCGGTCCCTTGGGTCTCCTCTCAGCACGACAAGCGAGGTCCCTCGAATCCAGCAACTCTGTCCAAGTGACTCCCACAGTCCAGTGACTCTTCAGTCCAAGTTTGGTGGAGGTAAGTCCTTGCCTCACCTCGCTGAGCTGCATTGCTGGGAACCGCAACTTTTGCAGCTACTCCGGCCCTGTGCACTTCCGGTGGAAATCCTTTGTGCACAGCCAAGCCTGGGTCCACGGCACTCTAACCTGCATTGCACGACTTTCTAAGTTGGTCTCCGGCGACGTGGGAATCCATTGTGTAACTTCGGGTGAGCACCGTTTCACGCATCCTCGTAGTGCCTGTTTCTGGCACTTCTCCGGGTGCTACCTGCTGCTGAGAGGGCTCCTTGTCTTGCTCGATGTCCCCTCTCTCTCCTGGTCCAATTTGCGACCTCCTGGTCTCTCCTGGGCTACAGCAGCATCCAAAAAAACTAACCGCATGATTTGCAGCTAGCAAGGATTGTTGGAATTCTTTTGGCGGGAAAACACTTCTGCACGACTCTACAAGGCGAGAGAAATCCGTTCTCCAAAGGGGAAGTCTCTAGCTCTTTGCGTTCCTGCAGAAACCGCAGCTTCTTCTGTTCAGTAGAAGCTTCTTTGCACCCGCAGCTGGCATTTCCTGGGCATCTGCCCATCTCCGACTTGCTTGTGACTTTTGGACTTGGTCCCCTTGTTCCACAGGTACCCCAGATTGGAAATCCAGCGTTGTTGCATTGTTGGTTTGTGTCTTTCCTGCATTATTCCTCTAACACGACTTCTTTGTCCTTAGGGGAACTTTAGTGCACTTTGCACTCACTTTTCAGGGTCTTGGGGAGGGCTAATTTTCTAACTCTCACTATTTTCTAATAGTCCCAGCGACCCTCTACAAGGTCACATAGGTTTGGGGTCCATTCGTGGTTTGCATCCCCCTTTTGGAGTATATGGTTTGTGTTGCCCCTATCCCTATGTTTCCCCATTGCATCCTATTGTAACTATACATTGTTTGCACTGTTTTCTAAGACTATACTGCATATTTTTGGTATTGTGTATATATATCTTGTGTATATTTCCTATCCTCTCACTGAGGGTACACTCTAAGATACTCTGGCATATTGTCATAAAAATAAAGTACCTTTATTTTTAGTATAACTGTGTATTGTGTTTTCTTATGATATTGTGCATATGACACTAAGTGGTACTGTAGTAGCTTCACCCGTCTCCTAGTTCAGCCTAAGCTGCTCTGCTAAGCTACCATTATCTATCAGCCTAAGCTGCTAGACACCCTATACACTAATAAGGGATAACTGGACCTGGTGCAAGGTGCAAGTACCCCTTGGTACTCACTACAAGCCAGTCCAGCCTCCTACATAAGGCAGGGGTGTGGAATTTATTAAAATATCTACTTGTCCAGTGGACAGGTTGCTTCTCAAATCTACTTGTCCTGTAAAAAGATCTACTTGTCCCTTTGGTGCCATGTAGTGTGGCGACAAATTATGGCAGCAATCTCATTATGTAAGTGCTCTGATAATAGCCTCTCTGATTATGCCAGGGCTACTACCATAGTAGGGCTTAAATACTTGCAGTTTCAATCCCTACTGTAACAATTTCCTTATTTTGCCACCTTTCTGCAGATCTGCATACTGGGGCTGGAGGAAGCAGTAAGCAATAGTTCTAGGGCTGGAATGCCTTTGAGTCTGCAAACCTACTAACCTGCATGTTTTAAAGATTTTTACCAGCTTCTCTCTAATATTTTCCCATAATAAGAAAGGTTGGACATTTACTCCTGACAATGGCAGAATTAGAACTTCTTCCAGGGTTGGGAAGAAAGTGGCTGGAGGGAAAATGAACTTGCAAATGCTCAATAGATTTTTACATGAGCAAATCTACACATCGTATTTACCCATGCTAAAATACAGTTCACAAATATTTTATAGGGTACAACATATACCATGGGTGCACTTTTGTGACTTTCTTTAAGAATTTGGGGCCACATGTAGGTAGGTTCAGATTTGCGACCTGCAAATTGCGAGTCGCAAATCCGAATGTAGGATGATGTCCCTGACACCATCTGTGATTCGCAAGGGCTTCGCAAATGCCCACCTCATGAATAATCATGAGGTGGGTCGCAATTTGCGACCCCCTCGCGAATGGCGGCCCTCACAGGGATGGTGGCCTGCTGGAGACAGCAGACCACCATGTCTGTGACTGCTTTTCAATAAAGCAGTTTTTTTTTTTGTAATGCAGCCCGTTTTCCTTAAAGGAAAACGAGATGCATAACAAAAATGAAAAATGAAACGTTTTCGTTTCATTTTTTCAGAGCAGGCAGTGGTCCACAGGACCACTGCCTGCTCTGAAAAAATGTTTACAGTGACATTCACAATGGGGAAGGGGTCCCATGTGGATCCCTTCCCTTTTGCGAAAGTGTTAGCACCCATTTGAAATGGGTGCAAACTGCGATTGGTTTGCACCCGCGTTCGCGGTCACAAAACAATCCTACATTGCACTGCGAGTCGCAATTAGGAAGGGAACACCCCTTACTAATTGCGAGTTGCAAACCCGTTTTGCGATTCGGTAACCAGGTTACCGAATCGCAAAACTGGGTTTGTGCATCGCAGTGTGCTTTTTGCATGTCGCAAACAGCGAAAGTCGCTGTTTGCGACATGCAAAAAGCTACCTACATGTGGGTCTTGGTCCCTAATTAGGTCTGGTGTTAACAAAGACATTTTGTTTTTATTAAACTTCTATTTCTCTCTCTTTCGGCCGGCTTTACTGTGAGTGATCGCATTCTGCTCTTCCACAAGGAGCATATTGCCACACAAAGTAGTTTTGTTCAGTGTCAGGAACTACAGTGGCAATCAGTGACGTAACTAAACTGGAGGGTGCCCCTTTGTAAAGAACATGGAGGAGCCCCCTCTCCAGACTCACTCAGGGCAGGTGCTGTGCTGAAGGGGCCCCCTGGAGGGCGGCTGCGGGGCCTTTGTTATGCCGCTGGTGTGCTTTTAGAGAGTTCAAAAACTTTTTTGGGGGGGTTTGCCAGTTTTTGTTACAATGTTGAGGGCCTGGTAGCTCCCACAACAATAAAGTGTTA
The DNA here is from genome assembly GCF_031143425.1 of Pleurodeles waltl. Classification (NCBI taxonomy): domain Eukaryota; kingdom Metazoa; phylum Chordata; class Amphibia; order Caudata; family Salamandridae; genus Pleurodeles; species Pleurodeles waltl. The sequence continues at coordinate 726,974,262 of NC_090443.1, forward strand.
CAAAAGCCATGTCAAAACAAGACACGCATTGATGAAACTAAAAGACTTATAAAAATATGTCAGATCAGTTGGCTGTGTCAGTGTTTGTTTATTTTCATGCTTCCCATAATCGTGTTGAAAATGGTTACACTGATTTTCCATTAGAAATATTTTGGGGAAATACTAGCATGCATCAACACATTTTACTAAATGACACTTCATTTGCATATAATCAGAGAGCATTCTGGGAGCATTCTACTTAGCCTCATAGCCTAAACTTTTCAAACATGTGTATACACGTTTTTTTTTTTTTGTACTGGAACCAACGTCCGTAGTGAAGTGTGACCTTAAAACATTTATTTACAGCACTCGCCCTAATAATGAAGACTTTCAAATAATGAACCATAAATACAAGTTGGAACAGCATTATCTTTTGGAAACACATTAACTCAACTGCAGAGAGTTCCACTCTCTGTAATCAGGCAGCCAAAGGGTTTGTGCTGCAGGGGGTTGGGCCTACTTGTCCCAAGGACAAAGTAAACATAAAAACTTGTAGCCCTTGACCCCAAACAAGATGTCCCGGGCGTCGGGCGATAGGAATTCCACATCCCTGTAAGGTTAAATGATATTCTCAGTATTCTTAACATTACCAGAGTCTGAATAACACCTGGATAATGAGTCTGTGACCAGATTTTCAGAACTGGGATTGTAGGTGATGGTAAAATGGAATTGCTGAAAGAAAATGCCAATTGGGGTTGTCGAGTAGGACCCAAGCAAAAAATATCTCCACTCTAGGAATGCTCCCTTAATAACAAGGAGTTATTTTCCCAGTAGAGAGTAATTTGTTTCAGCTAGAGAATTCTTTTAGAAAAAAGGCCACAGGATTTTTGTCTCCTTTCTAACCGGGTAGAACTAGCACTGATCCCATTGCCTGATCTAAGGCTTCTGTTTCAATTACAAAAAGCTTGGTAATGTCTTGTTTAAAAATTGGAGCCTTAATGAATTCAGATTTTAATCTTTTGACTGCGATAGATGCACTTCAGGACCACTGAAAGGATTTGTTGTTTTTTCATAGGTCTCTATCACCAGCTTTATTAGGGTGTTCCAGGAAAAATTGTTTAATCATCTCCGGGTCAAGAACCTGATCTTCTGGTTCCTAAGAACTCTCACAAGGATTATAACTATCACAGTAAACTAAATATTACAGTTTCCCTTTTCTCTACCAGAAGTCACACATTCCCTGAACTTTGTCCATAGGCTGATCATTAACAAGTATAGGAGGCAGGTTTCGTAGCCATGGTAAGGTTTTAAATGGGACGCATGAAAGGAGGAATTCATTTTTCAAGAGGATGGAAGTTTTAAACTTACTGTGACTAGATTTAATATTTTGAATATTTCAAAGGGGCCATCATTTTGACCAGAAAATAGTATGTGATAGGTTATCAGATAATAACCTGACCTTATTGCCTACCTTTTACAAAGGTGCTAGTCATCTATGCTTATTAGCTTAAACCCTTAGGTTGTCCGTTATCTTTTGTAAACTAAGGATTATTTTTTCCTAAAGCATCCCAATAATCTTAAACTGCAGGGACAGAATCTTCGATTACAGGAGACTCCAAAAAAATTCAGGGATGGAAACTGGTTAAAGCAAAAAAGGATGGAAACCCAGTAGAGGCCATTATTATATGCAGATTCTGCTGGTGGTAGAAGGTATTTCTAATTATCTTGAGTGGCAGAAATATAGCATCTTAAAAACTCTTCATGAGTTTTGTTTAATCGTTTGGCTTGGACATTGGACTGGGGATGAGAACTTAAGGTCCGGGCCCTTTGAATATCTAGTTTTTGGCACAAACAGTTCCAGAATGTGGAAATATATTGAAGGCGTCTATCAAAAATGATTTTTAAAGGTAGCCCATTATTAAGTTTAAATATGTGCGAGATCTTAGCTTTTTTAGTGTTTTTTGATAATTTAGGGGAGGCAAAAAAATAGCCATTTTAGTAAATGAATCTATGGTAATCATGATTGTAGTACAACCTTCAGAGACTGACAATTCTATGATAAGATCAGTTGACATTATTTCCAATGGTAATCCTGCTTTCGTTTTTGTTTCAGATTTAACAAACTTGCTGATTTCTATGTAAAGAGATGACCATCAGAATTTTCTTTCATTGAGATCTTCAGTAATTTGTTGACCCTGATGACCCGAGATTGGGGCATCGGGCGTTGTTGCAACTTGTATTTCTGTGATTGTTTTGTGGAAATATTGAGTTTTATTTGTACAAAAATTAACTTATCGATTTCTTTGAATTGAGAGTGTTAATATAGTTATTTGAATCTTTGTAGACTATTTTGTTTCTAGACAAACTGTTTCAGGAAATGTAGATGTAGTAGGGGAAACAGCACAAGGGTAAATGATATTCTCAGTATTCTTAACATTGCCCGAGTCTGGATAACACCTGGATAATGAGTCTGTGACCAGATTTTCAGAACTGGGAATTCAGATTTTAATCTTTTGTAGGCGAGAGATGCATTTTTAGGACCACTGAAAGGATTTGTTACTCTTTCATAGGTCTCTATCACCAGCTTTACTAGGGTGTTTCAAGATTTTTTTTGAATAATCTCCGGGTCAAGAACCTAATCTGCTGCTTCCTAAGAACTTTCCAAGGATTATAACTATTCCAGTAAACTAAATATTTCAGTTTCCCTTTATCTACTAGGAGTCACACATTTCCTGAACTTTGTCCATAGGCTGATCATTGACAAGTATAGGAGGCAGGTTTTGTAGGCATGGTAAGGTTTTAAATGGGACACATGAAAGGAAGAATTAACCTTTCAAAAGGATGGAAGTTTTAAACGTACTGTGACTGGATTTAAAATTTTGAATATTTTTAAAGGGGCCATAATTTTGACCAGAAAATAGTATGTGTCAGTTTACCAGATAATAACCTGACCTTATTGCCTACCTTCTACAAAGGTGCTAGTCATCTATGCTTATTAGCTTGAACCCTTAGGTTGTCCTTTATCTTTTGTACACTAAGGATTATTTTTTTCCTAAAGCCTCCCAATAATCTTGAACTGCAAGGACAGAATCTTCGATTTCAGGAGACTCAAAAAAATTCAGGGATGGAAACTGATTAAAGCAAAAAAGGATGGAAACCCAGTCGAGGTGTGAACCACATTATTATATGCGGATTCTGCTGGTGGTAGAAGGTATTTCTAAGTATCTTGAGTGGCAGAAATATAGCATCTTAAAAACTCTTCAAGAGTTTTGTTTAATCTTTTGTCCTGGACATTGGACTGGGGATGAGAATTTGAGGTCAGTGCCCTTTGAATACCTAGTTTTTGGCACAAACAGTTCCAGAATGTGGAGGTATATTGAAGGTGTCTATCAAAAATGATAATTAAAGGTAGCCCATTAAGTCGGAATATGTGTGAGATCTTAGCCTTTTTAGTGTTTTTTGATAATTTAGGGAAGGTAAAGTTTTTTGCCATTTTAGTAAATGAATCTATGGTAATAATGATTGGAGTACAACCTTCAAAGACAGCCAGTTCTATGATAAGATCAGTTGACATTATTTTGGATGGTTTATAAGGAATTCTTTGACTTAGTAACAATCCTGCTTTTGTTTTTGTTTCACATTTAATAAACTTGCTAATTTCTATGTAAAGAGATGGCCATCAGAATTTTCATTCATTGAGATCTTCAGTAATTTCTTGACCCTGATGGCCTGCAATTGGTGCATCGGGCGTTGTTGTATTATGTATTTCAGTGATTGTTTTGTGAGAATATAGAGTTTTATTTGCACAAAAATTACCCCCATCGACTTCTTTGAATTGAGAATGCCAATACTTATTTGAATCTTTGTAGACTAAAATGTTTTGTTTCTAGACAAACTGTATCAGGAAATGTAGAGGTCGTAGAGGAAACAGACACAAGGGTAAATTATATTCGCAGTATTCTTAACATTACTGGAGTCTGGACAACACCTGGATAATGAGTCTGTGACCAGATTTTGAGAACTGGGAATGTAGGTGTTGGTAAAATGGAATTGCTGAAAGAAAATGCCCAAATGGGTTGTTGACTGGGACCCAAGCAAAAAATTTCTCCACTCTAGGAATGTTCTCTCAATAACAAGGAGATTTTCCCATTATAGAGTAATTGGTTTCAGCTATAGAATTCTTTTAAAAAAAGGGCCACAGGATTTTTGTCCTCTTTCTAACTGGTTAGAACTAGAACAGGTCCCATTGCCTGATCTTTGGCTTCTGTTTCAATGACAAAAAGCATGGTAATGCCAGGTTGCTGTAAAATTGGAGTCTTAATGAATTCAGATTTTTATCTGTTGAAGGCGATAGATGCATTTCAGGACCACTGAAAGAATTCGTTATTCTTTCATAGGTCTCTAATAGGTAGAACACGTTGGGAGATGTTTTTTATGATTTTGAGGTAGTAGTTAGTTAAGCCAAGAAAACTTTGTTTTTTTTTCAAAAAGAAAGGAACAGGCCATTCGAAAATTGCTTGAACCTTATAATTATTCATAGAGATTCCGTCAGATAACAAAGCATAACCCAAATACTCACAGAGTCTTTATGGAATAAACACTTCTCGGGTTTGGCTAATAACTTGTTTTTTTTCACAACCTTTGTAACACCTGTTTTACATGATTGATGTGGTCTTCTAGCACTATGGAAAAAACTACAATATCATCAAAATAAACAATCATTGTCAACCAATTGATTAATAGAATAATTGGATAGGGAGGAGAAACAATCAGATCTATGGTAATCCCATCATAATGAGCGACTATCTTTATATGTATTGGTTGAGGTTCTTTCACTACCAATCTAGAAGCTACTTCAGTGCCATCAGCTGCCTCAACAGCCACCAGGAGTTTCTTTCAGGTGATAAGTATCGGGTAAAGTGAAGCCCATTGAATGTCCATTTTGTAAGTGGATTATTAGCAAGGACAGGTAAGTACCTACACTTAGTAACAGGCCACAATCCCAGACTAGGTCCAGTCAAGGTCTCAATAAATGAATCCTTGCTCAACCCTTGGTATCATGGCCTACAGACAGTTGGGCTTAACTTTGAAAACAGGTGTGTAAAGCAATTAATATCAGCAAAACAGTAAATGAATAACACACAATAAAAATCCAACACCAATTTGTAATACTAGGAAATATTTCTATAGTTAGAATAACACCAAAATGACAACAATCCAATATAGGGAATGGAAGATATGACTGTTTAAAGATTAAGGGGCATATTTATACTCCGTTTGCGCCGAATTTGCGTCGTTTTTTTCGACGCAAATTCGGTGCAAAACTAACGCCATATTTATACTTTGGCGTTAGACGCGTCTAGCGCCAGAGTATGAGGAAAGAGCGTCATTTTTTTGCGTGAACGCCTTCCTTGCGTTAATGAGATGCAAGGTAGGCGTTCCCGTCTAAAAACATGGCTGCGACGCAAATGCGTCGTATTTATACTCCCGGGCAAAAATCACGCCCGGGAGTGGGCGGGGCAAAAAACCCCGCATTTGCGCCGGATTTTAGCGCCTGGGTCAGGGCAGGCATTAAGGGACCTTTAGGCTCAAAACGAGCCCACAGCTGCCCTCCCATGCCCCCAGGGACCCCCCCTGCCACCCTTGCCCACCCCAGGAGGACACCAAAGGATGGAGGGACCCATCCCAGGGACATTCAGGTAAGTTCAGGTAAGTATAATTTTTTTTTTTTTATATATTTTTTTTTGGCATAGGGAGACCTGATTTGTGCCCCCCTACATGCCTCAATGCCCAATGACCATGCCCAGGGGACAGAAGTCCCCTGGGCATGGCCATTGGTCAAGGGGGCATGACTCTCGTCTGGGCGTCGTTAAAAATGGCGCAAATCGGGTGGAGGCGTTTTTTTTGCGTCAACCTGACGCACCATTTTAAGACGCCCTAACGCCATTTTCCCCAACGCCGGCGCTGCCTGGTGTACGTGGTTTTTTTCCACGCACACCAGGCAGCGCCGGTCTGCTAGCGCCGGCTAACGCCATTCAATAAATACGGCGCCCGCATGGCGCTTCAGAATGGCGTTAGCCGGCGCAAAACTTTTTGACGTTAAACTGCGTTACCGCAGTTTAGCGTCAAAAAGTATAAATACGGGCCTAAATGTAAAAATGTGCTTTCTAGTGCCTAAAAAAAAAAAAGTGACAACCAGGGACTTCTGGGCACACTTAACCCGGGCTAAGTCAAAGTTTGAGGCCGACCGCAATGGAGCCCAATTCGAATACACCGCGTGCTAGGCCTCTGGTAAAATTTTACCTTCTGACTTAGTTTCTTTTTTGGAGCTTTTTCTCTCGTCGTCAATTGAGGCTACTCTTCAGGCCAGCTTGTGATGCAACATCATCAGCTTGGCTCAGTGCGAAGTCCTGGTCAACTCTTGAAAGTCTCATAGACGGAGAAAAGCTCCAGAGCTTCAGCAGGATGAACCTGAAAGTCAGGCCGGGTCACAGTTCGATGTTATCGACTTGACTCTTATCGACAGGTCGGTCAAGTTTTTGGAGCTTTTTCACGAAGTTGCTCCAAACTTCTGGATCTTCTTCCAGAAGTCCTTTTTGGGTCCTTGGAGTGTCCATAAACTTAATCCAAGGTTTGCAGAAGCTCTGAGTTGCTCCTTGGAAGTTGGGACTACAATTTCCAGAATGAACCAAGTCAGACTCCTCAAATGACCACTTGATGCTGGCCAGCTGGTTTCTTCTGCAGAACTTGATGCACAAGACTCTGGTCAGCTCCTTTGTATCTGTAGCTTACAGGGAGTCCACTCCTGGAGTTGCAGAAGCAAGGCAAAGTCATTTTCTTCGTGAAGCCCAAAGTGGGCAGCTGGTGCAGTCTTTGTCAGTGCAGTTGTTCAGTTGCAAACCAGGGGTTGAGCAGGGCAATCCTTCTTCTCCAGTTTCATCTTCCAGCAGTGATCTTAATTGCTGGGCAGCTCCTCCATATTTATCCTTGCTCCTGGGTTTGCAAGCAGGGTGGCACCCCTGACCAATGGGGTGCAGGATATACCCTCTGGGGTTAGCTCTTCCTGTGAAGTGTGGCAAAAATCAATCCCAGAAAGCATTCTTTAAAATACAAACATGGAGAAAATCTCTCCTTCGAGGTTTCATCTGGCTGAGCCCACCTACCGGTGTGGCTGTTTCCCTAACACACACCCTCCAGTCCCTCTCTTAATCTAATTACTGGGGTCCCATCTGGCTGGGGGAGCAGGAAATGGGGAAGGTCTGGTTTCTGTCCGAGTTGGCTTTCCCTCCTTTGAAAACCAGTTACCCCCATCCTGCTCTGCCACCTACTGCAGCAGTACTCCTCCAACCGGATGCTTCCTTTGTCTCAGCCCAGGTCACTTCACACCCTCATGAAGTTAGCTTGGCTCAGGCTACCAGAGACTGACCAATCAGGAAACGGCACTACAGGGATGATTTTGGTAACATTCAGAAAGAGCTCTAAAACTCTTTCTCTGTACTTGTTATAATAGATACAACCTTGGCAAGTTGCTGGATTTATTCTAACTTTTAATTGGATTTAAAAAATGACATATATAGCTCTTTTTAAGTGGAAATGAAACTTTATTATTTTTAAATAAAGCCTCAAAGTGTTAGCATAGTGTACTAGAAAGGGGGGAAATATATATGGCAGTTTATCCCTCACCACAGCTTATAAAACATATTTTATAAAGTTGCTGCTTACACCCAACCCTTGGGGCACCTAGGGCAGACCTTAGAGGTGACCTATATGTAAAAATAAGGGCCCGTATTTATACTTCGTTTGCGCCGAATTTGCGTCGTTTTTTTCAACGCAAATTCGGCGCAAAACTAACGCCATATTTATACTTTGGCGTTAGACGCGTCTAGCGCCAAAGTATGGGCAAATAGCGTCATTTTTTGGCGTGAACGCCTTCCTTGCGTTAATGAGATGCAAGGAAGGCGTTCCCGTCTAAAAACAGACGCACATAGCGGTGCGTGGTATTTATGCTCCAGGGCAAAAATCACTCCCGCGCGGCAGGCGGCGCAAAAAAATGGCGCAAAGCACGAATAGCGTGAAATTTTAACGCCTGGGTCAGGGCAGGCGTTAAAATGGGGCAAACACACCTGTACTTAATCAGAACACACAGAACAAACAACAGAGCAGCAGAGCAGCAACAGGGAGACATGGAGGTGCTTTTTCTTCAACGTGCACGTAGACGCAGAGCCCTGCAGCAACAACAGCAGCCACAACAACAACAGCAGGGACCCCAAAGACAGCGCAGAAGGCAGGAGAGGATATTCCGCCCAAGAACAACCCTGCATGGCCTCAGGGAACGAGACATCATCCAGAGGTACCGGTTGAACTGGCAGGCCATTCAGCAGCTGCTGACAAATATTGAACAGCAATTGGCCCCCACTTTAGTGACTCCACGCACTATCCCAACAGAAACAAAGCTGCTTTCCGTACTTCACCTGCTGGCAAGTGGCTCCTTTCAGACAACTGGTGCCCTGGTTGGTGGAATCTCACAACCATCTTTCTCCGCATTCCTGCCTAAAGTACTGGATGCCATAATTGGACTGACACCCCGCCACATCTGCTTCCCTAACACACTGCAGAAGCAGCAGGAAACAAAACAGGGCTTCTACGCCATAAGTGGCTTTCCGCACGTCCTTGGTGCAATTGACTGCACACACGTACGCCTTGTGCCACCTGCTGCGAGTGAACACCTCTACCGCAACAGGAAGCACACACATTCCATCAACGTGCAGGCCATAGTCGATCACCAAGGACTGATCAGCAACATTGTGGCTAAATATCCTTGGAGTGTACATGACGCATTCATCTTCCGTCACTGCACCATCAACCAACACTTCCAGGATGGACGGTATGGCAATGGACTACTTGTTGGTAAGGACAAAAATCTACTTATATACTCACTGCACAGAAACCCTCTAGGATAAACAACACATACACCACAATAGCAACACCTAGACAGGGACACACTGAGGTACTCACATCACTAGCCATGTGTCACAAGTCACCATTGAACCTCTCACACATCTGAATTTACTCCACAGCTTAGTGTGAAGACATTCATGACTGTGGTTGCCTAAATGTCACCTTGCAAATTGGAAGTCTCACAATAATCTGTACACTAATACAATGCATAACTTTTAAGGGATGGGATGGCCTGGCTATGTTCATATGGACGTTTCTAATACCCTTTCATGTTTCAACTCTGCGTGGAACTATCATCACACCCCCAGTGAGGACACACGGACACCTGTGTCACAAGTCACAATGCAAGGGAGGGCACACTGTACTTGAGAAACCAATGCATCCTGCTGGCAAACAGTTAGACAACAAACACTTGCTCAGCCAAGGAAAAAAAACAATGCCAAAGTTTCCACCAACAACCATAGGTTGTCACATTAGTACACAAAATAGTCACAGACAACACAACACAACTACTGCCATCAAAGATACGTACAACAGTGCCTCCTACATCTAATTGATACCATTCTGTGTTTCTCTTTCAGCTGATCAGGGGTATGGCATCCAGCCTTGGATAATGACACCATATGGGAACCCAAATACTGCTGCTGAGCGGGCATACAATGACGCCCACAAGAGGACACGCAGCATTGTGGAGAGGACCTTTGGGATCCTAAAGTCAAGGTTCCGCTGCCTTGACATCACTGGCGGAAGCCTACTATACTCCCCAGAGATGGTATGCAAAATCATACTCACTTGTGCCATATTACACAATATTTGTGTACAAAGGAACATTCCCCTCCTTGAACCGGACCCAGACATGCCTGAGGATGAGGATGAGGAGGATGCTGGCCTGCAACAGGAGGGGGAACAACCTAACACCGCAGCAGGAGTGCGTAGGCGCCAACAGCTTGTGAACAATTTTTTTACTTAAGTCATTATAATCACTTGTATTCCACACTTGTAAATAAACACAGATCACAAACACCACATCATGCTTTGGCCTATTCATTTCTGACCACCTTTAGTTTGAAATAGCTGAAGATGAATGTCGTCTCATTGATCAAGAATGCCATTAAAATTCATTACACCAAAAATAAACATCACAACTGTATGCACAGAGGGTAGGATGTGACATGTTACATTACCATACACAGAGCCCAACAAGAGTACAAATGTGACAATTAGACATGCCGGATCCAAACAACTGAAACAGTCTCTCATCCAGCCCAAAATTTGAGATCATTTGAAAGTCACATCACACGTGTTCAGAGACAGGGTGGGACCATCCATGTGTGCGTGAACATGTCATCAATGGCTTCTCTCAAGTGTATGATGTGAGCAATACACAATTGCAACAACATCAGCTGCCACTAACTCAGGAGGAGACCTTGAAGTTACAGTGACAACATACACACAGACAGGTCATACTGGATCCACATTCCCACACACATGTACACATGTCATACAACCAACCTAATATTTGAAAGTAGACCATCACAGTTGTGTCCCAGTTTGAACCGAGCAGGAAGATTGTAACATGACACTAAACCAGTTTATGCAGAAAGGGACACAGACAAGCAAAACAATCTTCGCATTATCACATCGTGAACGCTGAGAGTCTTGCAAACTTAGGGGGTCATTCTGACCCTGGCGGTAATTACCGCCATGGCGGAGGTCGGCGGTAGCACCGCCAACAGGCTGGCGGTGCACCGATGGGCATTCTGACCGCGGCGGTTCAGCCGCGGCCAGAAACGGACTTCCCGCTGCCCTTGAGAATCCGCCATGGCGGCGGAGCGCGCTCCGCCGCCATGGGGATTCTGACACCCCCTACCGCCATCCTGTTCCTGGCGGGTCTTCCGCCAGGAACAGGATGGCGGTAGGGGGTGCCGCGGGGCCCCTGGGGGCCCCTGCAGTGCCCATGCCAATGGCATGGGCACTGCAGGGGCCCCCGTAAGAGGGACCCACAAAGAATTTCAGTGTCTGCTTTGCAGACACATAAATTTGCGACGGGTGCAACTGCACCTGTCGCACCTTCCCACTCCGCCGGCTCCATTCTGAGCCGGCGTCCTCGTGGGAAGGGTGTTTCCCGCTGGGCTGGCGGGCGGACTTTTGGCGGTTGCCCGCCAGCCCAGTGGGAAAGCCAGAATGACCGCCGCGGTCTTTCGGCGGGAACCGCTTGGCGGGCGGCGACCGCCGCTGCCGCGGTCAGAATGACCCCCTTAGTCATATGAAAATGGTATGCAACTTAGCTCCAAATCATCAATACTGCAAACGTCAAATGGGCTAATGAGATGAATGAATGGTCAACAGTCATTCATACCATATGGCCTTACATTCGCCCGCTGCTGCAGGTTTGCCAGGATATGATAAAAATACTCCATGGATACAGTAGCTATTCTGGATGGTCAAATCCTAGGGTGCTGGGGGCCTAACTCCACCTCTACCACCCCCAAAACATACAGGAATCATGTACTTGTGAACTAAACACATGCATAAGGCACATATGTGGCCTCCATGTCACAAGTCCTACACAAATATGAAACACAAAATCATAATGGGACATGGTCAGCCCCCTAAAAACTGAAAGTGACTCTCCCACTCCCTGTTAGGACTACAGATAAAAGCATCCCCATCATAAAGGTGGGGACATTTTGGAGACGGAATACATAATGGTATCAAAAACCTCATTTCAAAATAGCCATCAGCAATTACACCAAATATGTTGTCAAATATGGTCAATACATTAGTTAACGTATCCCAAACATCACAGTGTGAAGGCCGTCTATACATAAAAGTACGGACATTTGTCATATACAAACACAAATGTGTCTCACATCGCACCGTTTTACCATGACAAATCACCTTTCCAAAGCTAAACACATGAAGACATTTGGATATATTTGCTCCATATTCTACGCATACAGCATGGCCGTCATAATTTGTTCATGTACATGAGTGCACACAATGCAGAGTCAGATACAAATGTATCCAAAAGTGTCTTGATATTTCACCTTCAAATTATTATTTACATCCACAATATTTTTGACTCTGCATCATGTGCACTACTGTACGTGTAATAAAAACCACGCACATGATGTATGCGTGGTCAAAATGACGCTATATGCACAATATATTGCTCATTTCATGTACAGTATTAATTATTAATATTCATACCATTTTTTTTCACTCCGCATCATGTGCACCACTGTACGTGTAAAAAAAATGACGCCCATGATGTATGCGTGATCAAAATGACGCTATATGCACAATATATTGCTCATTTCATGTACAGTATTAATTATTAATATTCATACCATTTTTTTTCACTCCGCATCATGTGCACCACTGTACGTGTAAAAAAAATGACGCCCATGATGTATGCGTGGTCAAAATGACGCTATATGCACAATATATTGCTCATTTCATGTACAGTATTAATTATTAATATTCATACCATTTTTTTTCACTCCGCATCATGTGCACCACTGTACGTGTAAAAAAAATGACGCCCATGATGTATGTGTGGTCAAAATGACGCTATATGCACAATATATTGCTCATTTCATGTACAGTATTAATTATTAATATTCATACCATTTTTTTTCACTCCGCATCATGTGCACCACTGTACGTGTAAAAAAAATGACGCCCATGATGTATGCGTGGTCAAAATGACGCTATATGCACAATATATTGCTCATTTCATGTACAGTATTAATTATTAATATTCATACCATTTTTTTTCACTCCGCATCATGTGCACCACTGTACGTGTAAAAAAAATGACGCCCATGATGTATGCGTGGTCAAAATGACGCTACATGGACAATATGTTGGTCATTTCATGTACAGTATTAATTATTAATATTCATACCATTTTTTTTCACTCCGCATCATGCGCACCACTGTACGTGTAAAAAAAATGACGCCCATGATGTATGCGTGGTAAAAATGACGCTACATGGACAATATGTTGGTCATCTCATGTACATTATTAATTATTAATATTCATATCATATTTTTTGACTCCGCATCATGTGCACCACTGTACGTGTAAAAAAAAACGACGCCCATGATGTATGCGTGGTGAAATTGACGCTACATGCACAATATGTTGGTCATCTCATGTACAATTTGAAATATTAATATTCATAGCATATTTTTACACTCCGCATCATGTGCACTGTAATGCGTCAAAAAAATATGACGCACATCTGTGTATGCGTGAAAATATGACGCATTACGCGAAAATAAAAACGGCGGCCATTTTATGCAGGAAGTGATGTAATAGGATATCCTGTTTACCAAATCTGTACTGGGAGTTGACTTTCACTTTCACTTTGCAGTCTCAGAGTTATCTAGACTGTGTGGTTGTGTGAAAGGTGTTGTCCTGTGTTTTACTGCTTTAGTGTCCTGTGTGCCTTGTATTTTGTCTTTGTGTCAATCTTTTATTGTTGTCAAACATTGTCTCAGTCTGTTTAGTGTTGTTTTGTCTATACCTGTGATAGTTTGTATTGTCTGTGGGAGTCTGTTGTGGGTAGCATAGTTTGGGGGGTTAGTTGGGCTATTTTTCTCCTTCTTCTTTTTCTTTCACACCTCTACCTTTCCCCATTTCCCACTTTTTCTTTCATTTTTCTTTGGTACTTTTTTTCCACCTCGCATCATGTCAGGTAGGCCTCGCCTGTCCAGGATGGGTGAGGACGAATTGGGGGGCTTCATATGGCTCGTAAGCCATTTCCTCCCACTGATGCTGGAGGCTGGGGGCCGTGTGATACAGGGGTATCACACGGAGGCGAGGAAAATCCGTTCGGAGAAGGTGCGCCATCACCTGGTCCGGGTCTACGGGAGTCTGAGGAATATCCATCAACTCAAGCACCGCTGGGCAGATCTGATCAGCAGGGAACAGGACCTGCTGGACCACCTGGGACTCCGGATTGGTGGCTATGTTGGTGAGTAATAATCAATTACATGGGAATAATAGGAATGTGTGCGTGAACATGTGATGATTGGTAGCCAATCTGCAAAATAAGTAGCTGACTGCGTGTTATACTAGGGAAACCTAGGCCCATGGGCATACACATAAATCCCCATTTTTGCTACACATGTACACCCAATAACAGCAGTAAAATGCAACATCTATTTGTATTTTGCTAAGTAGCCCCCTCTCTGCGTCATAAAATGATGCAAATGCTGCGCTACAAAGGTATACATATGTGTCCAAATGTGTATTTGTTGCCGGGTGTGTATGAAGACCTATGCTACCAGGCTGATGCCTCATTTTTGCAACACATACCAGATGGCTGTAGCTGCATGGAATGTAGTGTTGCATTTGTGTCTGAAAAGCAACACGTGAACTGCTCTATTTGTACTCTACTGGTCATAATGGCCAGTGAGTACGTCATGTAGAAACAACATACCTACATATGTAGACGCCATAGCTAGACCGAAAATTGCAAACACATGATGATGCAACACCTGTGTGTTGCCTTCACGTCACATGAAGTTAGTCATGTTGTCCACACATATGTCACATGTGTGTCTGGTTGCTGTGTGTTGAACCTGTCCACATAGCCTGTTTGATTGTGAGTGGTCATGCAGTCCTCATGGAACCAGTTGTGGAATGTTTCTCTCTGGGATGCACATGCTGAGATGTATGGATCACATGATTGTTCGGGCCTACTAATGGAGGAGTAACTTGGACGACACATGACTGTCCTGGCCACTGCATGAGTGTAGTAGGGTGTGTCACTGGAGCAGGAGACTCATCCAATGATAATCTAGAATACAAAGTCAGCCAGGCAGGATGAGCATGTGTGAAAGTGTATCATTACCATGTAATATTCACACACTGTCATTGTAACAGAAATTATTTGTCTGTTCACCCAGTCTGAGTATAATCTTCCTTTCATGCTTTACAGGTGGACCAGCCCCGTACACCGTTGGTGAGGTAGCCCATTTTGACGACCCCGATACCTACAGTGAGTGTTGCCTAAGTGCTATTTACATTGTTTGGAAATGAAGCATGATGGATTACTGTGTGTTCAGGACAATTCATGATATGATGTGCTGGCCGTTCATTGGCTTTGTTGTTTTGGTGTGATATCAAATTGGAATGATGTTTCGGTAAAGCAATACCTAGTCATCTCTCAGATTGAGGGGCAGTAGGTCATTCAATTAGTGCGACAATTGGGAATAGCATGACTCATTTTGAATACACTGGTCAATGTTAGACTTGGTCAGGAACTTGCCATTAACTGAGTCAGCATATCAGACTGACAGTCTCCCAGATAGCTTAGGCACATGGCTTCGATGACAAGTGCTTCTTCCTAGTTGAGGATGGACTGTGTACACTGTAGGTCGGATCTTCCGGGGGCATGTACTTCCACAAGGTGACCTCGAAGTGTGTGTGACTTGAGTGCAATGGCCTAGGTGTTCTGTTGAATCATGTGAATGGGTGTTCTACCTCCTCTGTGTGTGTTGTAAAACATGCCTCACTAATAGTATGTTATGTTTGGCTAAGTCATATCATTTTGACATGTGTGGACCTGGGATGTGACAAGGTTGGGCTGACTCCAACGTGTTGCTAGCCCTTCATAGGTGTTGTGTGTGAAGGAACATGCTTGTTGAACTTTCTGTACACTCCTGGTTGTGCATTGATCATGGGATTGTTGTTTGTTCTTCCCACACCACCCACAAAGACTGGGATGTTACTGTGAAACAGGGTACCTAGGACTGTAGCAAACAGTATGTTACACGTACTTAACACCTTTTGTGACTTGAGTTTGTACCTAGGTCCAGATGTAGCAAAATGTCTCCACATTGCAAATAGCATAATTTGATGGTAGTGAGTTGCAAACGTCTGTTTCCTAATCCGAAATGTTTTTGGTGGTCATGTACATATTCGCAAAATGCTTTTCTAAAGTAAAAAAATAAAGGAGTTTACCAGCCCTACTTGCAAATCACAGTGTTAGGCAATCCCATTTGCTAACGAGTACGTGGTTGCAAAGTGAGTAGCTGTTATCATCCACTTGAAGTGGCTGCTAACCAACTTGCTGCCTGGAAGGGGTCCTCATTGTGAACCTTCACCTTTGTGAGTGGACCAAAATACTCCTGCACAAAACAGCCAGTGGTCTAGGGGAGCAATAATTATTGTGTAAATTACGAACAATCAATTGTTGTGAATTTAAACTAATCGCAGCTCATTTTCCTTTCAGATAAAGGGCCTACACTTGGTGAAAAATAACTTGCTTCATTTAAAAGCAGTCACGTCTATGGAGTTCTGCTGTTCCCAGCAGGCCTCCATCCCCGTGAGTGCCCATAGTTGCTAAGGTGGTGCAAGTTGGAACCCACATCATTGATGTTCATGAGGTGGGATTTAGGGACCCCATAGTGACTCGCAGACGGTGTCAGAGACACCGTTCAGCTTTGCAATTTGCTAGTTGATTTCCCATCGATTCCTACATCTGGCCCATAGTGTCGACATATGATTCATGGCCAGGGGTTCAATCTTAGCACACAACTATTTCGAAATGCCATTGAGTGAGGAGTGTGATTCTTATCACATAGAATGACATATGTAGTGAAGTCAGTATGCGGACGAGCTGGTGCCATAATGTATAATGTCTTAGGTATGAATTGTAGGAGTAGTTTAGGGTGATGTCATCCATCATGTAGAGACATGGATATGCTATATGTGATATGCCCTTCAGTATGCATGATTCACATGTACTTCCTCTGAGCCTTCCCGTGAAATATGTTGTAACAATTGCTGCAACCAATACATTGCTAGTAATGGTCAAATTACCCATTGTGGTATTCAACCCACTGTAAATTCTATGCTCAATATTTGCCTTTTCCCTTCACAGCTGCAAACCTGAGTGCCGCAGCTCGCAACCAGTTTGAGCGCCGGGCAATGAGGTACAGCCACATCCTGCAGGTGCAGTGTGGGTATCGGAGGATGGCCCGCAGATACAATTCGGAACGGGCCTCCGGGGCGTGGTATGCCACACCACAGGCTCCCCCAACGGTGCCCCCAACAACCCCCGCCACTACATCCACCAGGTCTGGCCAAGTGGACCCAGCAACGGACCAGGCATCCTCATCCAGACCTGGACCCAGCCGTGTGGTGGGAGCAGGGCAGTCCCGTGCCCACACCACTCCAACAACACAATCCACCTCCACCGGCACCCAGACCTGCACTGACCCTCCGATCAACCCAGCGGACTTCCACGCATTGTCAAGGAAATTGGACAGGTTGATTGCAAAAGTTGACACCCTGACGGAGGACATGGCTGAGGTGAAAAAGAAGGTGCGCTCCATCCGGCGAACAGTACGGAGGGCAAATCCGTAGACATTTTGCCCTCCAGAACTTTTACCCCTCCCCTCTCACCTCTTTCCTATTTCATACTGTTAGTTGGGTTTGGGGGGTTAGTTATAGGATGTGTAGGTAATTAGCTTAGTTAGTGTTAGGTAAGAGGGTGGGGGGTCCTTCTTCTTTATATCTTATCTTTTTGTGTGGGTGGGTGGGTGGGGGGCAATGTTGGGATTCCTGTTTAAAATAAAAAATAATTTTTTTTTATAAAAACAAAAAAAATACAAAAAAATATATGTTTGTTTAGGATAGTGTAGTATGTGTGTAGGTTAGTAAGTGTTGTCCTGCATGTGTCTTGTCTCATAATGGTGGGTGGGGGGTTGATGTTTAGATCGTTTCGTTACATGTGTAGAGTAAGTTTAGCTTAGGTTAGTTAGGGACAGTTGTGGGTTAGTAGTAGTCAGGTTAGATTAGTGTAGGTTTATCTTTCCCTTAGTTGCCTCTTTTCTTACTTATTGGAAATAAAAATTTTGTTAACCCTTTACCTGATGCGTTAGGTGCTACCTGTTCATGGCCTTGACATCAGTGTAGCAGAAAGTTTTAGTATGACATTTGTGTCCTATGCTCGCTATCCCCAGGCTATTGAGGTTTAACATGCCAGCTACCCGTGTGCTAACTTGGTAAGTATCCACCGTGTGGGAGAGCCACCATTGGTAGTGTGCATAGATCATCAAGATTTGGGGTTGGTATGTACCCTACTTCACAAAGAGTGCTTCCAGAGTTGATTTTGTAGGTAAATAGATAGGTCGGACAGCATTGTGAAGTTCAGGGAGAGCTTTGTAGATGAGTATTTGTTCACACTCTTGTCTTGTTGCTGTCATTGCTGACCTACATCATGTGTGTACTGCTTGAGCATGACTTTCCTTCATGGTAGTATACGCTGTAAGGGTGATTGATGCAGTGTAATTTGGTTATCATTCCTTTCATTTTACAGCATAATGTATTGTTTTAGTATCGCAAGGTGCCTACATTTCTCATCCACCATTAGTTGTCTAGAATAGCTATGGATGGGGCCTCATTCTGTACAAAACAGCATGATTGTGTGTGCTTAGTCCCTACATCAGTTATTTTCCTCAGTCTAGTAAAGCTATGATGCAATCCTGGCCACTGCACAGATGTTTCAGTATACATGAAATCAGGACAGTAGTATAGAGAATCAACATGGTTGCCACACAGCCACTTTGGAGTTATGTACTGCACAGTTGAAGTGTAAAATGACACAGAGACACAATAGGTGTGCAAGTGATATTTATTTTTAGGTGGAGTAGTGCAAAAAGTCCATTAACAATGTTAGGTGAGTCCGTTCTGGTGCATTCTTAAATGGTGATCCTATTTACAGGGTGTGGATGATGCTCCTGACATGCTGGGGTGATGTCACAGACGGTGCAGAGAAACAGGAATTGCCAAATGGTAGGAGAGAAACATTTACAGCCAATGTGGACAAGTTAAACAGTAGATTGCCGAACAGTCATTGAGGGTAGTTGGAGTGAGGCTGGCATGTGTCAAAACGTAGGACCTTGGTCAGAGTGGGGCATGGTGCAGGGACTAGGGCTTCCGGGTACTCTTGCGAGTGAATGTTATCTGTTCCATGTCTTCTTCTTCTGATGTGTGTGTTGCCTGGTGTGTCCTTGTTGTTGTTGGATTTGAAGGGGCAACACACACCTCAGTGTCAGAAGACATGGAGGCAGACATCCCGGGGGCTGATCCCTGTCCAGTTATGAAGGGCAGTACTGCAGCAAGGAGAGCGTGCTGGTTTTTCAGAATGGCAGCCACATCCCGATGGTAGGCAGCCAGGTCTGCCCTGAGGGTTTCGATGTTGCATTCGTGCACACGCTGACTGGCTTGCTGTTGGAGTTGTTTGGTCAACTGGACGACAGCTGTGCAGATTGCCTTCTGTGTTACTAAAAGTTCCTCCAACAGCGATGTTCTGGCTTGCATTGCAGCTGCCTGATCAGCAGTTGACAGCATGCACGAACGCACCCCCTCAAGGCTGGCTGCCATAGTTTGCATCCCCACCCGCACCTCCTTGGCCAGCTCCCGCTGGACCCCAACGACTGTTCTTTCGAAGCTGGTGCCAGTGTTGTCAGAGTCCTCAGCTGTGTTGGAGCTGGCAGGTCTTACAATTGGGGTGGCGGGTGGTTCTACTGTGGTGGCTGCTTCTTCTTGGCTCCTCCTTGTTACTGAAGGGGGGGTTTGGAGGCTTTCGAGGACCATGTCAATGGTCTCTTGTGTGAGGTTGATGTTCTCGTCATCCATGTCATCAGGGAACTCATGGACAGGCATATCGGCAGGAGATCCGTGTTCCTCTGCAAAGAAACAGGGTACAATTAGTGTGTCTGTGTTGAGATCATTTAGCACTAAGATACAAGCCTTTGGATGCCTTAACTTTGTACTCTGATTTTGTCTTGGTATCTGCTGTCTGTCATAGGGCATTGTTGTAGGCCTATGGCCCACCTGTGTGTCACATATATGATATGGAGCTATCAGACATGCCTGCCAGGTCATCTCTAGGTGTTGATTTGTAATTATTTCGGAATATGCATTTTTTTGTCCTACTCCTCCCTCGGTGTTTCACTATTGTTATGGAGGGACATTTGTTTGGGTGGGCTCTCATTATCCTACATGTGATTCTTGGCTTTCTAGGCAGCAGGATAGCTAATGGTGTGGGGGACTAAGTTTGACCCACTTGTAAATAACTCGGTCACCCAGATATTCTATTTAGCTCAGACAGACTAGCAGTGCCTCTGGTCTCCCACAACAGAGGAATGTTTAGAAGTCCAAGCCCATGACATCTTTGGGACTTCTCAGGGAAGTGGTGGTCACTCAGGTCCTACACATTTCTATCTTTTCCGGTATGTTCCCATACACAAATGACACAGACAGTATTTGTTTGATATGAAGTTTCATTGTACAACTGACTTGTAGGAATTTAGGTGTGAGCCCCAATAATCAAAACAATACACACAGTTAGAACTGAAATAGTCCGCAGGAGAGTAATACATTGGTACACAGCTATCATGGTGCCTAACAGTTTCTACTCTCCCTCTGCTTGTTCTATATATAGCACTGCATGTTAAGTTTGGAGCTTGGCTGTCTGAATCACAGGGGAGACATCATCCCTCATATCAGAGGAATGGGCTGGGATCTGGTTGTGCATCAGCAGCAAGGCAGGCAGCATCTAGATGTGATTTTCTGTTTGTAAACTCCCCCATGCGTGTCTTGGGACGAGGAAGTGAATTTAAAAGACATATGTCATTGTGATGACAAAGTTTCCCTACGCAGGAATGGCAAACCTTAACCCCTACCACATCTATCATCAACGAACCAGACGGTATCCTTGACTGGGCCACAGAGTGAAGATGTTCTGGCAAACTCCAGTGCAGAAGTAGGCAAAACAGGGTGATTTGACTAATTGCCAACACCTTAGGACTGACTATTTGCTACATTAACTGATAGGAAGGGCAATGAGATTCATTTAGTGCAAAGTGCTCTGAGGCACTTAGATGTGAGCAAATGAGTATAAGTACATTCAGGGTAAGATGCACAAAGGCCTCCAGCCTGAGGCTATTGCGCAAAGTATACGTTTCACTTGCCACGCTACACTTTGACTGACTGTGGGTGTTGTGACTGCCCTGCCAGCACACTTGCCTCACAGGCCCTGCACCATACACTTTTTATTCACATTGCATGATCTGTACATGTTAGGTGGCATGACCTATGTATGTCAATGTTAGGATGTGGTATGGATGTAAACATTGTTGATGTTTGTATCTGATGGGGTCTCATGTGTGTCTTACTGGATTGGCCTGTTTAGCGTATGAATGTCCTATTTTTTGGTTAGACTGTGCAGATGTGTTTCATTGACCAGTTGCCTGTGTCCCCTCGTCAATGTTGTTGTCTGAGCAGTATGACATTTGTGATGTAGCATTGTTAGGCAGGCACGTGAGGGACCCTGACGTATGCAGCATGTGTGTGTCGTTAGTGCTGTGTGGCTCCTATTGCTGTTTACTTAGGCTTATGTATGTGTCAGTTATGGACATTCGGCATTTAAGTGTACTGGTACCTTTGTCTTATTTCTAGGAGTAGTTGCAGATGTCATCCTCACCCCCTAATTTAGGAATGTATGTTCCAGGGTGGGGTTCCTGCCATTTGGTACTATAGCTGCCCAGAGATGAGAGGTGTTATTGTCAACTGTGGTGGCAGTTAAGTTGCAGTTGTTGTATTTGCTACTGCATTACAGGTAGGGACCTAGTTGATGGGGAATAGTTTGTGCAATACAAGTGCCTGGATGTGGATTCAGGGTAGTGTCCTTCCCACCTGTCACTGGTTTCCCTTGGCTCTCTTGTTGTAATTACAGGATGTCCCCATGGGACTGTAGTGGTGGCAGTATTTTGTCGTGCCCCGGCTATGGTCAGTACTGGCCATTCCCCCCTGCCGTGCCCCTTTCCCCATGCCACTTCATATATGTGCTAAGTTACATGCATTGTGTAGTAGGTATCCCCCCCCTGCTTACAGTCCCCATTATTGCATTGTAATTCCCCATGCGACTTACCCTGCATGTGCGTAGTGTCGTGGTAGTCTGCGCTGTCCAGTCCTTGTATCCCTGTGACGATCTCCTCCGGGATGACGGCTGCGACCATCTCCTCCATGTGGTCCAGAGCCTCCTGTTGTGCTGGACTCCCCCCTCCAGTCTGCATTGCTGCCTTCCTGTTCCTGGCCATTTTCTCTTTGGTCCTACGTTTACAGTCATGCCAGCGTTTCTTACACTCGGTGACTGTCCGGCGTTCTTCAGCCACACTGTTTATCTTGTCCACAATTTCTTTCCAGATGGCCTCTCTCCTACTGAGTGGCAATTTTGAGGATATGAAAAGTTGGTGCTGGTGTTCCGTCACCTCTTTCACCAGGATTTCCTGCTCCTCTGCACTGAAGCGACACTTTCTTTTTTTCTTTAACATGTCCTGGTTCCTGTATGCTTCCTCCTGGCTGGGTCCTGGTCTGCTCTCATCCTCCTGGGGTCTGTTGGGGCATCTGGGATCCATTTTGGGTCTCCTCTCCTGTAAGTGCAGTTTTCGCGCTAAAATGTCACGCAATAGCGTGAAAAAAAACGGCGTTTTCACGATTGCGCTGTCGTAAATCGACCCACAGTGATTTGCGTCCCTTTTATGTGGGTTTCCCTTACGACAGACCGACGCTGTTTGCGTCACAAAATAATGACTCCCACCTGTTGGTTGCGCCGCCGTACGTCAAAGTATAAATTTGACGCCCGAATGGCGCATCCAAATGGCGTTAGACGGCGCAAATTTTTTTTACGCAAAACTGCCATAGCGCAGTTTTGCGTCAAAAAGTATAAATATGGGCCAAGGTATTTTAGGACATCAGAAGTACTTTTAATTCCAAAGTCAAATTTGGGGTTGCCTTTAATTTAAAAGCAGCCTGCAAGGCAGGCCTGCAGGCTGCTTTTACAATGACACCAAAGACCACTGCAGTGCAACCATTGAGGGCCATAACTACATTGGGGTCCCTAAACCTACATGCCCTACCATAGAATAGGGACTTATAGGTAGGCTGTCAGAGTCAATTATAATTATGCCTAATTTTCCTATACCATTTTAAACAGATCACTTTATCTGGGACTAGTTATCAGTACCCAGGGCACAATCAGAGTCAGAAAACACCAGTATCAGTTAAAAATGTGTGAAAAAGGTGAGTGGGCTTCTGCAGTCAGCCAATTTTTCTCACAGTCCATGTACATCAGTGGTTCCCAAACTGTGCGCCGCGGCTCCCTGGTGCGCCGTCAAAACTAGCCAGGGGCGCCGCACACAGTCTGGAAACCACTCGGAGGTGCTTTGAATCGGTAGCTTTTCATCGTGGTATTGGAAACAAAACCCCCTGCATTAATTATTGTGACCAGCGGAGGGCGCCAAAGTACCATTAATAATATCCCTATGACAAAAGAACAAAAATAGTTTCCAATAAATGGTTTTCAGCAACCTGAACGAGAGAATAAAGAAGACAAACTGTAAATAGTGTAGGTACAGGTACAGGCTGGGATTACGTTCCCCCACCCCCCAAAAAAAGTAACATAATGGGGAGCCGTGGCCAACACGGCCAATAGGTCAAAGGAGCCCGGGATCGAAAAAGTTTGGGAACCACTGCTGTACATGTTTGATGCTCCACAGCTAATGAGGATTGGAACTTTTAAAGGACTAGGCTGGATAACTACTTCTCTCTTTAGAATCAAGAAACTAGAAGATTTTAGTGATGAAGACGAACTGTTCTTTATCACTTGCCTCTATTCCCTACAAAAGGGACGAGCTCTTTAGTTTTCCTGACTCATGTGAGGAACACTCTGATCTTACAGTACGGGAGTTCAGAAGGTGTTCTTCCTGACCACAGTACAAACATAGGCCACGTTTTTGTCTCCTGGCCCTTTTTTCTTTAGTTAAGGAATCCTTTGCATAACCCCTTGCATAAGTTCTTCTTCAGTCTGGGAAAGGTTAGGGGAGTATTTAAACAGAGTTCTAAATGTTTTGTTGGAGGAATATTGTTTTCTTTTGTCCATCCGCCTTTCTTGAAGGCAACTATCAATTTGAAGGGCTAATTGGATGAGATACTGAAGATTAGGGGGTCTGGCACCTCTATTATGTTTGTCTTTCAAGTCATATCTTAATCCTTTCCAGAACAGTGTGAATACAGTTGAATCACTTAAATTGATTTCTCCGGCCAGTCTTTTAAACTTTGAGAAATATGATTGTTAGACCAGAGGAATTTGTGAACGTTTTAAAATCTCTTCCTGGGCAGCAAACATATGCTCAGATGGTCAGTCATATGCTGAAATGCAGTCAGAAATATAGGAAAGTTGTCCAGAAGAGGACTGGGCTCAGAAATCAGAGGCATTGCCTAGTATGGGACATTTCTGACGCATTTACTGATGACAAAGACAACCTTAGCCCTATTGCTGGCATACATGTGAGGTTTAAGCATGAAATTGACCTGACAGGTGTCCATAAAGGTCTTTAATTTTTTTAGAGTTTCCATCAGATTTCATCTCTGTCAAGCCTCCTAGTGGAGGATCAAGTGAGTCTTGCTTTAAAACAGCCAGTGACTGACACGTTCTCAGAGGCAAAATTCTGGACTTGCAACGTGAGAAATGTAACTGCTGCCAATGTTTTATGAACCCGAGAGGACTCCTGAGCTTGGCACGTTTTCAAGGTACATTGGTGTTGCAACCTGTCAAGAGCTGGTTTTCTAGGAGATGCTGAGAAATGTTTCTTCATGCAAAGATAAGACGGCCTATTTTCAGAGGCTGGGACAAATGTCACATTGTAACTCGAGCCCGACACTGCTCAGGAAACAACCAAGCAAGAAGGAAAAACTGAAAACCATAGGGAAAAAACCTTCAGGCTAGTTTAAATGGAAGACAAAGGGGGTGATTCTGACCTCGGCGGTAAAAGGCCCGTACCGCCGGTCAGAAGTCCGCCATTCTACCGCCGCGGCCGCGATAAACCACCACGGTCATTCTGACCACCAACTGTGAAACCGCCAAAAACCCGACATCCACGGAAGGCCGCCTCATCAGCGGGCAGCGATAAACTGGAGATGACCAAACCTCCACCACCACGCCAACACAAACACGCCCATGCCATTCTGACCCACGAATCCACGCGGCGGTCTTTCAACCGTGGTATTCCATTGGTGGTACACACCGCCGCGCTCAAAATACACACACAGCTCCAAAACACAGCCACATTGGACAATTTCAAATACACACACCTGATACACATACACACAACACTCCCACACACCCAATTAACTAAAAAAACACCCACTTCACCCACAAAACCCTACAACCACAATTACTGAGAGAAGGCGCAATACACTGAGAGAGAGCACAGGGAACGCAAAGCACAACACACACAGGAACACAACATCATCACCCACACCTCATCTACGCACACATCACCACACATCACCACGCACATCACCACAAACACCACCCCACACCTCATCCACACCACCCCATGGCACCCCAAAGACACCCCAGGTTCTCCGACCAGGAACTCAGGGTCATGGTGGAGGAAATTATAAGGGTAGAGCCCCAGCTCTTCGGCACACAGGTGCAGCACACCACTATAGCAAGGAAGGCTGAGCTATGGCAAAGGATCGTAGACAGGGTCAACGCTGTGGGACAGCATCCCAGAAATCGGGAAGACATCCGAAAGCGATGGAACGACCTACGGGGGAAGGTGCGCTCGATGGTGTCAAGGCACAACATCGCTGTGCAGAAGACTGGCGGCGGACCCCCACCCACTCCACCCCAATTCACAGCATGGGAGCAAGAGGTAGTAAACATCCTGCATCCAGATGGCCTCGCTGGAGTACACGGAGGAATGGACTCTGGTAAGTCGAATCTCAACTACCTCCCCCCCCCCCCAACCACCAGCATGCCAACCCACACCCCCACCCTCACCCCCAACCCCCCAGCACACATCCTCCCTGCCAATGTCTCACCAGCACAACCCACCCAACCCAAAACCAATCCCTGAATGCCAACACACACCATAGACAGCCATCACCAAAGCATGACCATTGCACATACCCATACCCCCCCCCCCCCAACCACCCTCACAACACCTCCCACAAGGGAATGCCAGCACTGGGGGACAAGGGCACTCAAAATGCACGCCATGGCACACACAAAAACAATAACCACACTATTTTACCCCTGCAGGGCCCGAACGCCAACACACCGCCACGGAGGGTCCAGATTTGTCCATCCCACCCCCAAAACAGGCCCCCAGTGAGGACAGCAGCTCTGTCGACCTAGAACCTGATGACCAGCCCGGACCATCAGGGACCTCTGGACAGTGGGTTCCCCACAGCCAGCCACAGGCTACAGCAGACCCAACCCCCTCTGGGAACACCAGCACAGCTCCCACCCAGCGGGCCCATGCCTCTGTCTCCAGGACGCGTCAATCAGCGGTGTGTCCGCCACTACAGGGCACCCAGGCTGGCCCAACACCCCAACAACAACAGGGACCTGGGGGCAGTGGTAGTGGGCACACCGTCCAGGGGACAGAGGCCCGGGGAAACAGGGCAACTGGGAGGGCTACTGTGCGACAGGGGGGGGAGGACAGGCCCAGGGAACCCACTCTCCAAGAGGCCCTCACCACCATCATGGGAGCATACCACCACTCCCAAGAGACAATGGCGACGGTACTGGCCAGGTTCACCGAGATCCAGGCACAGCAGGAGGAACGCTACATGGGGTTCAGCAATGAACTCCAGAACATCGGCAACGCTATGGGAAACATAGTCCAGGCCCTCAACCGGATAGAAACCACATTGCGGGACCATGTGGCACCACAAAGGGCCCCTGTCACAAGCCAGGATCAGGAACAGCCTACCACCTCCGCCGGCGCTAGTGGACAGGAGGCCCCACCACAACGACAGGCCACCAGAACCCCACCTCCTGCTGAAGAACAACCACCCCGCAAGAGGAACCTGAGATCTCACAGGAAGACAGAGTAGGATGCCAAGACACCCGCCAGCATAAGATACCCCCTGATGTCATTCCACTGTCCCACATTGTCACCCTGTCCAACCTTGAACTGCCCCTGCTCCATCCTTCCACAGGCATATGGACAATGCACCTGTGAAACTGAGAACTGGACTCTGCCATGGACATTACTCCACCCTCACCCATCACCGTTTTAATATCATGGACCAATATCTAGCACTAAAAATAAATCACTCATTGCACTGAAATCATTCAGGAGTCAGCCTGTATTATTTACAAATGTATAACACATTACTGATCAATAATGTTCAGTTAACTTTGTGATGAAAACATACCGATGTCAATAAGCATTGGTCCATGTGCTAACCAAGCAGAAGTCACGCAGTGGGTCATACAGCACTGAAAAGGGAAGGGAAAATCAAACATCAGTTAAAAAGAACTGGGGGGAAATACACAAAGTAAAGATGCAGGAGGCTTTCAGGAAATGTTAAATGGCGTGGGTGAGTCTTACCTGTGTGCTACTGAAAATACTGTTGGATAACTGTGTCCCTGTTGTCTGTCTCGTCGCAGTCGTCCTCCTCCTCTTCACTCTCCACAGGTTCCACAGCTGCTTCAACACCACCATCTGGACCATCCTCCTGCAGGAAAGGCACCTGACGTCGCAATGCCAGATTGTGAAGCATACAGCAGGCCACGATGATCTGGCACACCTTCTTTGGTGAGTACATCAGGGATCCACCTGTCATATGCAGGCACCTAAACCTGGCCTTCAGGAGCCCAAAGGTTCTTTCTATGATCCTCCTAGTTCGCCCATGGGCCTCATTGTACCGTTCCTCTGCCCTGGTCCGGGGATTCCTCACTGGGGTCAATAGCCAAGGCAGGTTGGGGTAACCAGAGTCACCTATTAGCCACACACGATGTCTCTGTAGCTGTTCCATCACATAAGGTATGCTGCTATTTCGCATGAATACGCGTCATGCACTGACCCAGGGAACTTGGCATTTACATGGGAGATGTACTGGTCAGCCAAACAGACCACCTGGACATTCATAGAATGGTAATTTTTCCTGTTTCTGTACACCTGCTCATCGTCTTTTGGGGGTACTAAGGCCACATGGGTCCCATCAATGGCACCAATGATGTTGGGGATATGTCCAAGGGCATAGAAATCACCCTTCACAGTGGCCAAATCATCCTCCTCAGGGAAAACAATGTAGCTCCGCATGTGTTTCAGCAGGGCAGACAACACTCTGGACAAAACCTTAGAAAACATAGGCTGAAACATCCCTGATGACATGGCCACTGTTGTCTGAAAAGACCCACTTGCCAAAAAATGGAGGACTGACAGAACCTGCACCAGAGGGGGAATTCCTGTGGGTTGGCGGATGGGGGACATCAGGGCTGGCTCCAGCTGGGCACACAGTTCATGTATAGTGGCTCGGTCAAGTCGGTATCGTAGTATAATATGCCGTTCTTCCATTGTCGACAGGTCCACCAGCGGTCAGTACACGTGAGGATTCATCCTTCTCCTTGCAAGTCCCAGCAGACGGTGCCTAGGAAGGACAACATGGAGTATGGAGTCAAGCAAATCACAGGTACATTCACCACAGCTTGCATAGCACACGGTTATCTATGTATTGAAAGGCGTGTATGTGTGGCAATGCAAGGCCCTTGAAATGGCGGCTGCCTGACCTGTGAAGTGGGACAATGGGATGTGAGGTCAATGCGCTGGCGTGGCAGACCGTGGCGGTAGGCGGTCGAAGACCGCTGTACGAAGCCGCATTAGTTAACATTGAACCCTATGGGTTTCAGGAGCCAATGAGGATGTGCGCCGGCGGTCGCGGTAGGCACCGCCGCGGTACGCACCGCCGCGGGCGTGACCGCCATTTTCTACATGATTAATCACTCGAGACCTGATCTTCCACAGGAGAGGACCTATACTGCAAGTGCTGCTGTGACCTCGGTCTGAAAGTGACAATGGCTGCTGCGACTGGGGAAAGGGCCCCTGCCTTCATGTCTGAAGAATTGGAGAAACTTGTGGATGGGGTCCTCCCCCAGTATGCGCTACTCTACGGTCCTCCAGACCAACACGTAAGTACACTGGGTGCACGTTGAATGGGCCATGCCTGTGTTGATTGGGGTGGATGAAAGTTGGTGGGGTGGGGAGCGAATGAGGAGTGCAACGCACGACAGATGAGAGCATGTGCCACATGGCAAAGTTGGGGAGGGGGGGGCATTCACATCTAACATGCAGAAGAATGATGGAATTTCATTTCCCACCCTGTACATGTCAACTAGGTCAGTGCCCATCAGAAAGTCGACATTTGGCGTGCCATCGCCAAGGAAGTCCGGGCCCTGGGGGTCCACATCAGACGGGGCACCCACTGCCGCAAGAGGTGGGAGGACATCCGCCGCGGAACCAGGAAGACAGCCGAGTCACTGCTGGGGATGGCCTCCCAACCTAGGAGGGGTGCCAGTCGTACCCTGACCCCCCTGATGTCCCGGATCCTGGCGGTGGCCTACCCTGATTTGGATGGGCGCTTGAGGACATCACAGCAGACACAAGGGGGTGAGTATCAGCACATTCTGCTATCTTCATGCGCAGTGAAGGCATCTGGGTGGGGGAGGAGGGTTGTGGGTGTCATTAGGCCAGGGCGCTTTCTGTAGTGTAGCCCTCTCCTTTAGGCATGGCCCTGTGCCCCCGCCCCCACCTCTGTAGGGTGCCAAGTACAGCTATCCATGGTCCTGCATCACCTATGTGCGCGTTTGTTGTCCCTATACCTGTTGGCCTAGTCAGAAGTACTGACTAGTGTACCCCGATTGCGCGGCTTAGTGCATGAGACTCCTGTGTCTGTCCTCTCCGCCAACGGTGTTGACAATGCATGCACTCAACCTGTTTTTATTTCTCTTCTTGTGCATGTGTGCATTAGCATCATCATCCGGAGGAGATTTGGCAGCGGAGCAAGAGGGAGCTGCAAGTCACAAGGCCCCGGTGGGCCATGGTACAGACACCGAGGGCACCAGTGATCCGGAGGGCGAGGGGAGCACCACAACGGGGACCGGTGGTGACACCAGCGACACCGACACGTCCTCGGATGGGAGCTCCCTAGCGGTGGCAGCAACATCCGGGCCCCCCGCCTCAACAGGTACAGCCGTCACCCAGCGCACCAGCCCCGCCCTCCCAGCAGCCCCTCAGCCTACGCTCCGTGCCCGCTCGCCCAGGAAGGCGGGCGTCTCCTTCGCCCCAGGCACCTCAGCCACTGCCCCTGTCACCCCTGCTGCCCTCAGTGAGGAGGTCATTGACCTCCTTCAGACCATCATTGTTGGGCAGACTACCCTTTTGAATGCTATCCAGGGGGTAGAAAGGGAGGTGCATCGGAGCAATGCCTACCTGGAGGGCATTCATTCGGGTCAGGCTGCCCATCAACGATCGTTCAATGCTCTGGCCTCAGCACTGACGGCAGCCATTGTCCCTGTTTCCAGCCTCCCTCTTCTAACTGCCTCCACCCTGTCTCTGTCTCCTGTTCCTCAGCCTATCCCATCCACACCATCAGACCAGCCTGCACACACGTCAACACCCAAGGGCAGCTCGTCCAGACACAAGCACCACAGATCCCACAGGCAGTCACCCAAGCAACACCCAGATGCAGACATACCAACAGTCACTACCACCTCTGTGTCCCCCTCCTCCTCGTCTCCCTCCTCCCTCCCTGTGACGTCTACACTCACACCTGCATGCACACCACCATCAGCCAGTGCTTCCATCACCAGCACACCCTCCAGTACAGTCCGCACACGTGCAGTCACCACCCCCACTGCCATTTACACGTCCCCTGTGTCCTCTCTCACTGTGTCTGTCACCCCCTCTTCCAAGACACACAAACGCAGGCAGCCACCCACCCAACAGCCATCCACTTCACGACAGCCTACGTCACAATCACCTGCACCCAAAGACAGCACACCTGACTCACCTACAACCACATCCTCTTCCTCCACTCCCATCACCACTACTCCCACCCTTTACCTTGGTCCAAAAAAGGTTTACCTCTCCAATCTTAACCTCTTTCCCTCCCCTGACCCACCCCCTCCATCTGCAAAGAGTCCCAAGAGCACCTCAGCCACCACCAGCCCAGCTTCAAGTGTCACTGTGGTGCATGGGTTCTGGAGTCCACCCTTTGGCAGCAGTGACACTTCCATCAGCAGCAAGGACACATGCAGCCCCCCCCCCAGGCAAGAGGACCCGGAAAGTCAAGGGCCGCCGTGAGAGGACTGACATGGCTGCCCCCAAGGACCAAAGTACGGCCACTTCACCTGCCACAACATCCAGGGGAGGCAAGGGCCAGAGAGCGTCTTCTAAGGAGCGAAAGGGCAGCAGGGCGGAGAAGTCAGCCAGCAGGAGCGCGGAGCAGGAGGGCCCCACAAGCCCCATCCCAGCTGTAAGGGAGGACACCAAAGGGCCCAGGACTCCGTCACCGAAGGGTCCTGCAACTGCACGGTCGGAGGGCGACTGAGCAGGGAGTCCAGGCCAGGTCTGGCTCCCTTGAATGACTGGACAAGCACCGCTGAAGAGGGCCCCGCCGTGCAGAAGAGCACCGCTGAACAGGGCCCCGCCGTGCAGAAGAGCACCGCTGAACAGGGACCCGCCGTGCAGAAGAGCACCGCTGAACAGGGCCCCGCCGTGAAGATAGGCACCGCTGAAGAGGGCCCGCCGTGCAGAAGAGCACCGCTGAACAGGGCCCCGCCGTGCAGAAGAGCACCGCTGAACAGGGCCCCGCCGTGCAGAAGAGCACCGCTGAACAGGGCCCTGCCGTGAAGATAGGCACCGCTGAACAGGGCCCCGCCGTCTCAAGCACCGCTCCGCTGGGCCCTTCCTGTCAAGCACCGCTCCGCTGGGCCCTTCCTGTCAAGCACCGCTCCGCTAGGCCCTTCCTGTCAAGCACTGCTCCGCTGGGCCCTTCCTGTCAAGCACCGCTCCGCTGGGCACCGCCGACTCAAGCACCGCTCCGCTGGGCCCTTCCTGTCAAGCACCGCTCCGCTGGGCCCTTCCTGTCAAGCACCGCTCCACTGGGCCCTTCCTGTCAAGCACCGCTCCGCTGGGCACCGCCGTCTCAAGCACCGCTCCGCTGGGCCCCGCCGTCTCAAGCACCGCTCCGCTGGGCCCTTCCTGTCAAGCACCGCTCCGCTGGGCCCTTCCTGTCAAGCACCGCTCCGCTGGGCACCGCCGTCTCAAGCACCGCTCCGCTGGGCCCTTTCTGTCAAGCACCGCTCCGCTGGGCCCTTCCTGTCAAGCACCGCTCCGCTGGGCCCTTCCTGTCAAGCACCGCTCCGCTGGGCACTTCCGTCTCAAGCACCGCTCCGCTGGGCACCGCCATCTCAAGCACCGCTCCGCTGGGCCCTTCATCTCAAACACCGCTCCGCTGGGCACCGCCGTCTCAAGCACCGCTCCGCTGGGCACCGCCGTCTCAAGCACCGCTCCGCTGGGCCTTTCCTGTCAAGCACCACTCCGCTGGGCACCGCCGTCTCAAGCACCGCTCTGCTGGGCACCGCCGTCTCAAGCACCGCTCCGCTGGGCCCTTCCTATCAAGCACCGCTCCGCTGGGCCCTTCCTGTCAAGCACCACTGGCACAATGACAGTGCCGGATCTGTGTCGAGCTACTGTTCACGGTTCACTGTGCCCACCATGCCTCCTCCTTGACCAGTGGAGACTGTTATCCACCTGATGGACTGTGGCTTTGCACTCCCCAGGATGGCACGGTGGGCAAGCCACCCACTGTAGAGACATTGAGAGACTGTGGCTTTGCACTCCCCAGGATGGCACGGTGGGCAAGCCACCCACTGTAGAGACATTGAGAGACTGTGGCTTTGCACTCCCCAGGATGGCACGGTGGGCATGGTGGCCCCTTCGTGGATCTGGCGTCGTGGACTCATGTGGCTGTGGTGCCCCCCCTTCCCTTCCCCCTGAGGTGCCTGTAGTTTTGTCATCAGATGCCCCTGCAGTGTTCTCTCCAAAGGACTCAGGTCTCCTGTGTGGGCTTTGCCCTTGTGATGATACACTTTGGCCCACGGACACTTAAAATGTCATTAACTGTGCAGGACTAATTGCCTCGGTTTCTCGATTGATGAGATTATTTATTTGATTTTATTAATATTTTTATTGCTATTTGAGCATGACTTATCAGAGGCTATTTTTACATAAATTTTGATTCTCAATTTAATTATGTCTTGGCATTTTTCACGGTGGTTTGGGTGGTGTCACTGTGACTTGTTGCTCTGCATTGGTGTGTACATAGTTTGGGGGAGGGTGGGGGTCGCATTTGTGTGGGCCCATAACCTTTCCTCCTCCCCCCTCCCCTGTGTCGTAGGTGCAGTACTCACCGTTGTCGTCTGCGCCGGAGTTCGTACTCGTGGTAGATGAGCAGGTAGACGAGAGCAGGTAGGATGTTTAATTCGGGCTCCATGCTGTCCTCCGTCCTCGTGGAGTGCGTAGAGGTGAGCGTTTTCCCGTTCGTCGTCTGTTTCCGCCGTGTTTTTATCGGCGGTGCTCCCGCCCCGGAAAAGGTGGCGGATTGGTGAGTTGTGATAGGGTGGGCGGTACATTGTCTGCCGCCTGTCTGTTGGCGGTGACCGCCGCGCTGTTTGTCTCTACCGCCGTGGCGGTCGGAGTGTTAATGTGGCGGTCTCTGTTGGCGGTTCCCGCCAGGGTCAGAATTCCGTTTTTTGGACCGCCGGCCTGTTGGCGGGTTGGCCCCCGCTTTATCACCGACCGCCAGGGTTAGAATCACCCCCAAAGTACCTGGGGAAGACTAGAAAAATCTGAATCAACGGAAAACAGGAGTAAGCAACTGCAAGCAACAATTCCAACACAACTGGGCTTCTCAATGGACCTACTTATATAGTGGAGAACAGGAAGTGACATATATTCAAGACAAAAGGTTGTCCATCTTGGATTGGGAAGGAAAATTAAGGTTACAGAAATTTCTAAAATGTTTAATAAACATAATCAAGTATACAATAGAACAGTGCTCTTCTAGTGCCTCCCTTACACTTAAGGAGTGGTAGAAATTTGAGCTACTGTGGCTTTTAGGGAGAGAAGGCAGCTCAGGACTTCAGCCTCACTAGCTGACATTCAGGTTGTTTTGAATGAGTGGGATGGTCTACTAAACAACCACTGTTGCTGGACCGATAGCCATTTTGAAACTATTTAGTGCTATTTTAACAGTACCTGTGATTTCCAGCCTCACTACGAGGAATGGTCAGGCTGTAAATGTTCTCTGGCTTTGGATCAACAGCTTGTCATGTCTGTAAATAAGGTATGAGAGCTGTAAATGTGGTTGAGTGGGCCACCCACCAGTTAAATGTTTTTCTCCTAGAAAACATTATTGTAAACAGACAAGTGCTGCAAAATGTAAAAGTCAGAGAATATTTCTAAAATACATTTGCCATTTTGCCTATAGAATTACAACAAAATGTAAACATGCAAAGAAAAGGTCTGCATTGCTGGATTTAAACTAGAGTGAACAAAAACTCATAATGTCATGAATATTATGTCACAATACACAGAGAAGCTTTGCAGTCAAAAGTAAATTGGGGAAAATTCCATACTTTACAAGGGGGAAGAAAATGGATCTTGGATAGTAATTTATTGCAAAACAAACTTTTCACACCATTAACCATTATACTTTCTAGAATTTGACTGTAGCTGTCAAACAGCATGTAGAGCCACTAGATCTACAAGAAATTTACGAAGCTTTACATCCCATTAAGTCATGTTGAAAACACCCATTGGCCCCTTAGGAGAAGTATCTGCAGGAGGAGTACTTCCCATGGGGATACATGTTTAATCAAGTGCAATGATATACCGGATAAAACACATTGCACTCCACCCTGTGAATAGGTGGAATATATGTACTTTAAGGCACACGTAATCTTGGGGTCCCACATGGAAATTGTGCCTGGTCCTTCCAGAACCCGGGATGTTTTTCTTGATTCTGAGCCCTTGATGCACAGTGACTGGGGAGGAGGAGATTAAAAGCTAGAAGTGTAGCTCATCCCTCTCCAACAAAGTATCAAAGGGCTTTCACTGTGTCTATCCTACAAATATTTAGTCAACAAGCATTGACAAAGGCAATAGGTCTTTCCTTTGGTAATTCTTTGCTTTGCCAATGGTTTTGAACAACTCTGCAAAGCATCCCAGATGCAGTGCAGTGTCACTAAATGAATTAAATGTAAAAAATATGCTATGATGCAGTTATTTTTTAAGCTTGTGCACCACACATACATACAGGGAGTGCAGAATTATTAGGCGAGTTGTATTTTTGAGGATTAATTTTATTATTGAACAACAACCATGTTCTCAATGAACCCAAAAAACTCATTAATATCAAAGCTGAATATTTTTGGAAGTAGTTTTTAGTTTGTTTTTAGTTTTAGCTATGTTAGTGGGATATCTGTGTGTGCAGGTGACTATTACTGTGCATAATTATTAGGCAACTTAACAAAAAACAAATATATACCCATTTCAATTATTTATTATTACCAGTGAAACCAATATAACATCTCAACATTCACAAATATACATTTCTGACATTAAAAAACAAAACAAAATCAAATCAGTGACCAATATAGCCACCTTTCTTTGGAAGGACACTCAAAAGCCTGCCATCCATGGATTCTGTCAGTGTTTTGATCTGTTCACCATCAACATTGCGTGCAGCAGCAACCACAGCCTCCCAGACACTGTTCAGAGAGGTGTACTGTTTTCCCTCCTTGTAAATCTCACATTTGATGATGGACCACAGGTTCTCAATGGGGTTCAGATCAGGTGAACAAGGAGGCCATGTCATTAGATTTCCTTCTTTTATACCCTTTCTTGCCAGCCACGCTGTGGAGTACTTGGACGCGTGTGATGGAGCATTGTCCTGCATGAAAATCATGTTTTTCTTGAAGGATGCAGACTTCTTCCTGTACCACTGCTTGAAGAAGGTGTCTACCAGGAACTGGCAGTAGGACTGGGAGTTGAGCTTGACTCCATCCTCAACCCGAAAAGGCCCCACAAGCTCATCTTTGATGATACCAGCCCAAACCAGTACTCCACCTCCACCTTGCTGGCGTCTGAGTCGGACTGGAGCTCTCTGCCCTTTACCAATCCAGCCACGGGACCATCCATCTGGCCCATCAAGACTCACTCTCATTTCATCAGTCCATAAAACCTTAGAAAATCAGTCTTGAGATATTTCTTGGCCCAGTCTTGACGTTTCAGCTTGTGTGTCTTGTTCAGTGGTGGTCGTCTTTCAGCCTTTCTTACCTTGGCCATGTCTCTGAGTATTGCACACCTTGTGCTTTTGGGCACTCCAGTGATGTTGCAGCTCTGAAATATGGCCAAACTGGTGGCAAGTGGCATCGTGGCAGCTGCACGCTTGACTTTTCTCAGTTCATGGGCAGTTATTTTGCGCCTTGGTTTTTCCACACGCTTCTTGCGACCCTGTTGACTATTTTGAATGAAACGCTTGATTGTTCGATGATCACGCTTCAGAAGCTTTGCAATTTTAAGAGTGCTGCATCCCTCTGCAAGATATCTCACTATTTTTGACTTTTCTGAGCCTGTCAAGTCCTTCTTTTGACCCATTTTGCCAAAGGAAAGGAAGTTGCCTAATAATTATGCACACCTGATATAGGGTGTTGATGTCATTAGACCACACCCCTTCTCATTACAGAGATGCACATCACCTAATATGCTTAATTGGTAGTAGGCTTTCGAGCCTATACAGCTTGGAGTAAGACAACATGCATAAAGAGGATGATGTGGTCAAAATACTCATTTGCCTAATAATTCTGCACTCCCTGTATATGGGTATATAAAATAAAACCAGCAGGTTTTATTCCATTGATGTGCCGGTGGGGGACTAGCACAACAGAGGGCAGAGGTGAAGGGAAGCAAAGTGGGGAGGGGGAGCAGCAGGTGAGACAGAATGATGTTTCTGGTAGGAAGAAAAGTGGGTAGGGAAGAGAAGGAAAGAGTAAGAGTGGAGGGCACAGGTGGATGAGAGCAACATGGAGGGTGTGGAAGGAAAGAGAAGCATCGGGCAAGAAAGCTACCATGAAGCAGGCAGGAGAGAAACACATGGTCAACCAAGCAAAGGATAAGTATGGGGGTCTAGAGGACAAGAAGCAATGGATGAGAGAGAAGGAGGGTGTGGGATGGGAAGCACCACAGAGATTGGGGTAAAACAAAAAAGCCACGGGCCAGAGAGCAGCGTGACACGGGCAGTGGAGAAGTGCATGGGTGAGAGCATGGAATGGGGAAGAGAAGCACCCTAGGGAGACAAATGGGAAACACGTGCACCCTCATGGAATGCCTAAGGCAAAAGAAAAAAGTAGGTCACTAAAAGTGAGCAGTTGAAAGGCACAAATAAATGGACAATGTACCAGAGCCATCACAGACACAGACTGACAATGCAAGCCATCAAATAAGAAGCAAGGAAATGAGAATTACAGGGAAGCCAACCAATGGTAAGCAATGGGTGGGCTCCTAGTACCTCTATGTTCTTGATAAGCTTACAATATGTATAGCAATGGATAGCCCATGTATTGTCCAGCAGGCTCAGCCTAAGAAGTAGGCAAAAAGTAAGCAATTGAGAGTGACAAAGCCAACCAATGGGGTAGCAATAGGCAGGCTCTACGCTCAATGAAATATTTGGTAAGGTCCTCAAGAGGCGAGATCTAAACAAAGATATCAGCACGTAAGGGTTAAAATTGAGATAACGAGGGGGAGTAGAGGAAGTCCCCCAAAACAAATACTCCTCTCTACTTCCCTGGCTGGGCGCCGTATGGTTATGTAGCTGAATTCTAATTTTGAGGATCTCAGTGGGTGTGCCTGTGATGTTGCAGGACATTCACCCAAAAAAAACAGCAACAGCCAGCATTGCAAAACACAGTTTAGGTTAAAACAAAATCCAGGCCTTTTAGGGAGACAAAAGGGAAAGAAAAATGCAAAACAGAAATACACAGCCTGCAGTGAAACTCACTAATTGTCTTAGCCATACATCGTATGCAGAAATGAGTGCACCAAGTGTAATACAGTCATGAAACTGGTGCCTTGCAGTTATCCTATACACTTTCAACACTGCGGGAAGTGAGAGAACATAACTTGGCTATGCGCTCCAGAAGCAGAAATTAAGAAAGCATTCAACAACATTTATAATGTGTTTAAATGTATTCATGCACACGAGGAAACTGACAGTTGTGAACTAAAGTACATTTATTAGTAGAGATATAGATTGATCATATGCAAATCACATATATGCAATATTATTCAGTGAATGAATATTATGATTTTCTAGTTCATTTATATTTTCATTGTTATTCCTCATTTATACTGATCAAGTGAAATGCATGTATAACCATGTATTTGAATGTGCATAAAGGCTTAGGCTAAATTAAGTTGGAAATGAAGCCTGAGAATATTCTCATGTTCATTTTCAACATTAAAGTTTGTGCTTGCTGTATATTTCTTTATTTGAAGGTGCATGAACAAGCCTCCTTTTAATGAAAAGGTTACTGTTACAGATAAGGGGGTATGAGGAGAAAGGTTGCCAAGGATGTGAGTGTTAATGAGCAACTGTGCAGGAGAACTCCCCTCTGGATTCATGAAGACGAGAACAAATCCAAGGTCATCCCAGTAGCTGAACCAAGACATGAAAGCATAATCAAAGGATACCATTCATGACTGTGCACTGACTATGGAACCTTACTGGTGGTGAAGTCAACTATCTGATGTTTGAGGAAATAAGAGTGTTTTAGCCAGTTAGAGATTCAGACCCATCCTGCCCTTTTTACTAGAGCAGTCCTTTAGAAACTTAAGGCCTGATTTAGATCTTGATGGTCTTACCACCACCAGTCTACTGTGGTGGCAGTCCCAAATACTCCATTAAGCCCTATTTCAATCTAGACGGGTCAGCATCCACCCGCATTGACGGAGTGTACTCCATCACATCAGCTCCATCTTACAGCTGACAGGGCAGACTCCAATGCTGACAATTAGTACTCCGTCGTCATCTCGACAGCGGGATCCCACCAAGCTTGTTTGGATAATACAGTCATGCTGGCGGTGTATCAGCGGTGGTCCCACAACAGTGGGAGACCGTTGCAGAAACAGTTCAGTATAGTAATATGGCTGCGGCTATTGGTTGGATGCTAGCAGCCCACACCTGCTGTATATTGGACAATTGTGAACACCTGCAAAACACACTCTAAAACACAATCTATTTCAGACCATGATCCTTTGCCATTACACTGCAGAACACCATTTCGATGCAGGAACTGCACACAGGAACCAGGAGTTTTTTGTGTTTCTCTACCTCTTTGTTTTTGTTACTATTACTTTTTTTGATTATCCTTCATCTTTATGGGCACAATTGTTTTCACAATTATTCACAATGGCAGAGGGAGAAATCCACGTTTCACAGATGGAAAGTTGTCTGTTATAGTAGCTGAAATTATTAGAGTAAAGCCACCATGGTTTGGAGCATAAATACAAAATACAACCATATGTCAGAAAACTCAAACGTGGACCGGAATAATGGATAGTGTGACTGCTGTAGCTCTCAATCTGTGCACACAAGAGGAAATTCAAAAGAGGCCTGTGGGGGACAGTGTGTTCCCTGGCCTCCATGCATCACCTGGATGCCCAGAGGACTGGTGGTGGTTTTCCCAGCCTCCCCTTGCAACTCTTTCTCTGGGAGGAGGAGATCTTGCAGATCCTACATCCTGAAGGCTTGACTGGAATCTCTGGTGGAGTGGAGACTGGTAATTTGCACTTAGCAGTGTCTCAACAGTCACAAATGGAGTTATATCCTTGTTAGTGGTTTAGAATGGTTCAACATCATTATCAAAACATATGTCTAAACTTGACGCCACAAAATATCTTACTTCATTCCAATTACTGGATATCATGGCTGTAGCCGTCTTTTTAACAATGTGCAA
Organism: Pleurodeles waltl; assembly: GCF_031143425.1. NCBI lineage: Eukaryota > Metazoa > Chordata > Amphibia > Caudata > Salamandridae > Pleurodeles > Pleurodeles waltl. The sequence goes on from NC_090443.1 coordinate 727,014,110, forward strand.
TATGTTTAGTCAGGTTGTGTGTTGTTTCCCAAAGATCATCCCTTGCATTTGCCTAGTACCTTGCATTCTCTCAATGTATATTGTTGTTCTACACCAAAACTTGTTCCATTTGCACATAAAGATATAGTGCTTATGAGTTGCATTTTCAGATATTCACATCATACCTAGATGTGTGTGTAAATGTTATAAACGTGTGTTCATCTCCACAATGGTTATTGAAATAGATATGTGTAACTCTTTAGCAACTATTGTCTATGGTGTTATCAGATTACTACAACTACCATGATGCCCTGTTTGTGTATCTGCAAAACAATAGTGCAATGTAATGTTGCCCTACCTTCTTTATTCCAAATGTGCACAGATCTCAAAAACTTGTGTATTTGACAGTCACCATGTCATGGTATATTTGAAAATGTCAGTTGTTGTGATGATTGACACCTTTTCAAAGCTGCATTGAATTTATGTAATTTCTCACATAATTCATAGTCTGTTGAATCCAAGATTTGCTACCATGTTATGTGACATGCTGAAATGAAGTAGTATCCAAATACAATGTACTTTGCACTGTTCATTGGATAACCAATGCCAGTTTTGCTATTATGTTGAACTACAGTTTGTCTAATGTTTGTAGCCTACTAGGTCTTGGAATGGCCTAGTACTCATATCTTCTCCCTACTGTGTTAGGTTGAATATCTGGTGCATGTAATACACACTTCAGAAATAACTTTTAGCATTTTTAGGACATCACTGGAGTTTTTATCTGTGTAAATCAGCCTACGTGTGTATGAGAATGAAAATCATAAAAAGGCCTAATCATTCTATCAGTCTGATTACTTTTTGTAGGTTGTCTCATTTGCAGTTAAAGACACATTTGAGGTACAAACTAGATTTTAACTTCCTATTGTCTGCATTCTTTTCAGGTTCAACACCTAGGGCCAGTGAACCACAGTTTGCTATTCAAAACACCTCCACCCCAGCCTAGGATCGTGTCTTTATTGAAGACTCCACTCCTGCAAAGCCGGATGATTGGGAGCAGGCTGGTCCATCTGACCTCTCTGGGCAGACAGCTCCAGAGAGTCATACTTGGCCCACACCTACACCTCCAATCCCAGCTAAAACCAAATATCAGCCTATGGATACCTCCACTTCCTGTGTACAGAGAAGCTTCACACCAATCTTGTGCCACCCCTAGTCCTGGCTGCTGTTGAAACAACATCAGCACTGCCTCAAGTTATGCCAGGACCCAGTGGAATGGAGCACACTGCCTCCAGGGCACCGGGTAGTGGCTGTAGGGGTCATGGGAGGGAATCTGTGGGCCAGTAAAGTGAGGCCACTGGCATCATTGCCACCCAGACCACCATTGACCAAGTCTTGGGAGCAGTACAACAGTCCCAAGACATAATGGGCCAGGTCATAACAGCTCTGGGAGATGAAGGAGGTGCATGTTGGAAATTCGCAAATATAATGACAAAATGAGCTCCCTGACTCAGTTGCTTATTGATATCTATCATCACACATGCAGGGCTTTTCCCATGCCATCTTCCCCTGTCTATGGTCCTTCTACAACTGGACCAGATACACCTATGCCAGCCACAGACAGGGAGGCCCTGCCACATTTGGAGCCTGCTCCTACCACCCCAGTAAATGGACCTGTCAACAATACCACCCACCCCACCACACCCTGCCTACTTCTGCCAGGAGGGGATGGTCATTCGGACCACCAGGAGAGGATGACAAGACCTCCACCACCACCTCCAAGAGATGCAGATCCTAATTTCCTCCAATGTGTATCTAGCATTCACTCTGTGGACTATTTCAGAGGCACAGTAACCTTTAAAAAAAAAAAAAAATCAGCTCATACAGCCAATGGAATAAAGCAATCATCAAAGACAAATATATTAATATCATTGTAGGCTACTGATCTGGCAGGACCACAGCATAAATAATCATTTCTAACATACCAGATGTACACCCTGCTATAAAGTGCCTATTATATATCTCAGTACCCTTCAAGTACCATCAGGTTGTACTTAAGTTACAATAAAGTGCAACAGCCTTGTACTAACTAAAGTGCTAAAGAAAAGTGCAGCTGGCATCCCCGTTAAAGTGCAATAGAACAAAGTGTACTGTGCAGCTGGGTCCCCCTGCTGTGTGGAAACATACTCACCAACTTCCTAATTGAGATGACTCAAAGACCAACTGATCCTAGTAAATATAGTATTGGACTACATAGGATGTTAAGTGGAGCCGGAAACCCTTAAACAAAAGAATTTACTTAAAAGGAATTCACAATGGACCAATCAGCCCTGCAATACATTAAATGGGCTTGAAATTGTACCAAATAGCCGCAGACCTACTATAACCCCTGCACACATTTTACGTAACCTTCTTCAAATTTTTTTGTCCTTCCACTTTTCTCCTATTATTTCTGCAATGTACGGAACTGATTATTCTGCCAATTTTGAAGGATCAGGAATCAAGCTATAGTCAAAGCTTTTCCTGCCTTACCAATTCTCTGGCTCTTCTTTGAGACCACAAAAAGTACTAGGCTGGCGTTGTGGACTATAATGGTTTTTACTCCTTTACTTATCACGGAGAATAGCCCCTCCCAAAAATGGCTTAATTTTGGGCAATTATATAATATATGCAGCCATTTCCCTGCCACATCCCATAGGCAGTGAAAAATATTGATCAGGGATATCTGAATATATTTTATGTATGGCATTGGGAGTATAGTACGCCAAACATCGAGAGAGAAAGGACATTCTCCTAAAATGTGCTGCTCTCCGTGACTTATTCCCCAATTCAGAGATAACCTGCCAATTGTCCTACGTAAGTCTACATTGAGTTATCTGATAATTTCTTTCACGGAACCCAGGTATAATACCCTGGCTCAAAATATTGTGGAACAACCTATGCCAATAAGCCTGCTCTTAACCAATGCATGCAAGATCTGATGTGGTTCCTGGCTGAGATCATATGAATGTGGTTACCTTGGACCCCACACTGCCTGATTACCTCATCCCAGGCTATTCATTTTCACCTTATCACAAAATCCCCATAAACCATAAACCATATGAAGGCCAAAAAGACAACACAGCCCTAGATAAAGACAAGCCAAAAAAATTACATTCCTGAACCTGCAGATGGTTGAAGCCTGATGGGATTCGGTAATATTTATATAGGGCTGTTATCCTATACCCAAACTCCTGAAGTGTCTTGTATCTTGCTTTCCTTGGCAAGATGGCATTTTTAAAAAAAAAGCTGGCAAGGTAATGGCAGATTACGAAACCATTTTCCTTAAAACAATCATCTAATCTTCCCTTGTCTTCAAATAATCTTCCTACTAGATCAATAAGCGCCGCTGGATAGTAGGTCCGGATATGCTGAACTGCCAGGCCTCCCCGAACATTCTCGAGATGCAGGATGGTAGATTTAGTCCTAGGGACATTCTTATTCCCAAAAAATAATTTTCAAAATAGTTAAATTCCTGAACTGCCATTACCTTTAATATGGAGGTTAGAAAACAGAAACAAAAATAATGGTAGTACCAGCATCTTAACTAATGCTACCCTCCCAATAATCGTCAAAGAAACGAGAGGCCATCTATCCAGTAATTCTTGAGCCTTCCTCCGCATAGCAAAATAATTCAGATTAAATGACTGAGAAAGATTTCCAGCTACACAAATGACTAAATATCTGATTGGACTCTAAGCCCTGGCTGCTGTTGTAAAAAAACAGGAAGTTCTTAAGTTAGTGCATTGAAAAGGAATAGTTCAGTCTTGCTCTGATTGACCTTGTCCCCCAGTGCCCGTTTACTTCTCTATCAGGTCAAAAGCACCATGTACATTGGTTTGATTAAGCTTGAGATACAAAATCATGTCCCCTGCAAACCACTTTTATTTAGGCATCTCCTGCAGTGGTACCACTGTCCCTGGTGTAGTACGATGTTTAAACACAAGCGGTTCAATGAAAAAAACTAAACGTATTAGACAGAGGACATCCATAGCGGGTACATCTGTTGATATACACCTTGTCTACCATACTAGAATTCACCATTACCTTGGCCTGCGCTCTGTGGTACAGGTTCTTCAACACGGTGACAAATTTCAAGGGGAAGCCAAATTTCTCTAAACAAAGCAATAAGGCATCCCAGTAAACCAGATCAAAAATCTATTGCAGCAATCAAAAAGTTAATATTCACCACCACAAGGCAATTAAAAACAAGCCCGCTCTGGTCTTTATAAATCAGTACTGGTGATGATTTCCCTTTTTCCACAAAATTAACTATGACGGATTCCTTAAAGGAAGGGGGGATTGCCCTGCCATCCTTGATAAAAATCAAATAATTCTGTTAGAAAAGGAACCAGTTGCTTTGCACGCAGCTTATAACATTCAGAGGGGAAGCCGTCATTCCAATAAGCTTTTGAGTTGGGCATTTTCCCTAAAAATTAATAAACCTCAGCCTCTGTTATTTTCTCCATCACGGCCTTACATACAGTTAGGGAGTTATGCCAGTCCTAATGAGCTGAAATACTGTGCTATGTTGGAGGAAGGAACCTGATATGAAGTTTCAAATAGCTGTGTATAGTGTTATAAAAAGACAGAAGCAACTTTGTCCTTCTTTGATACTATACTGTGAGTGCCTGGGTCCTCGATCTTCCTGACAGCAGATTTGTTGTGCTGAATCCGCGAGGACCATGCTAAAAAATATCCCAGTTTGACTCCTCATAGAATTGCTGCTGATAGGCTTTGGAACTGTTGATTTCTTCTAATATTAAAAAATCCTTTAGATTTTGTTTAGCCTTTTCCAACACCTTCACTAAGGATCCATTGCCAGGTGAATTAATAACAGCACACATAGCAGATTTAACCAAAAGCTGTAACTCCTTCATCTGTCTCATACACTCTTCATCTTGATTAGCTGTAAACTCATTAATGTGCCCCCGTGTCGTGGCCTGAAGGCTTCCCACACAGCAAACAATGAAGCCGTATTTCTGTTAGTTGCGAAAAACTCAGATATAAAAACCTGCATATCTTCAAGCCATTCATGATAGGTTAGTAATGCCTTGTCAGCTGCCACCTGGGCCCTGTTCTTGTGGGAATGGCTAATCATATTAAAATTTAGACCATCAAATGATCGAAAAATAATTCAACCAAGGGTCCAACCCAACTCTATTGAGGGACTGGTGCGCCAAAAAAAAGTCTAGCCGAGAAGCGGTTTGAAAGCATTGTGAAAAGCATGTAAGCTGTTCTGCATCAGGATGCTCAACCCACCAAGGGTCTACAAGACTAAAGTCCTATTTTAGCGCAAAGATCAATTTATTAGTTTTGGGTTTCAACCGTTTTTTGTCACTAGAAAGAGATCCTGAATAAAATTTAAATCTCCTCCCAAAATCAACAGGCCTCTGCTTCCACAGCGATAGTGTGGCTGATAAAGATTCAATTCATCGCTAATAGGACCATAATAATTCAAAGATTGTGAGGGGAGCACTGGACTGATACCTTGAGCCCGAGCCACGTGCCATTTGATCACTTCTTCCCACTCAATGTCATTTCATAGATAAATTGCTACGTCCCTTGCTACCAACCCCCTCCCCCACCCCCCCTCCGAGGCGAAATAAGCCTGAGAATACCAGTTGGAAATAATACTTTTGGGAGCATTAGTCTTCAAATGAGTTTCTTGTATAAAAATGACTTCTGGAGAAAATAATGTTAGGTGTCGTATAAGGCCCCCATATTTGCACTACCCCACTCCCATCCCAGGCAAAAATGAATGGCATGACACTGCACCCTTTGCACTCCCACCCTAGAATGCAAGAGGGTCAACCACACCCTCCCCAAAAGGACCCTACTCATCAGAAAAATCGCTAGACCACATAATAGTATATGCCTGCAGACATCTCAAAGCGATCATCCTGCCCACTGTAAGGCCCAGGCCTAGTATGAGAGTTTCTGGAGAAGCCTCTCTCATAGCAGAACAAAAAGATAACATTGTCTTTACACCAGAAGTTTAAGATTTAACTGTTGAACTATGGATACCTGTCCCCCCGGGGATAAATCTATCACCTTCACAACTTCCTTTAATCCTCATGCCATCAATGCGGACATATCTTCAAAAAAAACAGGAGCACTTCAGTAGTTGAGAAGCTTCGCTTTTCGATGGCCTTGGACAAGATGCACTCCCTTACAAGGAAATCAGCATTGTTGACCAAAATCATACGCGGTTGCCTAATGCTGGGAGATCACTGAGATGGAACCCTATGAGCCCTTGTGATAGTTAAATCACCCAACAGATCAGGCATTACTTCCTTAATCAGTGAGTTCACCCACTGAATCATCTGCTGTCTTTCGCAGTCCTCTGAAACGCCTACAACTCAGAGAGTGGACAGACTGTTTTAATTCTCCAAATCGTCAACCTTACTTTCCAAAGGCTTTTGTTCTTTTCAAGTTGGAGCACATCTTCCCACATCAATATCACCTAATCCTCTAGGTCAGAAATTCTAACTTCGGCCTCTTAAATTCTTGCAGGGAGCTTGACCATGGGCTTTTCAATTTTATGCAATTTTATGAAGACTAGCAATTTAATTCGCCTGTGATACTTTCAGGTCTGGAATTTCCAATAAGATAGTATCCAGTAAGCTTTTATTAGACTGATCACATCCAGCATGTCTATCGTGTCCAGTATTAAAGCCCCCAGATCCTTCTGTTTATTTTGACCCCTCATAGTCTCTCCGTGTTCCGGGGGAGCCTGTCCAGGGATTAAACATGCCACCATGTGCAGGCCTGTGATCACTTGAGGGGTCTGCTGCTGCGAGGGAGAGGCTAATGATCTGTCCCCTACTGCTACTTAGGAGCTATTCTGAACTGCTTGGGGGCTATCCTGAAAGTCTGCCTGCGTATCCAAGGGATTTGAAAGCTCAGTAGAACTTACTATCTTAACTTCTGTTTCACTCCCAGATGGTACCATGCCCCTAATAGTTTTCAGAGGTTTTGAGAACAGGGGCTATTGTTTTAACTTTACAGGTCTCACAAGTATTTCCCCATTAATATCAGTTGCAGAATCACTCTTGGCATCCGTGGGTTCCAGTGGATAGAGAGGATCCAAAATCACCCAAATGGGGCTCTGGAGACTCTCCCAATGCTTTATTTCCAGCTCTTTCTCACCTGCTTCTTGTCCAGTAACCTTTTCCAGCTTTTCAACGTCCATCCTTAACTGAGCATTGCGGTCCCAACGGGCTGTGCTGGCCTTAACTTGAATCCCCCTATGTTTCAACCTATGGGCTGGAGTAGACAAAAAATGTGTGTTACCAGAGGCATTCACAGATTTCAGGTGTTGTTTTTTCAGACCCTTGGTCAGTGTCTGTTGCTCCCCAACACAGAGCTCGACCTGTCTGCTGCTGCCCCTTGAGCTGCTCTGCATCGAGGCTTTGGGCATCGGAGGCCCTACTTCACTCAAAGGCTCCTACCTGTACCTCATCCCTGGTGGCCCAGTGGTGAGCTTCTGCCTGTTTTGTCTCTGTTTTTCCTGCCTCATTTCTTGCCTTTGTGTACTTTTCCTTTTTTCACTGTATGCTTTTTTTTGCCTTGTTGCCTTTTTCCCCTTTTTGCTGTTTTCCTCACTCCTTTCTGTTCCCACCACTGCCGCTGCTTTGTTCCTGCATCCCTGCAGCCCGGCCCCCCATCACTGTTTTCCTGCCTCCCAGTTGACCAGCCCTTCCCACCTCCCTGCCCTTCTTAATGGCAGGCATACCAGATTCAAGCCCGTCTGCGCCCGTCCACATCTGGACCACGCCCTGGTCCCCGTGCCTTTCATTGCTACAACACTAGCACCCTCCACACCCTTAACACCACCTGCCATATTGCACCACCAAAGAAACTAAAGGCCCAATTCACCTGCCTCAACTGTGCAGGGATCCCCGCCGACACCAGAAAAACCGTGACCCACGCCCTCGTCACGAGCCGCCTGGACTACGGCAACACCCTCTACGCCGGGACCACAGCCAAACTCCAAAACCGCCTGCAACGCATCCAAAACGCCTCGGCCCGCCTCATCCTCGACGTACCCCGCAACAGCCACATCTCCGCACACCTGAGACACCTGCATTGGCTCCCAGTCAGCAAAAGGATCACCTTCCGTCTTCTCACCCACGCACACAAAGCCCTCCACAACAAGGGACCGGAATACCTCAACAGACGCCTCAGCTTCTACGTCCCCACCCGCCCCCTCCGCTCCGCTGGCCTCGCACTTGCTGCCGTCCCTCGCACCCGCCGCTCCACGGCGGGTGGGAGATCTTTCTCCTTCCTGGCGGCCAAGACCTGGAACTCCCTCCCCACCAGCCTCAGGACCACCCAGGACCACTCCGCTTTCCGGAGACTCCTAAAGACTTGGCTGTTCGAGCAGCGATAACCCCCCCCTTACCCCCCTAGCGCCTTGAGACCCGCACGGGTGAGTAGCGCGCTTTATAAATGTTAATGATTTGATTTGATTTGATTCTCCTGCCTCCGCACACCAGACCCTCCCACCACACACCCATTCAGTACTGGATACGACCACGTCAGCTGCATCCCTCATCAAACACGCAGTAGAGATCTGGGACCTGCATGACTCCATCTCTCCAGACCTCACCTTTTTCACAGAAACCTGAATGACCCCCACCTCAGCCCCAGACATCGCCACCGCCATTCCCAATGGTTACAAAATCATGCACAAGGACCGCATCAACCGTCCAGGAGGAGGCATCGCCAAAGTCCACTGAAACACCCTCAGCCTCACTACCAGGTCTGACGACAACTCCCCTGGCATGGAGTACCTCTACTTCCAGATCTAGACCAACCGAACATCACCCTTCGGAGCACCCTCATCTACAGTTCCCCCCGGACATCGTCCCCCCTTCAGTGAATCCATAGCCGACTCATCGCACACCATGCTCTCACCTCAACGGACTACATACTCCTCGGCAACCTCAAATTCCAAGTGGAAAACCGCAATGACCACAATGTATCTTCCCTACTGGAGAACCTCGCCACCGTGGGATTCAAACATCTGGTCACTGTAGGAGGCTGGCCTGGTTTGTAGTGGGTACCTTGGGCACTCACACCTTACACCAGGTCCAGGTATCCCTTATTACTGAAGTGTATAGTGTTCTAGCAGCTTAGGCTGATAGAGGTGGCTATAGCAGAGCAGCTCAGGCTAAACTAGGAGACATGCAAAGCTCCTGCAATACCACTTATAGTTAGACACTGCTTATACACAAGTGAAGACAATACTTAGTGTTACCAAAAATAAAGGTAGTTTATTTGGGTGACACAGTACCAAAAATATCTTAGAGGCAATACTCCGTCTGGAGGTAAGTATTATTCACAATACAGGGAGTGCAGAATTATTAGGCAAATGAGTATTTTGACCACATCATCCTCTTTATGCATGTTGTCTTACTCCAAGCTGTATAGGCTCGAAAGCCTACTACCAATTAAGCATATTAGGTGATGTGCATCTCTGTAATGAGAAGGGGTGTGGTCTAATGACATCAACACCCTATATCAGGTGTGAATAATTATTAGGCAACTTCCTTTCCTTTGGCAAAATGGGTCAAAAGAAGGACTTGACAGGCTCAGAAAAGTCAAAAATAGTGAGATATCTTGCAGAGGGATGCAGCACTCTTAAAATTGCAAAGCTTCTGAAGCGTGATCATCGAACAATCAAGCGTTTCATTCAAAATAGTCAACAGGGTCGCAAGAAGCGTGTGGAAAAACCAAGGCGCAAAATAACTGCCCATGAACTGAGAAAAGTCAAGCGTGCAGCTGCCACGATGCCACTTGCCACCAGTTTGGCCATATTTCAGAGCTGCAACATCACTGGAGTGCACAAAAGCACAGGGTGTGCAATACTCAGAGACATGGCCAAGGTAAGAAAGGCTGAAAGACGACCACCACTGAACAAGACACACAAGCTGAAACGTCAAGACTGGGCCAAGAAATATCTCAAGACTGATTTTTCTAAGGTTTTATGGACTGATGAAATGAGAGTGAGTCTTGATGGGCCAGATGGATGGGCCCGTGGCTGGATTGGTAAAGGGCAGAGAGCTCCAGTCCGACTCAGACGCCAGCAAGGTGGAGGTGGAGTACTGGTTTGGGCTGGTATCATCAAAGATGAGCTTGTGGGGCCTTTTTGGGTTGAGGATGGAGTCAAGCTCAACTCCCAGTCCTACTGCCAGTTCCTGGAAGACACCTTCTTCAAGCAGTGGTACAGGAAGAAGTCTGCATCCTTCAAGAAAAACATGATTTTCATGCAGGACAATGCTCCATCACACGCGTCCAAGTACTCCACAGCGTGGCTGGCAAGAAAGGGTATAAAAGAAGGAAATCTAATGACATGGCCTCCTTGTTCACCTGATCTGAACCCCATTGAGAACCTGTGGTCCATCATCAAATGTGAGATTTACAAGGAGGGAATACAGTACACCTCTCTGAACAGTGTCTGGGAGGCTGTGGTTGCTGCTGCACGCAATGTTGATGGTGGACAGATCAAAACACTGACAGAATCCATGGATGGCAGGCTTTTGAGTGTCCTTGCAAAGAAAGGTGGCTATATTGGTCACTGATTTGTTTTTGTTTTGTTTTTGAATGTCAGAAATGTATATTTGTGAATCTTGAGATGTTATATTGGTTTCACTGGTAATGATAAATAATTGAAATGGGTATATATATTTTTTTGTTAAGTTGCCTAATAATTATGCACAGTGATAGTCACCTTTACACACAGATATCCCCCTAACATAGCTAAAACTAAAAACAAACTAAAAACTACTTCCAAAAATATTCAGTTTTGATATTAATGAGTTTTTTGGGTTCATTGAGAACATGGTTGTTGTTCAATAATAAAATTAATCCTCAAAAATACAACTTGCCTAATAATTCTGCACTCCCTGTATATACAATAGACACCAAAATAAGGTAAGTAATTAGGCATAGGATAGTGCAAACAATAGGAAATGCTATAAAATGCAATGGGAGAAAATAGGTCTAGGGGCAACACAAACCATATACTAAGAAAGTGGAATGCAAATCACAAATTCCCCCCTACACAACTGTAGTGTGTGTAGAATCGTTGGGAGAGTAAGAATACAGTAGAGGTAAGTAAATTACCCCACCTCAGAGCCCAGAAAAGCAGGAGTAAAGTACTGCAAGTTTCCTTAGGACACACTACTCCTCGTATTTGGAATTATTGGAAGAACCAACCAAGTCTGCAAACAAAAAATGGTGGATTCCTGGACCTGAAGACCTCCAAAGGAAGGAGACCAAGTCCAGAAGTCGAAAGAAGTTCCAGGAAGGACAGGAGCCCCTTCCAACCCAGAAGCGGGTGCAAAAGAAGAGCCCCCGGTTGGACAAAGACTGTAGAAATGCATCCTAGGACGATGTCAGAGGGTTTCTGCATGATGCACTGGATGCCCCACGTCATGAAGTTGGATGCAGGTGGGTTTGGGTGCTGGATTCCTCCTACAAGCCTTGGTTCCGGCAAAGTCACGTTTTGCGTCAACTAGGTGCTATCTGGACCCAGGAGGGACCTGGGGGTCTCAACTTTGTGTGAGGAGGAAGAGGAGGCTCTCAGCACTTTAGAGAGCCCTGAGAGCACCAGATAGCACCCACGGGAGTCCCAGGACACGGGACAAAGGAGATGCAAAATGTGGTTGATGCAGCACTACAAAGGAAGGTGCCACGCCGCCGGAGAACAACTCAGCAAGTTGAGCGTCACAGGATAAAGTGCTGTGGAGCTGGGCCAGGCTTTCCATAAAGGAATTTTGCAAATAGTGCACAGAGGCCTCAGGAGGTAAAGAAGACACAGTGCAAAAGAATACAGTCATTTTGGGGGAAGGCAAGTTCTTACCTCCTCCAAATTGGGACAGCAGGACCTCAGTACAGTCTTGTTGGTGGGGTCCACCCTCTGTGTTCCAAGGAGCTCGCTCATCGCCAGGAGAGGAGAGACCAAGAGAACCGGTCATCGACTTAGAAGGTGCCTGCGTGAGCAGGGGAGTGTCTTCATCACCCCACTGGAGATTTTTTTGGTCCTTCTGGTGCAGGGTGAAGACAGGGAGTCCTCAGAGCGTGCACACTGTGGAAACTGGTGCAGTTGCTGGCTGGAGCTGAAGTTGCAGAGGAAAAGTATCCCTTTGAGACTGAGCTGCTCAGACCCCAGGAGGGCAGAACCCTGTCTGTGAGGTAGCAGCTTTTGTAGCTACAGTGCAAGCCTCAGAGAACTGGTTTGGCTTTACTGGGGGTCCATAGTGGAGCCCTCAGGATGCATGGAATTGGCTCCCCAATGCCACATTTGGAATGGGGGGAGAATTCCATGATCTTAGACACCTTATATGGCAATATTTGGAGTTACCATTGTGAAGCTACATATAGGTATTGACCTATGTGTAGTGCACGTGTGTAATGGCGTCCCCGCACTTACAAAGTCCCCGGAAATAGCCCTGTACTTTGTGGGAGCACCCCTTGCTAGTGCTAGTGCAAGGGTGCCCTCACACATAGTAACTTTGCACCTAACCTTCAGCAAGTGAAGGTTAGACATACAGGTGACTTATAAGTTACTTAAGTGCAGTAAAAATGGCTGTGAAATAGTGTGTGCACTATTTCATGCAGGCTGCAATGGCAATCCTATGGAAGAATTTGTCTGAGCTCCTTATGGGTGGCAAAGAAACGCTGCAGCCCATAAGGATCTCCTGGAACCCCAATGCCCTGGGTACCTAGGTACCATACACTAGGGACTTATAAGGAGGGGTCCAGTGTGCCAATTGAAATTGGTAAATGAGGTCACTAGCTCATAGTGACAAATTTGAAAGCAGAGAGAGAAAGATGGTACTTTTCTACAATCACTTCTCCAAACCACTCAGCAGGACACACTCTCAACCCTGTCTTCTCCGCCAGCAATGACATCCATGTCACCCACACCTCTGAACTGCACTGGACTCATCACCACTGCTTCCACTTCTCCTTCACCAAACACACTGAACATCTCTGTGCCCACCACCACCCACGAAGGAGCTGGAACAAGGTCTCTGAAGATCAACTCACAACCACCCTCCGCCAAACACCACCTCTGGCCACCAGAGACCAAAACATCAGCATGCAACCTCCACCAATGGATCTCTGACTGCACCAACATTCTGCTCCCCCGAGAAACCCTCTGACAAGCAACCCTTCAAGAAAGCTAGCTGGTTCTCCGCCGGCATCCAAGAGTCCAAGTGCACCTGGGGACAGCTCGAGAAAAGATGGAGGAGCAGCAAGACCCTGGCCAACCACCCAGCATTCAAAACCGCTATTACCTCACCACCACCACATCATCAGGATCACAAAGGAAATGGCCATTCAGGAATGCATCAACGCCAACGCACACAAAAGCAAAGAACTCTTCACTGTGATCAAAGAATTCACCAAACCCAGCACAGACTCCACAGACATCCTCCCCCTCCGAAGACCTCTACGACAACCCCGCCACCTTCGTCCACTGCAAGATATTAGACATCGACGACAACTTCGCTATCCAGGACCCTCCCACCTCACCCACAGCCACTGCACCAAAATGAACCAGCCAATCCTGCACAAATGGACCCTTCATCTCCACTGACAAAATCCAGAACATCATGAAAACCATCCACTTTGGAGCCCCCTCTGACCCATGCCCCCACCACATCTTCAACTGAGCCAGCACCACCATCACCCCTGAACTATACTGCACCACCAACTGCTCCATCAAGTCTGTAACCTTCCCGGAAGACTGGAAGCATGCAGAAATCAACCCACCTCTGAAGAAACCCTCTGCCGACCTGATGGACCTCAAGAACTTCAGACCTATCTCGTTGCTCCCCTTCCCAGCCAGTCATTGAGAAGACCATCAACTCACAAATCACCGAATTCATCAGAAGCAACCATAGCACCGAGACCACACTCCTTGCAGCAAGAAACAACGTCTGCACTCTCCTTGACCAAGGCAAAATCTCAGCCCTCATCCTCCTGGACCTCTCCACTGCCTTCAACACCATCTCCCACCACACCCTCTGCACTAGACTGCAAGATGCCGGCATCTGCAGCAAAGCCTTAGAGTGGATCTGCTCCTTCCTCACCAGCTGAACGTAGAGAGTCAGGCTCCTATCTTTCTTCTCACAACCGACAAAGATCAGATGCTCAGGGCTCATCTCTGAGCCCCACCCTCTTCAGCATCTACATGGCCCGCTCGCTAACATCATCAGAAACCACAGACTCAACATAATCTCCTATGCCAACGATATCCAACTGATCCTTTCCCTCACCGACATACATAAAAGCGCAAAAAGCAACTTCCACCGCAGAATGAAGGCAGTTGCAAACTGGATGAAGGACAGCTGCTTGAAACTCAAATCTGTAAAGACTGGGTCCTCATCCTGGGTTCCACCCCCTCTGCCTGGGATGACTCCTGTTGGCCTTCAGTGCTTGGAACCCCCCCACACCCACCGACCACACACGCAACCTCAGCATCATTCTCAAACCCTCACTCTCAATGAACTGCCTACTCAATTCTCTCTCATCCTCGTGTTTCCATACACTCCGCCTGCTCCAAAAGATTTTCAAATGGATCCCGATCAAATCCAGGAGATCAGTCACCCAGGCGCTTGTCACCAGCAAATTAGACTACAGCAACAAACTCTATGCCGGCACCACCCAGACACACCAAAAGACACTGCAGAGAATCCAGAACACTTTGGCCAGTCTCCTCTTGGACATCCCTGGCCACAACAACATCTCCAGTCACCTCCAGTGACCTTCAATGGCTCTCGATCAACAAAAGAATCACCTTCAAGCTCCTCATGCATGCCTACAAGGCCCTCCACAACTTCGAATCTGTATTCCTCAACCACCGCCTGACCTTCCACAAGCCCAAAAGACATCTCTGCTCCTCCCAACTGGCTCTTGCCACAAGCCCAAGGATCTGCAAGAACTTAGCTGGAGAAAGATCCTTCTCTTACCTTGCACAAAGACCTGGAATGCTCTTCCGCTACACCTCAGGCAATCACCCTCATTACATCAATTCAAGAAGGATCTCAATACCTGACTCTTCGACTGACCTCCTACTACCCTACAGCGCCTTGAGACCCTCATCTCTGAGCCCCACCCTCTTCAGCATCTACATGGCCCGCTCGCTAACATCATCAGAAACCACAGACTCAACATCATCTCCTATGCCAACGATATCCTGACTGATTGATTGATTGCATACTGCTTTTGATAGGTATTATCCCAGATACATTCCTGAATTAGGCCCAGCTGCCCAACAAACTCCAAGCCATGCAAAATAACAAGGTTCCGATGCTGGCTACCCCCCAACTACAGACCTTCGAGAAGGACGGGTATCAGCCTGCTTGAGAAAGAGGCATATCAGAGTGTCTGTAGGAAAGTACCCTCTTTCTTGGTATGGTTACCCCCTTTTTCTGCCTGATGTCAGTGTGTTTGACTGTGTTCACTGGGATCATGCTAACCCAGTGATTATGCTCTCTCTCTCAAAACTCTGTATTACATCCCACAATTGGCACACTGGTGCCCCATTATAAGTCTCTACTATTTAGTACCTCGGTATCCAGGGCAATGGAGTTCCAGAGGATCACTATGGGCTGCAGCCTATATTTTGCCACCCATAGGGAGCCCAAGCAAAGGGTTCTGCAGGATTGCCATTGCAGCCTGCATGAAAAGGTGCAAGCACCCCTTCACTGCTACTTTCACTGCACCTGGTCACTTATAAGTCGCCCCATGGCAGGTGTTCTAACTCAGAGGGCAGGGTGCAAAGTACCTGTGTGTGAGGGCACCCCTGCACTAGCAAAGGTGCTCCCACGAACTCCAGGCCCATTTTCCGAGACTTTGTGAATGCGGGGACACCATTTTACGCATGTACTAGACATAGGTCAATACCTATGTCCAGCTACATAATGGTAACTCCGAACATATGCATGATTGGTATCAAACATGTTGGAATCATACCCAAATGCTTTTGCAAGCATTGGTTGTATGATTCCATGCATTCTGGGGGCTCCTTAGAGGACCCCCAGTATTGCCATTACAGCCTACTGAGGGTCTCTGGGCAGCCCAAGCTGCTGCCACCTCACAGACAGATTTCTGCCCTCCTGTTGCTTGAGAAGCTCAAGCCAATGAAGGCAGAACCAAGGATTTCCTATGGAAGAGGGGTGTTACACCCTCTCCCTTTGGAAATAGGTGTTACAGGCTTAGGAGCTGTAGCCTACCCAAGCGACTGATAATGCTTTGAAGGGCACATTTGGTGCCCTCTATGCATAAACCAGTCTACACCGGTTCAGGACGTCCTGATAGGTGGTCTCCCATCTAAATGACCAATCCCCCTTTCAGGGCTATTTAGGGTCTCTCTCTTGGGTGGTTCTTCGGATTCAGTTTCAGAATCCAGCAGGATTCCTCTGCAACCTCCTCTTCGACATCTGACCGAAGAAACTGCACCTGAACGCTCCAGGACCCAACAAGCTGCAACAAAGAAGCAAGACGCCTCTTGCAACATTGTGTCCATGGCCTGAAGGAGTCACTCCCCTGCTTCTGCAGGCACAAACTGCAACAACTACTGGCTGTGTGGATCCCCTGTACTGCTGAGCTGTGTGGATCCTGCATCACGGGTGGTGGACTGAAGTGGTCCCAACGGTCCTCTCTTCCAGCTGTCCAACTTGGGTGGAGGAAAGCCCTTGCCTGCCCACGCAGGATAGTACCCCTGTACACCACACCTTTTGCAGCTGCCAAGGCTTGTTTGCATCTTTTCTAAGGGATCTTCAGTCATCTTGAAGCTGCAGTCCCCAGTACTCCATCCTGCAAGACACAGCCCCCTGAGTGGTTCTGCGGTGGCATGGGAGCCCTTTTCGTAGTGCTGAGTGGGCCCCTTCTCTGACTTTCGTGCCCCAGTCCTGTGGGACTCCTGTAGGTGCTGCCTGTGCTTCTGTGGGCAGTCTGGGGGTCATTCCAACCCTGGCGGTCGGTGTAAAGCGGCGGCCAAACCGCCAACAGGCAGGCGGTCAAAAAAATGGAATTCTGACCCTGGCGGGAACCGCAAACAGAGACCACCACTTTAACACTCCGACCGCCACGGCGGGACAAACAAACAGCGCGGCGGTCACCGCCAACAGACAGGCGGGAGACAATGTACCGCCCACCCTATCACAACCCACCAATCCGCCAACTTTTCCGGGGCGGTAGCCCCGCCGATATAAACACGGCGGAAACAGACATTACGAACGGAAAACGCTCACCTCTACACACTCCACGAGGAATCTGGACAGCATGGAACCCGAACTACACATCCTACCAGCTATTGTCTTCCTGCTCCTCTACCAGGAGCACAAACGCCGGTGCAGAAGACAACGGTGAGTACTGCACCTACGACACAGGGGAGGGGGGAGGCAAAAAATTACGGGGACACACATACGCGACACACCCACCCTCACCCTCACCCACAACTACATACACATCAATGCAGAGCAACAACTCAGAGTGACACCCCCCAAACCCCCCGGAAGAATGCAAAGACAAAATAAAATGATCATGAAAATTGAAGTACATTGTACGGCTAAGTAAAAAAATATATCAAACATCTATAACTATATATACATATGTAAATTGTCCCGTCCAAATTGGGTATCAGCCATTGTACGTGGGCCAATGGGCCTAAACACATGGGCAAAGCCCACACAGGAGACCCGAATCCATTGGAGAGAACACTGCAGGGGCATCAGATATCAAAACTACAGGCACCTCAGGGGGAAGGGAAGGGGGGGCACCTCAGCCAGATGAGTCCACAATGCCAGATCCACAAGGGGCCTCCATGGCCACTGTACCATCCTGGGGAGTGCAAAGCCACAGTCTCACAAGTCTATACAGTGGGTGGATTGCCCACTGTTCAATCCTGGGGAGTGCAAAGCCACAGTCTTACAAGTCTATACAGTGGGTGGATTGCCCACTGTACCATCCTGGGGAGTGCAAAGCCACAGTCTCACAAGTCTATACAGTGGGTGGATTGCCCACTGTTCAATCCTGGGGAGTGCAAAGCCACAGTCTCACAAGTCTATACAGTGGGTGGATTGCCCACTGTACAATCCTGGGGAGTGCAAAGCCACAGTCTCACAAGTCTCTACAGTGGGTGGATTGCCCACTGTACCATCCTGGGGAATGCAAAGCCACAGTCTCACAAGTCTATACAGTGGGTGGATTGCCCACTGTTACATCCTGTGGAGTGCAAAGCCACAGTCTATCAAGTGGATTACAGACTCCACTGGTTCTGGAGGAGGCATGGTGCCCAGAGTGCTTCATGCAGCCCTGCCCTGACACAGATCCAGGCCTGCCCCTTCTGCCAATGCGCCAGCGGTGCTTGAGACAGCTGTGCCCTGTTCAGCGGTGCTTGACTTGAAGGGCCCAGCGGAGCGGTGCAGAGACGGCGGTGCCCAGCGGAGCGGTGCTTGAGATGAAGGGCCCAGCGGAGCGGTGCTTGAGATGAAGGGCCCAGCGGAGCGGTGCAGAGACGGCGGTGCCCAGCGGAGCGGTGCTTGAGATGAAGGGTCCAGCGGAGCGGTGCAGAGACGGCGATGCCCAGCGGAGCGGTGCAGAGACGGCGGTGCCCAGCGGAGCGGTGCTTGAGATGAAGGGCCCAGCAGAGCGGTGCTTGAGATGAAGGGCCCAGCGGAGCGGTGCTTGAGATGAAGGGCCCAGCGGAGCGGTGCAGAGACGGTGGTGCCCAGCAGAGCGGTGCTAGAGATGAAGGGCCCAGCGGAGCGGTGCTTGAGATGAAGGGCCCAGCGGAACGGTGCAGAGACGGCGGTGCCCAGCGGAGCGGTGCTTGAGATGAAGGGCCCAGCGGAGCGGTGCTTGAGATGAAGGGCCTAGCGGAGCGGTGCTTGATATGAAGGGCCCAGCGGAGCGGTGCTTGAGATGAAGGGCCCAGCGGAGCGGTGCAGAGACGGCGGTGCCCAGCGGAGCGGTGCTTGAGATGAAGGGCCCAGCGGAGCGGTGCTTGAGATGAAGGGCCCAGCAGAGCAGTGCTTGAGATGAAGGGCCCTGTCCAGCGGTTCTTGAGACGGCGGTGCCCTGTTCAGCGGTGCTTGACTTGAAGGGCCCTGTTCAGCGGTTCTTGAGACGGCGGTGCCCTGTTCAGCGGTGCTTGACTTGAAGGGCCCTGTTCAGCGGTTCTTGAGACGGCGGTGCCCTGTTCAGCGGTGCTTGACTTGAAGGGCCCTGTTCAGCGGTTCTTGAGACGGCGGTGCCCTGTTCAGCGGTGCTTGACTTGAAGGGCCCTGTCCAGCGGTTCTTGAGACGGCAGTGCCCTGTTAATCGGTGCTTGACTTGAAGGGCCCTGTTCAGCGGTGCTTGACATGTGTCTCCAGGGCACCAGATCCTGCCATTATATGGATTTCACTCGCCACCCGACATGTGGCTGCCGGGCCCTTCGTGCACATCTGTCTTCTCGCTTGCGGGCCCTCCTGTGCTGGCGTCCCGGGCCCGTGGGTGTCCTCCTTCACACCTGGAATGGGGCTGGTGGGGCCCTCCTGGGCAGCTCGCCTGCTGCCGGACTTGTCGGGCGTGCTGCCCTTGCCACCCTTCCCTGCTCCTCTGTGGCCCTTTCCTCCCTTTGTCGGTGTGCCAGGGCGCACCCCACTTCCTGACGGTGCCAGGGTAGTGCCTTTGGAGCCTGCTGTCTCTGGCCTCTCGCGCCTTGGCTTTCTTTGTTTTTTTTCCAGGGGGTGGGCTGGCTGTCCCTTTACTGCTAGCCGAAGTAGCTGCCCTTGAAGGTGGTGGACTCCAAAATCCTTGGACTATTGTCCTTGTAGGTCCAGGGTTTGTGGTGGCTGAGGTGCTGATTGGACTCTTATGAGATGGAGGGGGTGGGTCAGGTGATGGAAAGAGGTTAAGTGTGGACAGGAAAAGCTTTTTAGGAGCAGTGGGAAGGGTAGGTGCAGTGGGTATGGGAGTGGAGGAAGAGGATGTGGTTGTAGGTTTTTATTTATTTTTTATTTATTTAATGCGTTTTTATATAGCGCGGACTTTACCCGAAGGTGTCAGAGCGCTTCACAATAGGCAAGTAAAGATACATGAAGAGAAAAATTACAAGTGTGCCTGTCACAAAAATGAATGTTACATTACATGAGGCAAGTGAAAATTGTGCAAGTATCAAGAGCAAAAAAAAATACATGAGGTAGCAAACGATACGTTACGAAAGGAAAAAGTGACGTGTGCAGGATACAAGAGCAAATAAAGTACGAGTAGAGGTAAAAAAAAGAAATAAAATTGCAATAAATGGTAGACACTCAAAACACTAAAACTATAGTTACGTTACATGAGGCAGTGGTGGCCGTTGTGCATATATCAAAAGCACACAAGAAATAAGAGGTAGCAAATGATACGTTGTAAAAGGAAAGGTGCCGTGTGCAAGTTACAAAAGAGTACAAAGTACAGGTAGAGGTATAATACTGCACTAAATGGCAGACACTCAAAACACAAAAACACCCTGGGAAGGCACTTCTATAGGCATGGAGAACAGAATTTTCTATAATGGAAGGACTTCCTTCAGAAAACAGAGGGCTTGAATTAACTTTGGAAGTGTCTTTGAAGGAGGAGAGCTTTGAGGTCGGTTTTGAATGCCTGGGAAGAGGTGGTGGTCCGAAGCTGAGGCGGAAGTGAGTTCCAGATTCTCACCGCGTTGCCTGAAAAGGATTGGGCCATCGATCTTTCCTTCTTGAAAATGGGTGGTTCAAGTAATAACCTTTCTGCATTACGTGATGGTCTGGAGCCCCCAGAGAGTTTCAGTTTATTCACCAGGTAGCGAGGGGAGGAGGCGTGCAAGGCTTTGTGGGTGATACATGCAGTTTTGTAGATAGATCTTGCCTCTATGGGAAGCCAACGGAGGGTGGATAGAATGGGTGTGATGTGGTCGCTTCTTTTGGCCCCATATATGAAACGAGCTGCTGAATGGAGAATAGACTTCAGGGGGGAAAGGTGGGATTTGGGAAGGCCAGTAAGAAGAGAGTTGCAGTAGTCCAATCTGGAGAGAACCAGCGATTGGACCAGGGTTTTAAGGTCGTGCTCCGGGAAGAAGCGACGAATCACCCAAAGAAGGCGCAGTTGGTGTCGAGCAGACTTTGCAATGGAGTCGATGTGGGAGAGTAGATTGAGTTTTTTGTCGAGTATGACACCAAGGGATTTTGCGCTCTCGACAATGATGGGTTTATTGTTCATTAGATTGATCTGATCCATCCATGATTGCACTGGGGGATGAGAAAGTGAGGAGGAGAGGAGGAGGAATTCTGTTTTGGAGGGATTCAGAATCAGTTGATGAGTTAACATCCAGTTTTGAATGGAGTCGAGAGTAGAGCTAAGGAAGGAGAGATCGTGAGTGGAGGCCACCTTAAGGTAGATCTGAGTGTCATCCGCATATAGATGATAGTGGATCCCGGATTTACTCAGGAGATTTCCCAGCGGTTCTAAATAGAGATTGAACAGTGTGGGTGCAAGTATGGAGCCTTGAGGAACACCCTGCCTGACCACTAAAGGAGCTGAAAGACTGTTCGCAATTTTGACCATTTGGGATCTATCAGAGAGGAAGGAGGCAAACCATTTGAGCACAGTGCCCTCGTTGCCCATTCTCTGTTGAAGAGTGTTAAGGAGAGTGTTGTGATTAACAGTGTCAAAGGCTGCAGAAAGGTCCAGAAGAATTAGAAGACAAGACTCCCCTGAATCGAGTATCCGCAGCGCGTCATCAATCACTAGCAGCAGGGCTGTTTCAGTGCTGCAGTTTTGAATGAAGCCAGACTGGAAATTGTCAAGAAGATCATTTTCCTTGATATGTCGAGAGAGTTGTTTCGCTACACATTTTTCTGTGATTTTTGCAAGGAAGGGTAGGTTAGTGATGGGACGGTAGTTGTTAAGGTCGTTCGCATCAGCGGTGGGTTTTTTAAGCAGAGGGGTGACCTGCCCAGTTTTGAAGGAAACAGGAAGGGAGCCTTGACTGAGGGTGAGGTTGACCAGAGTGGTCCAATAGGAAAGAGAATTAGTAAAGAAGTCAATGGCAATGGCACTAGGGATGGGGTCAAGAGAATGGTTAGAGGGCTTTGTATCGAGGATGCATTTAAGGAGAGCATCGTCAGAGATGGGGTCAAAGTTTTGCCAAATGGTTAGGGATTTGCGCTCCTCTGTAGGGGTAGGATGAATGACCTGATCTACAAGTGATTTTACCTTATCGTCAAAGAATACAGCAAATTCCTCTGCTTTCTTTGTGGAATCTTCCAATTTGGAGGTTGGGGGTGAGCTGTTTGGGTTCTTGATGAGGTCGAATAGTTTTTTTGGTCTATTTTTGGCTGAGTCAAGGAGGGATTTGCGACGCTTTTCCAAGGAAGATGAGTTTGTGGTACTTGGATCTTGCTGAACGAAGCGTGGCCACATTTTCAGTGGAGGGCACTTGTCTCCATTGTTTCTCAAGGGCTCTTAGGAGCTTCCTTTCTTCATAGAGGGATTTGTTGAACCAAGGTGCTGAGGGAGTGGGCCTTTTCTTTTTGCTTTGGAGAGGAGCGACATTATCGATTTCGACTGCAAGGACTGTGAGGCATTGGGCGGTGAGATCGTTAACATCAAGGTCCGGGTCTAGCCTTGGAAGTGATAGCAAAGCAGAATCACAGAGGTTACTGAGGTCAATATTTTTAGTGTCACGGAACCAGGAAGTAGCCCTCTTAGGCTGGCCAAGAGTTATAGAGTGTGATAGGTGAAGAGAGAATGGGATGAGGAGGTGGTCCGACCAGTCTACATGAATAGGGGTAGCGATAGTCAGCAAGCCTGTTTTAGAAATAACAAGGTCCAGGATTGAGCCTTTAGAGTGTGTTGTTTCTGTGCAGTGTTGGATAAGATCGTTTGCAGAGAGGAAGGTGGCCAGCAAGTTCGCATAGGTGTCTTGAGGCGAGCCCCAGTGGACATTGAAGTCACCCACGAAGATCTGATTGTCACTTTGTGTGAATTGGTCGCTGATGCAGTCCCTGAGTTCCTCCAAAAACGAAGGGCTGCTACCAGGCGGGTGGTAAATAACATGGAATCTGAGGGGTGAGTGGTGGTGCAATTGAAGCTCAAGAGATAGGCATTCAAAGGTGTGAAAGGAGCTGTTAGGAAGAGCCTTAAGTTGAAGGGAGTTTCTAAAGATGACTGCAACACCTCCCCCAATTTTGTCAATTCTGTCATTTCTAAGTATAGAATAGCCTGTGGGTACAAGGAGATCAAACATAGAGTGAGAGGTATCGTTGAACCAGGTCTCTGTGAGGAAGAGCATGTCAATATTGTGCAAGTTGATGGTATCGGAGATTTCAAGTTTGTGTTTTATTGCAGATCTGCAGTTGTGGAGTAAACAGCGCAGCTCTGACGCAACTGTTTTGGTGACGGGGGCACTTGGGCTATGAGGGGTGATAGGAATATTGTACTTATATGAGGTCGCTCGGGAGGGTTTAGGTAGGTGAGTGGTTCTGATAGAGGAGATGGTCGGAATAGTGTAGATAACAGGGTTACTGGGAAGTGGAAGTGAAGGAAGGGTGGCGATCGAGTGCTTGTGTGGATTTGCAGATGACAGGCTATGCTTAGCTATAATGGGGTGTGAGGGTGAGGTACATCTCGTGGAAGGGTGAGTGTTTGCCAAAGGAATTGAGGTGTGTGGAAAAGTCAAGATCTTGGAGCTTAAAACTAGAATGGTAGCTTCAAGTTGGGAGATGGCGGTGATTAGAGAGCCTAGCTTATTTTCCAGAGAGATTAATGAAGAGCACAGCATGTTGGGTGACTCGATGGAAACAGGAGGGGGTGCACTAGGCAGTGTACGGCAGGGAGAGGTGGGGGAATGGGAGGGGAGTAAGGGTATAGGGTTCAGAGGTGGGGAACGGTTTTGGATGAGAGCATGAGTTGGTGCGCCAGGGGTGAGAGTAGAGTTGACGTTGTTGGCGTTGCAAGAAGGATAGGAGTAAGGGGCAGAATTAGGGGGCGATAGCAGAGGTGTGGGGCGGTGGGGCGGTAGGAGAGGGGAAGAGTGTGAGGAGTCATAGGGATTAGGGAGGTATGGAAGGAAGGGAGGGGAGTGGGTTGGATAGGTCCTGGTAGCTAAGTGAGGTGGCTGTGAGGGAGCGGGTATCAGGCAGAGTGGGGGGGATTGGGAGAAAGGGAAGTTGAAGAAAGGAAGCGATTCTGCTCGGTCTGAGGGAGGGCAGGGGTTACCAGAGGAGGAAAGGGGGTAGCACAGCATTGCTGGAGGAGAGTGGGGAGGGAGAGAGATGGAAAGTATTTGTGGGGAAATCGGGGTACATAGTGAGGGGAGGAGTGGGCGGAAAAGCAGAGAGGAGGAGGGAACGTAGGGAACATAGACAGAGGGAGAGGGCTGGAGGAGAGGTGGTCTAAGGAGGGGGGTGGCAGTAAGGGATAGGGGGGAGGAGATGAGAATAGAGTGCCGGAATGGTGCAGAACGGAAGAGGAGCGTGTTTGCTAGAGGTGAGGCTGAAGTGAAGAGGGGAGGGGCATGCTGTGAGGGGGGAAGAATGGGAGGGGAGGTCCGAGGGGAGAGAAGAGGGTCGACCTGTGCCTCCCCAGGGTGCAGCCTATTGGAGAGTGGGGGGGTCAAGGGAGGAGAAAGGGAGTAATTGGTGGAGCTAGATGGAGAGTCAAGGGATAGCCCGGTCGCAGGGGAGGGGAGTAGGGAAGGGAAGAGGCGGTCAAAGAGAGAGAGATAGGAGTCTTTGGCTTGGATCATAACAGTACCGTTGTTATAGAGTGAGATAGTGAGGGAACCGTTAAAACCCACAGGTGGGGAAATTTTTAACTGTTTCCCGTGAGGGAGAGAGGAGGAGGAGGTGACGTTAAAGGAATTGTAAAAGCTGGTAGACCAAGATGGTATGTCGTGGGTGAAAAAAATTAGATCGTTTTTGAGCCCCCCATACCGACCATTGTAAAATTGATCGACAAAAAGGGAATCGGGGAAACTTTCAATGGTGTTATGCTTGAAACGTTTTGCTGCAGCTTTAGTCAGGTTAGAAGGGTAGATGATTTTGTAGCAATCAATTCCAGACTTAATTCGAGCGGTGGCCATGATGGGAAATTGTGGAGGAGGAGGGTGGTGGGGATAAGGGAAGGGTGTTACTAGGACGGTGGTGGAGAGGAGAAGTATGAGGGCAAGGGGGGGCATATAATCCAGACGTCGGGTGCAGGAACATGAGTTATTGTGGAGACAGGAAAGTGAGGCGATTAGGGATAGGTTGTTGCTTCAGAACAGGGCTGATTCAACAAGATAGGATAGGAGATGGAGTGGTGTAAGAGGAAAATCACTGTACTTATCATCCTGCGATAAAAACCACATAAAGCACAACATTACAGTAGGTATCAAATGCATTGTACACCCAAAATCTCAACAGTCTAATATTAGACACTTACTTTCTAGGTATCACCAACATTATGGGCAAAAAACACAGGGTGGAACATAATTTCACTAGTATAACCCAAAGTATGCGAAACACCCTCAACATCATAAAACACAATTTAGAGGTAGCCAGAACAGGTTTTGAAAATCAAACTACAAGAAATACAGTTCCTAGCACCACAAATACACAATGGGGCCTGGCGCCCTGCAAACCACCAGGACCCCCTGGTCAACTGGCCAAGTAGATTCTTGATTCTGCGGATTATTAAGCAGCCTTATATTAGGGGTATGATCCGGGGTTTGGCCATACTCGATTCTTCTTGCTCCTGAGTCTCAAGTTTCTTTGGTTTTCCCATCGTGGCAGTGCATGAGTTATCCTTTCAGTTATTTAAATGTTGGTTGTGGAGGGCATCTACTAGTTTTTAGCTATGCAAGAGACACTCCAGGAAAGTTTCACCTACAGTCTCTTGTGGAATTAATAGGGACTAGATAGTTATTTAGGTGAGTTCAGTGACCCCAAAAGTACAGATGTCACTATTCTGTACAGCATGTATTTAAAGCAATGCTCTGAAGGGTCAAGGGAGCGATTTAAGGGGCAAGTTCACAGCCGCTAGCTACCCTGTATGGATTTCTGATGATTTTCTCCCACTCAACCACTCAGCAGTCTTGGATGAATGAAGCAGGTAGTATCAGCACTCAGGGCCCCCAGGCTCTGCCCTGGATTGCATATAACAGTAAGCTCTGACTACTGAGTGCAGCGTTCCAAATGTACGATCCAAAATCAGTTTAGTCCCAACTGGATCATTACAGGGAAGAAAAGAGATGTCTCTGAAACCCACCGCTCCCTCAGATCGTTAGCAGGGGGGTCTATTTTACAAGTCATTTCTGCCTCTCACTCTGCTCAGAACGGCGCTCCTCCATGCGTGTTGCTGTATGCTCCCCCCCATTCCACACATCTCCGATTCCGAAGGTGGGAGGTTAACTGCACTTACTTTTCTGCTACCGAGGGTATTCTCTGTCATCGCTTCTTACCCTCAGCGGGGTCCGAGTTGCGTCTATTGGGTAAGCGGTGCTCCGGCTTCTCTCTGGGTTGCGGCCGCCATTTTGGGTCGCTGCGTTCGTAGCTTCGGAGTTTACAAGCTCCGTTTCTGTTCCACCCAATCCTCTCTCAATTTTCTTTGGGGACCCCCGAGTAAATCGCCTCTCTTTCTTCACTGGCACCAAAGTTCTGCACCTCCTCCCCCTACAGCAGCACTGCCCCAGCGCGCCCCCTCTTTACTACAGCAGCACCAGGTATTGGCGGCCAGGTCCCCACAGCATCGTCGGGTCTTCTGCAGCAGCACCGAGTCTTGTCTCTTCTCTTCCCACGATACTGGATCTAGCGCCTGCGTTCCACGCTCCGGCGCTAGGTCCAGCACCCTAGCGCTGCACCACCGCTGGGTGCAGTAACTTCTGCGGCGGTGGGACCCCTCCTCCTTACTTAGGGGTCTCTGGCCCCTCACACTGGACTCCAGGGGCCCCTCGAGCAGCCGGGGATCCTGTCCCAATCCCCTACCCTCAGACCTCCCACAGCTGCTGCTGCGCCGGCGGTCTCCTCTCTGCTTCCCTCTGGTTCCCCGTACAGTGGTGCGATCCTGAGGGATGTAACAGCGGCAGGTCCCTCTCCGGGCAGCGGCTCTCTCCTGCAGCGCCTCCCTGCCCAGCACCGGCGCCTTCGCTCCTCTCCCACAGAAGGGCTCCCCACAGAAGCGTGTCCTCGTGGCGCACCGCTCGCGCCGATGCTCCGGCAGGGCACCGGATCCCTTGGTGTGTGTCCCGGTGGGTCCGGAGCCGCCCACCTCGCGGGTAGTGCGCCCAGCAGATCAGGCCTGTCCCGCACGGCCGCACTCAATTACGGCAGTCCCCGGTCTCCGCGAGGGGGACCAGGCCGCCGTTGTCTCGCGCCCGCACCAGCTCCAGACACGGCTCTCGGGCGTTCCAGGCAGGTTTCCCGGATCCCCGCAAGGCCGACAACTCTTCATCCACGGCGGCAGCATGGATGGCCCCTAGGTCGGGGTTGTTTCTCCGGATAACTCGTGGGCCCCTCCGGAGCTGGAGATTTATGCGCCCGCCATGTCTGGCTCTGTGTTTAAATGTCTGTGAGTCAAGTCTGGTGTCTTTGGGTGCAGGTGCTTGTGCTGGAGGCTGTCGTGAGGTGGATGGCTGTTGGGTGGGTGGCTGCCTGCGTTTGTGTGGTTTGGAAGAGGGGGTGACAGACACACTGGGAGAGGACACAGGGGACGTGTAAATGGCAGTGGGGGTGGTGACTGCACGTGTGCGGAGTGTTCTGGTGGGTGTGCTGGTGATGGACGTAGTGGCTGATGATGTTGTGCATGCAAGTGTGAGTGGAGACGTCACAGGGAGGGAGGAGGGAGATGAGGAGGAGGGGGACACAGAGGAGGCAGTGGCTGTTGGCATGTCTGCATGTGGCTGTTGCTTGTGTGAGTGCTTGTGTGATGTGTGGTGCTTATGTCTGGATGAGCTTCCCTTGGGTGTTGAGGTGTGTGCAGGCTGGTCTGTAGGTGTGTCTGGGATAGGCAGAGGTAGAGGGGAGTGGGACTGGGTTGAGGAAGTTGGAGGAGGGAGGCAGGAGACAGGGACAATGGCTGCCGTCAGTGCTGAGGCCAGAGCGTTGAACGATCGCTGATGGGCAGCCTGACCCGAATAAATGCCCTCCAGGTATGCATTACTCCGGTGCACCTCCCTTTCTACACCCTGGATGGCATTCAAAAGGGTAGACTGCCCAACAATGAGCGTCCTGAGGAGGTCAATGACCTCCTCACTGAGGGCAGCAGGGGTAACTGGGGCAGGGCCTGAGGTGCCTGGGGCGAAGGAGATGCCCACCTTCCTGGGTGAGCGGGCACGGGGCAAACGCTGAGGGGCTGCTGGGAGGGCGGAGCTGGTGCGCTGGGTGGCGGCTGTACCTGTTGTTGCGGTGGGCACGGATGTTGCTGCCACCACAAGGGAGCTCCCATCCGAGGACGTGTCTGTGTCGCTGGTGTCACCACGTGTCCCCGCTGTGGAGCTCCCCTCGCCCTCCGTCTCACTGGTGAACTCCGAGTCGGTTGCATGGCCCTCCAGGTCCATGTGAGATGCAGCTCCCTCGTGCTCCAATGCCACTTCTCCTCCGCCTGATGATGCTAATGCACACATGAACAGGAAGACCAACAAAAAAAGGGGGGGGGGGGAGAAATAAAGACATGTTGAGTGCATGCATTGGTGACACAGTTGGCGGAGAGGACAGACACAGAAGCCCCCTGCACTACGCCGCGCACTTGGGGTACACTACTCAATCCGTGGGACCTGGCCTACAAGCCTATAGACGACAAATCCACACATAGGTGACACAGGGCCATGATTAGCTGTACTAGGCAACGTACAGAGGTGGGGAGCGGAGGCACAGGGCCATGCCTAACGGAGGTGCCTAGCCTACGGAAATCGCCCTGGCCTAGGGATACCCACAGCCCTCCTCCCCCACTCAGACACCTCCAATGTGCTCAAAATCACCAGAATGTGCTTGTACTCATCCCCTTGTGTCTGCTGTGATGTCCTCATGCGCCCATCCAAATCGGGGTAGGCCACCACCAGGATCCGGGACATCAGGGGGGTCAATTGACGAGTGCCACCCCTCCTACGTTGGGAGGCCATCCCCAGCAGAGCCTCGGCGGTCCTTCTGCTCCCGCGGCGGATGTCCTCCCACCTCTTGCGGCAGTGGGTGCCCCATCTGTTGTGGACCCCCAGGGTCCGGACGTCCTTGGCGATGGCACGCCAAATGTCGATTTTCTGATGGGCACTGACCTATGTGACATGTACAGGGGGAGAAAATAAAATATCATCATTTTCTGCATGCTCGATGTGAGTGGCCCCCCCATCCCCACCCTTGCCATGTGGCACATGCTCTCATCTGTCGTTTGATGCATGCCTCAATCGCTCCCCTCCCCACCATCTTTCATCCACCCCACTCAACACAGGCATTGCCCACAAAGCATGCTCCCAGTGGACTTACCTGTTGGTCTGGAGGACCGTAGAGTAGCGTATACTGGGGGAGGACCCCACCCACGAGTTTCTCCAATTCTTCAGAAGTGAAGGCAGGGGCCCTTTCCCCAGTCGCAGCAGCCATTGTCTCTTCCAGACCGAGGTCACAGCAGCACTTGCAGTATAGGTCCTCTCCTGTGGATGATCAGGTATCAAGTGATTAAGCCGATAGAAAATGGCGGTCACGCCCGCGGCGGTGCATACCGCGGCGGTGCGTACCGCGACCGCAGGCGCACTTCGTCATTGGCTCCTGAAACCCATAGAGTTCAATGTTAACCAATGCGGTTTTGCGCTGCGGTCATCGACCGCCTACCGCCATGGTGTGCCACGCCAGCGCATTTACCTCACATCCCATTGTCGCACTTCACAGGTCAGGCAGCCGCCATTTCAAGGGCCCACATGGCTTAATTTCTACTGCGTCACACATACCTAGGCCTTGCATCGACACTCATACAAGCCATTCAATGCATAGAAAATCGTGTACTGTGCAAGCTGTGGGAACGTACCTGTGGGTTGATTGACTCTGTGCTCGCTGTTGTCCTTCCTAGGCACCGTCCGCTGGGACTTGCGAGGAGATGGAGGAATGTTCCCGTGTACAGACCGCTGGTGGACCTGTCGACAATGGAAGAAAGACATGTCATACTGACATACAGGCTTGACCGAGCCACTATACAGGAACTGTGTGCCCAGCTGGAGCCAGACCTGATGTCACCCATCCGCCAACCCACAGGGATCCCCCCTCTAGTGCAGGTTCTGTCAGTACTCCATTTTTTGGCAAGTGGGTCATTTCAATCAACAGTGGCCATTTCATCAGGGATGTCTCAGCCTATGTTTTCAAAGGTGTTGTCCAGAGTGTAGTCTGCCCTGATGAAATACATGCGGAGCTACATCGTTTTCCATGAGGTGGGGGATTTGCCTACAGTGAAGGGTGATTTCTATGCCCTTGGACATATTCCCAACATCATTGGTGCCATTGATGGGACACATGTGGCTTTGGTCCCCCCAAGCAGGAGTGAACAGGTGTACAGGAACAGAAAAAGTTATCATTCCATGAATGTCCAGGTGGTCTGTTTGGCTGACCAGTACATCTCCCATGTAAATGCCAAGTTCCCTGGGTCAGTGCATGACGCGTACATCATGCGAAATAGCAGCATCCCTTATGTGATGGAACAACTTCAGACACCGTGTGTGGCTAATTGGTGACTCTGGTTACCCCAACCTGTCGTGGCTACTGACCCCAGTGAGGAATCCCAGGACAAGGGCAGAGGAACGGTACAATGAGGCCCATGGGCGTACTAGGAGGGTGATCGAGCGGACCTTCGGCCTCCTGAAGGCCAGTTTTAGGTGCCTGCATATGACAGGTGGATCCCTAATGTACTCACCAAAGAAGGTGTGTCATATTATCGTGGTCTGCTGTATGCTTCACAACCTGGCTTTGCGACGCCAGGTGCCTTTCCTGCAGGAGGATGCTCCAGATGGTGGTGTTGTGGCAGCTGTGGAGCCTGCGGAGAGTGAAGAGGAGGAAGACGAAGAGGACGACACAGACAACAGGAACACAGTAATACAGCAGTATTTTCAATAACACACAGGTAAGAATCAACACCGGCATTTTACATTTACTTACAGTCTCCTGCCTCTCTACTGTCTGTCCTTTTCCCCCAGTGTATGCTAACTGAGTTGTGACATTCCCTTCCAATTTCAGACATGTGGGCCCCACTGCGTGACCTCTGCTTTGTTTCCCCATGGACTACAGCTGTGTGACAGTGGTATGTTGTCATCACAATGTAACTGGACATTTTGGCACGGTTATGTTTAATACATTTGTTCAAAAATACAGGCAGACTCCAGATTATTTTTGTGCAATAAGTGTGTTTATTAAAGTGCTCAATTTTGGGAAATGGTTGAAAATCGGTGATGGGTGATGGTGGAGGAATGTCCATGGCAGAGTCCAGATTCTCAGTCTCACGGGTGCATTGTCCATATGCCTGTGGAAGGTGGAGCAGGGGCAGTTTAAGGTTGGACAGGGTGACAATGTGGGACAGTGGGATGACATCAGGGGGTATCCTTTCCTGGGGGGGTCTTGGTATCCTACTCTGTCTTCTTCCTAGATCTCAGGCCCGCTTACGGGGTGGTTCTCCTTCTGCAGGGGGTGGGGTTCTGGTGGCCTGTTGTTCTTGTGTGGGGGCCTCCTGTCCACTAGCGCCGGCGGAGGTGGTAGCCTGTTCTTGGTCCATGCTAATGACAGGGGCCCTTTGTGGTGCCACATGGTCCCGCAATGTGGTGACAATCTGGTTGAGAGCCACAACGATGGTGCCCATTGCGGAACTAATGTTTCTGAGTTCTTCCCTGAACCCCATAAACTGTTCCTCCTGCAGTACCTGGATCTCCTGGAACCTGGCCAGGACCGTGGCCATCGTCTCCTGGGAGTGGTGGTATGCTCCCATGATGGAGGAGAGGGCCTCGTGGAGAGTGGGTTCCTTTGGCTTGTCCCCCCCGTCGCACAGCAGCCCTCCCAGTTCCCCTGTTTCCCTGTGCCTCCGTCCCCTGGACCGTGTGCCCACTACCACTGCCCCCAGGTCCCTGTTGTTGTTGGGGTGGTGGGTTAACCTGGGTGCCCTGTAGTGGTGGACACACCGCTGCTTGACGTGTCCTGGAGACAGAGGCATGGGCCCGCTGGGTGGGTGCTGTGCTGGTGTTCCCAGAGGGGGGTAGGTCTGCTGTGGCCTGTGGCTGTGTGAGGGGAACCGACTGTCCCGAGGTCCCCGATGGGCCGGGCTGGTCATCTGGGTCCAGGGAGACAGAGCTGCTGTCATTACTGGGGGCCTCTTCTGGGGGTGGGATGGACATTTCTGGACCCTCCTGGGCGGTGTGGTGGCGTTCGGGTCCTGCAGGGGTATGAGGGTATGGTTATTGCTTCTGTGTGTGCCATAGCGTGCAATGGGTGGGTGCCCGTGTACCCCAGTGCTGGCATTCCCTTGTGGGGGCTGTTGTGACGGTGGTTTGTGTGGGAGATGGGTATGTGCAGTGGGCATGCTTAGGTGATGGGTGTCCGTGATTTGTGGTGGCCTGCAGGGTTTGGTGTTGGGATGGGTGGGTTGTGATGGTGAGACATTAGCAAGGAGGATGTGTGATGGGGGTGGGGGGGAGGTTGGGGTTATGAGTTGGCATGCTGGTGGGTGGGTGGGATGAAGTAGTTGAGATTAGACTTACCAGAGTCCATTCCTCCGCCTACTCCTGCGAGGCCCTCAGGATGCAGGATCACCAAGACCTGTTCCTCCCATGTTGTAAATTCTGGGGGTTGAGGTGGGGGTCCGCCGCCAGTCTTCTGCACCGCGATGTTGTGCCTCGATACCATGGAACGCACCTTCCCCCGTAGGTCGTTCCACCGCTTCCTGATGTCGTCCCGATTTCGTGGATGCTGTCCCACAGCGTTGACCCTGTCCACTATTCTTTGCCATAGCTCCATCTTCCTGGCAATGCTGGTGTGCTGCACCTGTGTCCCAAAGAGCATGGGCTCTACCCGAACTATTTCCTCCACCATGACCCTGAGTTCAGCATCTGCAAACCTGGGGTGTCTTGGGGGTGCCATGGGGTGGTGTGGATGAGGTGTGGGGTGGTGTTTGTGGTGATGAGTGTGGTGAGTGTGGTGGTGTGTGGTGTTTTGTGCGTGGATGTTGAGTGGGTTATGGTGTAGTGTGCCTCTTTGTGATGGTGTTCTCTATTCTGTGCTGTCTCTCTCTGGCCTTCGTCTCTGATTTGTGGTCGTAGGGGTTTGTGGGTGATGTGGGTGTGTGTTTTATAGTTAATTGGGTGTGTGGGAGTGTTGTGTGTATGTGTCTCAGGTGTGTGTATTTCAAATTGTCCAATGTGGCTGTGTTTTTGAGCTGTGTGTGTATTTTGACCGCGGCGGTGTGTACCGCCAATGGAATACCGCGGTTGAAAGACCGCCGCGTGGATTCGTGGGTCGTAATGGCATGGGCGTATTTCTGTTGGCGTGACGGTGGAGGTTTGGTCATCGCCAGTTTATCGCTGGCCGTTGGTGTGGCGGACTTTTGTGGATGTCGGGTTTTTGGCGGTTTCCCTCTTGCGGGTCAGAATGACCGTGGCGGTTTACCGCGACCATGGCGGTGTTGTGGCGGTCTTCTGACCGGCGGTAAGCGCCTTTTACCGTCGAGGTCAGAATGACCACCTCTGTGTTGCTGAGGGCCCCCTCTGACTCCTCCTTCTGGGTAGAGTCCACCTGGTCCTTCCTGATCCCGGGCAGCTCCACTTTCCGCTAACCGCAGAGTTTGCATGTGCCAAGGCCTGTTGGCGGAATCCGAAGACGCAAACCCAACTGCAATCCACCTTCTGGTAGGGGACATCACCTGCATCCTCATGGAACTCGACTTTGTCTTCTTGGGTGCAGTTCTGTCTCTCCTTGTTCATTGTCGACTCATCTCTTGCACCTTCAGTCTGGTGGATAGGGGCTCCTGCCCTCCCTGGACTCTGCTGTGCTTCTAGACTTGGTCCCCTTCTTCCACGGGTCCTCTTGTCCAGGAATCCACTGTTGGTGTCTTGCAGTCTCTACTGGGCTGTGCATTATTGTTCTTTCCCTCCATGTGGGTGTTCTGGGGAATTTGTAGTGATTTACTCCTGATTTCCTGGTCGCTGGGGTGGGTTGTGGTACTTACCCTTGGGCTTTCCTAGTACTCCCAGCTCCCCTCTACACACTCCACTTACCTAGGTGAGGGACTGACTCTCGCATTGCACTTTTTTAGTATATGGTTTGTGCTCCCCCAGGGGTATTTTTCTCTATTATGATTTTCCCTATTTGCACTGTTTTCTAACTGTTTTAATGCCTATTTCTGCACATTAGTGTATATAATTTGTGTATTATTTACCTCCTAAGGGAGAATAGCATCTATGGTATTTTTGGTATTTGTGTTACCAAAATAAAGTACCATTATTTTTGTAACACTGAGGGGGTCATTCTGACCCTGACGGGCGGCGGAGGCCGCCCGCCAGAGTTCCCCCTTCCGAAATACCGCTCCGCGGTCGAAAGACCGCAGAGGGTATTCTAAGTTTTTCCCTGGGCTGGCGGGCGGTCGCTAAAAGACCGCCCGCCAGCCCAGGGAAAAACTCCCTTCCCACGAGGATGCCGGCTCGTGATCGAGCCGGCGGAGTGGGAAGGTGCGACGGGTGCTGTTGCACCCGTCGCGTATTTCACTGTCTGCCAAGCAGACAGTGAAATACTTGTAGGGGCCCTCTTACGGGGGCCCCTCGACCCCCCCCTACCGCCATCCGGTTCCCGGCGGGCGGACCGCCGGGAACTGGATGGCGGTAGGGGGGGTCGGAATCCCCTCGGGATGGAGGATTCCAAAGGGCGGCGGTACACTGGCGGGAGACCGCCAGTGTTGCCGGTCCGACCGCGGCTTTACCGCCGCGGTCGGAATGCCCTTGGGAGCACCGCCGGCCTGTCGGCGGTGCTCCCGCGGTCCTCCAACCCGGCGGTCATTGACCGCCAGGGTTGGAATGACCCCCTGAGTGTTTTCTTTAATGTGTGTTAGTACTTAGTGTGACAACAGTGGTATTGCATGAGCTTTGCATGTCTCCTAGATAAGCCTTGGCTGCTCATCCACAGCTACCTCTAGAGAGCCTGGCTTCTGAACACTGACTATACTACACTAATAAGGGATACCTGGACCTGGTATAAGATGTAAGTACCATAGGTACCCACCACACACCAGGCCATTCTCCTACAGTGTCTTACAGTGAATTACTCATCTAGTCGCAGCTTGATAATTGAGGCTTGAAAATATGTTTTTTTTTATCCTTCGTATGGTATAGAAGTTGTGGTACAGAAGTTGTTAAGAAAGGGGGTTAGCGGTGCCAATGGTAAGAGTTTGAAAAGGTGTACAGCAGTAAAATACATTCATGAGAAAAAGAAGGTCCAGGAGAGGGCTTCAACCTACTAGGGCTACCATACAACTTTGATAGGAATCCTGCTAAAAACAGTTGGCCCTCAGCTGCTCTCAATCAGTTCACTATGTCCGATTCCCCTGGTCTTCCTTGGCATGCTACCAGTGTGTCAAACCAAAGCAGCTTACATTCACCATTACAGCCATCCTAACACTTCCTCCTGTTAGCCACCACAGCCGCCCCCTATTTGTGTGTCCTGACCTATACTGAATGTATGAGTTGAGCTGCACTCACCTTCATCTTTGTCCGTGGGGCTGCTAACTCACCATGAGCAAGGCAGAAACTGGGTAGGCACTGCCGAGCACTGCCGTGCTGTTCAGGGAACAGTTCGTATAGACTTAAATCCCTTGCTCCTTTAACATAAGCCACACTACAACACAGCATACTGAGCCGTCCTGCTCTACACGTATGCCTGCCTCATCGTGGCGGTGTCTTGAAATCAGTACCGGGCGGGCGCTACTCCTCTTGACACAGATGACTGTAGAATCATCGGCTTCCCCTGATGACCAGCTGCAGTCAACCTCAAACAGCCTCAATCAGCAGCCTGGGTCCGCTGCGCCATCAAAATCACCCCTTGCCAGAATGCCTGCCATCGCTCCGCATTCATGACCCTGCTGCTTGTGCTTTGCTGATGTTTTGGTCTCTGGTGGCCAGAGGTGGTGTTTGGCGGAGAGTGGTTATGGGTAGGGGTGGAGCGTTGAGTGCTTTAAGGGCAGAGCATGTGAGCTACGTCTGCCATCCGGGTGGATGCCTGCCATTCTACATTTACCTTTTTTGAGGACAGTTGTATGTTATTCATTGGACTCCAAACATTTTTGCCTCTACTACTATACTTTTATCCACCATGATAAACTCTTTTTTTAGTTTGTTCATTGTTCTATTTTTTCAAACACTTTTCAGTTCCTTTGTGTCATGTAATTAAATGATAATGACACAAACTCCAAAACTGCTGTTGTATTTATTGTGGGATTTCATTTTTCCTGTCTTTATTCCACCATAATTTTTTCAAGTCTATTGAAAAATTAGTTGCAAAGGAAAGGTAGATATGACAAGCAAAACAAATCAAAATCCCAATTTATTGGTGACATACATTTCTAGGTAACAAGTCTTTGATTAAATCAGAGCTGAGTTTCACAAACCATGCATAGCCCGAATAGTCTGTGTCATTTAGACTTGACGCTCCAAGACCTTGACACCATAAAAGGAAGGGAATACTACATGAGATCAAATTAAATAGTCAAACTAATATTGTTGCATGACCTCGGCTGGTGCCTGACATCCTGCCCTCACAATAGGAATCCTACATCAATAACACCAATAGCCTAAATGATGCAGCAACAAAATTTGAGGGCACATGACCATTACAGGACACTGTAGCAGTGTCTGGTGAAATGTCATAACCACCATTTTGTGGTGTGCTAAAAAAAGTTATTTCAACTATGAGGAGACACATCAACAGATTTCTACACTGAACACAGGTTGAATATTTAGCCAATGTGAAGGGAGACCATACACATACATGTGGTTGGAGCAAGTTAAGGAGCAAACATTGCCCTGATGGCAACATCCCACAGAAAACAGGTCTGATACAAACTCAAGAACTTTCATTCAATCACAGTGCAAGTTACTTCTGCACAAGATGTGTCCATCCCAAGTCGGTGTCTGTCCAAGGATCAACCCATGTTCCCTTTGTACTTTCCAACAGCAACATATCACTGCAAATGTCACAACTCTGAAATGTCTAAATAAATATGACATGGTGAAGGATCCTGAAACAGAATAACAAGGGAAAATTAATTATTTCACACGTACAGTTTGGCTCAAACTATAAGTTAGGAGGACACATATACTTAGCTCAAGCAAAGTTAATTTATGTCAATAAACACAGTAGTCAACGTAGGGAAACTCTGATCCACAAACATCTTTGCCGTGGACTTTCTTGAACTGACCGTACCAAATTACCATTGCAGTCTGATATGTTCACTATGTCACAAGTTGTTCTGACATTAGAGTTTACAATATATAAAAGTACACTTATGCTCAGGTGAAGAAGTGGTCAATAACATCTTGACATAGGTCCATTCCTTCTTCTTCATTACTGTAATTTTCATTGGGTATTTCAACATCCTCACCCGGTGGCACTTCACTGTATCCATTCTCTGCGATGTTTGGGATGTTCCGTCCCAGAGTAATGTTGTGCAGTATGCATCAGGCAATCAAAATTTGGCACACCGTATAGGGTGAGTAGAGGAAGAATCCACTGGTCTTATCCAGACAGCTAAACCTGACCTTCAAGAACTCAGAAGCCTGCCCCATGTTCTT
The DNA here is from genome assembly GCF_031143425.1 of Pleurodeles waltl. Lineage (NCBI taxonomy): Eukaryota > Metazoa > Chordata > Amphibia > Caudata > Salamandridae > Pleurodeles > Pleurodeles waltl. Next base: position 727,051,923 of record NC_090443.1, read on the forward strand.
AAATGAGCCTCATTGAAGCTGACCTACCCTGGATCCCTCAGCGGTGCATACACCCATGGTCGGTTAGAATACATTCAATCTTCTACATGGAAGCAATAAATTGAAAGATTAATATCATATTAAGCCATTGTACCTTCCTCAACTAGGATTAAACCAAATGACCATCAAGTCATAATTTACTCACCAACAAGGTGGGCCCTCTCAGCTCCACATTGTGACATTTGCAGGCACATGGTGCTGTTCCGTAGTACAAATGAATCCTGTGTAGTTCCAGGAAAGCAGCCACATAGACACACTTGAGATGTACAAATTCAAACAGACAACTTGCACTTTCATGGAATGGAAGTTCTTCTCATTGCAGTAGACCTGTTCCCTTGCATGTGGTGGCACCAAGGCAATATGAGTGCCATCTATTGCCTCAACCACATGTGGTACGCCACCCAAACCATAAAATTCTTCCTTCACTGTGGCCGAATCCTGTAGTCGTGGGAACTGGATGTAGATGTTGATGTGTCTCAGCATTGAAGAAAGGACTTCTTGTAGCACATCACTGAAAATTGGTTGGAACATGCCTCCAGATATTGCAACAGTGTATTGTAAAGATCCTGCGCCCACAAAATGAAGTACTGCCAAGAGTTTCACTATTGGTGCTATTGCTGTTGTATTCCTTTTGTGAGGCAGGGGATCAGGCTCTAGCTGGTGATTCAAATCCAGGATAGTTTGTCTATTTAACTGAAACTTCTTGAAAAACATTCCTTTCCTCCCTGGTGGCAAGGTGTGGAAATGGCCTGAAGACTTGGGGCTGTCGTCTTCTACCCATGCCTGGGGTCAAATGTCTGCACATATGGAAAAGAAAATATCAGCTTAAATGATCACACCACACTTATCAACACACATCTGAAGTCTTATGTCTTGGGAACACTAGGAATCTCATTGTGTCATATATGTACACATCATGTTATCAAATTATTTTTTACTTTAAAACTCACTTCTTTACACCTAATTTCTTTTATTATATGCAAATAATGCATTTGAAATGTGTTATTTGCACATAATGTATTTAAATAATTTTCTTCAAAATACAGTCAACAGAGGTATTGCTTCCCCCATGGCACTACTTAAGTTAAACATAGTCACGGTTCACTTTTTAATGTGTCATATTGTGCTAATAATAGTGACTTTTGTATCTGACATTTGTATATACACTAGCCTTTCATTGTAAATGCTGGTGATACACTAAAATTTTAAAAATGCACAGCTCCACACCCTATAAAGGTCGCCAGGACATTGGCTAGTCAACGCCCATCAGCATAAGTTGACTGCATAGTGGGTGGAACACTCAACAACAGACCCTGCATAGGCTAACCGCTGTGTCCATCTCCTTCATGGATCACGTCCACTGTGTACTTGCACGCAACATATTGAAAAAAAAGCTCACTTGCCTACTAACGCTGGAGGCAACAGGACATCCTTCTTTTCTGCTGCTGTTTCTGACCTCTGAGAGACAGATTTCCGGGCAAAGCAGGTGACAGGGTGTCATAGTTGGACACTTGCTCTAGGCAAGACTGCTAGTTTAGGGATGACAGCACTTTTGGTTGTAGGTAACTAGGTCAACTCTCCAACAAGTCGCAACTGTCAGCCCAACCATCCCAGCTCACAAGCAGTACCTTACCAAAAACCCAAATAGTAAAAGGTGATTTGAGGCAGCCTTTACGCATGGACTGAAGAGTGCGACATCTCAGGGGAGTTGTGGTTAAACGGAGATTACCCTTTTCTCACATGAGCAACAAGGCTCAGTCACACAAAGGCAATGAAAGAGATGCAGTAAAGTTTTTAATAGGTTTTATTAACAAGACTGCAATCTACTGTAATTTGCATGGGCTGCAATGATTAGGATAATGAAAAATGTAAGAAACAGAACTGTAAAAATGCGAGTAATGAAAATAAAGTCCCCCACTATCTTGCACCAACATGGGGTGTGAAATATACTGTAGCATGATGACCCTAATGTTTAGCCTAAAGAGAGCTAGGTATGATAAACCTAATCTGCCAGTAACATGTCCATGAGAAGAGACCCCCAACCCTTGTTACTTTAGAATGAGGTCTCTAGATCAGACTCTGTTAAGACACGAAGGCTGGGCCTGCATCAAGCCAATGTGTAGCATAGATAGCGTTGATGGCATCTGGTAGGAATCCCTCTGATAACCCAGTCTGCGTGTGATATAGTTACACAGATCTTGTAGGACCCCCGACGCAAGTATGTTCCCAAACAATAACTAAGAAGGCATGCTAGGAGCAGCAATTATATAAACAATTCCCTGAAAAGGTACATTATGTTACTGTCACACATAAGTGGGAAAGGACATGATGTGAATACCTACGTATATCAGTTATCTTTGACGCAGATAGTGACGCCTTCACAGAGTGGCACTGATAACCTGAAATTAAAACATCTTCCTAACTATAAACATAGCAGCCATCTTGGAAGAAACCATTAAATAAGTGTGCTAAAACAGAGCAGGCTAAGTAGGTTAAAAGTCACTTCATGACGGGGGCAGAGGCCTACAAGTCAGAAGGCTAAACTAAACTTCTGATTCTCATTATAACTAAATAGGATCCACTACATCCTCCCCATTGCCGTAACAAGTATGACACCATAATGATGATGACAGAGCAGGTGAATGAACCCAAGAAAAATGCTCTGGACTAAAACAACTATAAGCATATTAAAATATAACAAAAATCGAATTAAAAACTTGATAAAAAAAGCTAAAACATACAAAAAGACAAAATGTCGACCATCACAAGCACATCAGGCCAAAGTTAAAGGCAATGTTTGGCAAAAGTTTGAAACTTTAGAAAAAGCCAATGATCAAATTAATTTAACAGTAGTCATGATCTTGAAGTATGTCCTCGAAGCCATCGAAAGGAAGGGCATTCAGGAGAGAAATCACATCATCACATGTCAGATCGATGACAGGATTAGCAGACAGAGCAGTAGTGCCTCAAGAGCAGGCTCACCCACGAGGGCAGCACCATCCAAAGTGCCTAAAGGAGCCAGATAGTCCACCAAGGGCGGCTCGTATATGGCCTCGCTAATCAGTCTTAGTCCCATGGGGCACGACCGTGACTGAACCCTCATCAGGAACATCAGAAGTTCTCTGCCCACAGGAGGCATTGGGGGAACAACAAGGGACACCAAAGGTAGATGTTCAAAGAGGCACCAGGCGCAATGAAAGACTGGTTGCAGACACCATAAGACTGATCGGAATGACACTGACCAATCATGTTCCAATTCTTCCAGCTACGGAGCACCAAAGAACTGCACCATGCAATCACGGCACAGCTGGGCTGATGGTAGTAGCGCCATCAATCCGCTTAGATGGAAAGGTACAACCACTGTGTATCAGGAACAACAACAGCAGTATCCCGCTGATCAATGCCAAAGTCACAGGACAGTCGCCAAACACACTGGAAAACAGTGAAAGGATGGCTGAAGGAATGACTCTGAAGGTAGTCTGGAAGATGGACATGAATCTAGACCTGACAGCCTTTAAGAAGTGCACAATCCCTGTAGTTTTAGAAGCATTGAATATTCTGGATACCAGCTCTCCAAAGTGCTTGGGGAAGTTGGTATTTAATAGGAATTGTAACTCAGCTGATGATCTTGCTTTCTGGTGAGCATACATCTCTCGAGCCGATGTCAATGCAACTTGTTTCTAGAACAGTAGGGCCTTCAGTCTGCTAAACTTGTCATAATTTACATTAGTAGTATCAATGTGAGGCCACATTTCAGCTACTCTTATCTCTTGTATGCGGGGGACTAAAACATGTCCGCAACAAGTTACAATCTTAGAGACTGAAATTGCATAGGCAATCCCTGGTCTCCTACCGTAACAGCTTTGTTCATTCAGGTCCACATAACTTCCATTCGAAAGTATCTGAAATGCTGGATGAATCAAAGGGATGGGAGTACTCTTCAGAAAACAAGCCAAGCCCTGCATTGTAAAGGCCATGAAGGGACACCTGTCTGCAAATCAATGAATGACTAACAGTAGTCTCACATTTGCTTTGGCTGAGGAAGACCTCTATTTCACCATTTAGACATTTATATTCAAAGGGCAACTCACACTCTTCTTCTCATATCTGCCCACAGCAAGATTGTCATGACCACACAAACTTGCCAAATCAAATCAAAGAAATGCTTGAGAAAAGCAAAGAGATATCCTCAGTGGAGATAGCAAAGCCCAAACTGGAAGAAGGTTTGCAGCGTAATCTTGCGCTTATTTCAAAGGAAGAATCAAGAAGAGAAGATTCAAGATGGCCGTCGTGAGTCCTGAAGATTAGTTACAGTTCTAGTCTTGCAATCGGTTGGTTGCTAGGTTACGAGTTCACCAGCTGGAAGCTTCGCACTTCAACTGAGGTCTGACAAGAATCAGCTGTGTGGAGAGAGAGCGCGCTTCAGAGCAGAAACTCCTGTGAGGTAAAATTACACTTGAAGAATATTTTACAGAACATGTGATAAATATTGTCAAGGTTTATTCGAGGAGTTTGATAGTAGACTGTTCCAGAGGTTTGGCAAGGCTACAGAGTTTAATGTATGAATAAACCTTATGTTTACAAGGTTCCTGTTTAAGATACCAAGTCAAAAGAAAAAGGAACTTTAACAAGCAAGTATTTACAAATAACAAGGTTATAAACGAAGGCCGAGTTTAACGGAGAAATGAATGTTTACAAGTAAGCATTTACAAATCCAACTGTAATAAACCAAAGTAGAGTTTAAAGGAGAAACAAACTTTAATAAACAAGCATTTACAAATACAAGTTATCGACAGATGGCAAAGTAAGAAAGGAGAAACTAACTTTAATAAACAAGCATTTACAAATACAAGTTATCAACAGATGTCGAAGTAAGATAGAAGAAAAGAACTTTAATAAACAAGCATTTACAAATACAGAAGTCAAAATAAGACAGTAGAAACAAACGTTCACAAGCAAGAATTTCCAATGTAATAAACGTAATTGAACTCTCTAATGTAAAGTAGAAACCAACTAACATCAGCTGATTTGGAGAATGCATTATCACCAACTATATATATATATATATATATATATATATATATATATATATATAGAGCAACATAAAACCAATCTCTAACAAAGGTTGAGAAGTTCTTCCAGAATCAGTAATAAGCATTTTTAAGAAGAGCTTATCATTCATAGAGAGAAGCAAGGCTACAGAGAACTCAGGGTGAGTGAAGAAATAATAGAATTTAAGAGAATTAAGTGTTAAGAGTAGAAAGTGTAAAAATTATGTTGTATGTCCCTAGTAATTGCGACTGTGACTCTTGCAGGTGCTGCATCCAATCTTAGACGTGAAGAAGCAGACTGAGTACTGACGTTCATCATCTCTGTGGCAATCTCTCTACAGTCCCATTCTCCTTTCCCCTTCCGGGGTACTCAGCACGAAGGATTAAAATTCGTTGTGAGTAGCTCGGGCTGGGATTGAGGAGTTATCTTCTGCTTCTGAGGAAATCGAATTGAAGTATCCTGACAAAGATGTTTCAAGCATTTCGAAAAATAAAAGGTGGAAATAGGCAGGTTTATAATGCCATGTATGGGGCATACTATTGATAGACTTTCCGCAACCATGAAAAGCAACTTTTCTATCTTTTCTATATGAAGCATGGTGTAACTCGCTTCACTTTTAGCCATTGTTTGTTTTTTCCCCTGGATAAATTAAAAGCAGCAAACAGGTCACTACTGTTAATGTATTTCCATGGCATGCGGCCATTTTTAGAATCTGTAGTGTCCAGCCTAACTGCATGATGGAACACAGCTGACTTTGTCCATGGTGTAAAAAGGACATGTCATTTTGAAGTATGTCAATCACAGATGATACTATGTTATTAAGAGAGTATATTCTGTTGGGCAGAGTATTCATACCATTATTGACAACAGCTAAAGCCTTTTCCATTTTTTTAATGTATTTGCCTTAACGCGCAGCTGCTTCCATTTGAGAAAGCTTCCAAATCTCATTGTCTATAGCATACATGAATCTTTCAGAGCCTGGCTCCCTGGGATCTAACAAGAACTTGTGTAAGTCTATATCTTCAGATAGTGTATTAGGATGTTTTAGCTGTTGCTAAGGTGTTAGTCTGTAACCATTGTTGGCACAATTTGCCCACAGTGTTGACCCGAGACAAAGTGAGGGTCCGACCGGCAAATCTTGAAACTCCTTGAGGAATTATCAAAACGCGCCTGACACCCATTTGTGTTTATTGGCTTCAATAACCACCTGCCGGGATTGGAAAGTGGAGAATTATAGGTACCAGCCTGATCCTTTGCATTTAATTCTTCCTCTGTGAAATTTAGGAAGGACTGTCAATTGGTGAATTTCACTGGTGTGGGGATACTATGCACATTAATTTCCTTTATTTTTGCTAATCCTAGACAGGATGTCTGTTGAATTGGGTCGTTCAAAAAGATCATTTGGACAGGATTAAGGCACGCTCTAAATAAAGCTCCTCTACCCTGTATCTGCCAATCTTGTGTTTCCCATACACTCTTTACATCAATAGTATTCTTCCAGTATTCGTATCCTTCAACTGCAATTCAGGAAACAAAGGAATCTGAATAGATAAATTTTGAGTTTATTAGCAAAATATTCCTAATTTTAGAAGGTGGTAACTTGAAATAGTATGATTCTGCATTGTTAATGTCATGCTCAGAAAACTATGCAAATTTATATGAATAATGTTTTGGCTTCCCACATGTGGAGTTGAACAGTGTTCCCACTGTGTGTAATTGAATACTGATCTGTGTCTAGTTGCTAAGTGCAGGTAGTAATGTCTCCAGATATTATAACAGCACATTTCCCCATAATTCTTTGTGTTAGTATACACATCATCACTTTCAAACACAGTATAAGCCTGCGATTCAGCTAGCAAGGAATCAACTGTTTGAAAATCCCAATCATCAGAAACAACACCAGGTGTAATTACATCAGTCATTGAAATTTTGAAAACATACGGAATCCAAATGTCCTCAGTAGGCCAATATATATCAAATGGAACTTTATCCCACACAATCCCATCAGGAATTGGTACTGCTAAAATGTTCACAAGGGACAAGACTCTTCGGACCTTATGTGAGGAAAGGTATGGAGTAAGACCTTCATCCACAGGTTCAACAGAAGAGCGTTCAGGAATATAATGACCATTTATAAGAACAAAGAAAATAGTCACAAAACCAATTCATATTAGAAAGGCGAGCATTTTCAGAAATATCCACAGATAATTCCATGGATAAATTAAATAGTTATTTTTAAACCATATGTACAGCTTACGTGTCTTAGAAACAGGTCCAGGTGCAGGTGTGGATGAAGTCGAAGAAAAGTCATCGAGGTCAATGAACTAACCAGAAACAGTCTCTGCAAACACAGGAACTGGTGCATTACTGGTGCATTCAACACCCTTCGTTCTCATGGTGTCCCTGAATGCCTTAAAGGCAAAGGCAGGGCCCTGGTCCGAATGAGATGCCACAACTGCATATGTACCAATAAAGATCAACAAGTCTTTTATAACAGTTTGAGCGTCAGCTGACCACTGAGGCCATACCCACAGGAATCTAGAACAAGAATCTACAGCGACTAAGATGTATTTGTATGCACCATCATGTTGAAGGGGACCAATGTGGTACAGGTACACATGTTGTAGTGGCCTACTGGACACTAAGAGGAATGTCTGCAGTAAGTGTTTGATGTTTGAGCCCTTTATCTGCTGGCAAATGGCACAGCGAAGAACGTATTGCTCAGTCTGTTTGTATAGACCCAGCATGTTTGTACAGACCCGGCCACCAGAAGCGTTTCAGTAAGAGTGTTATTGTGGCCCCAAAACCAGCATGAACAGAAGCGACACCCTCATGCACTGTTTTGATTAGATCTAACCTCTGATCTTGGTTGAGAAACACTCGATCTCCAACATAAGGAAGTGTTGCTTCAGCAACATTCTGTGCACTGATGTGGTATGAGTATTTTGTAGGGTATGGTTTTGGGAGAGGCTTGCCTTTAGCGGAAGCTTTCACAGCAGCCAATATTTCCCTACCCAATCTGCTAGCCAGGACCCCAGTGCTCATAGTGAAAACCCTATTTGTCAGTGTGTTTTATATGTCTCACTGGGACCCTGCTAGCCAGGACCCCAGTGGCCATGTGGCCTAAATGTGTTCCCTGTGTGGTGCCTAACTGTGTCACTGAGGCTCTGCTAATCAGAACCTCAGTGCTTATGCTCTCTCTGCCTTTAAAATTGTCACTGCAGGCTAGTGACCATTTTTACCAATTCTGATTGGCACACTGGAACACCCTTATAATTCCTTAGTATATGATACCTAGGTACCCAGGGTATTGGGGTTCCAGGAGATCCCTATGGGCTGCAGCATTTCTTTTGCCACCCATAGGGAGCTCAGACAATTCTTACACAGGACTGCCACTGCAGCCTGAGTGAAATAACGTCCATATTATTTCACAGTCATTTTACACTGCACTTAAATAAATTATCAGTAATCTATATGTCTAACCCTCACTTAGTGAAGGTTAGGTGCAAAGTTACTAAGTGTGAGGGCACCCTGGCACTAGCCAAGGCACCCTCACATAGTTCAGTGTAATTTCCCCAGACCTTGTGAGTGTGGGGACACCATTACACGCATGCACTACATATAGGTCAATACCTATATGTAGCTTCACAATGGTAACTCCGAATATGGCCATGTAACATGTCTAAGATCATGGAATTGTCCCCCCATGCCAAATATGGTATTGGGGTGCCAATCCCATGCATCCCCAGGGCTCCAGCATGGACCCCAGGTCCTGCCTAACCAGCTCTCTGGGGTTTTGACTGCAGCTACAGCCCAGTACTTTGGAAATAGCCCTCAGAGGAGGATTGGCTATCTATCCTGGTAAGAGCCTATCAGGAGGGGTCTCTGATCACCTGCTGGCACTGGCCACTCAGAGGTCTCCATTGTGCCCTCACATCTCTGCATTCAAGATGGCAGAGGTCTGGGACACACTGGAGGAGCTCTGGGCACCACCCCTGGGGTGGTGATGGACAGGGGAGTGGTCACTTCCCTTTCCTTTGACCAATTTCACGCCAGAGCAGGGGGTGGGGGCACCCTGAACTGGTGTAGACTGGCTTATGCAAGGAGGGCACCATCTGTGCCCTTCAAACCATTTCCAGAGGCTGGGGGAGGCTACTCCTCCCCAGCCCTTAACACCTATTTCCAAAGGGAGAGGGTGTAACACCCTCTCTCAGAGGAAATCCTTTGTTCTGCCTTCCTGGGACTGGGCTGCCCAGACCCCAGGAGGGCAGAAACCTGTCTGAGGGCTGGCAGCAGCAGTAGTTGCAGACAAAACCCCAGAGAACTAGTTTGGCAGTACCCGCGGTCCATGCTGGAGCCCCGGGGATGCATGGGATTGGCACCCCAATACCAGATTTGGTATGGGGGGACAATTCCATGATCTTCGACATGTTACATGGCCATGTTCGGAGTTACCCTTGTGAAGCTACACACAGGTATTGACCTATATGTAGTTCACACGTGTAATGCTGTCCCTGCACTCACAAAGTCCGGGGAAATTTCCCTGAACAATGTGGGGTCACCTTGGCTAGTACCCACATCAGGTACCCACTATAAGCCAGGCCAGCCTCCTACAGTTCATCCCAGAATATCACACTAATGGTACACTCTATGTCTCCCTCAATTTAGATATTTAAATCATAAACCCTGTTGGGTGGGGGAACGTGCCTGTCTGCAGTCTCGTCTGCAATAAAGTCACTAGTTGCTTTCGCATCCAGATGATCTTTCAGACTCTGGCAGCATATTGTGACTTCTGCCGCTCTGTTCAGCAGTGTCACAGCCCACGTCTTGTTCTTCAGCAATGTTCTCATGTTTACTGGCATTTTTAATTGAAAGTGCTGCCTCATTTTTCTTTTTAAATTGTGGCTTTTGCTGTGAGGACTTTTCTTCTGTTCTATCTGAAGTGAATGGTGAGTCTTTCTTCTGTTTCACGTAGTCAGGACATTACTCGGACCAGCCCACTCTCTCACTACGTCTATCCAGTGCATCCTGAAAGGACCAAGAGGAACGTAAATCAGTATATCTAGCCGGAGCTTTTATATTTTTTATGTTTCTGAGATTATATCTCCTTTTGGAGTTCTCAGGGTGTGGAGAATCCGCTCTCTGACTTTGTCTGTCTTAAATTTGTTTTTATTTATCCCAGCACCTTTTAGAACCCTCCTCTGTTTGTTTGGTACCTTTCTTAGTGGTGGTCCTCTGTATTTCAGCCTTTTTCAGCTTGGCTCCCAAACTATCCCATCCTATACTGGTATAGGTATCGGACATTTTTCTCAGTATCTCTTTCTCCTGTTCCAAGTGTGGAATCTCTCGGAGCCACTGGCATATATCCAGTGCTACTGCTTCCCCTTTAATGTTACTATGTATTACTGAGGAGACTGTGTCAAAGTTACGCATTAATTTAATCCCCGAGTCTAGGGCTGGAGCAACCCAGTGCTCATTCTGAATTTGTTATAACACTTGTGGTAAATTGGCAAATGTCGGAGTACCATGTGTGGTAGTATAAATCGCAGCAAAGACTGTACCCCATGTGGCGCAGTCATCCACTGAGGGAACCATCCTGAAGGGTAAGCACATTATGAGAATTCTATGTCTTTGCTGTGGCCCCGTATGTGGAAACACAGTTTCCAGCTGATTAGTTTTCTGGGCTTTCCAGAACGGGATTTTCTCCTCTTCCATGGGCACCTTGCCCATAATAGAATGTACTGTTTGTGGGTTGATCCCAGTGGTGGCCAATTGATATCCAGTAGGTGCTGGTGGTGCTGCATGCGCTGGTGTTGTGTTCAGAGTTCGCATTACGAACTGAAAAAGTCATCTATATGGTGTTAGTAGCTCATTGTATAGATTGCGCAGATCAACTGCCTGCATGTTTTGTACACCAGAGTGAGGTGTATATGTGACAATCATTGGTCATGTTGGTCCTTCTTTACCTAAGGGATGGAATCTCACAGGTTGTATTACATATGGTAGGGTGCTATTAAACCACTTCTGATGTTCTTGATCAGTAATCAGTATTTCAAGATACTGGCATGCTTGGTACTGTTGTGGTACGTTCGCAGTTCTGTATGTGTGGAATATGTATGTGCTAGAGTCTTCCTTAGGAAAGGTAACCCAGGAATAGAACGTTTCTGCCTGGTAAGCTTCATGAGCTTCTACAATGAATGTAATATCCTGTCCTCATCACCTAAGCCATGCCCTATCAGATGTAGTGTTAATGCATGTCTGACATTCTCCGGAATGTTTATGACGTTAACTATATTGTGAAATGGGTAAAAAGATGGAACATCAAATGGCGAGAAAGTACTTTTAAGAGCTCGAACAACCTACAGCCTAGTTAGCTGTTCCCTGTTCAGCTAAGAAGGCTTATCCAAAAGACCACGGAAGTCTCCATATAATGGTACTTAGGGTACATAGGGTGTGTGTGAGACAGAGATACTCAGGGCATCCGTAAATTAGTGTCAAAGCACCATCGTTGGTGGTGCCATGTCGTAGTTGGACACTTGCTCTAGGCAAGACTGCTAGTTTAGGGATGACAGCACTTTTGGTTGTAGGTAACTAGGTCAACCCTACAACAAGTCGCAACTGTCAGCCCAACCATCCCAGCTCACAAGCAGTACCTTACCAAAAACCCAAATAGTAAAAGGTGATTTGAGGCAGCCTTTAGGCATGGACTCAAGAGGGGAGTCATGGTGAAGCAGAGATTACCCTTTTCTCACAAGAGCAACAAGTCTCAGTCACACACAGGCAATGAAAGAGATGCAGTAAAGTTTTCAGTGGGTTATATTAACAAGACTACAATCTATTGTAAACTGCATGGGCTGCAATGATTAGGAGAATAAACAATGTAAGACACAGAACTGTAATATTATATTGAGAGTCATGAATATAAAGACCACCACCATCTTGCAATACCATCAGGTGTGAAATAGGCCCTAATACCCTAGCATGATTACCCTAATTTCTAACCTAAAGAGAGCTAGGTATGATAAACTTAATTTGCCAGTACCATGTCCATGAAAAGAGCCCCCCAATCCTCATTACTTTGGAATGAGATCTCTAGATCAGACTCCTTGGGAACACGAAAGCTGGGTCTTCATCAAGGCGACATGTAGCATAGATAGTGTTGATGGCATCTGATAGGAATCCCTTTGATAACCCTGTCTGCATGAGATGTATTTATACACATCTTGTAGGACCCCTGACGCAGGTATGTTCCCAAACAATAGATAGGAAGGCATGCTTGGGGCGGTAATTATATAAACAATACCCTGTAAAGGTACATTATGTTACTGTCACATGTAAGTGGGAAAGTACATGATGAATGCCTACATCTATCACTTATCTTGGACGCTGATAGTGACACCTTCATAGAGTGACACTGATAATGTGAACTTCAAACATCTTCCTAACTATAAACATAGCAGCCATCTTGGAAGAAATAATTAAATAAATGTACTAAAACAGAGCAGGCTAAGTAGGTAAAAGTCACTTGGTGCCGGGGGAACAGGCCTGCAAGCCAGAGGCTAAGCAAAACTCCTGATTCCCATTAAAACTAAATAGGATCCACTACAAGGCCCCCTGCCTTCTCCCCTGAGGAGCTGGAGCTCCTCACGAGGGAGCTCCTGTCCCTATAAAGCCAGCTGAGTGGGAACACAGAGTAATAGGTACATGTTTGAATGGGAAATGTTTGCCAAATTAACGTGTTCCCTCTTTGTCCACAGGCTATTTTGTCCCTTTTTGTTCATGAATGAAGTATTGTGATTAGAGGTTAGTGAACTGAATGATTTGTTGTTTAAGGATGTTAGAAATGTCTGCGCATTGAAATGAAAAGTCACCTGTAAGAATTAGTTGAGTTTTCAGTGCATCTTACTCACAATTCCAGGTTTAATAAGACAAAATGCAGGCCTCTTACTTCCAGTGGCTAGTAGGCACTGTACCACTCGTTTAGGTGGAACCATACAGCCCAGGTCGAAATGGTAGAAATCTAAAGTTCAAGTAAAAGCTTTAAAGTTATGGAGTAGTCTGATGATGTTCTGTTAAGTGAATGCACAGGTCATATTTAGGAATTGGAGTATCTTTATGTTTTAAACAAATCAAGGTGTCACATATGGGAAAAGGTATTTCCTGTGCTGCCAGTCTAAATGACACAGTCTCTCAATCAGCCATAGAAGTATATCCCATTACTACACATAGTTGTTTATACATCACCCAAAACCATGCTATCATTGACTCATGGCAGCCCTCCCATACGGCACTTAGTCACTGTATGTGGTGCAATCCGTAGTATCCGACTCTTAGAAGGTTAGGCATGAAGACAATGTAGCTGCTCATGTGGTATTGTGCAAATAATGTACAGGTTGTTTAACCTTTAGTAGCTCACAATGAGTTGGGCTAATCTGGAGTGGATCTCACTACATGAAAGGTTTCCTATCCCTGGCTTAGATGGTGTTTGTGTCTTGTATTGACAACATGAGGAAAGAAAATGTTGAGTCTATTAAACAGATCACTGCAAATTAGTGTTTCTTAGGATGTTTGAAATGTTTGTAGATAATCTGTACTGACTGTTCTGGGAATGCAAGCGAGAGTTGCTACTAAGTTGTGTTACTGAACTACAGACAAACAAAATCACTCAAAACCTCTTTTGTTGTTATTTGTTCTCATCAATTCAGCTCAACGCCCATCAGAAGGGTAATTTGTTGAAGGCCACCAAGAAGAAGGTGTGGACCCTGGGGGCCTTAGAGTGCACAGCCTGCATTGCAGGAAGAGGTGGAAGAACCTCTGACAATGGACTAGGAAGTCAGTAGAAGTCCTGCTCGGCCAGGCCACATTCCAACGCCCCACAATGGCTGCAGTTACCCACTCTGAGCTTTATGGGCAGCTGAGGTCTCAAAAGCAGCATCAAGGGGGTGAGTTATTGTATCCAGCTAATCATGTTGTTTAACTTTTTTATTTACAGCAATGTTGTTTGGCATCAACATGATGGTCGACATACATCCAACGCAGGCGAGGATTTCTAGAGGGGTACGTTTTTCAGGTGGTTTCTGATGGTGTGTTTGGTATATAGTTTTGTGCTAACGTTTGTCACTAAATTCCTCATCACAAGCAAAGTACTGTTTTGAGCAGACACATGGCTGTATGCAAAGAAAGGGGTACCTGCATTTTCTCCATGTTATGAGGGACATTTGTACCGAACATGCCCCATTTGAGGATTAGGTAAGGTGTGATGCTCCATTACAGATGTGAGTAGGTAATGAAGGTCCTATTACTGGTGACATGACATAGTAAATACTTGTGAGACAGTTGCTGTTTCAGAATTTACAATGGTAAGCTGGTACAGTGAAAATATGATCATGAGCATCTGCATCAAAAGGACTGGAAACATGTATAATGGCATCATTCCATATCTGAATTCTTTTAGAATTATGTTTTAATAGCAAGATTAAATTCATTTAATGTAGACAGTAGCAGATTGTCATGAAGCTTCAATCTTTCCTAAATGTGCATGAAAGTCAGTCTGTGTCAACCAACAACCATTTTCATGCCAGACTGTATTGACTGAAACAGACAGGAATGTGTCCACATTGGTGAAAGAGTTACACATAACCCAAATGACATTTACGTGTCCTTGATTATGTCCAGATGAAAAAGCAATGGTGGTTTGAAAAGTGATCCTTAAAAAGACAACTGCAGATGGACGGTCACATCACATGGATGTTGGAGCATCCCATATTGATCAATATCAGTCCCAAAACATCTCTCTTTTGGAAATGTTGAAATGTTATTGCTCTGTATTGACCTGATTCAGGAATGTATCCAAGCCTATTTATATACCAATGCAGTCAAAGGCATTTGTCATTCAGAGGAATAAGAGTGGATAAGAGACAAAAGGCATACATGTATGGGATTTAGCAAGATGATTTTCTATACTGTGAGCACATGGTTTGTGTAATTCTTCCCCATATGCAGGAAATACTGATGATTGAAAAGCCAAGTTTGAGCCCCTTGAAGCTGATGTAATATGTAGACTTGGCAAATGTTTTGTGGGCAAAGTTTATCTGCAAATCAGTTTACTCGATACCCTCAAACTGTTGCATCTCTCATTACAGCATCATCTCGGCAAGGCTAAAGTGACAGCAGACACATTGGAGGGGAAAAAGCTGGGCACGGTGGTCAGGCACCACAGATACTGAGAGACCCATTGCCATGGCGAGTGAGGGGACTGGGACGAGGCCACAAGCGATGCATCTTTTAAAGGCTTCCAGAGACGAACAGTCACTAGAGGTGGCGGGCCCTAGTGTGAATACTCTATCTGCATCACTGTCTGCCACCTACTTTCTAATCTCTACCCTCCCTCTTGCCCCCCTCTTGTTGGCCGTTGCCGCTCCCCTAAAAGGGGTGCCGTCACATTTGCTGAAGGCACCCCACCCCGCTGCGGTCTCTCAAATTTACCTCAATGGAAAGGCTGATGATCTTTTGTGGACTATCACTGTAGGGCAGTCCACACTACTAAATGCCATCCAGGGGCTTAGTGGTCAGAATACGCAGATGTTAACTTACCTGGATGGCATTCACATTGCCCTGTCTAGCCTACAACGGGCATTCCAGGGTTTGGCTTCCTCATTGACCGCAGCCTCCCACCCACCCCAACCTCCTGCCCCAACTCCCACTCTTCCTTATCCAAAATCCTTCTACCCAGCCCTATCCAGAACACACACACACACCTTTAGATGCACCCACTCAAACCCACATAAGCAGCACATCCTCACATACACACAAACACAGTAAGAAACACACACACATATGCAGATATGATAACCCCCACCACAACCACAAGCATACCCACAGACACCACACCCTCTACGACACAAACCTCAACACTCACCACCAGCACACCCGCTGACACCACACTCACCCCAACACAAAGACGCACCACACCTACCACAACACAAACACCCACACCCACCATCACCACATCCACAGTCGTCACACCCATCATGACGCACACATGCACCAGCCCACCCACAGGCACTACAAGCACATAAAGCATCTCCACAACAGACACACACATACACACAGTGTACACAAATGCCCACACTCACCCACACAACCTACACCCAAGTAAAAACACAAAGCAAAACATACAACACATACACCAGCCCCTCAGGCACCCACACCATCAACAGACACATGCACACTAGACACTGCCACTCACTATAACTCTCAACCCCAGCCCCCTCCAAAACACCCTAGCTTTTTCCTCAAGGAGGATGTGTTGTTTGTCCTAGCGCTGATACCTTTCTTATCCCAAATCATCCCTTCCAAACAGAAGTCTACCCCACCCAGACGTTGAGGTACCCCTCGAGGTACCCCTTCCACACCCCAACCCACCACTCACAAACCCAAGGACCCCCCCAAGATCATTGAGGTGCTTGCTCTCTGCCCCATAGATGCCCCTTCCAGAGGAGGTTTATTGTGGCAATGACATTAGGAGGCACGTTGTGGGCATGCAACCCATACTTTGGACTTGGCCTAGAGCCTCTGCATTTTGTTATTTGTTCCTAATTTACAGGAGTGCAAGACGAGACATCTAGTTTATGTAAAGAGTATTTGATTATGGAATACCTGTGTCCTGGCCTTATATTTGGATTGTTCACCGGACGCGGAATCAAATGGTGTTTTGATGGCGGGATAGTTACTGCCAAGATCTAAATCAGGCCCTTAGAGAGAAGATACAAACCTCTGTTTCCTTTTCTTGGCTGATGTGGCTTTATGCTGCAAACATCTATCTTGCTGAAACATCTACTGAGGTCTCTGCAGTGCTGACACTTTGTTTTATTTCACATATTTCGAACTTGATCAACATAGGGATTCCTGTAGCTATTAGAATAGTTAAGTTGATATAGGTTCAATGGCTAGGCAGGGGAATCAAAGTTTGAACTCAGAGCACCAAGCGTTATTCCTTATTTTCTTTATTGTTGCCACTGAAGTTTTGATTTTTTTGATGTTGGTGCGTTTTAATTTTCTTGATGCTTTTATTACCTTTGGTAATTCTGTATTTCTACAGCATGTTTCTGAGATTCTTTTACATAAGCTTGGCTTTGAATTTGTAATGAATCTTTTGAAATTTCAGTTTGTCTCTGAGATGCGTTGTGCGACCAAATGGGTTGCACTGTAATTTTAGGTTAAATTGTTTGATGTGTTTCTCTTCACCTCTTGGAACTTAAAAAAAGATTCATCAGGCCCAAAAAATTAGACACAGTGCCTGACGCCGAATCAGAAATAATTTTATTTGAATTATAAACAGCTATTTTATTATCAAAAAATGTGTAGATTATAAATTATCTGCCCTTTACTAGAGCACAGTTGTTGTGAGATGAGTGTGCACTCAGCAAGTATTCCAGATCCAGATGAGGGACTGCAGGGATAGTGAGCAGCCTAGCACAGTAGTTTAAGAGAACAAGACAGCAGTTAGCTTTACAGTAAAAGAGAATGTCTTGATTTGGAGAAGGGACCCAGTGTAAGTGACTGTGATGTTTCTGAGCTTCCAGTCAATGAGAAACAACAATGGCCTGACTATCAAAATGTAAAGGGAGGTTACTATCAAAATGTAGAGGGAGGCTGGAGTGAACATTTTGAAACAACATAGAGCACCAAGGGGAGATCAATAGCACAAGAAAATTGTATTGTATTTATACTTGAATTTGTATAGTGTTTATTACCCCTGACAAGGCATTGAATTGCTTAATGTCACAAACAGTTAGGAGCACACCTGCCTAACATCCCAGCGAATAGTCTGCCCCATTGCATCATGATAAATGTAGTTTCCTCAAAAAACGAACTCAGTTACTTTTAAATAATTCACCTCTAAATAGGTGCAGCCTTTGCTGTGCATCTCTGGACACATGTGTTTCTGGGTTAATCCCTTCTTCAGCAGAGAACAAGTTTGCGGGGTGCTGGAAATGCTGCCATTAATCATCCGGTTTCAATACCTCTTCACTGGCATGCTCCAGAGCTAGTCAGCCCAGTGGCTCAAGGGAGCCTTTTTAAAGTCACAAACAGTTAGGAGCACACCTGCCTAACATCCCAGTGAATAGTCTGCCCCATTGCATCATGATAAATGTAGTTTCCTCAAAAAACGAACTCAGATACTTTTAAATATTTCACCTCTAAATAGGTGCAGCCTTTGCTGTGCATCTCTGGACACATGTGTTTCTGGGTTAATCCCTTCTTCAGCAGAGAACAAGTTTGCGGGGTGCTGGAAATGCTGCCATTAATCATCCGGTTTCAATACCTCTTCACTGGCATGCTCCAGAGCTCGTCAGCCCAGTGGCTCAAGGGAGCCTTTTTAAAGTCACAAACAGTTAGGAGCACACCTGCCTAACATCCCAGCGAATAGTCTGCCCCATTGCATCATGATAAATGTAGTTTCCTCAAAAAACGAACTCAGTTACTTTTAAATATTTCACCTCTAAATAGGTGCAGCCTTTGCTGTGCATGTCTGGACACATGTGTTTCTGGGTTAATCCCTTCTTCAGCAGAGAACAAGTTTGCGGGGTGCTGGAAATGCTGCCATTAATCATCCGGTTTCAATACCTCTTCACTGGCATGCTCCTATTTAGAGGTGAAATATTTAAAAGTAACTGAGTTCTTTTTTTGAGGAAACTACATTTATCATGATGCAATGGGGCAGATTATTTGCTGGGATGTTAGGCAGGTATGCTCCTAACTGTTTGTGACTTTAAAAAGGCTCCCTTGAGCCACTGGGCTGACGAGCTCTGGAGCATGCCAGTGAAGAGGTATTGAAACCGGATGATAAAAGGCAGCATTTCCAGCACCCCGCAAACTTGTTCTCTGCTGAAGAAGGGATTAACCCAGAAACACATGTGTCCAGAGATGCACAGCAAAGGCTGCACCTATTTAGAGGTGAAATATTTAAAAGTAACTAAGTTCTTTTTTTGAGGAAACTACATTTATCATGATGCAATGGGGCAGATTATTTGCTGGGATGTTAGGCAGGTGTGCTCCTAACTGTTTGTGACTTCAAAAAGGCTCCCTTGAGCCACTGGGCTGACGAGCTCTGGAGCATGCCAGTGAAGAGGTATTGAAACCGGATGATAAAAGGCAGCATTTCCAGCACCCTGCAAACTTGTTCTCTGCTGAAGAAGGGATTAACCGAGAAACACATGTGTCCAGAGATGCACAGCAAAGGCTGCACCTATTTAGAGGTGAAATATTTAAAAGTAACTGAGTTCTTTTTTTGAGGAAACTACATTTATCATGATGCAATGGGGCAGATTATTTGCTGGGATGTTAGGCAGGTGTGCTCCTAACTGTTTGTGACTTTAAAAAGGCTCCCTTGAGCCACTGGGCTGACGAGCTCTGGAGCATGCCAGTGAAGAGGTATTGAAACCGGATGATAAAAGGCAGCATTTCCAGCACCCCGCAAACTTGTTCTCTGCTGAAGAAGGGATTAACCCAGAAACACATGTGTCCAGAGATGCACAGCAAAGGCTGCACCTATTTAGAGGTGAAATATTAAAAAGTAACTGAGTTCTTTTTTTGAGGAAACTACATTTATCATGATGCAATGGGGCAGATTATTTGCTGGGATGTTAGGCAGGTGTGCTCCTAACTGTTTGTGACTTTAAAAAGGCTCCCTTGAGCCACTGGGCTGACGAGCTCTGGAGCATGCCAGTGAAGAGGTATTGAAACCGGATGATAAAAGGCAGCATTTCCAGCACCCCGCAAACTTGTTCTCTGCTGAAGAAGGGATTAACCCAGAAACACCTGTGTCCAGAGATGCACAGCAAAGGCTGCACCTATTTAGAGGTGAAATATTTAAAAGTAACTGAGTTCTTTTTTTGAGGAAACTACATTTATCATGATGCAATGGGGCAGATTATTTGCTGGGATGTTAGGCAGGTGTGCTCCTAACTGTTTGTGACTTTAAAAAGGCTCCCTTGAGCCACTGGGCTGACGAGCTCTGGAGCATGCCAGTGAAGAGGTATTGAAACCGGATGATAAAAGGCAGCATTTCCAGCACCCCGCAAACTTGTTCTCTGCTGAAGAAGGGATTAACCCAGAAACACATGTGTCCAGAGATGCACAGCAAAGGCTGCACCTATTTAGAGGTGAAATATTTAAAAGTAACTGAGTTCTTTTTTTGAGGAAACTACATTTATCATGATGCAATGGGGCAGATTATTTGCTGGGATGTTAGGCAGGTGTGCTCCTAACTGTTTGTGACTTTAAAAAGGCTCCCTTGAGCCACTGGGCTGACGAGCTCTGGAGCATGCCAGTGAAGAGGTATTGAAACCGGATGATAAAAGGCAGCATTTCCAGCACCCCGCAAACTTGTTCTCTGCTGAAGAAGGGATTAACCCAGAAACACATGTGTCCAGAGATGCACAGCAAAAGCTGCACCTATTTAGAGGTGAAATATTTAAAAGTAACTGAGTTCTTTTTTTGAGGAAACTACATTTATCATGATGCAATGGGGCAGATTATTTGCTGGGATGTTAGGCAGGTGTGCTCCTAACTGTTTGTGACTTTAAAAAGGCTCCCTTGAGCCACTGGGCTGAGGAGCTCTGGAGCATGCCAGTGAAGAGGTATTGAAACCGGATGATAAAAGGCAGCATTTCCAGCACCCCGCAAACTTGTTCTCTGCTGAAGAAGGGATTAACCCAGAAACACATGTGTCCAGAGATGCACAGCAAAGGCTGCACCTATTTAGAGGTGAAATATTTAAAAGTAACTGAGTTCTTTTTTTGAGGAAACTACATTTATCATGATGCAATGGGGCAGATTATTTGCTGGGGTGTTAGGCAGGTGTGCTCCTAACTGTTTGTGACTTTAAAAAGGCTCCCTTGAGCCACTGGGCTGACGAGCTCTGAAGCATGCCAGTGAAGAGGTATTGAAACCGGATGATAAAAGGCAGCATTTCCAGCACCCCGCAAACTTGTTCTCTGCTGAAGAAGGGATTAACCCAGAAACACATGTGTCCAGAGATGCACAGCAAAGGCTGCACCTATTTAGAGGTGAAATATTTAAAAGTAACTGAGTTCTTTTTTTGAGGAAACTACATTTATCATGATGCAATGGGGCAGATTATTTGCTGGGATGTTAGGCAGGTGTGCTCCTAACTGTTTGTGACCTTAAAAAGGCTCCCTTGAGCCACTGGTCTGACGAGCTCTGGAGCATGCCAGTGAAGAGGTATTGAAACCGGATGATAAAAGGCAGCATTTCCAGCACCCCGCAAACTTGTTCTCTGCTGAAGAAGGGATTAACCCAGACACACATGTGTCCAGAGATGCACAGCAAAGGCTGCACCTATTTAGAGGTAAAATATTTAAAAGTAACTGAGTTCTTTTTTTGAGGAAACTACACTTATCATGATGCAATGGGGCAGATTATTTGCTGGGATGTTAGGCAGGTGTGCTCCTAACTGTTTGTGACTTTAAAAAGGCTCCCTTGAGCCACTGGGCTGACGAGCTCTGAAGCATGCCAGTGAAGAGGTATTGAAACCGGATGATAAAAGGCAGCATTTCCAGCACCCCGCAAACTTGTTCTCTGCTGAAGAAGGGATTAACCCAGAAACACCTGTGTCCAGAGATGCACAGCAAAGGCTGCACCTATTTAGAGGTGAAATATTTAAAAGTAACTGAGTTCTTTTTTTGAGGAAACTACATTTATCATGATGCAATGGGGCAGATTATTTGCTGGGATGTTAGGCAGGTGTGCTCCTAACTGTTTGTGACTTTAAAAAGGCTCCCTTGAGCCACTGGGCTGACGAGATTTGGAGCATGCCAGTGAAGAGGTATTGAAACCGGATGATAAAAGGCAGCATTTCCAGCACCCCGCAAACTTGTTCTCTGCTGAAGAAGGGATTAACCCAGAAACACCTGTGTCCAGAGATGCACAGCAAAGGCTGCACCTATTTAGAGGTGAAATATTTAAAAGTAACTGAGTTCTTTTTTTGAGGAAACTACATTTATCATGATGCAATGGGGCAGATTATTTGCTGGGATGTTAGGCAGGTGTGCTCCTAACTGTTTGTGACTTTAAAAAGGCTCCCTTGAGCCACTGGGCTGACGAGCTCTGGAGCATGCCAGTGAAGAGGTATTGAAACCGGATGATAAAAGGCAGCATTTCCAGCACCCCGCAAACTTGTTCTCTGCTGAAGAAGGGATTAACCCAGAAACACATGTGTCCAGAGATGCACAGCAAAGGCTGCACCTATTTAGAGGTGAAATATTTAAAAGTAACTGAGTTATTTTTTTGAGGAAACTACATTTATCATGATGCAATGGGGCAGATTATTTGCTGGGATGTTAGGCAGGTGTGCTCCTAACTGTTTGTGACTTTAAAAAGGCTCCCTTGAGCCACTGGGCTGACGAGCTCTGGAGCATGCCAGTGAAGAGGTATTGAAACCGGATGATAAAAGGCAGCATTTCCAGCACCCCGCAAACTTGTTCTCTGCTGAAGAAGGGATTAACCCAGAAACACGTGTCCAGAGATGCACAGCAAAGGCTGCACCTATTTAGAGGTGAAATATTTAAAAGTAACTGAGTTCTTTTTTTGAGGAAACTACATTGATCATGATGCAATGGGGCAGATTATTTGCTGGGATGTTAGGCAGGTGTGCTCCTAACTGTTTGTGACTTTAAAAAGGCTCCCTTGAGCCACTGGGCTGACGAGCTCTGGAGCATGCCAGTGAAGAGGTATTGAAACCGGATGATAAAAGGCAGCATTTCCAGCACCCCGCAAACTTGTTCTCTGCTGAAGAAGGGATTAACCCAGAAACACATGTGTCCAGAGATGCACAGCAAAGGCTGCACCTATTTAGAGGTGAAATATTTAAAAGTAACTGAGTTCTTTTTTTGAGGAAACTACATTTATCATGATGCAATGGGGCAGATTATTTGCTGGGATGTTAGCAGGTGTGCTCCTAACTGTTTGTGACTTTAAAAAGGCTCCCTTGAGCCACTGGGCTGACGAGCTCTGGAGCATGCCAGTGAAGAGGTATTGAAACCGGATGATAAAAGGCAGCATTTCCAGCACCCCGCAAACTTGTTCTCTGCTGAAGAAGGGATTAACCCAGAAACACATGTGTCCAGAGATGCACAGCAAAGGCTGCACCTATTTAGAGGTGATATATTTAAAAGTAACTGAGTTCTTTTTTTGAGGAAACTACATTTATCATGATGCAATGGGGCAGATTATTTGCTGGGATGTTAGGCAGGTGTGCTCCTAACTGTTTGTGACTTTAAAAAGGCTCCCTTGAGCCACTGGGCTGACGAGCTCTGGAGCATGCCAGTGAAGAGGTATTGAAACCGGATGATAAAAGGCAGCATTTCCAGCACCCCGCAAACTTGTTCTCTGCTGAAGAAGGGATTAACCCAGAAACACATGTGTCCAGAGATGCACAGCAAAGGCTGCACCTATTTAGAGGTGAAATATTTAAAAGTAACTGAGTTCTTTTTTTGAGGAAACTACATTTATCATCATGCAATGGGGCAGATTATTTGCTGGGATGTTAGGCAGGTGTGCTCCTAACTGTTTGTGACTTTAAAAAGGCTCCCTTGAGCCACTGGGCTGACGAGCTCTGGAGCATGCCAGTGAAGAGGTATTGAAACCGGATGATAAAAGACAGCATTTCCAGCACCCCGCAAACTTGTTCTCTGCCGAAGAAGGGATTAACCCAGAAACACATGTGTCCAGAGATGCACAGCAAAGGCTGCACCTATTTAGAGGTGAAATATTTAAAAGTAACTGAGTTCTTTTTTTGAGGAAACTACATTTATCATGATGCAATGGGGCAGATTATTTGCTGGGATGTTAGGCAGGTGTGCTCCTAACTGTTTGTGACTTTAAAAAGGCTCCCTTGAGCCACTGGGCTGACGAGCTCTGGAGCATGCCAGTGAAGAGGTATTGAAACCGGATGATAAAAGGCAGCATTTCCAGCACCCCGCAAACTTGTTCTCTGCTGAAGAAGGGATTAACCCAGACACACATGTGTCCAGAGATGCACAGCAAAGGCTGCACCTATTTAGAGGTGAAATATTTAAAAGTAACTGAGTTCTTTTTTTGAGGAAACTACACTTATCATGATGCAATGGGGCAGATTATTTGCTGGGATGTTAGGCAGGTGTGCTCCTAACTGTTTGTGACTTTAAAAAGGCTCCCTTGAGCCACTGGGCTGACGAGCTCTGAAGCATGCCAGTGAAGAGGTATTGAAACCGGATGATAAAAGGCAGCATTTCCAGCACCCCGCAAACTTGTTCTCTGCTGAAGAAGGGATTAACCCAGAAACACCTGTGTCCAGAGATGCACAGCAAAGGCTGCACCTATTTAGAGGTGAAATATTTAAAAGTAACTGAGTTCTTTTTTTGAGGAAACTACATTTATCATGATGCAATGGGGCAGATTATTTGCTGGGATGTTAGGCAGGTGTGCTCCTAACTGTTTGTGACTTTAAAAAGGCTCCCTTGAGCCACTGGGCTGACGAGCTCTGGAGCATGCCAGTGAAGAGGTATTGAAACCGGATGATAAAAGGCAGCATTTCCAGCACCCCGCAAACTTGTTCTCTGCTGAAGAAGGGATTAACCCAGAAACACATGTGTCCAGAGATGCACAGCAAAGGCTGCACCTATTTAGAGGTGAAATATTTAAAAGTAACTGAGTTCTTTTTTTGAGGAAACTACATTTATCATGATGCAATGGGGCAGATTATTTGCTGGGATGTTAGGCAGGTGTGCTCCTAACTGTTTGTGACTTTAAAAAGGCTCCCTTGAGCCACTGGGCTGACGAGCTCTGGAGCATGCCAGTGAAGAGGTATTGAAACCGGATGATAAAAGGCAGCATTTCCAGCACCCCGCAAACTTGTTCTCTGCTGAAGAAGGGATTAACCCAGAAACACATGTGTCCAGAGATGCACAGCAAAGGCTGCACCTATTTAGAGGTGATATATTTAAAAGTAACTGAGTTCTTTTTTTGAGGAAACTACATTTATCATGATGCAATGGGGCAGATTATTTGCTGGGATGTTAGGCAGGTGTGCTCCTAACTGTTTGTGACTTTAAAAAGGCTCCCTTGAGCCACTGGGCTGACGAGCTCTGGAGCATGCCAGTGAAGAGGTATTGAAACCGGATGATAAAAGACAGCATTTCCAGCACCCCGCAAACTTGTTCTCTGCCGAAGAAGGGATTAACCCAGAAACACATGTGTCCAGAGATGCACAGCAGAAGCTGCACCTATTTAGAGGTGAAATATTTAAAAGTAACTGAGTTCTTTTTTTGAGGAAACTACATTTATCATGATGCAATGGGGCAGATTATTTGCTGGGATGTTAGGCAGGTGTGCTCCTAACTGTTTGTGACTTTAAAAAGGCTCCCTTGAGCCACTGGGCTGACGAGCTCTGGAGCATGCCAGTGAAGAGGTATTGAAACCGGATGATAAAAGGCAGCATTTCCAGCACCCCGCAAACTTGTTCTCTGCTGAAGAAGGGATTAACCCAGACACACATGTGTCCAGAGATGCACAGCAAAGGCTGCACCTATTTAGAGGTAAAATATTTAAAAGTAACTGAGTTCTTTTTTTGAGGAAACTACACTTATCATGATGCAATGGGGCAGATTATTTGCTGGGATGTTAGGCAGGTGTGCTCCTAACTGTTTGTGACTTTAAAAAGGCTCCCTTGAGCCACTGGGCTGACGAGCTCTGAAGCATGCCAGTGAAGAGGTATTGAAACCGGATGATAAAAGGCAGCATTTCCAGCACCCCGCAAACTTGTTCTCTGCTGAAGAAGGGATTAACCCAGAAACACCTGTGTCCAGAGATGCACAGCAAAGGCTGCACCTATTTAGAGGTGAAATATTTAAAAGTAACTGAGTTCTTTTTTTGAGGAAACTACATTTATCATGATGCAATGGGGCAGATTATTTGCTGGGATGTTAGGCAGGTGTGCTCCTAACTGTTTGTGACTTTAAAAAGGCTCCCTTGAGCCACTGGGCTGACGAGATTTGGAGCATGCCAGTGAAGAGGTATTGAAACCGGATGATAAAAGGCAGCATTTCCAGCACCCCGCAAACTTGTTCTCTGCTGAAGAAGGGATTAACCCAGAAACACATGTGTCCAGAGATGCACAGCAAAGGCTGCACCTATTTAGAGGTGAAATATTTAAAAGTAACTGAGTTATTTTTTTGAGGAAACTACATTTATCATGATGCAATGGGGCAGATTATTTGCTGGGATGTTAGGCAGGTGTGCTCCTAACTGTTTGTGACTTTAAAAAGGCTCCCTTGAGCCACTGGGCTG